>NC_053393.1:532268310-533468310 GCF_905171765.1 Bufo bufo | reverse complement strand
ATGTATACATTCCATAATAAGCCCTGCCCTCGGGTCTGACGCAGGTTGGGCAGTTAGCAGACAAAACCGTGACCCCTACACATACAATGCAACGCATACACAGACTCCCCCGCCATCCCGCTCCAGCAGGACTGTTCTGGTGTCGCCTGTCAGCGCCCTGACCCTATATACGCTGTCACAGATTTCACCTCTTAGGCTCCAGATTTAAGTGCAAAATCTCCTCTACCAGCTGAGAAAATTTCCCGCATGGATTTTGACTTTAAATTTTACATTTTCCCCGTCGACTTCATCCGCAAGTAATCCGTGGTAGCGGAATCCGTAATGGAATTCTTAGATAAACCGAACCTAGTACACAGAACTTCAAACCAAAAGTTCGCTCAGCACTAATTACTAGCAGTTTGCAATGAAGGTCCACATGGGTGTTACCAGTTTGAAGGAAGTTGCTCTCGCCCAGTCTGACACTGGCAGGAATGATTGGATAGTGTTAGACTGTGCAGTATTACCCAACCAACTGTAAAACACTCAGTTGGACCTTTATTCATATGCTTCTAGCAGGAATAACAGAGGAACGGCACAGCAGAGTGAAAAGAAGAGATGCTCCAGAATTATTATCACATGGGGAATGCAAGTAGAACAATGCTTGGTTACTTGCAGCCACCACTAGGGGGAGCTCACTGCATACTATTTTATTAGTAAGTTTCATGTATAAATAGTTAGCTCCTCAGCTCCCTCTAATGGTGGCTGCATGTAGATAAGCGGTCACCACTCAGGGGTTATCCTATTTGGACAAGCCATTTTCTAAAGGATAACCAGCTAGTAGTAACGCCGATTTCTGAACCAGACGGCGGCCACTGCAGGAGAAGTGCGGTATTACACGGCACTCATCCTAGAGAAGGATCTAATACACCGACTAAATGGCTGGGCAGGGTTCCCTGCATTATTACGTCCATGCTCCCTAATAAAGTACATGGATAGGGGGCGTATTATGGGACTAGCCCCTTTAAATCTGTCTATGCAGAGGATCTGGAGCTCTGTCTCAGTGAAAAAAAAAAAAATAAGCTCAGCTCTCTTGACCGATATATGAAGAAAGAAATCAGGTCAGAATATCTGAAAAGTCATTCCCTTCAATCACTGTGGAAAGAAAGTCCTTGCTAATGTACAGGATCAGGAAATCACAAACAGCGCCACCCCCGTCCACAGGTCGTGTGGAGTACTGCACTTTCAGGTCAATGGAGCAGCACTGTATTACCACATGCAAACCATGGAAGGAAGCAGCCATCCCGGACTAGGAGACCACTGCACGCAAATCTGCCGGCTGATAACAGGGAGCAAATAGAAATAACGCCCCTTTAAGCTTGACGTGACCATAAAGTCATTGGGTTTCGATGCTGAAAAAAAAGAAACGGCCTCTGCCTGGGATTATACTGTAGGTAAATCCGCCAACTACTTCAAATTCTTCACACAAAACAAAACAAAAAAAAAAAACACACATTCACATCGGAAAGTGGACAAATAATCTGCAGATCATCGGAACGGTTAATCTCCGGATCAGACGTCTCCGAAAGAATTTATTTAAGATTAGGCACATTTGTTTGCAATCTGCGTTGATTAGCTGGGATTAGTTTATACTGTATCTGCCATACTGGGGGAGCACATATGGGGCGGTATTATTTATACAGTCCTGATCAAAAGTTTAAGACCACTTGAAAAAATGGCAAACAATCCTATTTAGCATGGCTGTATCTTAACAAGGCTCCAAGTAGAGCTTCAACATGCAACAAGAAGAAAGAGAGTGAGACAAAACATTTTGTGAGCATTCAATTTAATGAAAATAACGATTAAACTGAAACAGGCTGTTTTTCAGCTGATCCCAAAGTTTAGGACCACATGCCTTTAAAAGGCCAAATCTGTGCAAAGATGTGGATTCATTGTCATTTTCTGTCAGGTAGTCACACGTTGTGATGGTAAAGGCAAAAAAACTCTCCCTTTTTGAAGGTGGTCGGGTTGTTGAACTGCATAAGCAGGGTCTCTCACAGCGCGCCATCGCTGCTGAGGTGGGACGCAGTAAGACAGTCTAAGACAGAATTTCTTAAATGATCCTGAGGGTTATGGAACAAAAAAGTCAAGTGGAAGACCCAAAAAAATGTCACCAGCACTGAGCCGGAGGATCCAATTGGCTGTCCGTCAAGACACTGGACGATCCTCGACCCAAATGAAGGCCCTTACTGGTGCTGACTGCAGCCCCATAACCATCAGACGGCATCTGAGACTGAAGGGCTTCAAAAACAAAAAACGTCTTCAAAGACCTCGTCTCCTTGAACGCCACAGAACTGCTCGTTGGGACTTTGCAAGAGAGCACCAAACATGGGACATTCAAAGGTGGAAGAAAGTTTTATTCTCTGATGAGAAAAGATTTAATCTTGATGGTCCTGATGGTTTCCAACGTTACTGGCATGACAAGCAGATCCCACCTGAGATGTTTTCTACGCGCCACAGTGGAGGGGGCGCCATAATGGTCTGGGGTGCTTTTTCCTTCAGTGGAACAATGGAGCTTCAGGAAGTGCAGGGGCGTCAAACGGCCGCTGGCCATGTCCAGATGTTGCAGAGAGCATTCCTCATGACTGAGGGCCCTCGTCTGTGTGGTAACAGGACAACGCTACAGTACACAATGCCCGCCGGACAAGGGACTTCTTCCAGGAGAATAACATCACTCTTTTGGCCCATCCTGCGTGTTCCCCTGATCTAAATCCAATTGAGAACCTTTGGGGATGGATGGCAAGGGAAGTTTACAAAAATGGACAACAGTTCCAGACAGTAGATGGCCTTCGTGCGGCCGTCTTCACCACTTGGAGAAATGTTCCCACTCACCTCATGGAAACGCTTGCATCAAGCATGCCGAAACGATAACGGCGGAGCTACTCATTACTGAGTTCATGTTTGGAAGTTGTATTTCTGTTTTGGGGGGGTTTAGTTTTTTTTTGGGAGGTGTGGTCCTAAACTTTTGATCATCTGAAAAACAGCCTGTTTCAGTTTATTCGTTGTTTTCATTAAATTGAATGCTCAAAAAATGTTTTGTCTCAGTCCCATTTCTTCTTGTTGCATGTTGAAGCTCTTCTTGGAACCTTGTTAAGATCCAGCCATGCTAAATAGGATTTTTTGCCATTTTTCAAGTGGTCTTAAACTTTTGATCAGGACTGTATATCCTGGGACTATTATAGGGGATCATTTCGGCCCATGGACGGCCATGGGTGACCACGTAATATCCAGTCCTGCGGAGTCCTGAAAAACGGGGGCAGCTCTCCTCCCAGACTAACAGACTGGGGTCCAATAAACCATACATCATTAAAAGGGGTAATCTGCTTTCTACCAACATTTTAGCTTCAATTTTCATAGAGTGCCTCTAGACTTCACTTATTGTAAGGTAAGTCCCCACAGGTAGCAACATAAACAGGCACTGGCATCCATAGAATTTCCAAGATAGCAGTTCTGCCCTCTCCTGCGCATGTTCTCCAAGTGGTCAGCGCAGGCGCAGGACATCCAGGGAGGCGAGAGAACACCCCGCATCTGCGCTGACAAGTGCATGCATAGTAGAGGGCAGAAGTCCTATCTGGGAAATTCTATGGATGCCGCTGTCCACCACTGCCATATTGGAAAGGCTATGGATGCTACTTTACACCGCTACCCATGAGGATCGGGGAAGGGGAGGTTGGTTGACAACTATATGTGGATAGTTTGGAAGCGATTTAGCAGCTTCTCATACCATTACACACTAGTGTTAGGCCTCATGCACACGACCGTTGTTCTGTACCGCATCCGAGCCGCAGTTTTTGCGGCTCGGGTGAGGACCCATTCACTTCAATGGGGCCGCAAAAGATGCAGACAGCACTCCGTGTGCTGTCTGCATCCGTTGCTCCGTTACACAGCCCTGCAAAAAAATATATATAACATGTCCTATTCTTGTCCGTTTTGTGGACAAGAATAGGCATTTATACAATGGGCCGCCTGTTCCGTTCCGTAAACTGCGGAAGGCACACGGGCAGCTTCCGTGTTTTGTGGATCCGCAATTTGCGGACTGCAAAAAACGGAATGGTCGTGTGCATGAGGCCTAAAGCTCATGCTGCGAGAGGGAGGGGAAGGTCAGGATACAATCTGTATCTGAGACTCTGCTGTGAGAGGGGAGGAAGAGCAGCCAAGAGGACATCTGATACACCGCTTGTGGATCTCATAGAAATCAATGGACATTCATGTAATGCACATACGATTCGGGTGGCTCTCCGTCTGAATACAGTAATAAAGGAGGCTCCCGACCCCTCTATGCAGACAGTTCCACATGCAAAACCACAAATCTGTTTTTCTCTCAATGACAACAATAAGGAAAGCTTCAGGGAAACTGTGTCCGGTGACGTCCTTCATGCACGTCTCGGTGTCTACACGTACGGGCCCCGGGGGCCGCTGCCTGCCGTACGGGTCTATAACGGGCCGGGTTAAAGGACGTCTACATTTCTGAGTTTATGTTATTACAGGAACGCGTTAAGGGGTGAAGCAGATGATAAAAAGTTAATATGTCCAATTATTTCAGCTATTTCACATGGTTCAGCTTAGTACGCTGCGGTACGTTTCCAGTGACAGTGGCATCGGATCCTTAATCACAGGGCGGTATTTCAAGAATGTCATTCCAATTTTAAGGTGAAAGGTTTGTGACCTTCGGTAAAACGGCCTTGGCGTACGCTGCTCTGGCTGCACACATTAAAGGGGCTTTCCGATCGGTGGGGGTCCAACACCAGGCACCTCCGCACCAAGCACAGCGCGTACATTGTACAGTGAGTGCGCTTGGTATCGCAGCTCAGCCCCACTCACTTCAATGGGGCCGAGCTGCGCGTAGGCCATGTCACCGATAAACGTGACATCACATGGACTAGGCAAAGCTACGAAAAGGCCAAGAAGCTACTGCGAGCGCCAGTGCCTTCTCAAACAGCTGATTGATGGGGGTCCCGGGTGTCGGACCCCCACCAATCAGATACTGATGACCTCAGAAGAAAAACCTTTAAAAGGGGTATTCCCATAACAAACAATGGGGGCATATCGCTAGGATATGCCCCTATTGTCTGATAGGTGCGGGTCCCACCTCTGGGAGCCGCACCTACAAGGAGAACGGAGCGGGGAGCGCTGTGGCTGGAGGACCCTGGGTTTCCCGGGGTCCGTCCACCACCAAGTGCTGCTCCCATACTAGCGATATGCCCCCATTGTATGTGATGGGAAAATCCCTTTAAGGACATCGTATTAAAAAGGGTATGTATCCATCTTGGACAGTTATGGAATATCCATCTCGGGGACCCATCTCCAGAACGGGGCTTCCCGACCACCGCCCCGGACAGAGCCACTGCGAATGGAGGGGTGGACGCACATGGGCTGCTTTCTGCGTTCATTCCTATGGGAGTTCTGAGGAAATGAGTTGAGCATATCTAATAGGGGGGTCCCCCTTTAATGTACAGTAGGGGCATTGACAACTCAATCATTTATCTCGATATCAAGACCTGACCCACCCGCTCTACTATAAATACTTCTATTATTCTGATCAGTTTGGGTGCATTTAGACAACCATGCCATGTTTTGTGGTCGGCAAATTGCAGATCCGCAAAACATGGATACCGGCCGTGTGCGTTCCGCATTTTGCACAGGGCTGGCACTATATAGAAAATGCCTATTCTTGTCAGCAATTGTGGACAAGAAAAGGATATGCTCTATACTTTGTGCGGGGCCGTGAAACGGAACAACGGATGCGGACAGCACACGGTGTGCCGTCTGCATTTTTTGCAGAATGGATGCAGACCAAAACCATACGGTCGTGTGAATGTACCTTTATAGTGAACCAAAACCAGGATAAAAACATAGAATTGGTGCAAATCAAATCAGGCTTCGCTACTGGTTTTGGCTCACAATAAGGCTACATGCACACGACCGAGATGACATCCGTTTTTTTTTTTTTTTTGCGGATCCATTGTAACAATGCCTAAAATGGACAAGAATAGGACATATTCTATTTTTTTGCGGGGCTACGGAATGGACAATGGGTCCGCATCCTATCTGCAAAAAAAAAAAATAAATGGAACGGACACGGAAACAAACAACGTTCGTGTGCATGAGGCCTAACTGATCAAATAAATGACGTGTGAACTCAGCAAATTGCGGTCAGCAATGCATGGGCACCAACTGTAGGGCCGCCGTATGCGGATGCAGGGCCCAGTCACTTGAATGGGGTCTGCAATCCTAAATGCAAAAAAGTAGTGCACCTTCTAGACTGCAGATCCATTCAAGGGAATGGGGTCTGCATCCATGATGCGGTGCACAAACAGACGGTGCCTGTATAATTGCGGACTCCAATGTTTGCGGGCTGCAATACGGGCACTGGCCGACAGCGGTCATGCGCATAAGCCCTAAGGGTGGGTAAATGCCCCCTTCCCCCGAAAAAGGCAATATAATGCAAACAAGTATGCTTGATTGGTTGCCTAGCAACAGTGCCCACTGGCGACCACCCTGGATCTCCTTGCTGTGGTGGAGCTCAGTGTGGAGCTCACCAACCGCTTGCATTCTGCCATGGAAAAAAGGCCAAAATGGAAAAACACCTTTAAGGGCTCATGCACACGACCGTATGGTATTTTGCGGTCCGCAAAACACAGATCCGAAAAAAAATACGGCCGGCGTCTGTTACATTCCGTACTTTGCGGAACGGAACAGCCTGCCCCTAATAGAACAATAATAGGGCAGGTTCTATTTTTTTTTTGCGGGAACAGAAATACGGAAATGGAATTCACACGGAGTAACTTTGCCTTTTGTTTTTTGCGGACCCATTGAAATGAATGGTTCTGCGAATACTAAACAGACATGGAAAGAAAATACGCTCGTGTGCATGAGCCCGAATACTGTTCACAGCTGAGAGTTTGCTACAATTTGATCCCATGCAGAAAGGCACGTTACAAGAGAGATCTAGGCTAGGATTTAAAGGCTAGCGGATGCTTTATCAAACTTTTGACAGGTCAGATCTGTATGGCGGGGGTCCGGGGGCTGAGACCTCCACTGACTGCTACAATGAGGGGCGATTGTGGGGGTCCCAGCATCTGGACCGTCCCCCTGACACGTCAAGAGTCTTATAAAACAGTCGCCCATCACGAAGCTGCGCCCCCGTCAGGTAGACATGAGGTCAGTCTGGAGTCCCCCCATGTCTAGCTCAGAGGACTGCTTAGCCTGGACACAATGGTAGCAAACCCTCAGCTGTGAGAAGTATTACACCTGTACAGGTTTCCAGACTCTAGATGTAAACAAGACGGTTCCCAGTCACTGACAGCAAGAAGGTTTGGCCTGGGCCTGAGACACACACGGTATATTAGACAGCTGCAGGGGTCTTCCCGTGCTGCTCATATCGCGACCAGCCTTCTTTCATTTGTAAGGGAGTTCCGAAAATACCCGTGTGAGCGCGCTCCGCTATTCCCCGCAGTCCCATGGAGGCGACTGGAGCGGTGGCTGCGCTTGCGCAGTGTACCCCCTATTCATTTCTATGAGACCATTTTCGGAATGCCCATAGAAATGAATGAAGAGCACGTCTCCCGGAGGTCCTAGAGATATGCCAAAGTCTCAGATGATAAAACCCCCTTAAAAGGATATTTTCACCTTCACAGTAATTTCTTATTAATTCTTTTAATCCAAATTATATGAGAAAATAAAGCAACTGGATAAAAACGTCCCACCATCTTCGGCCTGCAGCTACAATGCAGACTATGCGTCTCCATGGTAACAGACTACACACAAACCACGTGTAGGCTTTTAAAAAAAATAAAATAAAAATCTGATCATTTTTATTAAACATTTTTCTTGAAAAACAACGAAATACAAGCAATCAGGCCCCCTCCCCCCGCCCGACCACCCACACCCCCCTCACTGCAGGTCTGCAACATAGAGATGGTCCATAGTAATGTTCCTGTTAGGGGGTTCTCCATTAAAGTTCGGATTCATATCCTCTCTTGACTCTGTGTGGTTCTTCCATCGGGTCTTCTGCTGTCGCACACATTAACCCTCCCATCGCACTCATCGTGTACCATTTAAGGCTAGCAGACCATCCCCTCTCTCATCCAATCCTGCCTAGCTGCCACCTTCGCTCGACATTTCCTATGCAACCCCCATCATCTCTAGACTACAGGCCCTGCCAGAGTCTCACTCCTTAACCTCCTCACCCTGCAGACCGATTGCCCTATTAAACCGAAAGGGTGTTAAGTAATATTGTAATGTGTCGGCCGCGAGTTCCGCCTCTCTTCTGGTGTACGAATCTCTCCAACTGTATCAGATGATGGACCTGATCTACAAGTCCTGGCACCTTTTGGGGGGTTTGAAGCAACCCAATAGTATGCGATAAGTTTCCTTGCCTGGTATAGAATACGTACAATGGCTACTTTGTTTTCACACAACCCATAATACATATCGGAGCTGACAGATCTATTTTTATGCGGAACACTGTGGTCAACACTCCCACGTCGTCTGGCCGGTAGAGTCTTGGCCGTGGACAGTTCCACATGAGTTTTTTTTTTAATCCGCATTTGGTACCCCACATCTCGGACACAAGTCATCTTCTCGATATCCCATTTTCTTCATCGCTACCGGGGTTCTATATACTCTATGGAGACCCCGCGAGCCTCACTTACCGCCACCTCAGGGAAATCCTGTAACACTTCGCCCCACATCTGCTCGGTCACGTCTAGCTTCCATCTCTCATCTAGCTGCATGGGGTGTTTCTTACATTGCATTTCCATAAGACTTCTATAATGGAGTAAGATTCCACCACTAGTGTCTCCATGCGTGGCAGCGAGGTCTATGATGGTGTTATAGCAGCTGGTTTCTCTTGGGACTGTATGCCATGTCTTAGGCCTCCTGCACACGTGGCCGGGCTGTGGCCCGCAATGCACGAACACCGGCCGTGGGGCAGCTGCAGCAGATCGCGGACCCATTCACTTTAATGGGTCCGCAATCCGGCCGTTCGGCAAGAAACCCCACGGAAGCACTCCGTAGTGCTTCCATTCCGCATCTCCGGATTTGCGGACCCATTCAAGTGAATGGGTCTGCATCTGTGATGCGGAATGCCCACGGAACCGCAAATGCGGTCCGCAATACAGCAACGGGCAGCACGTTCGTGTGCAGGAGGCCTTACTTGCAGGTCTTCGGTAGGCTAAATTCCTGCGGCAGCTGAGTAAATGCCTTGAGATTACCGTTAGCAGATA
Organism: Bufo bufo; assembly: GCF_905171765.1. Lineage (NCBI taxonomy): Eukaryota > Metazoa > Chordata > Amphibia > Anura > Bufonidae > Bufo > Bufo bufo. The sequence continues at coordinate 533,459,047 of NC_053393.1, read as the reverse complement.
GTTGGGTGATGCATCTGCCCCCGTATACCTCCCGTGCCTGCACATTTGACACTTTACCTAGTTCCCGATACATACGGTTCGGCCATACTGGGGTATGTGCTGTATACCCTGTAATTCCAGCCAGTTCTCTAGCCTTCCACCATACTCCATGTATGGTGCGCAATAGCCGATAGTGACTACCCAGTGTATAGAAAGGTCCATCCTCCAGGGCTGACATTAGGCATTTGCCATTGAGGAGATGCCGTACAATCCGTCCAGTCGTGTTGACCTTATCCCCATCCCCTAAAGGTGTTGTAGTTGGGCCGCCAAATAATATATCCACGGATCCGGTACCATGAGCCCCCCCCCCCCTGCGTTTTCAGCCTATGCAGCGTTGTGAGTTTCATACACGGTATTCCCCTCTTCCAGAGGAGATCCCTGAAGATCGCATTAATTTTATAGAAAAATTGGAGTGGTATCCAAATCGGGGCATTATGCAATACATAGAGAAGCTGGGGCATGGGAATCATTTTGAATAGATTTGAGGGACAAGATTCAACTGCCCAAAGTCCTGGCCGACACCTGAATACCTGTAGCCCTGCAGTGGGGTTAACGTCACTGTTTGTACTATTAGACAATGGCATCAATACAGACTTTGCTCAGTTAATGACCAAGCCAGACAGCTTACCAAAGGGATATTATTATCGACATGGCCTCTGGAAGAGAAGAAGCCCGTTCATCCAAAAAACAGTAGTAGATCATCTGCGTATAAGGCGACCTTTTCGGATAAGGACCCATATGGGAAGCCTCTTACTGCTGCTGCTGTTCTAGGCGCCGCCGCCAGAGGTTCCACCGCCACCGCAAATAGTAGCGGCGACAGAGGACAGCCCCGTCTAGTCCCCCTGTGCAAGGGAAAGGGGTCTGAGAGTCTTCCATTCCCCCATATTCGGGCCGTGGGACAGGCATAGAATAGTTGTATCCATTTAATAAACTCAGGTCCAAAACCCATCTTTCCCATCACTGTCCACAGGTATCGCCATTCCACGCATGCAACTGCCGCATTCAAGGCGTGGACCTGGCTAGCCTGAATATTTGAATATAATCGCCGGATATTTACTGCTGTGGACATGTTCGGCATAAGGCCAGCCTGATCTGTGTGAATAAGTGACGTTACTACCGAGTTTAAGCGATTTGCCAATACTTTCGCTAATATTTTAACATCTACCTGGAGTAGGGATATGGGTCTATAGGACTCCGCTGCTGGGACGTCTTCACCCGGTTTAGGCGGCACCACCACTATGGCTTCATTCATGGAGGTTGGTAATCTACCCTGCTTTGTGGCCTCATTATAAACCTCGGGTAAATGGGGTAAAAGAAATTGAGGAATAGGTTTTATATATCTCCGTTGGCAGTCCACTCTCCATACTACCCACCGCCTCCTCCATTTCTTTTAGAGTAATAGGGGCATCTAGCATATTTCTCTGCTCCGTAGTAAGGGTATGAAGTCTCAGCGGGTCGAGAAACGCCTGGGTCTCCGCTTCAGATGCAGAAGTTTTAGACTCGTACAGGGAGGAACCAAACAAGTGCATAATCTCAGGTACCTTCTCAGGAGCTGTACGGAGTTCTCCTTCAGGGCTGCGGAGAGCAGCTATATGGGCCGATTATTGCTGAGCCTTAGAAACCATAGCCAGTAATCTAGCCGCCCTTTCTCCTTCCTCATAATAAGTCTGTTTCTGAAAGAAACGTTTATTTCTTGCGTTCATTCAGCCCCTGTTGTGCTCCTCGCCATTCTTCCTCTTGCTCAATAGATGGGTTTACAATATACCAGGCTTCAGCCCTCTCTACATCTAGTAGGAGGCCTTTTACTTTGGCCCTAGTCTCGTTTACCTCTGTAATTAGCACCCCCCGTAGTAAAGCCTTCATAGTGTCCCAAACTACGAGCTGGGGTGCCGAGGGGAGACTATGCACCCTCCCCCTATACACGCCACATCCGCCAGCACAAAGCCATACCGTGCATCCCCACAATACAGGAGGAAGGAAGCTGGCCGTGACGAGCACAAGGTAATGGTCAGATATTCTACAGGAAAGATATTACATGTCCGGAATTAGTCGTCCCATCGCAGTGTTGCCCAGTATTAAGTCTATCCTGGATAGTAACCCATAAGTACTAGAGTAGCAGGAGTATTGTTTTATCTGCAGGTTCCTCAACCTCCAGTAATCCAGCAGGAGGACCTCCTGCAATAATCTCCCAAATGGGGTAATTTCCCCAGTCGTTGGTTGGATATTAGGGCAGAATCTATCTAAAGCCGGGTGAATTACATTTTTAAAGTCCCCAAGTAATATTACCGGGATGTCTGGTAATATGTCCTATATACTCCCCGCTGCGGTCTGTTCTAGCCATACTCTCCCTTTTTAGGACCCTGTCAGCATACCATGTTAACCCTACACAAAAATCCCCCACACAATCATGCCGATCCAACCATCTCATCGCCTCTTGATTCTTCAAAAAAAGCTGGTGGAACCTAGGGCAACCACCCTAAGTTTTGCTGCATGGACTATGGGATGTTGAGCGCCCTCAAGCGACGCTTTACGTCCAGAAATCTCGCTCTTCTCTTCTGTACCGCTAGGGAATAATCAGGAAAGAGCGACACCTTGTGACCATTGATGGAGAGTTCAGGCAAGTCTGTAGCTTTTCTAAGAATAATGTCTCGATCTCTATAGTGTAATATCTTCATTAGTACAGGCCGAGGTGGCGCGACCGGTGGTAATGGGCGAGTTGGGACTCCGTGGGCTCTTTCAACAGCGAATAGAAGGTTTTCTAAGTCATCTTGCTTGGCTGCCACTGAGTCCAACCTTCGTGCATGTTCCACTACACCTCTTTTGAGTGGTTGTATGGCGTCCTCTACTAGGGCTGTTGTGCGTTCAGCGAGTTTCTTTAAGTCGTGTCTAACAACGGTAATGTCCTCTTATTGCTCCCACCTGTACTGCCGGATTTGGCGATAGCATGCATTACATCTTTAAGGGTTGGCTCCTCCAAGTCCGATTCCTGGGCCCCCCAAATACCACATCTGCGCCACGTGTCTGCAAGACGCTGCATCTATTGGGGCTACATATGGCCTCTGCTCTGGCACCGACTGCCTCATTATCGGAGTCCAGGCCTGACATCTTGTGGAGGCAGCCGCTTCTTGTGAGCACCTTTTGCAGCTAGTGTTGAAGTCGAGCGGGCATATTTTTTCTAACGTTGCCGCGGCCTCCCACTGCATGGCCCAGGAGTTGCCGATCCGGCGACATCTTGAATGTCCTTATCAGCACCTTTCGTCCCCTTTTTCTTAGTCATGGCAAGGTGGCATTGTTCCTGCCAGGTACCAGAGGGATCCTTAAGAGGTCAGGTGCAGGTTAAGTACTTTTGCAGCAAGGGGACTCCGAAATTTCAGGATAAACAGCAGAGAGTGCACGGGAGCTCAGCAGACAAGCGGCCGCTCACATCCCTGGCTAGCCACGTGTAGTTTGATCCTGCGGTCATATCCTGCATGTCCTCTACTGTTGGCTAACCTATGAAGTGTGCGCGTTAGCACCAAGTAGAGTCTGTTCGGGTCAGTTATGTGCCCGCTCCAACACTTCCGTTATTTCTACTGTTCTGCTTATCTAACAGAGATATTGGTACGCCTTAGGTGTAAAATGGTCTGAACGGGCATCTATGACGCTTGTATAGGCATTATTGCGACCTCTGGTTACCATGGAGATGCATAGTCTACACAGGAGCTAGAGAAAATGAAAATGCCGGGAAATTTTCTAATTGAGATCTGTTAAAAGTTGCTTTGTTTAGGCTGCGAAGGTGGACATCGCCTTTAAGAAACCACTGAATGGATTAGAGTAAATGGACACTGTCCGGTCCGTGCCAGGGAAGATCAATGTGCAAAGCCATTCCTTTCCTGGACAAACAGGTTCTAACAATGTAATAGACTGCAACACAAACAGGAGCAAATTTCTGCCTCCACTTCCTCCAACTTGCACAATGCAAACTAGGGCCAGGTGCCTGCCGCTTATAGTAGAGGGGCAGCGTTATATGACAGGCGGCCGGCATCAGTCCCCCGAGGGGGGCGGCCGGCAGGCATCAGTCCCCCGAGGGGGGCGGCCGGCAGGCACCAGTCACCTAAGAGGGGCGGCCGGCAGGCACCAGTCACCTAAGAGGGGCGGCCGGCAGGCACAAGTCACCTAAGAGGGGCGGCCGGCAGGCATCAGTCACCTAAGAGGGGCGGCCGGTAGGCATCAGTCACCTAAGAGGGGCGGCCGGCAGGCATCAGTCACCTAAGAGGGGCGGCCAGCAGGCATCAGTCACCCAAGAGGGGCGGCCGGCAGGCATCAGTCACCCAAGAGGGGCGGCCGGCAGGCATCAGTCACCTAAGAGGGGCAGTCACATATGTGGATGTAAACGTATCCGAAGTTTCTCGGCACCAAGTAGTCACCATGGGGGGCTAGGGTATGCCCCCATTGTCTTATAGGTGCGGGTCCCGAGCGCTGGCTCGGCTATTTCCGTTGGCCCCATAGAAATGAATGGAAGCGGGGGCGGCGCATGCGCAGTATGCTCCCATTCACTTCTATGGGGAGCCGGCTTGGTGGTGGCCGGACTGGAGTCCTCCAACCACCACCTTGCGGGGCTCCGTTCTCGATATAGGTGCGGGTCTCAGAGGTGGTACCCGCACCTATAAGACAATGGGGGCATATCCTAGTGATATGCCCCCATTGTCCATGATGAGACAACCCCTTTAAGGAACCTCCTCTCACCCAGTTAAGCCAGTACTCTTTACTCAGCAGTTTCGGGGTGATTGCCCCTCATCAGTGCAGTCTGCAGATGAGGTGCTGGCTTATTTAATATCCAAGTCATGTCTCAAGGCTTATTTTAACAGCTGAACATTGACTTATAGGATAGCTGCCTTACAGCTGGTGGCATTAGAGGCAGAGCTTGTTAAGAGCTCATTCGCTTCCCTTTCTTCCCAGAAATCCAGAGAAGCATGTATGGCCTATACGTCTCCTTACGCTGATTAAGGCGCTCTCTCCCCCCGGAACCTCTAGGAAACAATTATAGAAAGAACCAAAAACACTTACAGTAGAATAGGACAGGAAATAGCAGAAAGAATAGTGCCACCTTGTGGAACCCAGGAGAATAGCCTTAAAGCAATATGCTATAGCAGCAACAACACAGGCATCCTCAAACTGCGGCCCTCCAGCTGTTGTAAAACTACAACTCCCACCATGCCCTGCTGTAGGCTGATACCTGTAGGCTGTTCGGGCATGCTGGGAGTTGTAGTTTTGCAACAGCTGGAGGGCCGCAGTTTGAGGATGCCTGCAGCAACATAAGGATTCTGCATGGCAAACGCAATGCGTGACATTAACAGTTCAGGTATGTTCACACTGTGTATTCCGTGTCAGAAGCGGCTGTGGTTTCTCACTTTGAATGCAGTGGACCCGCTCGCAGTTTAACCCCGGCGTAAACACCCATCGTGGCGTCTGTCCAGACACTGCTGCTTGGCGGGGTCTTGGCTTTAAAACTGCTGGGTGCTCGAACGGCAGAGCTGCACACAACGGAAAGGCGGACATTACGTGACTACCGTGTGAACGGGAGCTTATGGTGGTGACGTGAAAACCTGCAGCATGTGCTAAAGACCGCGCAGCACTGGTTGCAAACTTTAACCCCTTAATGACCTGATATTTTTCCTTTATGCCTCTCTGCCCTTCAGCAGCCATAACTTTTTTTTTCAAAGTTTTTCATGGACGCTGCCGCATGAGACTTTTTTTATATGGAAGAAATTGTATATTTTTTCTATACATATAACCCCTTCAGGAGTTTTTTATTTGTTGCGGTTTCGTTATTTTTCTCTGAGCCATAACTTTTTTAATTTTCTGTTCAACTAGCCTTAAAGGGCTTCTGTCACCCCACTAAACTGTTATTTTTTTTTTTTGTGCACTTATAATCCCTATACTGCGATTTATCCATACATAATGTGATTAATCATTTTGGTTCAGTAGATTCTGCTAAAAACGTACTTTTATAATATGTAAATTACCTCTCTACCAGCAAGTAGGGCGGCTACTTGCTGGTAGCAGCCGCATCCTCCTTTCATAATGACGCCCCCTCCGCATGTTGATTGACAGGGCTAGCACGACGCGCTCGTTCTCTGCTGGCCCTGTCTGCATTCAAAATCTGGCGCCTGCGCCGTACCTGTCTTCAGTCGGCGCAGGCGCACTGAGAGGACGCTCGCTCGGCCGCTCCATCCTCAATGCGCCTGCGCCGATGAGGTCACATCTACACCCGGCGCAGGCGCATTGAGGATGGAGCGGCCGAGCGAGCGTCCTCTCAGTGCGCCTGCGCCGACTGAAGACAGGTACGGCGCAGGCGCCAGATTTTGAATGCAGACAGGGCCAGCAGAGAACGAGCGCGTCTGCTGGCCCTGTCAATCAACATGCGGAGGGGGCGTCATTATGAAAGGAGGATGCGGCTGCTACCAGCAAGTAGCCGCCCTACTTGCTGGTAGAGAGGTAATTTTCATATAATAAAAGTACGTTTCTAGCAGAATCTACTGAACCAAAATGATTAATCACATTATGTATGGATAAATCGCAGTATAGGGATTATAAGTACACAAAAAAAAAAAAAAAAAAAACAGTTTAGTGGGGTGACAGGAGCCCTTTAAGGGGGCTTGTTTTTTAAAGGGACAAGTTGTATTTTCTAATGGCACCATATAAAATGGGAAGCTGAAAAAAATTCCAAATGGGGTAGAAGTGGTTAAAAAATAAAACACTATTCCACCACAGTTTAGTTTGTTTCATTTTTTTTACTCCCAGTCTTCCTGGAGCCGTAACCTTTTTATTTTTCTGTTCTGTTTCTTGTTTTAAGCGGGACAAGTTGTACTTTCTAATGGCACCACTTAATATTGCATACGATGAGCTGGAAAGCTGGAAAGAAAAATTCCAAATGGGATGGAGTTGCCTAAAAATAACAAACAAAAAAAAAAAACTACCATTCTGCCATAGTTTTATGGGTTTCATTTTTACGCGTTCCCCATTGGTAGCACTGACCGGCTCTCTTCTCCGGGGAGGTACGATTACAGCGATACCACATTTATATAGTTTTTGAGAAGGATAGGTCATCAATATTTAATTCTCAGAAAACTCCTTTAAAGGGGTATTCCCATCTAAGACATTGATGGCATAATGCCAGGAAATGCCACTAATGTCAGAAGGTGCGGGTCCTACCTTTGGGACCAGCTCTTTTCTCCAGAATGGGGCCCCTGAAGTGCAGGGAGAGCAGCTGCACATGCGAGCCCACCCTCTGTTCATTGCTACCGCATTGCTCTGAAAATGGCCGAGCGCTGGCTCTGCTATTTCCAGCAGTCCCAGAGCAGTGAATGGAGAGCAAGGAGCGCATGCGCATTGTGCCTTCCCTCAATTAATGGGCCCCGCACCCATCGGACATCTTTAGCATATCCTAGCGACATGCCATCAATGTCCCAGATAGAAAAACCACTTTAATGTACAGACAGCCAAGGGGACCTTTGTAGAAACCTGACAAATGGTCCCACGCTCAATATCTGACGGCTTAACCCCTTCGCTTCCAAGGGTTTCTAGACATTTTGCACCTCTGGGACAATGGGCTCATGCACACAAACGTATTTTCTTCCCTTGTCCGTTCCGTTTTTTTTTTTTTTAGGACAGTATGCAGAACCATTCATTTCAATGGGTCCGCAAAAAAAACCTGAAGTTAATCTGTGTCCGTATGGCCTCATGCACACGACCGTTGTGTGCATCCGTGGCCGTTGTTCCGTTTACTGTGATTTTCTGCGGACCCATTGACTTTCAATGGGTCCGTTGAAAACTCGGAAAATGCACCGTTGTTCATCCGCAGCCGTGTTTCCTGTCTGTCAAAAAAATATGACCTGTCCTATTTTTTTGACGGACAACGGTTCATGGACCCATTTAAGTCAATGGGTCCGTGAAAAAACACGGATGCACACAAGATTGGCATCCGCGTCCGTGAGCCATGGCCGCAGGCTACTTTCACACAGACTGATCGCAGATCCGTCTGCATAAAAGCTTTTTCAGAGCTGAGTTTTCACTTCGTGAAAACTCAAATCCGACAGTATATTCTAACACAGAGGCGTTCCCATAGTGATGGGGACGCTTCAAGTTAGAATATACTAAGAACTTTGAACAGGACTGCCCCCGATCTCTTACAGGGGGCTATGATACGCACAATTAACCCCTCAGGTGCCGCACCTGAGGGGTTAATTGTGCGTATCATAGCCCCCTGTAAGAGATCAGGTGCTGGCAGACCTCCCTCCCCTGTATTTAACTCATTGGTGGCCAGTGCGGCCCCCCTCCCTCCCCAGTATTATATTCATTGGTGGCCAGTGCGGCCTACCCTCTCCCCCCCCCCCCACCTAATTAAAATCACTTCCCCCCCCCCCCCCCCCCCCCCATCATTGGTGGCCAGTGCGGCCTCCCCTCTCCCCCCCTAAGGCACCTGAGGGGTTAATTGTGCGGATCACAGCCCCCTGTAAGAGATCGGGTGCTGCCAGGCAGCAGTCATGTACACAGTTCTTAGTATATTCTAACTTGAAGCGTCCCCATCACTATGGGAACGCCTCTGTGTTAGAATATACTGTCGGATTTGAGTTTTGACGATCTAACTCAAATCCGATGGTATATTCTAACAGAGGCGTTCCCATGGTGATGGGGACGCTTCAAGTTAAAATATACCATCGGATTGGAGAAAACTCTGATCCGATGGTATATTAACTCCTGACTTTACATTGATAGTCAATGGGGGACGGATCCGTTTGCAATTGCACCATATTGTGTCAACGTCAAACGGATCCGTCCCCATTGACTTGCATTGTAAGTCAGGACGGATCCGTTTGGCTCCGCACGGCCAGGCGGACACCAAAACGACTTTTTCTTCATGTCCGTGGATCCTCCAAAAATCAAGGAAGACCCACGGAAGAAAAAACGGACACAGATCACAGACCTACGGACCCCGTTTTTGCAGACCTTAAAAAAAAAAAAACGGTCGTGTGCATGAGGCCTATGGCTGTTCCACAAAAAAATACAACATGTCCTATTATTGTCCACATTACGGACAAGGATACTACTGTTCTATTATGGGCCAGCTGCACCGTTCCGAGTGTTATTTGCTGATTTTTCTTTTTTTTTAATCTCTACAGAGGAATCAATGGGAAAACGCTGGGGGGGGGGGGGGGAAAACAAACAAACAAAAAAAACACCCAGAGCATGCTGCAATTACAAAAAACAAACAAAAAAAAAAAAAAAAAAAAACACACACATGCCAACAAAGGAAAAGTCACAAATCTATTTGAAAGTGAAACTACAAAAATGCAGTGTTTATTCACCCCTACTTTCAAATCCATAGCAATATCCAGCTCTATCTCTCTCTCTAGACCGGAGATCCTGTGCATAGCTGAAGTAATGCTCAGCGGATAACCCCCTTCAACACCTTCAGCGATTTTCAATTTTTCCATTTTCATTTTTTACTCCCTGCCTTGCCAGAGCCATAACTTTAAAAAATTTTATTCACAAAGCCGTACAATGGCTTGTTCTTTGAAAGACAAGTTGTAAGCAATTCGGCCACAGTTTTCGTTTTCACAGTTTTTGTTAGGGCTCATGCACACAACCGTATGTATTTTGCGGTCCGCAAAAAATATAGAGGACGTCCGTGTGCATTCCGTATTTTGCGGAACAGAACAGCCGGCCCTTAATAGAAAAACGAGATTTTTGTATAACTTACCAGTAAAATCTCTTTCTCGCTCTTTCCTTGGGGGACACAGAAGACCTTGGGTATAGCTCATCTCCCTAGGAGGCGTGACACTAAGTGAAGACTGTTAAGCCCCTCCTCCACAGCTATACCCTCAGCCTGGAGAGAGAGACTGCCAGTTGCGTGTCCAAGTAGTGAGAAAAGGCAAAGTCCCAAAAAATTGGAACCAACAAGCCAACTACCCTAAGGGTAAAACAAACTCGGAAACAGTCAGAGAAGAACAACGAATGGGTGGGTGCTGTGTCCCCCAAGGAAAGAGCGAGAAAGAGATTTTACTGGTAAGTTATACAAAAATCTCGTTTTCTCGCCCAATTTCCTTGGGGGACACAGAAGACCTTGGGACGTTCAAAAGCAGTCCAAAGGGGGAGGGACCACAGCACCAAGGCGAAGCACCCGAAGGCATCAAAAAAAAAAACGCCGCCTGCAGACCAGGCGGCCCAAGGCAGCATACGCCGAAGCCCGAGTATGCACCCTGTAGAACTCGGTAAGGTGTGCAAGGAAGACCAGTGACCGCCTTGCACAAATGGATGGCCGAAGCCTAAAGCCTCCGGCCCAGGAAAAAACCGACGGCCCTGGCCAAATGAATGGTGACACCAAAAGCAGAACCCTGCCCTTGGTGCGGCAACCACAACAAGAGCCACTCTGAGAAAGCGGAAGAAAGCCACCCTGGAGGCCGTCAACCCTTTGCTCGGACCTCCTGGAAACATAAGAGACCGAACGTCGACAAGAGTCGGAGATCTCCAAGTAAAAACTGCAAGGCCCAAACAACGTCCAAATCGGTGAAGTGTCCGTTCCCGGGGGGGGGGGGGGGGGGGGAAGGGGAGGACGACTGCCTCAATGAAATGAAGGACAAATACCACCTTCAGAAGGAAGGAAGAGACGGAATGGAGAACAGTCCTGTCCTGGGGGAAGACAGAAGGCTCGGAACAAGAAGGGCCGCCACTCAGGCACCCGTCAGAGACACGATGGCTACAGAAACCCAACCGTACAGGACAGAAGGAGTAGAGAGAACTTCTGTAACGGCTCCAAGGAAAAATTGGAGCGCCAAGAGCCCAGTATGTAGTTCCCAGGACGGTACCGGAGGGCAGTACAAAGGAACCCAAGAGCCGCTCCATGGAAGAAGTTCCTGACAGGCCCAGAGGGACGGGGAACGCTGAAAGAGGAAGGACAGGAATGACACTTGATACTTCAAGCAACAGAGTCCCAGCCCCAGGTCCAGGCCGGACTGGAGAAAGACAGAACCATGGAGAAAGGCAGAGTGGGGGAACGCCCAGCTTCCCACAAAACCCCAGGTAAAGCCCTAAGTCCTACCACAGATCCTGGACGAAAAACTCGGCTAGAAGCGAACACTAGCGAGCCCACTAGAGTCGCCTGGGCAAGCGGGTGAAAACCCAATGATCAGGCGCGGACCAGTAACACGGGTAGAACAGTCGGTAGAACTGGTCCCGTCGGCCCCCGAGCAAGGTTGTCCCGTATCCCCCCAGAGTGGGGAAGCAGAAGGACAAACGGACAGGAACCGAAGGGTCCGCCCAGCAACCGCCAGGACAAGACAGGCTAAAGCCGAAGCCAATGTAGCCACCACAGGAAGACAGACTACAGTTCCGGTGTGGGAGATCAAAAGACAATCCTGACCAAATGGTAGTCCCCCCAAGTTACCGAGAAGGTGAATCCAAAGCCGAAACATTGCCTAGAATGGAAAAAACGCAATCTGCACCCAGCGGGAGGACAGAAAGCGGTAGACCCGGTAACTAGGCACACAGCTAGTACAGCCAGTGTGGACAAGGGAGACTGAAAAGGAACACCATAACCATCCAAATGAACAAACATGCTCTCCCCAGAGGGAAGGGCAGTGAAGGAACAGCCTCTGAAGCGTGGCCGGAACAGACGCCACATCGGAATGATCTGTACCGAGTGGGAGTCAAACAGAGCCGGCGAGAAAAGGCAGGCGAGACAGAGGCCGGTATAACACCCTCCAACAAAAAAAGGGGGAGTGGGCAACAGAGAGGCCATAGGACAGCTCAAAAGCAGAACACCGCTACACAGAGACGCCCGGTTCACCGCCACGCAGAAGGCGAATACCCTGAAGAACCCAAGGTGGAGGTCCCCCGGACCTGTATAAGCGAGCACCCAAGAGAAGTTGGGTGACCTTCCCAAGAAGAGCGGCCCGAACCTGGTAGCAGATCAGACTGAAGCACCGAGGGCGCCAATCCGGAAAGAATCATACCACCCTGCACCAGAATGATCTCCTTAGAGAATAGTGCAAGGCTTGCGGCAATCATCGTATCCCAAGAGAAAAAGAATGTCGCAGGAGGAAGGAGGCTACGTACGAGTAGCCCCGTAAGCAGTGAGAAGGCCAACCCACCTACAGGACGAGAAGGCATACACGGCCCAAACGACGCACAAGAACGTCCGCTCACTGCAAAAATATAACACCGCGAAGAGGGCCAGCCACAGAGTGCCACAGTATCTACGGGAGTGCAAACTGAAAGGAGTTATGCACAAGACTAATATGGAATGCGATGGAACGCAAACTGACCGCCCCGAAAGGGAGGAAATGTACCTGGCAAACTGCAGTGGGCAAGAATGCAAAGGCCTGCCCCAAAAAGGGGGAGATGCCCAAGGCCGTACCTACGTCAGAGAAGTAGGGCATACCATACTTCGCCCAGAAAGGCGCCATGCACATGGCCACACAGTATCCAGCGGAAACGCAGGAGGTCCACCTAGGGAAAAGGGGGACATGCATAGGGCTATCCTAGCATTAAGTGAGTGTGCAACAATTCACCCAACACCGAAATTTCGTGAGAGTGTAACTACTCCGCCAATGAAGGGAAACATGTGCAAGTCCAGTACAGCACATACAAGGACAGCCTTGAATCTTGTGAGCGTGCAAAATTCCACCCATGGAATGAGGGGTGGTCACGCACAAGGCCAGCACCGTATCCAAGGGGAGCGCAAGCGTTCCGCCCATGTTAGAGGCCATGCTCAAGGCCAGCAACGTATCTGGTGAGCGTAGTATGCCGCCCAGAAAAGGAAGGGGGGGGGGAAATCATGCACAAGGCCAGCATCGCATTCAGGGAGAATGCGAGCAGTCGGTGAGAATGTGTGTATGCCACCTGAAGGAGGCATGCCCATGGCCGGCAGCGAATCCAGTGAGAGTGCGTACACCGCCCACGGAAGGGGGGTCATGATGTGGCCGACGGTGGATCCAGAGAGAGTGCATGTATAGGGGTCATGCACATGGCCAACAATGTACAGGCGAGAGAACAACCACCGACCGAGGGAGTGTATGTATGCCGCCACCCGGGAAGGAGGCATGCCCAAGGCTGGTAGTGAATCCAATGAGAGTACATCATATCGCCTATGGAAGGTGGTCATGCACATGGCTGGCAGTGAATCCAGTGAGAGTGCCGAATGCCGTCCACAGAAGGGAGTCATGCCTATGGCAGGCAGCGAATCCAGAGAGAGTGCAGCGTTCCGCCTAAGGAAGGGGGTCGTGCACATGGCCAGCACCGTATCCGGTGAAAGTGCAGTATTCCGCCTAAAAAAAGGGGGGTCACGCACATGATCGGCAACGAATCCAGTGAGAGTGTAGCGTTCCGCCTATGGAAGGGGGGCACGCACATGGCCGGCAGCTAATCCAGTGAGAGTGCAGAGTTCCGCCTAAGGAAGGGGGTCGTGCACATGGCCAGCACCGTATCCGGTGAAAGTGCAGTATTCCGCCTAAAAAAGGGGGGTCATGCACATGATCGGCAACGAATCCAGTGAGAGTGTAGCGTTCCGCCTATGGAAGGGGGGCACGCACATGGCCAGCAGCGAATCCAGTGAGAGTGCCGTGTTCCACCTATGTAAGGGGGACGTGCACATGGCCAGCATTGTATCCGGAGAAACTGCAGTAGGCCGCCAAAGAAAGGGGGATCATGCACAAGGCCAACCCGCAGTTAGGGAGAGTGCAGTATCCCGCCCAGGAGGGGGGTCCTGCACATGGCAGGCACCATAACTGGAGAGGGTGACGAATGTTGCCTACAGAAAAGGCATGCACCTTGACCAGCGCCGTAGCGCGGAGAGGGCAAAAAAACCCCCAGAAGGGGAAAAAAGAACCTGGCAGCGCCGCAGCCGGGGAGCACGACACCATGCCGCCTATGGAAGGGGGGCATGTATACAGGCAGCACTCAGAGATGAGGCTGCAGCGTCCTGCGCAGCCCACAAGTCATATATATAATAAAAAATTTTATTTTTATTTTTTTTTAACACACAGCCTCACTGAGGCAGATGCCACCTACAGGGCACAGATCCACCCATACAGGCCCATCCTCTGTGGGCGGGGGAACCTCCAGGCGGGAAAAATTCGCGCCTGGAGAAGTTCCAGCCCCCTCCAACAGAGGCCTGAATTTTTGCGGCCTAGTAGGCCGTGAAGCTGGGGCCTAAATTTTTTGCGGCGCCCGGCGAACCGGGGCCGCACAGTATTTAAAGTAGCGGCCGGGCCTACGGAGCGGCACATACCGGCCGCGGGTGCCCACCCCGCGGGCCGGAAGAGCCGGGGCCTAAATTTTTAGCGGCGCCCGGCTGACCGGGGCCGCAAGTACTTAAAGTACCAGCCGGGCCTACGGAGCGGCACATACCGGCCGCGGGTGCCCACCCCGCGAGCCGGGGACCCGGATAGAGCGGGATCGTCTTGAAGTGGAACACAAGACTTCGGCGCCCGGCCGACCGGAAGGTTCCGACGGTCGGCCGGGGCTGTTGAAGCGCTCCTTTGCAGGCCGCGGTGCCCACCCAGGTGTCCGGAAGTCGGGACCCTGCACCCGGCAGCCATTTTACCCCTGGAGCGGGCCCCTGGCCTAGAACAGCGCTCCATATGATTTCACCCCTGCCGGCAGCTACAACCACCTTTCCCCTGGACCGGTGCCCGTGAGAGCAGGGAGGGTCAGTGGCAGCAAGGCGCGGGCCCTCTGGCCCTGAAGTAGTGGCCGGTAAGAGGGAGGGGGACCCTGAGACCGGGTCTGTGAGGGTGGGACGCCTGCATGACCCCTCCGTCAGGGGCAGCTAGGTGCGGACCTCCGCAGCTCCCTAGGCATTCCTCTTGTAGGAACAAGGGTGCCAATGTCCTGGAGGCCAGGAGAGAGGGAGCAGATGTCGCCCTGCGGCAGCCCAGGGCCAGCCTAGGTCTAGCAGGGACAGAAGGGTCCATAGGCCCAGGTAAGGGTCAGGCACGCAGGAGACCGAGGGGGGGGGGGGGGGGGGGTGGGGGGGGACGTAGGGCTGGAGAAGCCAATCTCTCACCATAGCCGTCTTCACCCTCGGTCCGTTCCAGCAGGGTCGCCCCTTCAGCTACTGGCACCGTAGTGGCAGGACGCCGGGGGAGGGACTTGGCGTACGGGCGACCCTTGGGCTGGCGGGATGCAGGGGAGCTAGGCTGCCCTGGTCCACCTTGCCTTCTGTGGGGGAGGCAGCCGTGCGGGTGACCGGCACTGGCGCAGCTCAACCCCGGGAGAACAGAGAGGTCTAGTGCGTCTCTGTTATCCCTGATGATCTGGAACAAAAAGAAAATAAAACAAAGTAAAAATCTAAAATTGAAACAAGGAGAAACCAGCCCTGCAGAGCAGGGAGTGTCTTGCCTCCTTGGACACTAAGCAAAAACTGGCAGTCTCTCTCTCCAGGCTGAGGGTATAGCTGTGGAGGAGGGGCTTAACAGTCTTCACTTAGTGTCACGCCTCCTAGGGAGATGAGCTATACCCAAGGTCTTCTGTGTCCCCCAAGGAAATTGGGCGAGAAAGTACTATCCTTGTCCCTAATGTGGACAATAATAGGACATGTTCTATTTTTTTGCGGAACGGAAATGGAATGCACATGGAGTAACAACGGAGAGGACATTGAAAGAAAATACGTTCATGTGCATGAGTCCTTATGCAGTAAAGCTGACCTGTTCCCTTCATTCTCTGGGTCAGTACAATTACAGCAATACCACATTTATACTGTTTTCACTGTGTTTTCACACTGAAAAAAAATATAATTATTTTTTTATTTTTAGCATATATTCTGTCCCATATAACTTTTTTAGATTTGTGTCTAGCAGATGTATGAGGGCTGATTTTTTGATCTGTACTTTTCAGTCATATCATTTTGGGTTGTGTATGACTTTTTGTTCACTTTGTATTATTTATTTTTTTGCAGAGGTTAAGTGGCGAAAAAATGTTGAATTGGCCATTTCGATTTTTTTTTTTCTCCTTTACGCCATTTGACGTATGGGATAAATATCTTTATATTTTAATAGTTAATTTTTTACGTGTGGCGTTGCCCATGATTTTTTTTCTGGGCTATCACTGGAATATAAACAGCTTCCCCGGTCTCAGGAGCATGTGGCTCCCCCATCTTCACCACTCAGATGGTGTGGTCACTTTTGACCTGAGTGGATATATATATGTGATCGGCATTATCGCTAATCGCAGACATTAGCCCGGAGTCTATGCTGTGTAAAACAGCAGAAACCTCATGGCTATGCGAGAAGGTGCTATTTTTAAAGACTGGACATGATTTAGGGCTCTTTCACACTTGCGTTGTTGTGTTCCGGCATAGAGTTCCGTCGTCGGGGCTCTATGCCGGAAGAATCCTGATCAGTTTTATCCCCATGCATTCTGAATTGAGAGAAATCCGTTCAGGATGCATCAGGACGTCTTCAGTTCCGGACCGGAAAGTTTTTTGGCGGGAGAAAATACCGCAGCATGCTGCGCTTTTTGCTCCGGTCAAAAATCCTGAACACTTGCCACAAGGCCGGATCCGGAATTAATGCCCATTGAAAGGCATTAATCCGGATCCGGCCTTAAGCTAAACGTCGTTTCGGCGCATTACTGGATCCGACGTTTAGCTTTTTCTGAATGGTTACCATGGCTGCCAAGACGCTAAAGTCCTGGTTGCCATGGTAAAGTGTAGTGGGGAGCAGTATACTTACCGTCCGTGCGGCTCCCCGGGCTGAAGCGAGTGACGTCAGGGCGCCCCACACGCATGGATGACGTGATCACATGGATCACGTCATCCATGCGCATGGAGCGCTCTGACGTCATTCTGGAGCGCCCCGGGAGCCACACGGACGGTAAGTATACTGCTTCCCCGCTCCCCACTACGGGTGCCATAGTAACACTGAACGCATTTTGAAGACGGATCCGTCTTCAAATGCTTTCAGTTCACTTGCGGTGTTACGGATCCGGTGGGCACTTCCGGCAAATGGAGTGCACGACGGATCCGGACAACGCAAGTGTGAAAGAGGCCTTAAAGTCAGATTTTTTAACAAGCCTTGGGACATAAGGAAATACAGCCAAGCCAAATATCAATCCGCTATACGAGTATCTGCAAAGCTCATATATGCCACAAACATCTACATAAAAAAAGAGCCTCCACACTCAAAAACGCTAAAACAGACGCTATGCAATAATTAGCCTGGAGTGGGGCAGAGCTCCTGCTGCAGACAGTTGCCCAACAGTCAGATGGCTTCATGGAGAGCGGAGTGGGTGATTTTTTATATTTTTTTTGCAGGGGTTACACTATTCAGCATCATAAAATAAACCGTATCCAGGCATAAAAGAACCCGTCCAATACATAAGAAAAGGACTCTCCTTGGTCACGCACTGGCTCCATAGAAACCTATGGGAAGGTGACAGTATATACTTCCTTTTAGCACACGGGTGAGCAGGGCCGACACATAACCAACCCTCCCATCATGTGACTGGAATTGTCAAATTTTTCGTGGAAGATTTTGGGGCTCTGAATAGCCCTACAGAGCAATCTAAATAAAAAGAGGAGACCCTCAGCACCCTGTAGTGTTTCCTGGGTGTAAATCGGGTGCCCGGAAAATATCTTGTCCTTCTGGTTTCTCCTAATTTTTTTGCTTCGGTGTAGACACAACATTAACCCTCACCATGACAGGGGGTCTGGTACTTTTGGACCGGTTACATGGGGGGGAAGGCGGCGTCCTGGACGGCACGGGTTTGTGGATTCTCCAGCATCTCTTTCCATATTACAGTGTGTGGTGAGTGGTGGAAGAATCTACTTTTTGGGATACCTCTGGCAACCAGGTTGGGGCCAAGGCTGTTCCCTTTGGCTAATGGAGAGGAATAGGAATGGAATAGGGACAGTAGTTGTCCGGAGTGGACCGACCGACCGACTCTTTAAGGCACTTACCCAAGAAAACAAAACCATCAGTCTCTTTGTCCGACACCGGATGTTTCTTTGTATCTTGGCTTTTCCGGAAAAAGCTGAACATTGCGGAGCTTTGTCGCCGGACCTTTAAAAATAGCAAAAAAATACTATATTTTAGACCACTGATACATCTGAAAATAACAAGTGAGGAGTCACGGCTGTAATATTTACGGGTTTTTCCAGTATTTACCTACTGATGACATACCCTTAGGGTGCGGCCACAAGGTGCGGTGGGGCTGTGGTGGCGGCAACCGTACAATCTGCAATGGGAGCAAAATAACAAACTGGAACCAAATCATTTGCTCAGGGTTCACTGTTGGGGACTGCGCAGGAACAAGAAAACTGCCATTAAAGGGGTTGTCTCCTCTGGGACGTTGATGGCACATTGTCAGGATATGTTATCAATGTCAGATAGGAGTAGGTCCCACACTTCTCTCCAGAACAGTACCTCCGAAGTGAACAGGGATCAGCAGCAGCGCATGCGCGGCCGCCCTCCATTCACTGCTCAGGGAGTTCTGAAAATGGCACACGCACAGAACGCTCTCCGGTCACTGCTACCTGAGCACGTGCTCTATTAGCTATTTTCAGAAGCTGCACATGCGCGGTGTGCTCTCCTTCACTTCGGGGCCCCGTTCTGTACATAGGAGCTGATCTCAGAGGTGTGACCCGCACCCATCTGAAGTTGGGGGCACATCCCAGCTATATGTTATCATGAACAACAATAAAAAATAAAAACTATTTGGTTCCAATTAGTCAAAAGGATTGTCCGGGGAGCTAATGACTACATTGCTGCAGCGACGAGCTCTGCCCCTTACACGGCGGACAGTGCTGTGTGGTTTTGGCGTTGACTTCTGGAGCTACACCCAAACAGCTGATCGGCGGGGTGCGGAGTGTCAGACCTCCGCCGATCAGCTACCGATGGCCTATCCTGAGGATAAAAAGCTGGACAACCCCTTTATTTTTATACTGCTGCAGCTTACGGCTTATACGGCTGTGTCCTAGCCCCTAACCCCATGTGGTCAGATTTATTTATTATACTCATTTATATCGCCGACATTATCATCCCTCGCTGTCCCCCAATGGGGCTCACAATCTAAGTTCCCTATCAGGATGTCTTTGGAGTGTGGGAGGAAACCGGAGAACCCGGAGGAAACACGGGGAGAACATACAAACTCCATGTAGATGTCGCCCTTGGTCGGAGTCAAACCCAGGACCCGTGCTATCCACCGAGCCACCGTGCTGCCATATCATACCCTAAGGATAGGTCGTTAATGGCAGAGCGGCAGGGTCAGACTCCCAGCATCCCCACCCCCACGGATCAGCCCCTGGAACCACACAGCAGCACCATACATTGTGTAGTGGCTGCTCCCATTCTAAGGGACCTACTTAAAGGGGTTGTCCAAAAATTTCAGACAAGAATGGTGCAAAATAAAAATGATGCTATCCTTAACTCTTTCTCCAGCGCTGTTCTCTCTCAGGAGGAACAGATCTGCAGGGAAAAAAAAAAATATATATATATATATAAAAATCAAGAGGCGAGTATGGAATCCTTTATTTTACACCAGTTTGAGGCTTGTCTGAGATTATTAATCATCACGGACAACCTGGGAGCCTGTCAGCAGGAAGGTCACCGAAGGCCTTGCTCTGCTAAATGTAATGGTACCTGTCACCGTTGCTTCATTCTGGAGAAAAAGTATTTTTAACCTTTTTGCTACCAGTGCCATACATGTACTGTGCTGGAGCGAAGTGCCAACATGGCGCCCGCTCGTGCAGTGGGTGACATGGCCAGCAGGTCTCTGCTGCTTCAAACAGCAGAGACCAGCGGCTAATGACCGCAAAAGGCAATAATGCCAATTGCGGTCATTAAAGCCTTTCGGATGGCGTGATCAAGTGGGATCACGGCATCTAAAGGGTGAAAAACCCAATGAGGATGCCGGTAATTGAACTCAATACACTGGGTCTCGCTGAAGAGACCCAGGGTATTGAAGCTGCAATTCTTATTTTGGCCAGCAGGTTGCAGACCAACGTAAGAAATGAGCAATTCTGTACAAATCATGGGTCTGAAAGTGGATTCAGAAAAAAAAATTATAATTATAATAAATTTTATATATATATATATATATATATATATATATATATATATATATATATATTTTGTAGGCTCAAATATCAGATTCAAAAATCATTAAAAAAAACAAACTGTTAAATATATAAAAAAATATAAAAAGTTTAAATCACTCCCCTTTCCATAGAATAGAAAAAATTTAATACCTAAATAACAAAAAACAAACATGATGGGCATCACTGCATCCAAAAACGCCTGTGCTATTAAAATATAAAAATATTTTTCCATTACGGCTAATGGCTAACGGAAAAAAGGGTCAAAATGGCCAATTTGCCATTTTCTCATCACTTCACCCAAAAAAAATTAATAAAATGTGATCAGAAAGTCACACACTCTCCAAAATGGTATTAATAAAAACTACAGATTGTCCTGTAAAACATGAGCCCCCCCCCTCCCCCAGCTCAGTAGATATAACTATAAAAAAAAGTTATGGGGATCAGAATATGGCGATTAAAAAAAAATAAAAAATAAACCACACACATTGCTTTTCAATTTTTTTTTTTTACCGCTTCCCACTACACGGTGTGCCATAATAAAATGGTGGCATTAGAAAGTGCAACCAGCGCCCGCAAAAAATAAGCCTTCCTACAGCTGTGTGACCGGAAAAATAAAAGTTACGGCTCAAGGAAGATAGGGAAGAAAAATTAAAACGCAAAAACAAAAAACTCTGGTATCCTAAGGGTTAATCCATATGCAAATGAGCAGTTAAGAGCACTGAGGGCGGGCCCAAGCCACTCGGTGCACCCTTGCCCCTCCCTCTCCTCCTTCACTGACAGAGGAGCAGGGTGCACAGAGTAACCAGGACCCGCCCTCAGTGCACTTAAAAGACATTTACAATGTTGTCATAGAAACCATTTTAGACGGCGACACAACGTGGCGCTCTTCACTAGACACCAGACAGCCGCGTCCGCGCAATTTGTCCACAACCTAAAAGAGGAGGTTGGCGTAACTTTGGCGAGACTTTCTGGTCATGTGACTTTCCCTACCAAAGCCGGTGTCCAATACGGCAACTGCGCCACATTTCCTATTCGCTCAAGCTGTGGGGGTAGAAAAGGCAGAGCGCAAAAGTCTAAAAATACGAAGGCATTTGTGAAGAGTTATCACCTGGATATCACAATCCTCTAAAGGCAGGGGGTTCACAACACATCACTACCTCCCCCTGCTAGGAATGGCTGCCATATCTGTTAGCCGCCCCCAAAAATACTACCTACCGCAGCCCAGACCCACTTACCTCAGCGCCAGATCGATAGTAACCGACCACAAGCCTCTGAAACCACTGACCACGCCCCCCTCAGCGATCAATCAGGTGACTAATCAGTACGACGACACCGTTAAAAAAATCCCAAACTGCGCATGCGCTTTGGTCCAGCACAGATATCCCTCCCTCCATCTTTCCGCGTCGCATATGGTTCCTACCATAAAACGCAAAGTCACCATCATTTTACTAGGGTTCATGTTTCAAATCTATTCTGTAACCTCCTCCCCCCACCAAGTGTAGCTGAACTGTAAAAACGCTACAGTAATAGAACAGTGCCCATAACAAACATGGCGGCAGCTGAGCCCAAACTCTCCACCCTCGTCTGAGGCGTTTTATTATTACTTTTTTATTGGCTAATCAGTCAGGCAGGTTCGTCCTGATTGGTCGATATCGTCACAGTGTCGCTTTGATTGGCTGCTCCGTGTCAGGTGGTCTTGTCACTGGTTTCCCGCCAGAGAAAGCTTGCTGCGCGGGCTAGGCTTGGCTGACCAAGATGATGGGAGATCTGTGCGAGGTGCCGCGGCCTCGGATTAACACCAGCATGCTGGCCCAGTACATCGGACAGCCGGTGTGCTTTGTGGGCCGCGTGGAGAAGGTAATGGCGCCGTGTGTTCATAATCGCCCCTTTCCTGGAACTACAACGCCCAGCCGGCTCTTTTGGTAGCTTTCCTGCAGCAGTAGTAGTCCTTGCACCTACACATCTTTTAGGGTTGAATTTCAGCATTTTGAGATTCCGTCACCTTGCTCTCATTGTCCTCTGTTATTCCTCCTGGAAATGTAAGAACACTGACAGCCGGGGGGGGGGGGATCCTCGCCTCTGTCCATGGAGATGTCACCCAGCCTGTGCGGTAATGTAGAGGTTCTGAGACTGGCGCAGGTTTTGGGGTTTGCTGTGTTTTTGTCGATGTTTTTGGGGTGCACTCTGCTGGCAGCCATCTTAATAACTGGCCTTCAGAATTTCCAGTGTTCACCCTTCTTTCTGAAGACGTCTGCGGTTCGCCCCCACGTGCTGGATGTCACCTCCTGGCAGACTGTTCTCAGGCCGTGTTCACACCTCATCAGAATGCCGGATATCGCCCGCCTCGTCCTCGGCCACACGTTCTCCTGAGATGAGGCCGACGGGTCATATTGTGGCTGCAATGAAGGGAGTAGGTTAATTTTCATGGCGAGGAACGACTTTACAATGAATTCTAATTCGTCAGGTCGCTCTTCATTAGAGTCCAGTTAATGCAGATCCTGCCATAAAAACGGAAGCAGCGAAATCTGCGGCACTCAAATCTTTTTGCCACATCTGTTAATGTGGGCGGTATCCTGTTTATAGCCTTCCAGGAGGAATAACAGAGGGATGACAGATTCTCTATACTACACCACACAGGAGAGCTGATAGATCCTCTATACTACACAGGAGAGCCGACAGATCCTCTATACTACACCACACAAGAGAGCTGACAGATCCTCTATACTACACCACATAGGAGAGCTGACAGATCCTCTATACTACACCACACAGGAGAGCTGACAGATCCTCTATACTACACCACACAGGAGAGCTGACAGATCCTCTATACTACACCACATAGGAGAGCCACAGATCCTCTATACTACACCACACAGGAGAACTGACAGATCCTCTATACTACACCACACAGGAGAGCTGACAGATCCTCTATACTACACCACATAGCAGAGCTGACAGATCCTCTATACTACACCACACAGGAGAGCGGACAGATCCTCTATACTACACCACACAGGAGAGCTGACAGATCCTCTATACTACACCACACAGGAGAGCTGACAGATCCTGTATACTACACCACTCAGGAGAGTTGACAGATCCTCTATACTACACCACACAGGAGAGCTGACAGATCCTCTATACTACACCACACAGGAGAGCTGACAGATCCTCTATACTACACCACACAGGAGAGCCGACAGATCCTCTATACTGCACCACACAGGAGAGCCGACAGATCCTCTATACTACACCACACAGAGCCGCCAGATCCTCTATACTACACCACACAGGAGAGCCGACAGATCCTCTATACTGCACCACACAGGAGAGCTGACAGATCCTCTATACTACACCACACAGGAGAGCTGACAGATCCTCTATACTACACCACACAGGAGAGCTGACAGATCCTCTATACTACACCACACAGGAGAGCTGACAGATCCTCTATACTACACCACACAGGAGAGCTGACAGATCCTCTATACTACACCACACAGGAGAGCTGACAGATCCTCTATACTACACCACACAGGAGAGCTGACAGATCCTCTATACTACACCACACAGGAGAGCTGACAGATCCTCTATACTACACCACACAGGAGAGCTGACAGATCCTCTATACTACACCACACAGGAGAGCCGACAGATCCTCTATACTACACCACACAGGAGAGCTGACAGATCCTCTATACTACACCACACAGGAGAGCTGACAGATCCTCTATACTACACCACACAGGAGAGCTGACAGATCCTCTATACTACACCACACAGGAGAGCTGACAGATCCTCTATACTACACCACACAGGAGAGCCGACAGATCCTCTATACTTCTACTAGCAAGGGAATAATCCAATTCCAGTATCTGAGTATGTGGAGTTTGTAGTGTATATCCTGCTGGGAGTTGTAGTTTTCCAAGTGATCATAGCGCACTGGTATAGGGCTGTATCAGTGCTGGTATCTCCTGGGTCTTAGAGCAGAACTCTGACATCGTGTTGTACAGGATTTTTCTTTGCCCGCTGCCTGTACAGATCCCTGACTGACATTGTTCTTGTCCGTGACAGGTTCACCCAACGGGGACGTCATTTGTCCTTTCTGATGGAGCTGGAAAGAACACCACGGTGGAACTAGCAGAACCAGTAAGTATATCCTATAGGGGCTGACTTTGGTCAGGAAAGAGCTCTTAAAGGGGTGTTCCAGTTTCATCAGATGAAGCTTATTAATGGTCTAATGCAGAGATGGCCAACCTGCGGCTCCCCAGCTGTTGTAAAACTACAATTCCCACCATGCCCTGCTGTAGGCTGATAGTTGTAGATAGTCTGGGCATGCTGGGAGTTGTAGTTTTGCAACAGCTGGAGAGCCGCAGGTTGGCCATCCCTGGTCTAATGAAACATCTTTCTTTTTCTTTTTTTCTTCTAATATACTTTATAAATTCCTCAGTTTGCAAGAACTTTACTTGCTGTCATTGAATGGGAACCTTGCCATGGGAGTCTTAGCTTCTATCTTTTAGCAGTAAGCAGAGATTATCATACAGTGACAGCAGGCAGAGATCCTGACAAGCATTTGAAAGAAGGTACAGAGATGTTAGAAGATGGACTTTTCATATCCCAATGACCGTTTGCTTTATTTCATTTCTCAGCTTGACGAAGAATTATCCGGTGTGATTGAAGTTGTCGGCAAAGTGACCCAGAAAGCCACAATCATGGGGGTGTCCTACTTGCCTTTCAGAGAAGACGTCGCCTCTTTTGGTAAGGGATAGGACCTCACTTGCCGATTGGTAGGGGCGGTCAGACTGTAGTGACCCCCATTTGTCCTCAGAATGAAGGAGCAGCACCTATGGGATATTGTATTGTAGAGCAGAGCAGGGAACAAGATGAAGTGGCCGGTGTCATCCTCTTTGTATCCTGTGATCACTTTCGATACATACCGACATTGCAGCTGCTTATGATCACCCCTGGATTGTTGCGCTGAGTGCAACAAACTGGATGACCCCCCTTTTGGGTTGGGCTGTGGTTTAGTTTTTTTTTGTCCTATGCCCTTTTGGGCAATCTGTTGCACTGGCATGGCTCATTCGGGAATACATTCTCAGTTTCCCAGGGCCAGTCTCGCTAACATACAGCACAGGCAGGTACACCATGGACTCGCCCACAGGGAAATCCCCTGGTGAATCCCAAGTCTCCCACCCCCTGCACAAGCGGCACATGGCATAGTAGATTGACTGTACCACAAAAAGATAGACCAGCGCTTCCAAACTAAGTATAATGGAGTTTCAGGTGCACACCACCATGGCTGCAATGCAAAAACTAATAGGGACTACAAGTAGCAGCACACTGCTTTATGCACAAAGACATGCAAACATTGAAAACATAAATATAGACTGCATCACGGCTATACTTACTATAGGAAAATTAGAAGCTCTTTGCACACACTAAAGATCAGGAATATGTCGGGGCCCATCTACCAGTGACAAGGTGGCTTCTATCAGACAGGACCTACAGTCTTGCCTCACCTTGTCGCTGGTAGATGGGCCTGACCTATTCCTGATCATTAGGGTGCGCAAAGAGCTTCTAATTTTCATATAGTAAGTATAGCAGCAGTGCAGTCTCTTTATTCAGTGCATACAGCGGTGTGCTGCTACTTGTGGTCCTTCTTTGTACTACAAATAGCCAGCATACAGCATATAAAAATGTTATATAAAATCCTGGGTAGATTTTTAAAGAGTTTACCCAGTTTATTATTATAGACCAGGCGTAGGCAACCTCCGGCACTCCAGCTGTTGTGAAACTACAACTCCCAGTATGCTCTGCTCTTCTAAGAACTATCATAGAAATGAATGGAGCATGCTGGGAATTGTAGTTTTACAACAGCTGGAGAGCCTAAGGTTGCTGACCCCTGTTATAGATGCATTAGGTGGCAGAGGTTACTTATGGCCACAGAGGCAGGACAGCCTGTATCCTCTTTTTCTCCATGGACCTGCCTTCTCGAAGTCACTGCAAGGACCCCCCATAAACGGTCATCTTGGGCGCCTTGCTGTGTGAGCAGGTAGTATTTGCATGTAGCTGTACATTTGGCCCCCAGAATGACTTTCTGCAGAGCCCTAGGCACCCCTTGAGGACACTGGGGTAACTTATGGGTGCCCTCTGGGGAGAGATGACCTTATGCTTGACTGAGTAAATGAAAGCGGTCTCGTGTATAGATTGACTCTCTTGCCTTATTCTTCTCTGTATGTTTCTCCAGATCTGGGCCTTTATGATGAAGCTGTGAAGATCATTCAGGAATTTCCTCAGTATTATCCCTTTGGACAGAAAGGACTGGAATAAGTTTTTCCTCTTCTACCCACTAGGAATCTGGATTCTGCAGCCTGTCACCTCCTCCTATATCGTTTTACTCCAGCAGCCGGGTTTGGCTTCTGCTTTTACCTGAATTCATTGATGTTTATCAGGAACTGCAGGCTGTTACAGACCCCCTCCCCCCTCGGCCTGCTCCGATGGGAGCCGGACTGTCGGGGATTTTCTGTAAATCTCACGTAATGTGTTCATGTTGGGAATATATTATTTTTTTTAAACTAGGAGTCTGCAGCTGTTGGGTGAGCTGAGGATAGAACTGCATTGTGACAACTGGGGCCCCTCTGCTGCTGTAGGTGGACTCGCTAGAAGCAAGTGACTGTTGTCCATAGGGTGTCTCCTGTTCTTTCATGGGAGCAAAGTCCTTGTTGTGCTGAGGACAAACACAAGAGCCTACAGGAGAACAAGGCTCTGGAGTGGAATAAAAAAAACAAAAAAAAACGTGAACTGAATGTGTATTGTGTTTGGGGGGGGAGTCGGGAGAGAAAGCTGTTGGGCTGACTGCTTCAGTGACTGTGTATGGCCGCTATCCCTATAACAGCCTATAAACACTTTTTTAAAGAGGTTGTCCGACTTCGGGTACTTTCACACTTGCGGCTGAGGATTCCGGCAGGCAGTTCCATCGCCGGCAATCCGGACGCAAACAGATGCATTTGTGAGACTGATGCGGATCCGTCTCACAAATTCATTGCAATACCGGATCCGTCTCTCTGGTGTCATCTGGAAAAACGGATCCAGTATTTATTCATTTTTTCTTTATTTTTAAAGGTCTGTGCATGCGCAGACCGCGAAACCGGGGCCGTATCCGGCATTAATGCATTTCAATGGAAATGAATGGCGCATCCGGCAAGTGTTTAGGATTTTTGGCTGGAGAGAAAACTGCAACGTGCTGCGGTATTTTCTCCGGCCAAAAAATGTAAGAGGGACTGAACTGATGCATCCTGAATGGAATGCTCTCCATTTAGAATGCATTAGGATAAAACTCATCAGTTTTTTTTCTGGTATTGCGCCCCTGTGACGGAACTCAATGTCGGAAAACCAAAAACGCTACTGTGAAAGTACCCTTAAGCAAATGGCCTTTATCATGTATGGAAAGTTAATACAAGGCACTTATTGTGATTGTCTATATGGCCTCCTTTTGCTGGCTTTATTCATTCTTCCCCTCACCCATGAGACTATGACCTCCCATCCAGGACAGGAAACCTGAAGAGGTAAAATGGTTCACACCTCAGTTCAGGTTTCCTGTCCCTATAGGAGGTACCTGAGGAGTTCCCTTCTTTTTCTTTTTTTTTTTTAGGGGGCTGGGGAAGGATCGGGTCTACAACAACGTAACGGGACCTATCCATGGCGGCGTAAGTCTCCTGGGGGAGCCGTCGCCTAAGTCTGTCCTGCTTCCTCCCAAGCCTCATTGGGGAGTCACGGTGGCTGTGTTCAGGCGGCTCCAGGTCCATAGTAGTGCCGTGGCTGGTGTCCTACTTCCAAAATGGCGGAGCGTGCTCAGGCGCATTGAGGCTGTTTCTGGCAGCGCTGACCGGAGGGGGGGAGGGCTCACCTGCCTCATGGATTAAGTGTTTTTTTGGGCCTGGTGTAAAAGATGCCGAGGCTCGTAATAAATCGGCAGCAGGAGGGGGACAGCCATCCATGGTGCGTACACAGTGCTGTGCAGGATCTGAAGCCTCCACGAAACATGTCGGAACCAGTTGACGCCGGATGTGCCAATCCCTTAGAACCCTCGAGGCCCACAAGCCCGGTATTGGACTTGAGGAGTGGGGAAGCTTGACTCTATGAATTGGTGAGATTGATCCTCTACTAATAAATTTGGGTATTAGGTGTTTTTGCTACCTACAAAAAGAAATCTTCCAGCAAAACTAAACATAAAGAATGTGGAGGCTGTAGAGTAGCGTGGTCAGCTTCATATGCTAAACCACTGTGTCAAGCTTGTATAGATAAGCTATGGGATTCTTTCGTGACTAACTTATCTAAAACCATTAAGGCCTTGGTACGATCTGAATTTAAATCTTTCAGTCGGGGCCGTCCGAAATCACCGGAAAAGCGTACCCATAACATGGACTCTGATTCTGATCTTTCTGGGGAAGACATAGAATCAGATGAGGATTCAGCGGGGAAAGCGCTATTTCCACCTGAAGATACTGAGCCTTTGTTTAAAAGCCATAAAAACCACGATACAATTGGAGGGTATAAAACAGCCTAAGACCTTCGCTGACCAGGTTTTTGAGGGCCTTGGCCCTAAACGCCATTTTTTTCTCCGTTTATAAGAACATAGAAGCACTGATTAAGAAAGAATGGAAAAACCCTGACAATTTTTTTTTATAGCGAATTCTGTTAAGAGGAAATATCCATATTAAGAGTCTGTGGTGGGCGCATGGGACAGAGCTCCTTCTGTAGATGCCCCTGTAGCTAAAATAGCCAAAAAAATCGGCTCTTCCGTTTGAGGCTTTAGGAGATCCTTTAGATAAAAGAGCAGACGTTTATCTTAAACGTACTTGGGCATGTGCCTCTACAAGTCTCAGGTCGGCCATTGCCGCCTCTTGGGTCTCCAGGTCATTAAGGCTATTGTTAGGTCAACTAGAATCTCATAGTAGAGACAAAACTAGAGAGGACTTACTATCCTACCTCCCAACCTTCCTCAAGGCAGCAGATTGCCTTGCAGACGCTTCTACTGATGTCCGTTTTTCTGCCAGAGCAGCTGCCATGTCAAATGCAGCAAGGCGTGCTATTTGGCTTAAATCATGGAAAGGGGATCTTAAGGGTCCAAGTCTAGACTTTGCTCTCTCCCATGTGAAGGTTCTAGATTGTTTGGTTCCTCTCTGGAGGACATCTTAGAGCCTCTGACAAAAAGAAGGGGTTGTCTGTTCCCCAGAAAACTTTTTTTTCTCGTTCATTCCATTGGGGGACACAGACCATGGGTATAGCTTAGAGATATTACTAGGAGGGACACTATGCAAAAAAAGAAGCTCCTCCTCCTCGGGCTATACCCCCAGGCACCTCCAGGAGAACTTCAGTCTTTGCTTAGTGTCCGTTCAAGGAGGTTGACATTTATTCTTCTCCTGTTTGTTATTTTTTTCTGGTTTCAGATGGGGACGCAGGTCAGCATTGCGCTTTCCTGGCCCCTGTGGAGGGTCTGCCACGGTCTTCTGAAGGTTCCTGGCTACCTCCCATTCCCCCACAGAAGAAAAGTGGATCCAGGCTCGACATGTTAGCTCTGGCATCCCACCAGCTGCTGGGACACCTGCTGCCTACCCTCCACCAGAGCACTGCTCTCCTTGATTGGAGTCAGACGTCTGAAGAGGTGAATCCCTGCTGGTCTGGACATCGAGGGAGCATGCTGTGCAGATAAGTATTGCCTGCTTCAATCTCCCTCCTTTCCCCCCCCTCCCCCCACCCCTTCATGTCGTCTGTCTGGCGCTCTGTGACCTGAGGTGAGCTAGAGAAGGACCGGCTGGGGGCATTTTTTCCCGTTGGGAGGGGGCCCTTCTGGGGAGGGCTGGTGATTCCACTGATACCTGCCTGCAGCTCAGACTATGGCCGCACCGGCGGCAATCTTGGCACTGAAGGAGTGTATTTTATCTTATGGCCGCTGCGCTCTCTGCAGCTCCCGCCGGCCTGCTCCTCCCGATATTAACCCCCGCTGCGCCGTTTCTGGCGAAGGGGTGTATTTGAAGTGCGCGCGCGCGCGCTTATTTCGCGCGCTTATTTCGCGCCGCAATGACGCGTCCAAGGGGGCGGAGCCTCGGCGTCCAGCTCTGTCTCTCCCTACGCCGGAGACTCTGCTGGATTGCGGCCGTGCAGCTCCTCAGTTCTCGGTGACCGGAGACTTCTGCTGTTGCCTGGGTGGTAGGAATTGCAGCAACCTGGTAGGAAATCTTTTTTGGAATACCATCATGCCTAAACCTGGGGCCCCTAAGCCTTCCAAGGCTTCCTCTCAGGCTCCACTGGAGTCATGTAAAATATGCCTTAGGCCTTTTTCTGTCACTGGTTCCTGTGACTCATGCCCTGCTCCCGGACAGGATCAGCCTCCTTCTCTTGCTCAGCCCGGTCCTCCCTCTGCCCCTGCGGATCCAGCGGTACCCGCCTGGGCCTCCGCCATGTCTAATGCGGCAGCTGATCTGGCCTTAGTTGCCAAGGCAGCCATGTCCTTCATGGAGCGCATGGCGGCTACTACTCCAGTGGCATCCACCACTCCATCCCCTCTCAGCGACTCTCACAGAGGGCGTCTGACTTCTAAAAGGCAGCGTGAGCGGCAGCATTCCTCCTCGGATGACTCCGCTTCTCCCCCTCGCCTTGAGGCATGCCCGGTTGACTCTCCCCCCTCGCAGGGAGCGCAAATCCGATGGGGAATTGTCCGGATCAGACGAAGTCACGGAGCGGGAACCCCTGCCTAAGCTTTCCACCATGGTAACCGAGTTGGTGGCAGCTGTCCGTGACACTTTTAATATACAAGGGGATTCTCCTCCCTCCACTAGTCGGGAGTTCTCCCTTTTTCCACCCAAGAAACAGGAGTCCGCCGTGTTCCCTATTCACGAGGAATTCACTGCGGTCCTATCAAAAGCTTGGGATCGACCTAATCAAAAATTTTCGGCCACCAAGCGTATGGATACGCTTTATCCTTTTCCAGCTGACACAGTGGAAAAGTGGACTTCTTCCCCTAAGGTAGATCCTCCGGTGGCCAGGTTAGCCAAGAACACGGCCCTTCCCGTCCTAGACGGTTCCTCTCTGCAGGATGCGGTGGACAGACGTTTGGATTCACTTTCCAAGTCCATCTTCTCGCTGGCGGGCGCTTCCCTGCGACCGGCCTTTGCGTCGGCTTGGGTCGCCAGAGCCCTTACAACGTGGTTGCAGCGCCACCACCAGGATCTGTCAGAGCAGGACGCCTCTGCAGATACTCTGGATTTTATCATCCAGATGTCTCAAGCGTCTAAATATCTCTGTGAGGCTTCAATGGACATCGGCTCCCTCTTTGCCCGTATTTCGGCCCTCTCTGTCATTCAGCGCAGGGAGGTCTGGCTGAAGGTGTGGGATGCTGATGCCTCATCCAAGCGATCCCTCGCTAACCTTCCCTTTGAAGGGTCCAGGCTCTTTGGGGCTCAACTAGATGAATTCATTTCTGCCGCAACAGGGGGCAAGAGCACTCATCTACCCCAGCCCAGGACCAAGCGTCCCTTTCGGTCTCGGCCTTCAGGTTTCCGGGGCCAGTCCTTTCGTCGCTTCTCCACTGCCAGGACGCCGTCATCCTCATCGGCAGGGGGGTCCCAGGACTCCCGCAAGAAGCCTTTCTTCAAGCCCCAGCCTTCTTGGCGGCCTCGGGCGCAGTCAGCCCGTCCTCCTGCTCCCAAGCAACCCTCCGCATGAAGGGGTGCCCCCACCCCTCGTGGTGGGGGGCCGTCTGCTCTCCTTTCAACAGGTCTGGAGGGCTCACGTTCAGGACGCCTGGGCTCTGGAAGTGGTGACGTCCGGCTACAAGTTGGAGTTCGCGTCCAGCCCGCCGGAACGTTTTTTCCCTTCTCGCGTTCCGGGGGATCCAGCCAGGGCCTCGGACCTCTTTTTTGCGGTCTCCTCTCTTCTGGACCGTGGTGTCATTTCCCCCGTTCCCCCAGAAGAGCAAGGGACAGGTTTTTACTCAAACCTGTTCGTTGTTCCAAAGAAAGAGGGGTCAGTACGTCCAATCTTGGATCTAAAACTTCTCAACAAGTTTCTACGGGTGCGGAAGTTTCGCATGGAGTCCCTTCGCTCCGTTATTGCTTCTCTGAGTCCAGGAGAATTTCTCGCGTCTGTGGACATTCAAGACGCCTACTTGCACGTCCCTATTGCAGAGTCCCACCATCGCTTTCTGCGCTTTGCCATAGGGGGGCGTCATTACCAGTTCGTCGCCCTACCTTTTGGGTTGGCAACCGCCCCTCGAGTTTTTACGAAGATTCTGGCGCCTCTCATGGCGCTTCTTCGCACCAGGGGCATCTCTTTGTTACCATACCTAGACGACATCTTGATAAAAGCTCCGTCTCTTCCACAGGCCGAGGACAGCATCCGAATCACGGTTCAATCCCTGGAACGGTTCGGATGGCTGATCAATCTCCCCAAGTCCTCTCTGCACCCCTCCCAGAGACTTTCGTTCCTGGGGATGATCTTGGACACCTCGATTTCTCGGGTGTTTCTTCCAGATTCCAAGGCTTCCCAGATTCGTCTGGCAATGGTGCTCCTTCTACGCTCTCCACGTCCCACCATTCGGGAGTGCATGCGGGTGCTGGGCCTTATGGTCTCCTCTTTCGAGGCGATTCCGTACGCCCAATTTCACACTCGTCCGCTACAACAGATGATCCTTGCCCTCTGGAACAAGAACCCTCGGGGTCTAGACACTCCTGTTCGTCTGTCCCGGCAAGTTCGAGCGTCTCTCCCTTGGTGGCAGTCTCCCCTGAACCTATCGTCAGGAAAGTCCTTCCTTCCGTTCTCCTGGACGATAGTCACCACCGACGCCAGCCTCATCGGTTGGGGAGGTGTTCTCCGGAACCTCACAGTTCAGGGTGTCTGGTCGACGGAGGAATCCCGTCTCCCGATAAACGTTTTGGAATTGAGGGCGATTTTCCACTCCCTCTCCCATTGGACTCCTCTCCTGGCGACTCGCCCGGTGCGGGTTCAGTCGGACAATGCCACGGCTGTGGCTTATGTCAACCATCAGGGCGGGACTCGCAGTCGGGCAGTAATGCGGGAAGTAGCGAGGATCCTCTTATGGGCGGAGTCTCATGTTCCAGTATTGTCGGCAGTGTACATCCCGGGAGTCGACAATTGGACGGCGGATTTTCTGAGTCGCACCAAGGTGGATCCGGGAGAGTGGTCTCTCCATCCGGAGGTGTTCGAGGACATCTGCCACCGATGGGGCCGTCCGGACGTAGATTTGATGGCTTCCCGGCTCAACCACAAGGTGCCGGTGTATCTTGCCCGCGCTCGAGACCCACGGGCGGACGGGGTGGACGCGCTGGTATTTCCATGGCAGCGGTTCAGCCTCCTTTACGTCTTCCCTCCGATTCCTCTGTTGCCGAAGGTGCTGCGCAAGATCGAGGCGGAGGGGATACCAACCATTCTCGTCGCTCCGGATTGGCCTCGTCGCGCCTGGTTCTCCAGCGTCGCTCGTATGTTGGCGGACGTCCCGTGGCCTCTGCCCGACAGAGAGGATCTCTTGTCTCAGGGGCCGCTCTTCCACCAGAGTTCACGGCAGCTGCGTTTAACGGCGTGGCTGTTGAGACCGCCATCCTGAGGAAGAGAGGCTTCTCTGATGCGGTGGTAAGAACCATGATCAGGGCTCGAAAGCCGGCTTCTTCACGAATCTATTATCGCACCTGGAAGGCCTTCCTGGTGTTTTGTGAGAAATCGGGCTACTCGCCCCTACGTTTCTCTGTCCCAGTGGTGCTGTCTTTTCTCCAGTCCGGCCTCGACATGGGTCTGTCGCTCAGTTCTTTAAAGGGTCAGGTTTCTGCTTTGGCTATCTTTTTTCAGAGGTCCATTGCCTTTTTGAGACCTGTAAAAACCTTCCTGCAGGGGGTGGCGCATTCGGTTCCTCCGTATGTGCCTCCCTTGCCCCCCTGGGATCTCAACTTGGTTCTGCGCGCCCTTCAGGCGGCGCCTTTTGAACCTCTGAGGGAGATCTCTCTGGTTTTACTCACCTGGAAGGTAGTTTTTCTGGTGGCCATAACCTCCATCAGGCGAGTTTCGGAGCTGGCCGCACTTTCCTGCCGGGAACCTTTTCTGGTCTTTCACCAGGATAAGGTGGTGCTCAGGCCGGTGCCTTCTTTTTTGCCCAAGGTGGTTTCTCCCTTCCACCTTAACGAGGATCTTGTCCTGCCCTCTTTTTGTCCTTCTCCGGTGAACCCCAAGGAATGTGCTCTCCACTCCCTGGACGTCGTCAGGGCCCTGAAGGTGTACCTGGGGGCTACCGCTTCCTTCCGGCGTTCAGACTCTCTCTTTGTGATTCCTGAAGGGTCCCGTAAGGGCCTGGCGGCTTCCAAGGTCACCGTGGCGCGGTGGATCCGTTCCGCTATTGCTGCGGCATATCGCGCTCGCGGCCACGTTCCGCCGTCGCGGATTACCGCTCACTCCACAAGGGCAGTGGGTGCTTCCTGGGCTAGACGCAATCGCGCATCCGTTTCCCAGTTGTGTAAGGCGGCCACTTGGTCGTCCTTACATACTTTCACAAAGTTTTATCAGTTACACTCTCTGGCCTCGGCTGATGCTGCTCTTGGGCGCAGGGTATTGCAGGCTGTGGTTCCGGTTTGACTACTGGACGTTTATTCCTGGCGGTGTTGGATTTGTTCTTTTTTCCCACCCCATGGACTGCTTTGGGACGTCCCATGGTCTGTGTCCCCCAATGGAATGAACGAGAAAAGGAGATTTTTGTGAAACTCACCTGTAAAATCTTTTTCTCGTAATTTCCATTGGGGGACACAGCTCCTGCCCCCTTTTTTGGTTTACGCCTTAGGGTGTGCTGTGTGATGGTTTCCATAATGTTTTGTTTCCGTTCTCCTTCTCCTACTGCTTTTGCAACGACTGAAGTTCTCCTGGAGGTGCCTGGGGGTATAGCCCGAGGAGGAGGAGCTTCTTTTTTTGCATAGTGTCCCTCCTAGTAATATCTCTAAGCTATACCCATGGTCTGTGTCCCCCAATGGAAATTACGAGAAAAAGATTTTACAGGTGAGTTTCACAAAAATCTCCTTTTTGTAAACGCCAGGCCAGTTTTAAAAGGCAAAGGAGTAGGCAAAGTAATAGAAGTGAAAGAGAAACGTTTCCTAAAAGATCTGTGTTTTTTTTTTTTTTTTGTTTAAAACCCAGGAAAACAGACTAAAAGACAAACCGCAATGACGCCAGAAGTCAGGTGGGAGGAAGACTGTCTCAGTTCTTCCCAGCCTGGAGGTCCATTTCTCAGAACAAGTGGATCCTAAGTGTAATAGAAAACGGATTCCGTCTGGATGTCATTTCTCGTCCAAATTTTTTTTTCACTCAGGCATTTCGCCCCAAAAATCCGGAAAAAAGGAAAGCTTTGGAATCTGAGATTTTTTTCTCTCTTGGACAAGGGAGTAGTTTGTCCAGTCCCCAAGACACAGAGGGGCAAAGGTTTCTATTCCCTTTTATTTTTGGTGAAGAAACCAAACGGAACATTCAGGGTTATTTTAAATCTGAAAAAATCCCTTGTCTACAAGAAATTTCAAATGAAGACGATAAAAACAACTGTGAACCTCGTCTTCCAGGATTGCTGGATGGCCAGCCTGGATCTGGAGGATGCGTATTACCATGTTCCATTCCATTACTCCTCCCAAAAACTTTTAAGAACAGCAGTCTGGGTTCAGGGGAAGTTCCTGCATCTCTAATACAGAGCGCTTCCCTTCGGTGTAGCGCAAGCTCCAAGAGTCTTCACCAAAGTGGTAGCGGAGTTAGCGGCTTTTTTTAGGACAGTCAGGAATTACTCTGGTGCCCTATCTGGACGTTTTTTTTTTTTGTGTTTCAGTCAAAAGAAGGGCTAGAAAAAGATATGAAATTCCTCTGCTCCACTTTAGAAAATCTAGAAATTGGAAAAAATATAATCTGATTCCTTCTCAAGTTTGCGTTTTTTGGGGGTATTCAGTTGGACTCCTGTTTACAAAAAAGTTTTCTTCCACCTCAAAGGAGAGAGTCGATTATGGAACACATATGGTCAGTCTTCCTGTCCTACCAGTGTACTTTCAGGGAAGCAATGTTGGTACTAGGGCAGATGACATCAGCAATCCCAGCAGTACCTTATGCACAGATCCACTCCAGAGATCTTCAAGCAGACATCCTAAGATTGTGGGACGGCTCCCCTTATTCCTTGGATCAAAAATTCCACCTTTCCTCAAAGGCAAAGATGCTCCCTGTTGTGGTGGATGGTACCAGAACATTTATCAGCAGGAGTTCCATGGACATTTCCAGACTATAATTACCACAGACGCCAGCCCTTGGGGTTGGGGAGCCCACTCCCAGAACAGATACTGGCAAGGGAGGTGGGATCTGATTACGAGAAAAGCATCCTCCAATTTCAAGGAGTTAAAAGCAGTAGAGATGGAACTGACGGTGGCTCTTCTGGAAATAAAAAAACAGGAAGATTGTATTTTATTCGGACAATTCAACAGTGGTGGCCTACATAAACTGTCGAGGAGGAACGAGAGTCTCTTCCCTCCTACATCTGCCAGGAGATCTTTTGCATTGCAGAAAGAAGAATCCTTTTCCTTTTCAGCAGTACATCTGAAGGAGAATGTTATAGCGGACTTCCTCAGTTGAGTTTCCATAAAACAGGGAGAATAGTGTCTGAACAAAGGAATAGTCCAGAGGTACGGTCTTCCTACAGTGGACCTTTTCGCCTCAAGAGCCAACAGGAAGGTAGAAAATGTTTTCTCCCTCAATAATTTGGACAGCCCATCAGGACAGGAGCCAAGAGTTGGGGTACGCCTTTCCTCCATTTTGGCTTATCCCACAAGTATTGAAGAAAATAGAGAGAGGATGCCTCGGTTATTCTGATGGCTCCAAAGTGGCCCAAGAGGTCCCGGTATTCGAATCTTCTGAGGTTGGCAGTACAGCCTCCATGGTCCCTACCATTGAGAGAGGATCTTCTTTACCAGGGTCCGCTAGTTCATCCCAGCCCAGAAGTCCTTCATCTTTCTGCATGGATTTTGAAAGGAGAGTCTGGTCGGGAAGGGGATTGTCGGACAATGTGGTTTTCACCTTGCTAAAAAGTAGGAAGGCGGTTACCTCTAAAAAAAAAAAAATATATAAAAATTTGTAATCTTTTTCTACCTTCCTAGGTCAGAACCCAGATCCCTTTAAATCTCCAGAAATAGAGGATGCTAGATTTTTTACAAGCAGGGCTAGATAGGAATCTTAAGGCTTCCACACTAAAGGTTCAGATAACTGCTCTAAGTTATTTCTTTGATTATAGGTTAGCTGATCATCCATGGATTAAAAGATTCTTGTCAGCAGCCTCCAGCTTGAATCCTTCCTTAAGACCATCGTCTCCGCCCTGGGATTTGAATGCTGTTCTTTCAGCCCTATCTCAAAAGACGTTTGAACCATTAAGCGAAATCTCTATCAATATGCTTCCTTTTAAAATGGCCTTCCTTCTAGCAATAACCTCGGCTAGATGGGTATCTGAGATTCTGGCGTTTTTCTGCCTTCCCTCCCTATACCACGATTTTGGAGGATCAAGTGATCATTAGACCAATTCCATCTTTCCAGCCCAAGGTGGTCTCAGACTTTCACAGAAGCCAGGATGTGATACTACCCTCTTTTTACCCAGATCCAGTCAATACGTTAGAATGCTATTTCTCTTGCCTATTCTTCCCTTAGCCTGCCTCATCAGACTGGGTTTGGGGCTCATTCTACCAGGGCCATTGCGACCTCTTGGGCAGATGCTTCTTTGGCCCAGATTTGTAGAGCCGCTACTTGGAGCTCTCCCCATACTTTTTTTTGGACATTACAGACTGTATCTTGATTCAGCTGCGGCCTTTGGGAGGAAAGTGCTACAAGCTGTAGTCGTCACCCCCCCCCCCCGCCTAATTTTTCTTTGTCTTACAGTTTAGTATCGCATGGGTGAGGGGAAAACCGTAATTGCTCTTACCGGTAATTGTTTTTTACTGCACCCCAAAAATTCGCTCCCTAATATATTTTTAAAAAAAAAGGGAAATTAGAGGAGTTACCAGATAGGTTCTCTTCTTTACCAATATGTGTGTCGTTTTCAACTCTTCTAGCTCGGTGGTTGGCAGGCCTCCGGAGGTCGGTTTATTATAATCACTGCGGTGTGGTGGGGGTGTGAACCATTTTATCGCTTCAGGTTTCCTGTCCTGGATGGGAGGTCCTAGTCATATGGGTGCCGTCATGGGTTTCAAGAAAAACAATTACCGGTAAGAGCAATTATTGTTTTCCATCACATTATACATGGCTGGTTTCCAGAGATCATGACCACCCTGCGATCCAGAAGCGGTGGTCGTGCTTGCACACTATAGGAAAAGGCTGAATTGCGGGACCCCTGGAACCAAGCGGTGTATAATGTGATGGAAAAGTGAGGCAGAACACACTGTGAGCACCCTTTATTCACAGCTGTTGGCGGTCTGGCTCAGCTACTTCCAGTAGTCCCATAGCAGTGAATAGAGAGGTGGCAGCGCGTGCGCCGTTTCAGTTTGGAGGCCCTGTTCTGATTCTAGGGGTGGGATCCCCACCTATTGGATATTTATGTATGAGATGAGCTAACCCCTTTATAGGGCATCTGTCAGCAGTTTTGTCCCTATGACACTGGCTGACCTGTTACATGTGCGCTCGGCAGCTGTGTTGGTCCCATGTTCCTATGTGCCCGCATTGCTGAGAAAAATGATGTTTTATTATATGCAAATGAGTCTCTAGGAGCAACGGGGGCGTTACCATTACACCTAGAGGCTCTGCTCTCTCTTCTCTTTGGCAGTGAACACCTCATCACACCTGGCCCTGCCCTTTAAGGCGTGTTTCATGGAGTATTTGTCAATATTGGCTACCAAAAACAGTAGTGCAGCTCTTTCATTCTACTCCAGAAAGTACTATCCACAACACTGCAGTGTGAATGGGGGGGAGCGAAAAAAACATCAACTTCCCCAGATTATCCTTCAGGGCTTGAATGATAAAATGTTACCAAATAATAGGCGACTACTGGGAGTAAGGCCTCATGCACACGAACGTATATTCTTTCCGTGTCTGTTCCGTTTTTTGCGGACCCATTCATTTCAATGGGTCTGCAAAAAAAAAAAAAAAAAAACACAGAAGCTACTCCGTGCGCATTCCGTATAAAAACAGAACATGTCCTATTATTGTCTGCATTACGGACAAGGAGAGGACTGTTCTATTAGGGGCATCTGTTCTGTTCCATAAAATATGGAATGCACACCGACGTCATCCGCATTTTTTGTGGGCCGCAAAATACAGACTGTCGTGTGCGTGAGCCCCTTAGGCGGGGTTTACATCCCACATTAAATGTATGTCATATAGCTGCATCCGTCACCATAGAGTTCCATTGTAAAAAAACGTATACATTTTTAACTGGATGATGGAGATGTATGGTGCACTACGCTTCTCAAGTCCCCCCCCCCCCAAAAAAAAACAACACGTGCACAGCCTTCAACCAGCTGAGTGACAGATCCCAATGCTTCAGTCCATGGCCGGCTCCAGTGATAAATTCAGAAATTACATTTTTTCCTTTAAAAATAAACAACTTTTTTTACTTTTATTTCTTAGCAAATCTTTTTGAGCAGAGGACAGAACATTTCCTTGAGTCAGTCCTTCATGACTGACAACACTGTGTAAGCTGCACCATCCGTGATGCGGCAGAAGGTCTCCTGCTGTCAGGTAGCTCACAAATACACGTCTTGGCCAAAAGTCTCTTGTGAGGGTCCCACCTCAGGCCTGTGCGGTCTCTGCAGGAACGAGGTTGCCTGTTGTATCCAGCTGCATGCATTTACAGGCGCAGGCGGACACTGGGCACTCCGTATGATCTCTGCAAAACATAAGGGGACACATGCGACTGAGCGGTGACCACTCAATGCCTGCCGGGTTGGGATCAGGCGATACGATAAGGCCTCCTTCACACGAGTGTGACGGATTAGGTCCGGATGCGTTCAGTGAAACTCGCACCATTTTGCAAGCAAGTTCAGTCAGTTTTGTCTGCGATTGCGTTCAGTTTTTCCACGCGGGTACAATGCGTTCTGATGCGTTTTTCACGCGCGTGATTAAAAAACGGAAGGTTTACAAACAACATCTCCTAGCAACCATCAGTGAAAAACGCATCGCACCCGCACTTGCTTCCGAATGCAATGTGTTTTCCACTGAAGCCCCATTCACTTCTATGGAGCCAAGGCTGCATGAAAAATGCAGAATAAAGAACATGCTGCGTTTTTCCTGCAACGCAGAACTGATGCGTGAAAAACAACGCTCATGTACACAGACCCATTGAAACGAATGGGTCAGGATTCAGTGCGGGTGCTATGCGTTCACGTCACGCATTGCACCCGCGCGGAAAACTCGCTCGTGTGAAAGGGGCCTAAGGGTGGGTTCATGTGTGGCTTTCAATGGCTGCTGGTCGCACATCTCGCACCCTGAAATCCTCAGCAATTCTGCATCTAAACCTTCATCAGAGTTCTGAGGTGAGAAGTTCAGATTTTGCCGAGCAATTTTCCGTGGTATAAGATCGCACCGCGTGTGAGTTAGTATCAGATTATTTAGGGCTCATGCACACGAATGGGCTATGCATTGCGGTCCCCAGTGCCCTGTCCGTGTGGCTGGATGGAGACTTGAATGGGTTCATGATCCGTCTGGACTGCAAAAAAATTGAGCATGTTCTATTTTTTTTGCGGTGCGGAGGCACTCGGTTAGTGTTTCCATGGCCTTCCAGATTGTGGATCCATTCCAGTGAATGGGTCCACATCCGTGAAACAGCGTGCACACAGCCGGTGCCAGTACATTGTGGACCCGCTGTTTGCCAGCTGGCACACGGTCACGTGCATGAGCCCTGAGGTTGCGTCTCTCGACAAGCCAATTGATTAAAGGGGTTGCGGCACTTCAGCTTCTATATTATTTCTATGGCACAGAGCTGTACTTCAATAGCGGCCTGACTTTTTGATCACTTAAAAAAAAAAAATAATTGGGGAGTTGAAGTGACAAAAAAAACCGCAAACTGTCAGTTTATTTTTTTTTTTTCCGTATGGGATTAATATTGTTCTATTTTAATAGTACAGGCATTTTCGCATGTCGAAGCCCATGATATGTATTATTTTTTTTATTGGGTAAGAATTTTAACTTTAGGAAAGGGGGGTGATTTGAACCTTTATATTTTTAGAAATTACTTTTTTTTTTTTTTTTTTTTTTTTTTAAGTCACGCTGGGTTCCTATAACTGGCAATCATTAGATTGCCAATTGGGTTCATTGATGGCCATTAGAGATGAGCGAATTTCATGTTATGAAATTCGTTCACGCTTCATTTGGTGGTAAAAGCAGAATTGCGTTATGGATTCAGTTACCACGGACCATGCGTTATTCATTCCGTCATAATAGAAGTCTATGGGCTGCAAAACGGATCCGTCCCGTTTCCTCTCCTGCATAATGGGACGGATCCGTTAAGCAGGCCATAGACTTCTATTATGACGGAATGCCTCTAAAGGCATTCTGTTATACATTCTGTCATGGTCCGTGGTAACGGAATCCATAACGCAATTCTGCTTTTACCACCAAACGAAGCGTGAACGAATTTCATAACATGAAATTCGCTGATCTCTAATGGCCATATAGCCATCATTGAACACTTCTTATTCAATATAAAAATACAGTGCTGCCACCTGGTGGCATGTGTTGGTATTGCTCGTCTATGTCATTGGGAGACACAGCAGAGACCTTGGGTATAGGAGGCGGACACTGTTAACTCCTCCCACCAGCTATACTCCTCCCACCAGCACTGAGCTCATCAGTTTTAGCTTAGTGTCTGTAGGAGGCAGACATCTGCTCTGAAGGTCCTGTCTTCTCTTTATTTTTTATTTTAAAGATGATCACATACTGGGTCCAGAGTGGAATTATTTCCCGGTTACCCAACTGGCATGCGTCAGAATGTCCCCTAACATCCCTAGCAGCCAGAAAAGGTGGCGTGGAGGACCACCAAATCCTCCAGAGCCCGCCCGCCAGCCAGCCATAGGCCTTCAATGCTCTGGAAGCTGAAAGAGCCTGCTGGAATCGAGGCCGACCAAGCCACTAGTCTTCTGGGAACGGGAGTTAGAAGAGTATATTACACCCCCCTCCCTCGTGGCTCATCCATGCATGTAACTGCTGGGGTACTACTGTCCCCAGCAAGCCTATTGGCACATATCGCCAGCACTAGCTGTGGGGCACCTTGCTTGCTTTTACACTACACTCTCTCTTCATGGTCCCTGAGCACCCTCGGCAAGGCCTAGCGGCCGACAAGTCCACTGTCAGTCCCTGGATCTAGATGTTGATCAGCGAAGCTTCTCGTTCTAAGGTCCCGGTTCCACCCCTTTGGGTGATGGCCTCTTGGGCGATACAGCACAAGGCCTAACCCTTTGCCAGTGTGCAGGGCAGCTAATTGGTCCTCCCTTTGCACTTTTTTGGAAGTTCTCTAGGGCATACTTTTGCATCCTCTGATGCAGCTCGTGGTCACAGGGTGCTGCAAGCAGCGATGCATTGACAGCTCTCATGCTTTGTCTTCCCACCCATAGGGACTGCTCTAGAACGTCCCAAGGTCTTTGCGGTGTCTCCTTCATTGGGGGACACAGCACCCCCCCCCCCCCCCTCTTGTATATCATCTGTTCTCTGCACGGTGCATGGTTGCCCTTTATGGGTTATTTTCCCCCTTGGTTCGGATATGTTATTGTTTGCATAGGGTCATTTTCCTTATTACTCGTGTTTTTTTCTCCTACTGCCTCCGTACAAACTGATGAGCTCAGTGCCTGCAGGAGCGGTATAGCGGGAGGTCCACTTCCTAGTGGCAGCAGCTATACCCAAGGTATTTGCCGTGTCCTCCAATGAACGAGACGAGGAAGGGATCTTACGGTAACACAAAATCCAATTATTTCACTAATCTGAGGGGTGAAATGTATGCAATCAGCCTTATGGCATACATGTGCTGCGGGTCTCTGCTATGGCACCCGCAAGTGGGCGCCATGTTTAAAGAAGCAGCTTCCGCTATACATATACGGCACAGGTCACGAAGGGGCTAAAGCTGGCCATAGCCATCAAAGGGGTTGACCAGGTGTCATGTTAAAGGGAATGTGTCATCCGAAAAACGACCTACGTTTTTATATATTTTTTTTTCATTTTTCCATACCACTATATTAAAATTAAATGTATATAATCCTGCAGTTTTCACGCTGGTCACTAGGCCTAAAGTACGTTAAGACTTCCTGTCTTTTGAGAGAAGCCATGTTGGCCATAGACGCAATGGACAGTAGCAGATCCCATTGACTTCTATGGGAGCGTTTTCTAGGCATGCTCTGTGACCTGTGCAGAGGTCAGGAGGGAGCAGAAAAGCTGTGATATCACCTATTGCGAACGGTGGATCCTATCTTATCTATACAGGGGTGTTACCTGTCATTGTTATCCTGTCTGTGATAATGGCTACTGAAGTGTTAACTGTACAGAAC
Organism: Bufo bufo; assembly: GCF_905171765.1. Classification (NCBI taxonomy): domain Eukaryota; kingdom Metazoa; phylum Chordata; class Amphibia; order Anura; family Bufonidae; genus Bufo; species Bufo bufo. Next base: position 533,415,403 of record NC_053393.1, on the reverse strand, counting down.
AGGAAATCAGGACCTATTATCAGACCTAGTGGCCACATAAAAAAAAAAAAAAAAATTGACATGGGAAAAACGGAAAATAAAAAAAAACGATAGAAAAAAAGGAAAAAAAAAAAGTGATTGAATTAATAGGTCATTTTCTGATGCCACATTCCCTTTAACTGGGTGGCTGTCTAATACGTGTTCATCCACTATGTGGCTCTGTGCTTTGGCTGATACCGGCTGAGAAAATGACGTAATATGGGAAAATGGGCAACCTGTTTACATTATTCATGTCTATGGGCACAGATGACAAGCTGGACTTCTGATCTTACCCCATGCCATTACTTCCGCATGGTAAGGGACAGATACACACTTGTCTCCCTCTGCAGGCCGATGTGTCGGCCGATAATCGCTGACGCGCGTTTGCATACATGCTCGTTAGCGACCATCTTGCAGTGTAATACCGGCGCCGATTGCCCAATGAACGAGCAAACACTTTTTCATCGAGCTATTCAGATTTTTAAGAAGGCTTAAAACTGAGCGCTTGCCGGCGGCAGATCGTGGTGTCTAATAGCGATCTGCCGCCAGGACACCACTAGACAGTACGGGGACGAGTGATGGCCTAGTGGAGGAGATTGTTGCTTGTAATAGCAGTGGTCTCCTCCACTAGCTAGCAGGCGATTACCGGGAGGGAACGCTTACTTATCTGCCTGTCTAATGCAGGCTTTAGCAACACCTCCTCGCTAATCTTGTCTGGTTCCCCCCGATGTGGTGGTCACAGTGATTATACCAGCCACTCACTCACCTGAACCAGCTCATCATGTGCCCGGCGTGACCTCCATGTCGACAGTTGTGACACCAAGTGAACCAGTTGTTAAACTGCGCCACCTTCTTCTCCTTGCTGAGGTCTATCTTCTCATCAGACTTGGAGGCTCCTAGGAAGAGGACGGATCCGTTACAGGGGGGTTATCTGGCTTCTATTAATGAATACACGCACGTTTCTGCAGAATGTATCCAGTGTAGACAATGCTCTGCGACTCCAGACTGATACATTGTAGCAGAGGGATGTGTTCAGCTCACAGAGCATTGTCTAAGACTGGATACCATTGCGACAAACCCTCAGCTGAGAGCAGAACAAGCTACGTATAGACTTACTGTCTGTGAATGTAGACAAGAGCGTTCTCATTCACTGACAGCAAAGATTTCTGAAAAGTTGGAAGGCAATCTGTCACCAGTTCTAGGCTGCTCAGTCTGTGGGCAGCAGAAACTAGTGACAGGGACCCCGATTAACCCCTTCAGGACTGCTCTGTCCATGTGCATCAGAAGTCCAGGGGTTAAAATGTAATGGTATTGACCCGCAGAATAAGGACGTCGTCATTTCTAGCACATAGCGAACGCCGTACTTGCCTGAATTGTTTTGGGTGAGGTTTTATTTTTCAATTTCACCCCACAAAGAATTTTTTCACCGGACATAATGAATTAAATGGTGCCATTAGAAAATAGAACTTATCCTGCAAAAATAATAAGCCCTCCTATGGCTAATGTGAATGGAAAATTTAAAAAGTCATGGCTGCTGGAATGCAGGAAGGAAAGAAATGAAAATGCAAAAAAATTAAAAATGAGCCTGTTCCTTAAGGGGTTAAATCGGGGTCTGCGCCACCAGTTTACGCTCCCTCTGGCGACATTTTCCATTTGAAGTATAAGGTCTATTAGAAAGCTGTAGGACTTTTCATTTTCACCCCTATTTGGCGGAGGTTACCTGGACTATTAGACACCGGATTTCCCATGTTGATGAGACACAGAGCGCAGCGCGGAAGAGGCTTCCGGCAGCCGGGGCAGCTGGTGAACTTCGACTTGGTTGGCGACCCGCTGACTCCGTACTGACTGAACCCCCGGCCCTGGTGCGGCACCGAGGAGCAGCTGTAAGAGATGGATTTCCCACAGAAATTGCAGCTCACAAATACCTGGGGGGGGGAAATAAAACCCAACGGAATAAAATCTTCAGCTCCGGCGACTCCACAACTAAGAAAATATCACCACAGGCCATTACTGGAGCTTCATCTAATGATGGCACAATACAAAATTCTCATCTGCCTGCTATGTTTCTTCAGTAAAATGTCTGCTTGCTGTCAGTGACTGGAAACATTTACAACCAGAGTGGAGGTTTCTTTAGGGGGAAATTTATCATCATTCTACTTACGCCTCTTTTTGGTGTAGAAAAGTCTGAAATCCACCGGATGCGATGCATTTGTGACTTTTCTAGTCACCCTCTCCAAGTCTACAAAAAAGGGTCTTGGCGAGGAGAAGGGGGGGCATCGGCCTCAGCTAACTCATTATTTACCCCTGTGCAAGGAGAGCTGGAGGAGGCAGGTAATTTATGACGCAGCCCGTAGTCTTGTCATGCATTACATTCCTTCTCCGCCACTGTTAAATTACAGCCATGGTTTGTTACAATGTGTCAGGGCAGGATGAATGTTTCAGCCCGGAGTCCACACTGCTTGGCTACAGCCATTTACACTCTGCTGTCAGGCAGCGACAACCACAGATATAGCAGCGCCACATGCGCAGTAGTTATTTGCTCACATGGCCCTCGCGTAAGCAAGGGGAACTGAATTCCAACAGGGGATGTAAGACCCCCCCCCCCCCCCCTCGCAGCCTGTAGGTATGTAGCCAGCTTTCTCGTAGCAACCAACCTGTGCGAGGGGCTTGGAGCTGGGGTCCAGTTTACTCCTGTGGATATCAAACTCCGCTCTTTTATGCCAAAACCTCCAGGCATCCAGCAAGTTCCTGTAGTTTTCTATCCAGTACTGGACCCGCTCGTCCTTCATCACTTCCGATGGAGATCCCTACACACGTCCGCGAGAAAAGCAGAGGGTTAATATCGGGGTTTTATTCAATGCAACTTCCTTACGAAGGATTGAGGACAACCGAGGACTCCAAGGTCCCATCTATCATGTCTATAACGGTTATATCGATATCATACTCGACAACTTTTTTTGCAGATGCCGGAATGGAGCGGTGTGCCGGAAATTTCAGGGTATTGACTCGTATCCTTTTATTTCTGGACACTACCATATATCATCCAGGTCCTGCCCCTTATGCTCCATGGCACTGCCCTATTACTTGCTGTTTGATGACTTCGCCCCAGTGCCACACCCAGCTAGCGGCCATTCTCTGGGGGGGGGGGGTTCAGAGCCCAGCTTGACGCTTCTCCGAAAAAGTGGGCAGATCAGGGCAGGAGCGGCTACGCTGGGCCCGGGATTTGAATTCTAATCCTCCCTTGCTAGTGCAGATCACAGTTTTGTCGCATGGACCTGCACAGATGCACCCCAATTATTAAGAGGTGTACACTTAGGGTCCGCAAAATGGGTCCGCATCCGTTCCGCAATTTTGCAGAACATGTGCAGACACATTCATTTTAAATGGGGTCGGAATGTGCTGTCCGCATTTGCTGATCCGCAAAAAAAAAAATAGAACATGTCCTATTCGTGTCTGCAATTTTCTAGGAGAGTGCTGGCGATGTGCGGTCTGCAAAATGCGGAAACGCACATTGCTGGCAACCATGTTTTGCGGATCTGCAAAACACATACGGACGTGTGAATGGACCCTTATTAATGATTGTAGTGCGTCTGATGCCAGCGGGGGGAGAGACCGACACTGCCGTGTAATACCCTGCACTTCATAAATGTCCCCCTATGACTTTAGTCGCAATAGCACAACTTGTAACTAGGATATATTTTAAGATGTGCCCCTTTTCAGTAAACAGGCAGGGGATATATACGGTCTATAGTAGAAGGAGGTGGAACTAGAAGCCGCTGTGTGGTTTTTTCCCCCCTTACACTTTGGGCCCCCAATAAGCTCAGCTTATCTGCTCCCCCCTGACCTCCGCACAGGTCACGTAGCAGGCCTAGAAGTCTGTGGGGTCAGCTCTTGTCCACTGCGCCTATGTCCATGGTGGCTGCTGTAAAGCCTCTAAGGGTACGTTCTCATCAGTGTCAATACCGGAAACCACCGGATCCCCATTGACTAGAATGGGATTCGGCCGCTTTCCAGCATAAATGGCAGGTTTCAGTCAGATAAATACTGCAGCAGGCAGCGCTTTTTGCATTTATGCAGGAACAGCCGCCTAAAGCCAATGTGAACCTAGTGTCGGCTGCAGGCTCTATCGTAGGGACGGGCTGCACCTCAATGGGGAAGGGGCAGCTGTGCTGGGGAGACGATGGCTAGAAGGTCGGAGGAGGGTTTAAACTAGGGACTGGGGGGGAGGGTAATTACATTATAGGAGGGGAAGATAGTGCAGATAGAGACCGGGGGTGAGGTAGTGGGGCTGGGGGAGGAATGGAAGGAGGGACTAGAACAGTTCAGAAGGAAAGGTGTACGGTAAAAAATATACATAAACCTCTTAGGCTACTTTCACACTCGCGTTTTGTGTGGATCCGTTCAGATAACACAACCGTCTGCATCCGTTCAGAACGGATCTGTTTGTATTATCGGTAACATTGCCAAGATGGGATCCGTCTTGAACACCATTGAAAGTCAATGGAGGACGGATCCGTTTTCTATTGTGCCAGTGAAAACGGATCCGTCCACATTGACTTACATTGTGTGTCGGATCCGTTTGGCTCAGTTTCATCAGACGGACACCAAAACGCTGCAGGCAGCCTCCAGAGCGGAATGGAGACGGAACTGACGCATTCTCAGCGCATCCTTTTACATTCAGAATGCATTAAGGCAAAACTGATCCGTTTTGGACCGCCGGTGAGAGCCCTGAACATATCTCCGAAACGGAAAGCCAAAACGCCAGTGTGAAAGTAGCCTAGATTGTATGTATACTAATGGCAGAAGCCTGACTAATAAAACTGAGGAGCTGGAATTAGTGATGTGTGAGGAGGACTATGACATAGTGGGAATAACAGACATGGCTGGATGATAGCTATGACAGTGGGAATAACTGAGACATGGCTGGATGATGGCTATGACAGTGGGAATAACTGAGACATGGCTGGATGATAGCTATGACAGTGGGAATAACTGAGACATGGCTGGATGATAGCTATGACAGTGGGAATAACTGAGACACGGCTGGATGATAGCTATGACAGTGGGAATAACTGAGACATGGCTGGATGATAGCTATGACAGTGGGAATAACTGAGACATGGCTGGAGGATAGCTATGACAGTGGGAATAACTGAGACATGGCTGGATGATAGCTATGACAGTGGGAATAACTGAGACACGGCTGGAGGATAGCTATGACAGTGGGAATAACTGAGACATGGCTGGATGATAGATATGACAGTGGGGATAACTGAGACATGGCTGGATGATAGATATGACAGTGGGGATAACTGAGACATGGCTGGATGATAGCTATGACAGTGGGAATAACTGAGACATGGCTGGATGATAGCTATGACAATGGGAATAACTGAGACATGGCTGGATGATAGATATGACAGTGGGGATAACTGAGACATGGCTGGATGATAGATATGACAGTGGGGATAACTGAGACATGGCTGGATGATAGCTATGACAGTGGGGATAACTGAGACATGGCTGGATGATAGATATGACAGTGGGGATAACTGAGACATGGCTGGATGATAGCTATGACAGTGGGAATAACTGAGACACGGGTGGATGATAGCTATGACAGTGGGGATAACTGAGACATGGCTGGATGATAGCTATGACAGTGGGAATAACTGAGACATGGCTGGATGATAGCTATGACAGTGGGGATAACTGAGACATGGCTGGATGATAGATATGACAGTGGGGATAACTGAGACATGGCTGGATGATAGCTATGACAGTGGGAATAACTGAGACACGGCTGGATGATAGCTATGACAGTGGGGATAACTGAGACATGGCTGGATGATAGCTATGACAGTGGGAATAACTGAGACATGGCTGGATGATAGCTATGACAGTGGGAATAACTGAGACATGGCTGGATGATAGCTATTACAGTGGGAATAACTGAGACATGGCTGGATGATAGCTATGACAGTGGGAATAACGGAGACATGGCTGGATGATAGCTATGACAGTGGGAATAACTGAGACATGGCTGGATGATAGCTATGACAGTGGGAATAACTGAGACACGGCTGGATGATAGCTATGACAGTGGGAATAACTAAACATGGCTGGATGATAGCTATGACTGGGCAGTTAATGTACAGGGTTACAGTCTGTTTAGAAAGGATCGTCAAAACCGGAGAGGGGGAGGGGTCTGCCTTTATGCAATATCCTGTCTAAAGCCCACACCCCGGGGAGATATAAGTGAGGGACATGGACATGTGGAGTCACTGTGGGTAGAGATACATGGAGCTAAAAACAATAATAAATTACTAATAGGAGTTTACTATAAACCACCTAATATACCAGAGTCCACAGAAAATCTACTACTAAACAAGATAGACGAGGCGGCAAATCATAATGAGGTGGTTATTATGGGGGAACTCCGCAGATATAGACTGGGAAACTGAGAGCTGTATATCTCATAAAGGAAACAGGTTCTTGGCAATAACCAAAGACAATTACCTCTCCCAACTGGTTCAGGACCCGACTAGAGGGGCGGCCATACTGGACTTAGTATTAACCAATAGACCTGACAGAACAACAGACGTGCAGGTCGGGGGACACCTGGGAAATAGTGACCATAAAGTAATAACCTTCCAATTATCATTCAAAAGAGCGTTTCTACAGGGAGGAACAAAGATACTAAACTTCAAAAAAGCTAAATTTAGCCAACTAAGAGTCCTCAAAAATACAGCCACAAAATGGGATATCTTTAAAAGCATCCTAAAATCTCATTGTGAGAGGTACATACCGTATGGGAATAAAAGGTTAAGGAACAAAAAGAAACCAATGTGGATAAACAGAACTGTAAAGAAAGCAATAAATGACAAAAAGAAAGCATATAAAACACTAAAACAGGAGGGTAGCACGGAAGCACTGAAAAACTATAAGGAAAAAATAGAACATGTAAAAAACTAATAAAAGCGGCCAAACTAGAGACCGAGAGATTAATTGCCAAAGAAAGCAAAACTAACCCAAAAATGTTCTTCAATTATATAAATGTTAAAAAGTATAAATCTGAAGGTGTCGGCCCTTTAAAAAGTAATGAGGGGGGAGTCGCAGACAGCGACGAGGAGAAAGCAAAGCTGGCCGAATCCAATGTATTCACTGAGGAATATAAACTGTCAGATGTAATGCAGAATGCAAAAATAAATTCGCCATTGATTTTTGGGGCGTGGCCTGAGAGCGCATGGAGTAGGTCGCACCGCACTGAGCTCCTGCAGACATCCTGATTTTAGAGTGGTAGCAACCCCTTATATCGCAGATCCTAGCCTACCTGGTGGTTGAGAGGAGACAGGAGAGTGTGGTGCTGATCTTTTGAGTCCCGATATGCCTAGAAAGTCCGGTAAAGGGCCGCGCTGTGACAGGCCAGAGGAGAGTCGGCATGGCGCCGAGGAAGAAGAGGGGCCGGCCTTACAGCCCAAGACGAGACAGACGGCCGCCGCAAAGCTGAGCAGGTTTGCTCGCACGGAGAGTGCTGGGGGAGACTGGGCTGAGGAGAAGGAGATGGACGCTCAGGTTTCCTCTGGACAAGAGGATGAATCCACCGACGGGGAGACCCTGGACGCGGTAAATTGGCCGCCATTAACCCCTGCACGGCCGGCAAAAGACGCGGTAGGCCCTAAAGTTGTGGATGGAGCAGAGCCTACTCTAAAAGATATTATGGCCGCTGTGGCCAGTTGTAACAGCACACTGAAGGTGCTTACAGTACAGGTTGGCAGTCTGAGGTCAGACGTGTCTTTAATTAGGCATGACTTACATAAAATCACAGAACGCACCTCTGAATTGGAGAAGAGGGTGTCCACTATTGAGGACGTTATCCAGCCTTTGCAAATGGCGGCAAAATCATCTGCTAAAGATATAGCGGCGTTATACGCCAAAACAGATGACCTGGAGAACAGGTCCAGAAGGAATAACCTGCGGATTGTGGGTGTGCCAGAGAAGACGGAGGGGGATAATGCCACCGAATTTGTGGAAAAATGGCTGCACCAATTATTTCATGAAAAAGGTCTATCCTCATTATATGCGGTGGAGCGGGCGCACAGAGTCCCCATGCGGCCGCTTCCGCCTGGCAGACCTCCCCGTCCCATACTGGCGAAGATACTCCATTTTAAAGACCGGGACACTATCCTGCGACAATCTAGGGATAATGAGGAGATGGTCCTGAATGGGGTGAAAGTATCCATATTTCCGGATTATTCCAACGAAGTGCAGCGGAGGAGAAGTAGATTTATGGACATAAAGAAAAGGCTGAGAGCTTTACAAGTCCAGTACGCTATGCTGTTTCCTGCTAAACTGCGTGTGGTGGCATTGGGATCCACCAGATTTTTTGAAGATCCGGAGGAGGCGACGCAGTGGCTGGACGTCCACGAGCGACAATTGAGAAGTGGTGCCCTGGACACTTGAAGGAGGCAGATATACGTTTCTTATGTTCAAGTTATATATGCATTTACACTCTAGGATTGCTTTAAATGTTGCACCAGTTAGGGAGTGTATTATGTAATGCTACCAAATGGTAGTTCCTGAGGAGGGAGCAGGCGGTAATGATAGTAAAATGTATTTCTCAGTTGTGGGGAGGATTCTCTACCTGAGGAAAAGTGTTATAAATTGTTATGCTTATTGTAGGTTAAAGGGATGGTTGCTCTCGGATTGCCCTGTTTTAATGTGGGAAGTGGATACTGAGGGGAAAGGTATCCCCAGCTACAGTAACCTGAGTATGAGAGGGAGGGAGGGGGGTGGGGGGGTAGGGAAAAGGTTGGGGGGGAAGGTTAAGGTCTTGAACTATGAGCGAGTGTTATCTGAATGGGGTGTGAGATTCAAATATGGTCTAAAGTTTTACCATGTCACAGGCGATTAGAATCTTAAGCTGGAATGTGAGAGGGATGGCTGAAGCACGGAAAAGACAGTGTATTTTTCAGTATCTGGGGCGGTTTCAGCCGGCTATATGTTGTCTTCAGGAAACGCATTTGACAGGAGAAAATTTACACTGGATGAATAAAAATTGGGTGATCCATGCGTTACATTCAACTCATTCCTCTCATTCTAGAGGTGTAAGTATGATTGTGCATAGGAGTATCAGGTATGAACATATGCAGGAGTGTGTGGACGCTGAGGGCAGGTATGTATGTGTGGTGTGTAAGGTGGATGGAATACAGCTGGTGCTGGTGTCTGTGTATGTGCCTCCACCGTTTGCTTCCCCATTAATAAGAGAGATCATGGGCTTTGTGGCGGACTTCCCTGGGCTGCCGTGGCTGTTGGTTGGGGACTTTAATTGCACGATGAATGACTCCCTAGATAGATGCCGGGTGGAGGGAGCAGGTGGTTCACCGGGGAGTGCGGCTCTCAGGAATATTTTGGGTGAGGTAGGAGTACAAGATGTATGGAGATGGCGTAACCCGGATAAGCGTGAATATTCATGTAGATCCGCCACGCACCATTCACTATCGCGTATAGATCTGGCCCTTGTTAACGACATAATGCTACCACTAGTTAGGGATGTTGTTTATCATCCTCGGTCGTTGTCTGACCATTCTCTGGTGCAGATTGACTTGTGCCTGGGGGTGCTCAGACAGGGACCGAGGCTGTGGAAGTGTAATCCTCATTGGTTGAATGTGTTGGGTGACCTATCTGGGATTTCTATGGAAATTAAGGAATTTTTTGATATCAATACAGGGTCGGCTTCGATACCAGGTGTATGGGACGCCATGAAAGCATTTCTGAGGGGAGTTCTGATGAAAGAAATCAACAAACATAAATCCAGGACCAGAGAGGCGGATGTCAAGGCGCATGTACTAGTGGCCGAGGCTGAGAGAGAGTTTAGTAGATCCCCCACCATGGTTAGTAGTGAGGCGCTGGAGGTTGCTCAGGAGCAGCTGAGATGTCATCTGGTACAGGCCGCAGATAGAAAGAGAAGCTTTTACCGTCAGAGATCTTTTGAGGAAGGAGAGAAGGTGGGTCATCTGTTGTCAGTGGTCTCGCAGGCTCAGAGAGGCTCCTCCTGTATTCAGGAGTTGAGAGATGACAGGGGGAACAGTTGTCAGGACACAAAAGGAATATTAGGAATTTTAAAAAGCTTTTATGTATCTCTATATACTTCCACTGGATCTAGTTCTGATGAGGCCCTGAAGGATTTCCTAGAGGAGGCGCAGTTATCGGTGCTGTCAGAAGAAGATAGAGAGAGGCTAGAGGAGCCGATTACACTCGAGGAACTGGAAGCTGCACTTGGGGACATGGCAAGTGGTAAGGCCCCTGGAGCTGATGGTCTCCCAGTAGAGATATACAAAAAGCTGCAGGGGATATTACTCCCTGAATTACTTAAGGTGTTTGAGCACTCATTGGAGGCAGGTTCGTTACCACATTCGATGCAGGAAGCTATAATTGTGGTTCTGCCTAAGCCTGGGAAGGATCCTAAAATACCGGATTCCTACAGGCCAATTTCACTTCTCACGGCTGATGTTAAGCTACTGGCGAAGGTGTTGGCGAACAGGCTGTCCAAGGTAATTCTGACCATAGTACATCCGGACCAGACGGGATTTATGCCAGGAAAATCGACGGCTATTAACCTTCGTAGGCTGTACACTAGTTTAAATATTCCGGCGGACAATGGTGGTGACAGGGCCTTGCTTGCGCTTGACGCCGCTAAGGCGTTTGATAGTGTGGAATGGAGGTATTTGTGGGGGGTCCTGAGAATTATGGGCTTTGGTGAACGGTTCATTCAGTGGGTACAGGTTCTGTATTCTAGCCCTAAGGCGAGAATTAGAGCCAATGGAGGATTATCAGACTGTTTTCCCCTCGCCAGGGGTTCCAGACAGGGATGCCCACTGTCGCCCTTATTGTTTGCTCTTGCAATAGAGCCGTTGGCGGCGCATATTCGCTTATCTACAAGTATAGAGGGGTTTAGATATGGTGAACTGCATAATAAAGTGGCTATGTACGCTGATGATACCCTACTTTTCTTGGGCGATACTGGTGCGTCCCTGGATGCGGCCATGGCATTGATTGACAGATTTGGTAGCTTTTCCGGACTACGGATAAACTGGCAGAAATCCTCTTTGATGCCAATTGACGGGCAAGCTCTGACAGGCAGACAAGTAGACAGTTTGGTGCCCTGGGTGGATAAATTTAAATATCTGGGATTACATATAACACCGAGACTAGCGGATTTTGAAGAACTAAATCTATCCCCTTTGCTAGCTACTTTTAGGCTTAAAGTGAGGTCATGGTGTAGGCTCTTTCTTTCGATGGTAGGTAGAGTTAACCTTTTAAAAATGGTTATGATGCCCCAACTGTTATATATACTGAATAATGCTCCAGTTTGGATCCCTCTGGATAGATTTAAGAAAATTCACTCTATATTTAGAGATCTTACTTGGAAGTATGGACAGGCTAGGATCAAACTGGAGACATTGCAGTATTCTAAGTCGGAAGGGGGCTTAGCTGTCCCTAACGCATGGATTTATTTTTTGGCTTCCCAATGTCAGCATTTTAAGGGATGGATTGATCTACAAGCACCGGATATGACTGGGCAGATATTGCAGCATTGGCTGGGCAGTCGTGACCTCATGGGCATTCTGGAAGGTTTAGGAATGCATGCAGGGAGGGAAAAACTTCCTCTGATTGAACTCATGAAAAAAGTTTGGGCAAAAGTGAAGCTGCTAAGAGGAGTGGGAGGTATTAGTGAACTTTCCCCTATTGGAAAGAACCACTTGTTGCCAGAACTATTGGCCATACCAGGACTTAGGAACTGGGAAACTTATGGAGTGACGAGAATTGGACAATTAATTAAGGATAAGACATGTAGGTCATTTCAAAACCTGCAGCAGGAATTTAATATCCCCAAGGAGTGGTTTTATAAATATCTTCAAATAAGACATGCCCTTGGGGTCACGATGCGGAAGGGATGTGAGATAGCTCAAATGGAGGTGGTCCATAAGCTTGTTCTTCCGTCGGGAGGGGGAAAAAGAGGGTTAATATCACAGGTGTACGCTCTTCTAATGGAAAAATTCTTAGAGGGATATCCGCTTTCAAGAATGAAAAAGTGGGAGGCTGATGTGGGGGATATGTCTAAGGATATGTGGGAAGATATTTTAGAAGCAGTCCCCAAGGTGTCTCTAAGTGAACAGGGCAAACTGTCCCAACTATTTATTATACACAGAGTGTACAAAACACCGGTGTTCCTGAAAAAGATAGGAGTAAGAGGTGATGACAAGTGCCCAAAGTGTATGGAAGATGGTGCAGACTTGTTACATATGTTGTGGTCTTGTCCAGTAGTTGGTAATTATTGGGAGGAAGTTGTAGAGATGATTAATAGTAAATTGACATTAAGAATTCAAAAAGATCCTAAGGTGTGTATTCTGGGGTATGTGTCTGAAATTGGAGGGAATGAACCGGTTAGGGTCGCTATGGGGAGATTGCTATATGTGGCCAGGAAACTGATTGCTATGAGGTGGATCCAGGGAAGTCCGCCCACACTGAGTGAGTTTGAACGGAAGGTGCATGACATGCTGGTACTTGAAAAAGGGGTGTTTGTGAAGAGAGGGTGCCCTCAGAGGTTCGAAAAAATGTGGACTGAATGGTTATCTAATACCCACGTGGTTATATAGACATGTGATGGTCAAGACCAATGTTAGGGTTGGGGGGTTAGGGTAGGGTAAGGGGGGGAGGGAGTTTAGAAAGGTCAAGTTTTTGGTATTTTTTGCCCATAATATGTTTTAGCAAAGGTATATGTATTGTATGGATTCATGATAATACTGAGTGGTGATATACATATGAGTAATGTTGTTCACTGAATCCGCATTGTGGATAATGTAAAGAAAGAAAAAGTCAACGTATTGTATTATGTTATAATATGTATTTATTGTTTAATAAAAACGATTTGATTCAAAAAAAAAAAAAAAATTCGCCATTAAAAGTGTCCTGTCTGACCCAGGAGGAAGTACAACAGCGACTTAAAAAGATCAAACTAGACAAATCGCCAGGACCAGATGGCATACACCCCCGTATCCTAAGGGAATTAAGTAATGTCATAGCCAGACCCTTATTTCTGATATTTGCAGACTCTATACTGACAGGGAATGTCCCACAGGATTGGCGCATGGCAAATGTGGTGCCAATATTCAAAAAGGGTCCAAAAACAGAGCCTGGTAACTATAGGCTGGTAAGTTTAACATCTGTTGTGGGTAAACTGTTTGAAGGTTTTCTGAGAGATGCTATCTTAGAGCATCTCAACGGAAATAAGCAAATAACGCCATATCAGCATGGCTTCGTGAGGGATCGGTCATGTCAAACTAATTTAATCAGTTTCTATGAGGAGGTAATTTCTAGACTTGACAGCGGCGAATCAATGGATGTCGCGTATCTGGACTTCTCCAAAGCATTTGACACTGTACCACATAAAAGGTTGGTATATAAAATGAGAATGATCGGACCGGGAGAAAACGTCTGTATGTGGGTAAGTAACTGGCTGAGTGATAGAAAACAGAGGGTGGTTATTAACGGTACATACTCAGATTGGGTCACTGTCACTAGTGGAGTACCTCAGGGGTCAGTATTGGGCCCTATTCTCTTCAATATATTTATTAATGATCTTGTAGAAGGCTTGCACAGTAAAATATCAATTTTCGCAGATGACACTAAACTCTAAAGTAATTAACACTGAAGAGGACAGTATACTGTATATATATACTACAGAGGACAGTATACTGTATATATATACTACAGAGGACAGTATACTGTATATATACTACAGAGGACAGTATACTGTATATATATACTACAGAGGACAGTATACTGTATATATATACTACAGAGGACAGTATACTGTATATATACTACAGAGGACAGTATACTGTATATATACTACAGAGGACAGTATACTGTATATATATACTACAGAGGACAGTATACTGTATATATACTACAGAGGACAGTATACTGTATATACACTACAGAGGACAGTATACTGTATATACACTACAGAGGACAGTATACTGTATATATATACTACAGAGGACAGTATACTGTATATATATACTACAGAGGACAGTATACTGTATATATACTACAGAGGACAGTATACTGTATATATACACTACAGAGGGCAGTATACTGTATATATACTACAGAGGGCAGTATACTGTATATATACTACAGAGGACAGTATACTGTATATATATACACTACAGAGGGCAGTATACTGTATATACACTACAGAGGGCAGTATACTGTATATACACTACAGAGGACAGTATACTGTATATATACTACAGAGGACAGTATACTGTATATATACACTACAGAGGGCAGTATACTGTATATACACTACAGAGGACAGTATACTGTATATACACTACAGAGGACAGTATACTGTATATACACTACAGAGGACAGTATACTGTATATACATATATATATATATACTACAGAGGACAGTATACTGTATATATACTACAGAGGACAGTATACTGTATATATACTACAGAGGACAGTATACTGTATATATACTACAGAGGACAGTATACTGTATATACACTACAGAGGACAGTATACTGTATATACACTACAGAGGACAGTATACTGTATATACACTACAGAGGGCAGTATACTGTATATACACTACAGAGGACAGTATACTGTATATACACTACAGAGGACAGTATACTGTATATACACTACAGAGGACAGTATACTGTATATACACTACAGAGGACAGTATACTGTATATACACTACAGAGGACAGTATACTGTATATATATACTACAGAGGACAGTATACTGTATATATACACTACAGAGGGCAGTATACTGTATATATACTACAGAGGGCAGTATACTGTATATATACTACAGAGGACAGTATATATATACTACAGAGGACAGTATATATATACTACAGAGGGCAGTATACTGTATATATACTACAGAGGGCAGTATACTGTATATACACTACAGAGGACAGTATACTGTATATATACTACAGAGGACAGTATACTGTATATATACACTACAGAGGGCAGTATACTGTATATACACTACAGAGGACAGTATACTGTATATACACTACAGAGGACAGTATACTGTATATACATATATATATATATATACTACAGAGGACAGTATACTGTATATATACTACAGAGGACAGTATACTGTATATATATATATATATATACACACACACTACAGAGGACAGTATACTGTATATATACTACAGAGGACAGTATACTGTATATATACTACAGAGGACAGTATACTGTATATATACTACAGAGGACAGTATACTGTATATATACTACAGAGGACAGTATACTGTATATATACTATAGAGGACAGTATACTGTATATATATACACACTACTGAGGACAGTATACTATATATATATACACACTACAGAGGACAGTATACTATATATATATATATATATATATATATATATATATATATACACACACTACTGAGGACAGTATACTATATATATACACACTACTGAGGACAGTATACTGTATATACATATATATATATATACACTACAGAGGACAGTATACTGTATATACACTACAGAGGACAGTATACTGTATATATACTACAGAGGACAGTATACTGTATATATACTACAGAGGACAGTATACTGTATATACACTACAGAGGACAGTATACTGTATATATACTACAGAGGACAGTATACTGTATATACACTACAGAGAACAGTATACTGTATATACATATATATATATATATATACTACAGAGGACAGTATACTGTATATATACTACAGAGGACAGTATACTGTATATACACTACAGAGGACAGTATACTGTATATACATATATATATATACACACTACAGAGGACAGTATACTGTATATACACTACAGAGGACAGTATACTGTATACTGTATATATACTACAGAGGACAGTATACTGTATATATACTACAGAGGACAGTATACTGTATATATACTACAGAGGACAGTATACTGTATATACACTACAGAGGACAGTATACTGTATATATACTACAGAGGACAGTATACTGTATATACATATATATATATATATATATATATATATATATATATATACTACAGAGGACAGTATACTGTATATACATATATATATATATACTACAGAGGACAGTATACTGTATATATACTACAGAGGACAGTATACTGTATATATACTACAGAGGACAGTATACTGTATATACACTACAGAGGACAGTATACTGTATATACATATATATATACTACAGAGGACAGTATACTGTATATACACTACAGAGGACAGTATACTGTATACTGTATATACACTACAGAGGACAGTATACTGTATATATACTACAGAGGACAGTATACTGTATATATACTATAGAGGACAGTATACTGTATATATACACTATAGAGGACAGTATACTGTATATATACACTATAGAGGACAGTATACTGTATATATACTACAGAGGACAGTATACTGTATATATACTACAGAGGACAGTATACTGTATATATACTACAGAGGACAGTATACTGTATATATACTACAGAGGACAGTATACTGTATATATACTACAGAGGACAGTATACTGTATATATACTACAGAGGACAGTATACTGTATATATACTACAGAGGACAGTATACCGACAGATGGATCTGGATAGATTGGAGGCTTGGGCAGAGAAGTGGCAGATGAGGTTTAACACTGACAAATGTAAGGTTATGCACATGGGAAGGAATAATGCAAGTCACCCGTACATACTAAATGGTAACACACTGGGTATGGCTACTTTCACACTAGCGTTTAAGTTTTCCGATATTGAGTTCCGTCATAGGGGCTCAATACCGGAAAAAAAACGCTTCAGTTTTGCCCCCAAACTGTTTTCTCTGACACAATAGAAAACGGATCCGTCCCCCATTGACTTTCAGTGGAGTAAATGACTGATCCGTCTTGGGTATGTTAAAGATAATACAAGCGGATCCGTTCATGACCATATTGTGGCACATTATACCGCCCCAACAGAGCCAAATACCACAGTCCATCACAAAATACTGCGGCCAGCAGCGCAAAATACATCCCCAAAAACTTCCACCAGCCGGTGGTGGGGATGGCTCATGCAGCCCCCTGGGAAAATTCCCCTTTAAGGTCTATGGCCAATCCGATTTAGGTAGATCACAGTACTTACCTGTAGCATGCAGTAACTCGCCGTCTGCACGTCACCTGTCCTATCCACATAGCTTTCAATCAGATCTACTCCATCCTTTGTCAGTCCGGTCAGGACGATCCCTTCGAGGTTCCCCACGTCCTTCATGTCCTGCGTCAGCTTGTCAATGTACTTAATTAACTGCAACAATTAAAAGTGTCACACGAGAGGAAATCACGGCCCAACGCCAGCGATTTCCAGAATAAAACCAGTCTATAGAGAGTTTAAATGTTAGCCCTTTGGCACTGTGCAGAGATTTCTATTCCTGAATATCTGCACCTATCACAGCTCCATGCACATGTATATACCACCGCGTATAACCCTGCGCGGTAGAGACAGATGGTTCACACAAGGGACACCCATTGCTCCACCAAATGTCATCATCATCATCATCAATACTAAATCTTCACACTGGTGACTACTGGTTTACTTACTTACAGGCATCATTACTGGCTTTCATACTCTTTAACCCCTTAATGCTGTGAGGTATCGATCACAATGATCTCATGGGTACGGCCAGTATATGCAGCCATGCCTCTACTGGATCTGCTGGGACTGGAGATAACTCCAATCCTGGCAATTGAATGCCTTAGATGCCACAATCCATAGCTATTGCTGTAACCAAAATGTCTAACACAGTGAAAGGAGGCTCCTCTGTCACCCCACTGGTGCCTCGTGACAGGATCACATGATGCCAATGGGTTACCATGGCCGCCGGGGACCTTACAAAATACCCCAGGTCTGCCACGGATGAAAGCTTACTACGCTCTGCCAGTAACACAAATACCCAATATTCCAATGCACGATAGAGGTGATCAAAAGAAAAGTGAAATTAAGATCAATAAACTTTAATAAAATGAAAAGCAGAAACACAAAAAAAAAAATGCATTCTAATAAAATAGGTTCTTTGTTCAGCAAAAGTACTAGAACATAAAAAATACAGAGCATTCAGAAAGTCTTCAGAGCCTTTCACTTTTTTCATATTTTATGTTGCTCCTTGTGCTAAAATTAAAAAAAATCCAGCTTTCCCATGTTTCCGCACTCAGTCCCCCATAATGAGAAAGTGAGAACAGAATGTTAGAAATCTTTACTAATTTATTGAAAAGAAAAAACTAAAATCTTGCACTAAATGAGGATTTAGTTGAAGCCCCTTTGGGGACTCTCTGCGAATCCCCTCAAGCTCTGTCAGGTTGGATGGGGGCCATAGGTGGACAGACATTTTCAGGTCTCTCCAGAGATGTTTGGGTTCAGGGCTCGGCCACTCAAGGACATTCACAGGGTTGTCCCTAAGCCTCTGTGTTGTCTTGGCCGTGTGCTTAGAGTCATTGTCTGGTTGGAAGGTGAATCTTCGGCCCAGTCTGAGGTCCAGAACACTCTAGATCAGGTTTTTATTAAGAATACCTCTGGACTTTGCTCCATTCATCTTTCCCTCCACACTGACCAGTCTCCCTGTCCCCCCAGCATGATGCTGCCACCACCATGCTGTCACCGCCAGTTCTGTGAGAAGGTCTGACAGACGTCCTTCTCTACCTCTTGCATGATGTTCTTTGTTTTGGTTTCACTTTCTCATCTCAATTCCTTCTCCCAGGTGTCACCTATTTAGACTAATCCTCTTTCCTTTATATTCCCTCCCATACTGCCTCACTTTGCGGTTTATACTACTTCCTGGATTGAAGTGTTCACTGCTGGAGGCTTCTGATGCTGCTTGTTCAGATAAGTCCTTTCATGTATTGTGTTTACTTTCTGGCTTGATTCTAGGTGACCCTGACTCCCTCCGTATAAAGTGCAGGGAGCCGGGGGTCGTGTCCCCTCACTATTATAGGGTTTTCAGTCTTAGGTACGTGGACATGCAATCATCTACCTCTGAGACCCTTGTATGTGCTTAGCAGTCAGGGTGAGCTCTTAGGGTTTTATAGGGGTCACCTTTATGCTCCTTAGTTTGGGATCAAGCCAGTCGGACGTTTATTCATAACTTCCAGCTATCTAGAATTGAGGCCAAAATGTTCAATCTTGGTTTCATCAGACCAGAGAATCTTGTTTCTTACAGCCCGAGTCCTTCAGGCGCTTTGTTAAACTCCAGGTGGCTTTTACTGAGGAGATGCTTCTTTCTGGACACTCTGCTATAAGCCCATGTTCAGCAGTGATGGTTGACCTTCTGAAAGTTTCTCCCATCTGCAAACAGGATCTTTGGAGCTCAACCAAAGTGACCGTTGGGTTCTTGGTCATCTCTCTTACAAAGGCCCTTCTCCACTGATTACTCAGTTTGGTGAGGAAGATTCCTGGTTGTTCCAAACTTCTTCCATGTAAGAATTACGGAGGCCACTGTGCTTTTGGGAACTTTCGATGCAGTAGAAATGTTTTTGTCCCCTTCTCAAGATCTGTGCCTCCACACAATCCTGTCTCTGAGCTCTACAGGCAGTTCTTTCATCCTCATGGCTTGGTTTTTTGCTCTGATATGCATTGTCAGCTGTGAGATCTTATAAAGACTGATAAAGGGCTGTGTCTTTCCAAATCATGTCCAATCAACTGAATTTACCACAGGTGACTCCAATCAAGGGGGAGAAACATCGCAGTAATGATCCAGAGAAATGGGAGGCCCCAGAGCTAAATGTCAAGCGTCAAAGCAAAAGGGTCTGAATACTCATGTCCAGGCGAATTTTTTTTTAATCCTTTTTAAAAAAAAAAAAAGCAAAAATTTCTAAAAATGCAGTTTTCACTTTCTCATTATGGGGGATTGCGTGCAGAATGATAGAAAAATTTAAGTTTTCCCTTTTACAAAATTTGAATAAAGGAGCAACATAACAAAATGTAAAAAAAGTGAAAAGGGTCTGAAGAGTTTTCAGATGCACTGTATATTTGATATCGCTATAATCACAGCAAGCCACAGAATAAAGATCATTTATTAATCGAAAACACGCCTTAATTAGGTGTCTTTCTTTCAAGCAAAGATTTCTGCGACTCCCTAAACCCCCACCTCTCTCACGCCAGGTCTAAAATTGTGAGTGTGGTGTGGGGGCGGGGAAGGCAGGACCGTCTCATTCATCATTTTCTACGCCTGTTTTAGGCGTAGAAAATGGATAAATGTAAGACAGCGAGGAAGCGGTCTTACAGTTAGAACTGGCGCCGGATGCGCCGAAGTTATGGAGAGGCCCCAAATAGGCCCACTTCTTAAAGGGTTAATACCCTGTGACTTTTTAATGCCTTGAAGTTTTTGATGTCTCACCTGAGCGTCATTTAAGAACAAGCAGGCGAAGGCCACGCGATCCCTCACAGCCATGGCGCATTCAAACTGAAAGAATGAGAAGAAATGAGAACCTCTCTTAGTACATACCATAGACATCCATGGCCTCCTTCTGTCCCACTGATCCCCATAGCGATCTAATCCGATCCATGGATCCCATATACATCCAACATGATTGGCTGCACAGAGATTTTATAATGTTGAGTTATTACAAATACAACGCGAAGGCAGAGCATGAATAATAAATATTAATAAATTATATATATATTAATACTATATTACTCATGCCCAAAACCCACTTTATACTTTTGCCACCAAGGATTTTTTTTATTTATTTAAAATTAAAAAAATGAAGCAATTTTGTGCAGTCTACATAAAAAAAAAGAAAGAAAACTCCTACTGTTTTGTCCCTACAGCTCCAATACAGACTTCTGTCTCTGTGGTTCCAGACTACAAACAAGCCCTGTGTAGTCTGAACTTGCAGCCACACTTTCTGTCCACCTACTTCTTGCTTTGCTATTCGGGAGGTTATCAAGAAGTAGGGGGGACAGCTAATTGCAGGATCTGACTACATGGGGTTTGTTTGTAGTCTGTAACCATGGAGACGCGCAGGTCTGTATTAGAACGGTAAACGTCCTTGGGGCAGGAGCTGTCTTGATGAACAGTGAGGGATCGTGAAGGGTCAAGTTGTTATTAAAGACATGTCTTGGTTCCTTTGAGACGCCCACAATCACCGACGTGCAGGCTTCGACTACTCTGACTACTAACCTCTTCCAAGTTCTGCTGGGTCATTTGACAAGTTGTGTTCTCCTGTGATGAAACCAACCTACCAGAACGGTGTCGTAGCAGCCGGGGTCACTGGTGAGGAACGCAAACATGACGGCAAGGTAAGGGTTACTCAGCTGATTTCGGAGGGAGCTGCACATCTCCCTCCAGAGAGAGTTCTTTTCGTCTGTATATCCGGAGAGCGCCATGGCTACAACATTGAGATTCAGATCTCCTGTATCAAAAAATATCAAGGTAAGTCATTAGGAACGCTGAATCTCCTGAATGACGATAATGATGATGGCGCAGATGGCAGAGATACTACCTGGGAGGGCGGCGTGCATCCAAATACCCTCCATGGGCTTATATCTGGTCATTTATATTTATGACCTGTCCTCTGGATTTGACCCCTGCCCATCGGCAATTAGAAGAGGTGGGCGCTCCATGAGCACTGCAGCCTGTTCCTATGCCATGTGACGTCATCATACGTCGGTCACGTGGCCTAGTTGCAGCTTAGCTCCATTGAAGTGAATGGGACTGAGCTGCAATACCAAGCGCAACCGATATATGATGTACGGCGATGTGCTTGGAGAGCTGTCGGCAGCCGGCTGCACTCCCTAGAGCTTTGGTGAACACAGCGACTCCCTATAACAGCTGGAGGACTGGGGTGCCAGGACTCGGACCTGCGCCGATGTGATACTCATAATCCAGGGATGGGCAAACTACGGCTCTCCAGCTGTTGTAAAACGACAACTCCCAGTATGCCCAGTCTGCCTACAGCTATCAGTCTACAGCAGGGCATGATGGGATTTGTAGTTTTACAACAGCTGGAGAGCCGCAGTTTGCCCATCACTGCCATAACCTATCCTGAGGATAGGTCATCGTTATATTTACCTGGATAACCCCTTTAAGCTAGTGATCTGCCCTCCAGGACCCCAGAATGAAGTGCCTCTGCCTCTGTCTTCTATCAGCTCAGAAAGCCTCCTGCTTGGCTTTGTGAGCTGACAGAAGACAAAGAGGCACATACTTTCCTAATGCCACTGCCCTTCACAGCATTGGGCAGGGGTCACCGAGGTCAGACCACCATCGATAGGACACTGGTGCCAATTCCTGGAGATATGCCACCCACACCTGCACTGAGAAAACCTGTTCGTAAAGGGTGAGGTGATAAAGGAGTCAATGAGATTATAGGCTCTAACCTTTCCCGGTGGACGCCCCCTTATTCAGGATCTGGATGGCACGACGGATATCCAGGTTAAACAACGCGATGGCCGCCGCTCTCTCCCATTCGCCTTCCTGTTCCAACGAGGTCAGGAACAATCCGATATCGGCGTCCGATCCTTTCTTTCTCCAGCCGCAAAGCTGCAGCGCCAAACTCCGCTCTGGGCTCACGTAATGGACCACGTCTGCCTGCCGGTCGGAGCCGCTCCAGCTGCAGCAGACGCTTTCTGTCGTCCCTGTGAAACGGACACATCGCAGACTGTTAGGGTACATTTGATGCAATGTCTTTTAATTTGCAAGATCTCTGCTTGCTGGCAGTGAAAGGGAATCCCTAAGGCTGGTTTCACACGGGCGTTGCGGGAAAATGTGCGGGTGCGTTGGGGGAACACGCGCAATTTTTCCGCGCGAGTGAAAAACATTGTAATGCGTTATGAACTCGCGTGAGAAAAATCGCGCATGTTTGTTACCCAAACCCGAACTTCTTCACAGAAGTTCGGGCTTGGGATCAGTGTTCTGTAGATTGTATTATTTCCCCTTATAGCATGGTTATAAGGGAAAATAATAGCATTCTGAATACAGAATACATAGTACAATAGCGCTGGAGGGGTTAAAAAAATAATAATAATAATTTAACTCACCTTAGTCCACTTGATCTGTGGTGACGTCACTCCGGTCATCACATGGTCCATCACATGATCCATCTCCATGGTAAAAGATCATGTGATGACCGGAGTGACGTCACCACAGGTCCTGTTCCTACGATCAGCAAAGAAGGAGACAGAACAGAAGCCGGCTGCGCGATCAAGTGGACTAAGGTGAGTTAAATTATTTTTTAACCCCTCCAGCGCTATTTTACTATGCATTCTGTATTCAGAATGCTATTATTTTCCCTTATAACCATGTTATAAGGGGAAATAATAATGATTGGGTCTCCATCCCGATCGTCTCCTAGCAACCGTGCGTGAAAATCCCACCGCATCCGCACTTGCTTGCGATTTTCACGCAGCCCCATTCACTTCTATGGGGCCTGCGTACGTGAAAAACGCAGAATATAGAGCATGCTGCGATTTTCACGCAACGCACAAGTGATGCGTGAAAATCACCGCTCATGTGAACAGCCCCATAGAAATGAATGGGTCAGGATTCAGTGCGGGTGCAACGCGTTCAACTCACACATCGCATCCACGCGGAATACTCGCCCGTGTGAAAGGGGCCTAACACTTCTGAAGAGGTTCTCACAATTATATCCAGTACCCGGTATGAAAAAGAAGAAAAAAAATGACCTAGAAGGCAAATCCCCAGCGAATGCTCTGTGCAGCCACTGAATGATCATGGAAGGCTGGGAGATTTCAGCTCTGAGGACTGTAAAATAGTGAATGAAATAATTTTTGGGATTCCAGATCTGGAAACCTATTGTTGCTGATCTATACAGCCTTGCTTCTTTCATCCTGATACTACAGAATTAAAGGGGGTTGGCCCGTCTCAGGTGGCACATTGCTAGGATATGTCCCCAATGTCTGAGAGGTGCAGGTCCCATCTCCAAAGTTAAGAAGAGAGTGACCGCGCATGTGCAGCTGCCCTGCAAATATCAGACCGTGGTGGCATCTAACTAGGATATGCCACCAAGGTCCGATATTTTCAGGGCAGCTGCACATGCGCGGTCGGCTCTGCTTCACTTTGGTGGCTCGTGTAAGATGGGCCAACCCCTTTAAATTGGTTTTCCAGGAAACCGTGGATCCCGCCAACCCACTTTTCCATATACTGCCTTTGGACAAAAGTTTGGAATGTCCTTTAGCAGGCGTCCAGTTTGGTCAATGGACGGGGACGTCACTTCTGCTGCGGACGGGACTAGAGCTATTACTCTCCCAGGCGCATGTGCAAACTCCTGAATCCACCTAATTTGTGCATGCGTCAGGCAGAGGAATGGTTCACAGCAGAAGGGACGTCCCCGTCCATTGACCAAACTGGACACCTGATAAAAGACACCATGTCGGCAAATGCAGGAGACTGGGATCCTGAGCGGCCGATCCGCGCAGCTTCACGGTGGTGGGTATATTACAAACTTTCTTCTACAGGGGCGTTTGTAGGACCCGTTGGGCCTTGGAAAACCTAAGTAAGCCATAGGACGGGCTATATCAATGTAGGATTGGTCGGTGTCCAACCACTGGGATCTCTACTGATAAGCAGAAGAAAGGAGCAGCGGCGTCTTCACTGTAGCGCCCTACGACTGTGCCGATATGTCTGGCACTGCAGCTCAGTCCACTTCACCCCAGTGATCATACACCGATGGACTATCCTAACCCCTTTCATGGTCATTTTGCACCCTACTATTAGGAGTGTGTTAGGGTGTAGTGTGGAGAGAAGACTATGGCGCCGCTGATCTATGATGATCAGACGAGTACACAAAATTCTGTGACTATTTTCAGCCATCAGGTGGTCTGCCTGCAGCCAACGACACAACACCGCCACCCAGCCGGCAGTATGATCCGCACACTCATCTCTCCTTACCCAGCGAGGATTTCACTATCGCCTTGATCCCGGCGTAAACCAACGATCCTTTGTTGCTGGAAGATTTCTGCTCTATGTCTTCAGCGTACTGCTTCATAAGTATTAACGGGTATAGGAAATTTAAAAAAAGTACACGTGTGTCATACAGAACATACGACATCACTGTCGTGTGTGGATGGGCGAGACATGTCCATAGCGGTGGTCAGCGACCAGATGAGAGACTACAGGGGCATGCTGGGAGTTGTAGACTCCAGGCTCCTATTACTGGCTTACAGCACGGAACTTATTACTGTATATTATAAAAATGCTGGACTAGGTGGCGCCGTAGAGCCTAAAACTGCTGAGTATATTCTGTGCTGCTGAAGGCTCATGGGCCTCAGATTCAACACTACAGGTAGGACGTCGCTACTACTACCCCCAGTATGCACATCAGGAGGCTTGCATTCAGCAAGAGGCCCAAATCCACTCTACATGGTTAACGGCAAGGGTTTGCCCGGAGTTCTGGGCACTGTCGTTGGGTGCTACCGCACTCCACTCTTAGGGTAACAGGAAGTGGCCCCTCCTCTAAGGGTCCCTTTAACGGGCTGAACGAGCACCAATCAATAATAGAAGAAGCCAATCGCCGCTCGTTGCAGAACGATGGAAATTGTGAGGGGCAAAGATCACATGTACGATCATTCTTCCCTCACACCGTTTGCATATTGTTGCTAGCGAATTCGCTGTCTACATGGAGGAACGTGCTGGCGACTGCGATAGATCAGCTGGGGTGTTTAGACGACGCTTCCACCCGATCGACGTCCCATGTAAAAGGGCCTTTAATAGACCCTACTCCTTAACAGGGTTGCGTAATACCCTAATCGGTGGGGCCCGACTCCCGACACCTCCGGCTAGGCCAGTGATGTCATGTTCATTGGTCACATGACCTTTCAAATAATTGTGGCTGAGCTGCAATACCAAGCACAGCCACTATCCAACGTACGGCGCTGTGCTTGGTAAGCTGGGAGGAGGCTGCAGCGCTCACAGGCGCACCACAGCGGATTTGTGAGGCGGGTGCAGGGTGGTGGACCTCACCTGAGGATAAGTCATCAATATTAAACACTGGGGAAATATCCTACCATAACACTGACAGTATATGGAGAAGATACATCACCAATGTCCGACTGATCAGTATGTGAACGCCCTGGACCTCCACCATTGCCCAGGATGACGGCGCTGCAGCCGAGTCCCCTGCGCACTAATGCTTTCTATGGTGGGTCTCCTGGCGTTCATAGACATTTATGGCTTATGTACCCGATTAAGCCGTGGATTTTGTATGTCGGAAAAAACCCCTTTAAGAATTTAGGTTCACACTCAGCAGGTTTCATGCAGAAATCTACGAATCTGGGAAAAAGTCCCTTTCGCATGTATGGGAGGAATATTCAGTTCTGCAATGAATTATCTGCTGATCCTTAAAGGGGTTGTCCACCTCTTGGATACTGACGATAGGTCATCAATATAAGACTGGTGAGGGTTCGACACCCCCACCGACCATCTGTTTATCAGCTCTGGAAACAGTGGAAGGAGGTGGAAGCTGAAGGCCCCGTCCACCGTGGCGAGGACGTGCTGCAGCCCAGCTCCCAAGTGAATGCTGCTACACGATAGACAGAGCCTCCGGCTTCCAGCGTTGCCCACTGTGATGTCTGCAAACTGGACCACCTAAACCACTAACGGGCCACAGTCGTACACAACTAAGGATATGTTCACACAGCCAAAAACAACACATGTATCGCTGTGGAAGCCGTGGCTGAAATCCACGGCTGACCCTTTGGATTTGTGCAGTGGATCTGCTCGTCATGCCACAGATTTTGACCACCCGAATGGGGCCAATACGAAGGCGGCTGCCCGGCCACAAACTCCGCCTCAAGAAGGGAGAAATCACTTCTTGACGTGGATGCATCGCAGTATTTGAAGGACGCTGTGAGGCCACGTGAACATACAGAAAAGTCGTAATCCAGCAGCTCGTGACTACAGCGAATGCGTTTAGTAACGCCCCTTCGTGTTGCGTGACCCAAGACGCCATAGAGCCCTAGCCTAAGGCCCCTTTCACACGAGCGAGTTTTCCGCGCGGAATCCTGACCCATTCATTTCTATGGGGCTGTTCACATGAGCGGTGATTTTCACGCATCACTTGTGCGTTGCGTGAAAATCGCAGCATGCTCCTCTTTGTGCGTTTTTCACGTAATGCAAGCCCCATAGAAATGAATGGGGTTGCGTGAAAATCGCAAGTATCCGCAAGCAAGTGCGGATGCGGTGCGATTTTCACGCACGGTTGCTAGGAGACGATCGGGATGGAGACCCGATCATTATTATTTTCCCTTATAACATGGTTATAAGGGAAAATAATAGCATTCTGAATACAGAATGCATAGTACAATAGCGCTGGAGGGGTTAAAATAAAATAAATCATTTAACTCACCTTAATCCACTTGATCGCGATGTCGGCATCTACTTCTGTCCCCTTTACTGAATAGGACCTGTGGTGAGCATTAATTATAGGTCAAGGACCTTTGATGACGTCACTCCGGTCATCACATGGTACGTCACATGATCTTTTACCATGGTGAATCACCATGGTAAAAGATCATGTGACGTACCATGTGATGACCGGAATGACGTCACCACAGGTCCTGTTGCCGCACAGAGATCAGATGAAGCCAGAAGGAGATGCCGGGCCGCAAACAAGTCG
Organism: Bufo bufo; assembly: GCF_905171765.1. NCBI lineage: Eukaryota > Metazoa > Chordata > Amphibia > Anura > Bufonidae > Bufo > Bufo bufo. Next base: position 533,387,671 of record NC_053393.1, on the reverse strand, counting down.
ACTAAGGTGAGTTAAATTTTTTTTATTTATTTTTTTAACCCCTCCAGTGATGTTTTACTATGCATTCTGTATTCAGAATGCTATTATTTTCCCTTATAACCATGTTATAAGATAAAATAATACTATTTACAGAACACCGATCCCAAGCCCGAACTTCTGTGACTGTGAAGAAGTTCGGGTTTGGGTACCAAACACGCGCGATTTTTCTCACGCGAGTGCAAAACGCATTACAATGTTTTGCACTCGCGCGGAAAAATCGCGGGTGTTTCCGTAACGCTCCGGCAACGCCCGTGTAAAAGAGGCCTAACGCCATAATTTACCAGTCTGACAACTCCGGGGTGGCTATATTGGTTGTCACCCAAGTTTTTAATAAAAATTGGAATCTCCTTGCAGAATTTTTAGCACCTTGGCCTTTAAAGGATATAGTGCAAGGTGTACCAGAGAGACTTAAGCTGCGGGTCCTCCTTGCCCGCCAGCAGGTGGTTCCTCCAGACCTGCTCTGTGTCCAGGCCGTACCGCGATAAAGCCCTGAGCCTCATCTTAGTGGCGATATCCCTCTCGAGGGAACTGTCCTTCCCCTCCTCCGTACATTCGTAGAGCTGCCTGCTGCACGCCCACATCAGCGACGTGGTGGGACTCCAGGCCAGAGAGATGCGCTCAAACACTGTGAAATCGGACATGGTCCTGTTGGGGGTCACCACCACCATCCGGTTCTGACTGGTCGGATGCCAAGCGAAGGAGGCAATGTAATTATCGCAAGGCTGGACGCTCCTCTCTATTATCGTGGGCTCCGTTTCGTCCCCGATGGGTGTGGGGGTGTGCTGCATATCGTACAGTCTGATGATGTTACTGTCCCGGGTCAAGGTGGCAAGTAACCCAGTCCTGGTCGGGCACCAGGCGACTTTGCTCAGAGGCTTGGGCTGCTCCGTAAGGGTCAAAACCGGCTTCTCAAATTTTCTAAGGTCCCAAATAGCCACTTGTCCTTCAAAGAATGAAGCCACCCTGTCGTGGAAGTGGGGGTCCACGGTCACGCCTTGCACCGCTTTGGTGTTCACAAATATCTTCTGGTTGGTGTTTCGGAGGTCGAAGATGGCCAAGTTACGGTGCATCCCGGCCAGGAGCAACTTCTGGTCCCTAGGGAGCCAGCAGAGGGACAGGCAGGCGTCGTTCTGGCCCAGTTCATACAGGGGCTTTGTCACCACCAAGCTTGTTTCGTTGTCACCGGTGGAAAGGCGGACCTTCTCCATGGGGACAGTGACGTCGGGGGTGTACTTGCTGCTGATGTCCCAGACCGATACGGAAAAGTCGGCCCTGTGCTTGTCCAAGCCAGCGGCCAGCCAATTGCTATCCAGGGGATTCCAGGCCAGGGTGTTGCACTGCCTGGCGTGTTTAGGGACAAACTCCTTACCGATCAGATCTCTGCATTTGGAGTTGTGGTCCTGGCCCAGGCTGGTCAGCACCACTCTGCCATTCGCCTGGCCAACCGCCAAGAGGCATTCTGGGTCGTATTTTGGGTACCAAGCCACACATTTCATGTAGGGCGTGTCCGAGTTGATGGCCAAGAGGGTGGCGGTGGTCTCCTCTGACAGTCGTAGAGATCCCGCCTTGAGTTCGGAGTTGGCGTTGGCCCTGGATTCTATGTGATAGAGGATGAGCTCAGAGTCGCACACCACAAACCTGTCCACGTGGTGGGGGGCCCACAGGATGTCCGGCTTGGAGCCGCTCATTTTTCACGGAGCAGAGAACACTAAAAATAAAAAAAGAAATAGAAGTAGATGAATTACGAAAAGGTAGAATCAAAGTAATGAACATCCATTATTAAAAGGGTTCTTCGGGTCCTGCTACTTGTTCAGCACAGAAACTGCTCTGGTGATTTACATTCTGTCTGTAAAAAGTTACTCCACCAGCAGAATAGTGAGTGCAGCTCTGGAGTATAATACAGGATGTAACTCAGGATCAGTACAGGATAAGTAATGTATGTACACAGTGACTGCACCAGCAGAATAGTGAGTGCAGCTCTGGAGTATAATATAGGATGTAACTCAGGATCAGTACAGGATAAGTAATGTATGTACACAGTGACTGCACCAGCAGAATAGTGAGTGCAGCTCTGGAGTGTAATACAGGATGTAACTCAGGATCAGTACAGGATAAGTAATGTAATGTATGTACACAGTGACTGCACCAGCAGAATAGTGAGTGCAGCTCTGGAGTATAGTATAGTGTAACTCTGGTGTAGTTGCACTTTAAATAACGGGATTCAAACTGAATATATTAATCAACCGCAACATCATTATTTTTGGGGGTGGAGAAGGAATTACGGCTTTATAGCTACAAGCCGTCCCACTCCTTTAATAGAAAACATGGCCACTTATCTGCCCGGTAACGTGCCGCGGCGCTCCAGATACATAGATGATGAGGGTTGGTGCACTGCTGTTATCAGTATTAGTGAATATGGCCCATTGTATTTGATACTGGTGCACAGCATTAACCACTTACTTCAATAACCAGTAATCCTGTATATGGCCCGGTACTGGGAGGCTCCTGCTGGTGATCTGTATTTGCCCACTTCCACTAGTCTGGCAGCTCAGCGACCACCAGTGCCGGATTACTGGGTACTCTGCAGGAGTTGGAAACACAATTATTAAACTGCTCAAATTCCAGCCCCGGTGTCGTCCAGCCCATACACGTACACCCAGAAACAGCCGTGAAAGAACTACAAGTCCCAGGATGCTTTGCAGTCTCCGCCTCCCGATGCATTCTGGGACTCACAGCGCTACTGGCTGCAAAACCAAAGCCTTGGCCCCACGTTACCTTCCACAGGGGGAAGAGCAGGTCCCCGCCGCCCCGGGGCAGCAGGGTGTCGGTGTCGGTGTCGGTGTCCGTGTCACAGGCGAGCGCTCAGGCCACCTGACCAGGCTACGGGGAGCCTACGCCGTGTACGTCATCACGCTTCTCGCGTCCTGCCGGTGAGGGGGCGTGGCTATGCAAATAGACCAGAATAGTGCTTGGAGTTTCGCTATACACCCAGGTATAAACAGTACCAAACAGTAATAGCATTATAATACTGTGCGGTCAGCCAAGGTTTACCGAGCATAGGCCTCGTACGGGCAAAGGAGCGGTTTCCTATAGCAACCAATTAGATACCAGCTTTCATTTTGTATCCAGTACTGTTAAAATGAAAGCTGGCATCTGATTGGCTGAGGAATATATATATATATATATATATATATATATATATATATATATAAAAAGAATTCTGGTTGCTATTGGCAACTGGAACATGTTTTGTCCTTATTCACACGTCACTGTGTAGTCAGCGACTATAATCCGACCGAAACGAAATAGTGCAGATATTTCCATGACATCATATTCTGATGGCCGATCCACTCCTGGCAAAACAGTGGCGATCAAATGAACTAATTAAGTAGGCAAACAACGAGGCCTTGTACATCTACCGTATGGGCCCATAGTTGCCAGCTGCCTCGCATTTGCTGGGACTGTCCCCGTTTTTTTTATAGACAGTCCCGGCAAATTTGGGACGTTCCCGGGCAGAGTCAGAGTGTGTTCAGGGGACAGAGTTTAGATGCCCCAAATTCTCCAACTTAAATGATAAAGGGGTTATCCAAACCCTATAATGACTGTCCCAAATGACCGCCCCGTATACATTATACTTGCCTGCTTCGCTCCGAATCCCTGCACGGCCGCTGCTGCATCACCCGCGATGCTAGGGAGGCTCGTTCCTGTCACGGCCTGCTATTGGCTGGCGGGGAGATGCAGCAGCGACCGTACAGCGATTCGGAGCCAAGCGGGTGCCGGGGAGCAGGCAAGTATAATGTATACGATGGGCAATGGGGGGGGGGGTCATTATAGGGTTGGATAACCCCTATAGTATGAGGACCATCGTCATCTTCTGCAGCCATTCACTGGCCTCGGCGGCCACGTGCATGCATGTGCACCACCAATAGATTTTCCTCGTTGACTCTAGGACCTCCATTTTCGTGTTTGCATGGGATCTCAGCTGTCGGACCCTTCGCGATCAAACACATCACACTGAGAAGGGGACAAGTCAGTGTGATGTGTTTGATCGCGAAGGGTCCGACAGCTGAGATCCCATGCAAACACGAAAATGGAGGTCCCAGAGTCAACGATGAAAATCGATTGGTGGTGCACATGCATGACCGCCATTCTCTTCTTCGGCGCTGTCTCCAGCAGTCCCACATAAGTGAATGGAACTATGGTAGACCGACGGGACCCTCTGCGATAAGGCACTTTTCCTCTATCCTGTGGATGAGGGACCCCTTTAAGCTTTATTAAGCTAAAAAGGAAAACCCTTTTAAGTCATGGGCAAAGGGTTCCTATAGGTGAATAGTATGTCCAGTTGATTATGGACCTCACTGTGACAGTAGGCAGGAGCAGGAGTTTGACAAGGACTTCTTTCTCTGTGTGTAGACAAGACCTGGTTCCTGTACATAACATTGGCCACCAGTAAGTTCAAGAGATAAGGTCAATGGTTTGGTGGGTTCCACAATTTTCAGCAAACTGAGAAACGGATGTACGTGAAGAGTCAAACACGAGCAAATACTGAGTCTGGTGGGTGATCAGACATGGCAGAGATGAAAGGGATTGGCATATCTCACACATTGGTGGCATATTGCTAGGATATGTGGATCCCACCTCTAGTATGGGACCACCAAAGTGAACAAGGGCGCAACACAAAATCCCGGCCACCCTCGGTTCATGGGCTGTGAAAATGGTTGCTAGAAATAAGATGCCTCGTAGTAATGTCTTCAGCTAGCATAATTGCAAAAAGCTCTTGGTCTTCAGTCTCATAACCACAATCCATAGATTTTGCTTTGTCAGAAGATTGATACTGGAACAGAACAGTCCCAAACTTCCAGACAAGAGGCGTAACTTGAAATTCCTGTGCCCCAATGGCACCCCCCATCTACCATGTACTATAAATAACACTGGAGTCCTTCTATATGGTGATGGTGGTGCTCTTTTCCTCCTAAGCCACCAAGACCTAGGAGCTCTTACTACCTCTCTGCAATTTATAGCTGGAACTCTGTTCCTGAATACAGGGTTGGTCAGGATCAGAACTGTGGATGTGGGTGCAAACGCCTCTTAAACTTACAGAAAGCTTCGACATCCTCTGAGGGCCAGTGTTGGCTCCCATTTCTACTTGAACAAGAAGAAAGCCATCACCAAAAAATAAATCCTGATAAGCTAGTGTGAAAGTTTGTTCACAAAATGCTGGAAAATGGCAAGAGAGTTGCACGGGTCAAGTGGCCTTATGTTTAAGAAGAAGACTAAACACTTTTGGAGGCAGGACCAGCTGGGTGGTCGATATACATGCTAGAAGATCCACAGGGAGTGAAATGTCTATGAAGAACAGCCTTGAAATATAGCCCCAAGAAAGAATTTGTGCACTTCCCCAAACAAGCCATGATGACCCTGAACCACCGGATTGATGGCCTTGAGAATCACATGGCTTGAAGAATTTGGACAGCAAGGTCGTAGACTCGTCCGGACTCTTCCTATTGTGTATACGGAGGTAGAAAGGAGTTGCCATAATGTTGCACAAGAGAGTGATACCCTTATGTTCATATGTCTTTGACCAACAGTTTGGTTAGTTTATCAGATGCACAATAGTCTGGAAGGAACTGAAAGAAGTGAACCTAGTTCATGTAGGAATGTGGAGAAATTGCAGAGTAGAGAGTTGTTCCTCTACCATAAAGAAGAGAAGCGAAATGATGAATACTAAATTAGCAAGTATATTCTCTGATTGATGGAGGAAGGGAGAGATAACATGTACAACAGTTACACCGGAAGAGTAGGATCTATATCTCTGTCCTCTCCCTGCAGCCTGTCGGCACCACCCCACTGGCCTTCCTCCTCTTTCTCCACGCTGGCTCAAACCATCTCTGGCCGAAGGGACTGGACTGCTTTACCCTTCTCTATCTCAGGCTGTATAGCAGCTAGATTGGGAGCTAGATCTGCAGATATTACTTTCAGATATTACTCCCCACCTGGTTTCAGGCTCTATCTCTGCCTGTATGCTGGCCAGCACTGGTCTTGTTTTAAAGCTTAGATTATCAGCATTAAAACATGACGTGGCTCATATCTCTGTTATACAGCCTGAGACAGAGCAGGCTAAGGCAACCTCGCCCTTCAGCCAGCTGTGGTCTCAGCTACTGAAGGCAAAATTACTGCCTGACTGGGTCCTGTAGCAGCTGCTATAGAGGAAGTTACACACCTGGTACTATTAGACTGTGTGCCACTCCTCCTTGACATGAAAACTACATTTGAACATCCACTGGACACAGACAAACATGTGTCCAAATGGTTGGAAGCCACATAGGGGCATCACAGACTGCATGTGATCCGAGAGCCTCAGGTTGTGCACCTCAAGTCTACTGTTACTCGGTGGAGTACAAGTGCACTTCCTCACACTACCTAACTGCCCATAATCGAGGCACATAGTTTACTAGGCTGTCTGGTATTCAGTGGGGAACTCTGCGTTTGGCTTAGTTGTAGAAGCCCTTGGGATGGTTTGTCAGCTGTCACTAGTTTGGAGATGGGAACCAGGAGTCAGAGTGCAATGGAGAGTGTGGCAGCATAATCATTAGACTGTGCAGAGGTTATAGTGAAGGTGCAAAAGTCAGATGGCAGAAGGTGGTACACACTCCAAGCTAATATAATGTCCTTGTATATCCAGTTTGAATTGACCTCCATATACACTATCTACTTGTGGCTCTATAACAGATTATTTTACTATCAATAAATATTATTTTATTACAATCAAAGATATCCACCATCTCAAGTGTATACCAAATGTGAGTGTGCCATCACACCTTCATGCATTAAATATAATGTCCTGCTAATGATTTGGGTTGTCCAGAAATAGTATCCACACTGATTTTGGTTTTCACCTTCCCCCTTCTCGTAGAACTTCACTGTACTCTTTCGGCTCCTGGAATTCAACATGGGGTCCATCGGGCACCACAGCCTCTGCCTACTTCTTCTGCACCCCCACAGCTACACCGCTGGATAAAGGAGTGATCAATGTAGGTGTTGGTCAGCAACAGATCACCTTTCATCGATCCTGACATTGTGAACTAAGTATACAGACATGTATACAGACATGTAGAGCGGCGCCCAGGGATCTCCCTGCACTTACTATTATCCCTGGGCGCCGCTTCGTTCTCCCGTTATGTCCTCCGGTATGTTCGGGGACTTGGTTATAGTAGGCGGAGTCTGCCCTTGTACTGCTGGGCGTCTCCTTCTCCTAGGCTGTAGCGCTGGCCAATCGCAGCGCAGAGCTCACAGCCTGGGAGAAAAAAACTCCCAGGCTGTGAGCTCTGCGCTGCGATTGGCCAGCGCTACAGCCTAGAAGAAGGAGACGCCCAGCAGAACAAGGGCAGACTCCGCCTACTATAACCAAGTCCCCGAACATACCGGAGGACATAACGGGAGAACGGAGCGGCGCCCAGGGATAATAGTAAGTGCAGTGAGATCCCTGGGCGCCGCTGTATATGTCATGATACTTAGTTCACAATGTCAGGATCGGTGAAAGGTCCTCTTTAAGAAGAACAAAATAGTCTGAGGCACTACAAGTCCCAGTCTACACTGTTATTACGCAAAATATATAGGTCTTTGAAAAGATAGATGAACTAGAAAGAGTCTCTAATGCAAAAATAAATTGGGAAATATTGCAGTTTCCACATTGGCCACTAGATGTCAGTACAATAAGTAGTAAAAATACCCAGCAAAAACAGAAAGAATCTCACTTTGCAGCCTACAGTAAAATAAAAGTTATTCTCCGCTGAATTGGAGGAAGAAGGTTAAATATTATTTGAGGTGTCCATCGGACATGTTCTAGAGAAAAATTCAGTCTGATATATGGCATCTGGTGGAACATTTTTATATGGACTACATATGGCGCTCCACGTGGTGCCCTGTTTTTATATTCTGGTATGCATGGCCCCATTCATGTGGATGTGGTGGAAGGAGTATTGAAGTCTATGGGAGTTATGAAAACAGCTTAGAACAGCCCCCCCCCCCTTTTTTTTTCCCTGAAAGTTTTATACAGTTGGGAATTCCTACAAGTCACAGGCAATTATTTCGTATAAGTAATAGTAGAAATCGTATGTGCCTGTGACTGAGTCAGAAGTGCATTTAAAGTTCACCAGCAGGTTTGTTGCTATGAAACTTGCTGACCTGTTATTGCACTTGCAGTGTCCCATTTATTTGTGTATAAGTGGTCCCCTTAAATTTCTGTATATGTATTTAAAGGGGTTGTCCGAGTTATGAAAAAATAATAATATAGCACTGAAAATCTGATGGGCAGCAATATATAACTAAGCTAAGCAAGTTTTATGCAAAAAAAAAATATATATTTCCTAATTTCCCTGGTTCTTTTCTGGCCCTTTGTTTACATGCAATAAAAACAATCTCTGCCCCTCCCCCTCCTCTGCTAAGGGAGTGGATACAAGTGCTGCCCTGAGTGACATGTCTGCCTGCTGGGAGACTCAGCAGCATGTTGTATGTGTAGGACTACAAGTCCCAGCTGTATAATGACACTGCTAATACACACAGGATCTTCCCCCTACCTTCTTGTGCAATGCTCTCTCTAGTCCTTCAACTCCTGTGCCCAGAATTGTCACTGCTGCAGATACCCAGTGTGTTCAGCTGAAGGGGTTAAGAATCCTAGGAGAGAGCAGGCAGTGTAGGGGGGCGTGGCCAGCACAGTGACATCTGGTTTACAGGCTTGTAAACAAACATTATCAGAGCAGGGAGAAAAGCTGACATCACAGGTCATGTGACCCTCAGTGAAATCTGAGAAACCAGCCACTGCAGATAAAGTGAGTGAATTGGAAAGCTGTTATATTTGCCCAGTTAGGAACATAGAAAGAACAAAAAAATAACTCGGACAACCCTTTTAATGTATTGTACTTCCTAAGTTCAGGCTGGCGTTGTCATTACATCTATTCACCCCTTGGTGGTGCTGTCATTACTTAGACAGAACAGAGAGGAAGTAGTACGTCAGTGTGTGAGAGTCAGAAAGAGGAGAAGGAAGTGTATAGAGGAGCAGAGCAGGCTCAGTCCATGATGTAGCTGCCATTTTTTCCTCTGGGCCCTGATCAAGCCTGGAGAGGACAGACCAGGTAGTCACAGCAGCCCAGCACAGACAAGTGAGTCTATGTACGAATATAGAGAAAGTCTAGTGAAGATTAGAGCTGAGTCTAGCCAAGGGACTTCACAAGCACCAGTGATCAGGAGGAACTTAAAGATACCTGGACACAGCCGGATGATTAAAGGCCAGAATTATCCTTTTTCACTAAATGCCTTCCGAGACATAGTGAATCTGAATATTTCAGGAGAGCATCCTGCATCAAATAATGTAGCAAAGTGTTTGCCTGCCAGGAGGGAGAACGCCCTTATTGGATTGCTCAATATAAAGTAAGGAAACCATTATATTCAGTACCTGAGTGCTAGAGATTGGACTTAAAGTAGAACTATCTAAGAAGAAAACTTTTGTCTTGCCTGTAAAGTAACAGCATTAGGAAAACCCCTCAACTGACAATTGCCAGACCTGTTGTAAGGATTACAGCTAAACTAATTTCTGAATCCTCCTTTATGCCATACAAGTGCACTGTACTGATGAACTGTACCAACGGTCTTGAGACATTTGATTTAAGTAAATCATTATAACTGACTCCTCATCCTTTCTACTACCCTCAACATTTGCACCTTACGGTGCTGGCGTCACGAACAACACAGGGGCCCAGCCACCAAAGCGCCTTAAATACCCATTACCATCAAGGGCACCTCAACCACCATCTGGCTGGTGTTCCCTGCAATAGAGAATGCTCCGGAGGATTTAGTGCTGTCTTCTGTGACACAGTGAGGGGTTGTGTCTGGCAAGGCAGGTATTTTCCTCCCAGCATGTGCGGCAGGGCTGGTTTCCAGCCAGGTGAGGTCAAATTCTGGACCGGAGTTTAACCACCTCAGCACCCTGAAAGACCAGGCCACTTTTTACACTTCTGACCTACACTACTTTCACCGTTTATTGCTCGGTCATGCAACTTACCACCCAAATGAATTTTACCTCCTTTTCTTCTCACTAATAGAGCTTTCATTTGGTGGTATTTCATTGCTGCTGACATTTTTACTTTTTTTGTTATTAATCGAAATTTAACGATTTTTTTGCAAAAAAATGACATTTTTCACTTTCAGTTGTAAAATTTTGCAAAAAAAACGACATCCATATATAAATTTTGCTCTAAATTTATTGTTCTACATGTCTTTGATAAAAAAAAAATGGTTTGGGTAAAAGTTATAGCGTTTACAAATTATGGTACAAAAATGTGAATTTCCGCTTTTTGAAGCAGCTCTGACTTTCTGAGCACCTGTCATGTTTCCTGAGGTTCTACAATGCCCAGACAGTACAAACACCCCACAAATGACCCCATTTCGGAAAGTACACACCCTAAGGTATTCGCTGATGGGCATAGTGAGTTCATAGAACTTTTTATTTTTTGTCACAAGTTAGCGGAAAATGATGATTTTTTTTTTTTTTTTTTTCTTACAAAGTCTCATATTCCACTAACTTGTGACAAAAAATAAAAACTTCCATGAACTCACTATGCCCATCAGCGAATACCTTGGGGTCTCTTCTTTCCAAAATGGGGTCACTTGTGGGGTAGTTATACTGCCCTGGCATTCTAGGGGCCCAAATGTGTGGTAAGGAGTTTGAAATCAAATTCAGTAAAAAATGACGAGTGAAATCCGAAAGGTGCTCTTTGGAATATGGGCCCCTTTGCCCACCTAGGCTGCAAAAAAGTGTCACACATCTGGTATCTCTGTATTCAGGAGAAGTTGGGGAATGTGTTTTGAGGTGTCTTTTTACATATACCCATGCTGCGTGAGATAAATATCTTGGTCAAATGCCAACTTTGTATAAAAAAATGGGAAAAGTTGTCTTTTGCCAAGATATTTCTCTCACCCAGCATGGGTATATGTAAAATGACACCCCAAAACACATTCCCCAAATTCTACTGAATACGGAGATACCAGATGTGTGACACTTTTTTGCAGCCTAGGTGGGCAAAGGGGCCCATATTCCAAAGAGCACCTTTCGGATTTCACAGGTCATTTTTTACAGAATTTGATTTCAAACTCCTTACCACACATTTGGGTCCCTAGAATGCCAGGGCAGTATAACTACCCCACAAGTGACCCCATTTTGGAAAGAAGAGACCCCAAGGTATTCGCTGATGGGCATAGTGAGTTCATGGAAGTTTTTATTTTTTGTCACAAGTTAGTGGAATATGAGACTTTGTATGAAAAAAAAAAAAAAAAAAATCATCATTTTCCACTAACTTGTGACAAAAAATAAAAAATTCTAGGAACTCGCCATGCCCCTCACGGAATACCTTGGGGTGTCTTATTTCCAAAATGGGGTCACTTGTGGGGTAGTTATACTGCCCTGGCATTTTCCAGGGGCCCTAATGTGTGGTAAGTAGGTAAATGACCAGTGAAATCCGAAAGGTGCTCTTTGGAATGTGGGCCCCTTTGCCCACCTAGGCTGCAAAAAAGTGTCACACATGTGGTATCTCCGTACTCAGGAGAAGGTGGGGAATGTGTTTTGGGGTGTCATTTTACATATACCCTTGCTGGGTGAGAGAAATATCTTGGCAAAATACAACTTTTCCCATTTTTTTATACAAAGTTGGCATTTGACCAAGATATTTATCTCACCCAGCATGGGTATATGTAAAATGACACCCCAAAACACATTCCCCAACTTCTCCTGAGTACGGCGATACCAGATGTGTGACACTTTTTTGCAGCCTAGGTGGACAAAGGGGCCCAAATTCCTTTTAGGAGGGCATTTTTAGACATTTGGATACCAGACTTCTTCTCACGCTTTGGGGCCCCTAGAATGCCAGGGCAGTATAAATACCCCACATGTGACCCCATTTTGGAAAGAAGACACCCCAAGGTATTCAATGAGGGGCATGGAGAGTTCATAGAATTTTTTTTTTTTTGGCACAAGTTAGCGGAAATTGATATTTTTTATTTTTTTCTCACAAAGTCTCCCGTTCCGCTAACTTGGGACAAAAATTTCAATCTTTCATGGACTCAATATGCCCCTCACGGAATACCTGGGGGTGTCTTCTTTCCGAAATGGGGTCACATGTGGGGTATTTATACTGCCCTGGCATTCTAGGGGCCCTAAAGCGTGAGAAGAAGTCTGGAATATAAATGTCTAAAAAATTTTACGCATTTGGATTCCGTGAGGGGTATGGTGAGTTCATGTGAGATTTTATTTTTTGACACAAGTTAGTGGAATATGAGACTTTGTAAGAAAAAAAAATAAAAATTCCGCTAACTTGGGCCAAAAAAATGTCTGAATGGAGCCTTACAGAGGGTGATCAATGACAGGGGGGGTGATCAATGACAGGGGGGGTGATCAATGACAGGGGGGGTGATCAATGACAGGGGGGGTGATCAATGACAGGGGGGTGATCAATGACAGGGAGGTGATCAATGACAGGGGGTTGATCAATGACAGGGGGGGTGATCAATGACAGGGGGGTGATCAGGGAGTCTATATGGGGTGATAACCACAGTCATTGATCACGCCCGTGTAAGGCTTCATTCAGACGTCCGGATGCGTTTTGCGGATCCGATCCATCTATCAGTGGATCCGTAAAAATCATGCGGACATCTGAATGGAGCTTTACAGGGGGGTAATCAATGAAAGGGGGGTGATCAGGGAGTCTATATGGGGTGATAACCACAGTCATTGATCATGCCCCTGTAAGGCTTCATTCAGACATCCGGATGCGTTTTGCGGATCCGATCCATCTATCAGTGCATCCGTAAAAATCATGCGGACATCTGAATGGAGCTTTACAGGGGGGTGATCAGGGAGTCTATATGGGGTGATAACCACAGTCATTGATCATGCCCTTGTAAGGCTTCATTCAGACGTCCGGATGCGTTTTGCGGATCCGATCCATCTATCAGTGGATCCGTAAAAATCATGCGGACATCTGAATGGAGCTTTACAGGGGGGTAATCAATGACAGGGGTGTAATCAATGACAGGGGGGTGATCAGGGAGTCTATATGCGGTGATAACCACAGTCATTGATCATGCCCCTGTAAGGCTTCATTCAGACGTCCGGATGCGTTTTGCGGATCCGATCCATCTATCAGTGGATCCGTAAAAATCATGCGGACATCTGAATGGAGCTTTACAGGGGGTTGATCAATGACAGGGGTGTAATCAATGACAGGGGGGTGATCAGGGAGTCTATATGGGGTGATCAGGGGCTAATAAGGGGTTAATAAGTGACGGGGGGGGGGTGTAGTGTAGTGGTGCTTGGTGGGACTTTACTGAGCTACCTGTGTCCTCTGGTGGTCGATCCAAACAAAGGGGACCACCAGAGGACCAGGTAGCAGGTATATTAGACGCTGTTATCAAAACAGCGTCTAATATACCTGTTAGGGGTTAAAAAAACACATCTCCAGCCTGCCAGCGAACGATCGCCGCTGGCAGGCTGGAGATCAACTCTCTTACCTTCCGTTCCTGTGAGCGCGCGCGCCTGTGTGCGCGCGTTCACAGGAAATCCCGGCTCACGCGAGATGACGCGTATATGCGTCGCTGAGCGCAGGGCTGCCACCTCCGGAACGCGAATCTGCGTACAGCGGTCCGGAGGTGGTTAAGTGCCGGTCTGGCTTTTGTCAGCACCTGGCTGTCCTTAAATAGGCAGCTGGGCTCAGCAGAGAGGCCTCTGTTTTTGGGATCTGAGGCTTTGTGCCGTGCTGGAGGGCTGAGAGCCACACGCTGGGGAAACAGGCCCCCTAAATCCTGCTGTGGACTACTGGAGGCAGAACTGCCAGCAAAGTGACTTGTGTTATATGAACTTTCCATTGTGTGTGAATTAACACCAAGACTGCAAAGTTACGTGCTGTTTTGTGCAATTGCCTCAAGTGTGAATAAACACTGACGTTTTTGCCTCTGTACTGTGCCCGCTTACCCTATCTACCAGAGCGAAACCCCACAATTGGTGGAGGATGCAGGCAAGAGCAGTGAGGCTGGCGTGAACGGCGATATTTTTGGTTTCTGCATTTTTCAGGCACTGTTGTATGCCATACATTAAACCAGCTGTATTACAACCAGTGCCCCATGACAAAATATAGGCTGTTGTGAAGGCCCTCATGGAGGCTAATCTGCAGCAGCGAGAGACAAACCTGCAGCAACGCAAGGCTAATAAGCAACAGCAGGAGACTAACCAGTGCTGCTACAACACGTGATGGCTTTGCAGATAGCAGGAGCAACCCCGAGCGTCCACAATGCCCGGAAATCACTCCATGCCGCGATTCCACGCAGACAACATCGAAACCTACCTGGCGATGTACGAGGAAGTGGCCATCAGGGAAAAGCTACCCCATGACCAGTGTGCAAAAGTGGCTACAGCTTGACGTGCTGAGTCCCACGTCTATGCTGGATAGACTATTGGCTGATATGTTCTGGAGGGCTCTGCCACCGCCTCTGCAGTACTGGATCGGCCAGGTGTCTCCTGGCAACGCCCTAGAAATGGTGGAGTGCTACGAGGCTACTAAGACTGTTACAGGGGGTTCTTTTAGGAGGGCGGCAGTTAAACCCCGTAAATCTCCATCCCAGACCCGGCGACTTGTACCAACCAAACCCACCCGGGGTGTACCCTCTACAGACCTGGCTCCGATAGTCTGCTGGCGGTGTCAGGAGTCAGGCCATGTAAGAGCTGACTGTCCCCATCAGGTGGAACCTATGGATACTAACTTTGGCTACCATCAGTCGCTATATGCCAGGAAGCTGTGTGCAGCAGGTACCCCAAAAACTCTAAACCACCTGTGCCAGGTGGAGGTAGGAGACACTCCAGCGGAGGCTCTGCTGGACTCAGGGAGTCTGGTGTCCCTAGTAAGGGCTCCCCTGGTACAGTCAGCGGAGTATACTGGCCGGAAAGTCAGGGTCATGTGCATCCATGCAGACTTAAAAGACTATCCCACCGCCCTGGTGTCTCTAACCACAGGCAGGGCCGATCCTACACGGGGTGCAGTGGGTGCCCCGCACCCCAGCGCTGTCACCCGAAAGGCGCCGAGCGCAGGGCCGGACTGGCCTGCCGGGATAGCGGGAAATTTCCCGGTGGGCCGGCAAGCCTGAGTGCCGCAAGGCCGCGGCCCTGGTGACAAGTGGGGGCGGCCGGCGGCAGGGCAGAGCAGGAGATGAGCGCCTCCATTGCGGAAGCGCTCATCTCCATAGTCATCTGTATTGCCGTCCTCAGGACGGCAATACAGATGCCTGTACTGCGGCAGAGGAGGGAGAGGTGTGTCCCCTCCTGTTCCTCTGATAGGCTGCCGGCTTAGTGCTGGCAGCCTATCAGAGGCCGGTGCAGGCGGCGCGATGACGTCATCGCGTCGCCTGAGCCGTATAGCGAGGGACACAGACAGAAGAGGCGGCCTGCATCGCATCGCATTGCTGGAGGTAAGTATAAGTGTATTATTTTTTTTAATTTTTTTATATAGGTACAATACTGGGCTGGCACATGATAAGGGGGGCTACTGGGCTGGCACATAAGGGGGGCTACTGGGCTGGCACATAAGGGGGGACTACTGGGCTGGGCTGGCACATGATAAGGGGGGCTACTGGGCTGGCACATGATAAGGGGGGCTACTGGGCTGGCACATGATAAGGGGGGACTACTGGGCTGGCACATGATAAGGGGGGCTACTGGGCTGGCACATAAGGGGGGCTACTGGGCTGGCACATAAGGGGGGACTACTGGGCTGGGCTGGCACATGATAAGGGGGGCTACTGGGCTGGCACATGATAAGGGGGGACTACTGGGCTGGCACATGATAAGGGGGGCTACTGGGCTGGCACATAAGGGGGGCTACTGGGCTGGCACATAAGGGGGGACTACTGGGCTGGGCTGGCACATGATAAGGGGGGCTACTGGGCTGGCACATGATAAGGGGGGACTACTGGGCTGGCACATGATAAGGGGGGACTACTGGGCTGGCACATGATAAGGGGGGCTACTGGGCTGGCACATAAGGGGGGCTACTGGGCTGGCACATAAGGGGGGACTACTGGGCTGGGCTGGCACATGATAAGGGGGGCTACTGGGCTGGCACATGATAAGGGGGGACTACTGGGCTGGCACATGATAAGGGGGGCTACTGGGCTGGCACATAAGGGGGGCTACTGGGCTGGCACATAAGGGGGGACTACTGGGCTGGGCTGGCACATGATAAGGGGGGCTACTGGGCTGGCACATGATAAGGGGGGACTACTGGGCTGGCACATGATAAGGGGGGACTACTGGGCTGGCACATGATAAGGGGGGACTACTGGGCTGGCACATGATAAGGGGGGCTACTGGCACATGATATGGGGGGCTACTGGCACATGATATGGGGGCACTCTGGCTACTGGCACATGATATGGGGGCACTCTGGCTACTGGCACATGATAATGGGGGGGATCTGGTTACTGGCACATGATATGGGGGGGGGGGCTCTGGCTACTGGCACATGATAAGGGGGGGGGGCTCTGGCTACTGGCACATGATATGGGGGGCTACTGGCACATGATAAGGGGGGCTACTGGCACATGATAAGGGGGCTACTGGCACATGATAAGGGGGTCTACTGGCACATGATAAGGGGGGCTACTGGCACATAGGGGGGCTACTGGCACATAAGGGGGGCTACTGGCACATGATATGGGGGGCTCTGGCTACTGGCACATGATATGGGGGGGCTCTGGCTACTGGCACATGACATTTATTTTGACTTGTCAAAGCCGTTGACTAAGTTATTGTCAAAGCAAATTGGTGGGGCTGAAGTTGTTGCCATAGAAACATTGTAAAGGGGAGGAGTTAGTAAGATAACCACGCCCATGTGGGGGCGCCAGAAATATTTCTGCACCCAGGCGCCTGTGACCCTAGGATCGGCCCTGACCACAGGGGCCGGCAGATGGACTCACGAAGTGGCAGTTGTCCCAAATTTACACTACGAACGTATAAGGGAGAGACTTCCTGGGCTTCCCGGCACTGTGGCCTGCTATGAGAGTGACTGATTCCCATGAGACAGAGGTAACCCTAGCAGAGTGGCCCGGCTCAGGGGGGAGACCAGAACCCTGAGACCGAAGGGCCAGCGGTAGTGGTGACCGCCACTTTGGTGGAAGAGGGGAAGACAACCCCGCTAAATGTGATGGTGAGAGACGTGGAGGACTTCCCGCCGTGTCCTGAATTGGCAGACCTCAATGTCTCCGGGGATAATTTTGGTATCGCCCAACATCGGGAACCATCCCTATCCCGCTCCTGGGAAAATGTGTTAATAGTAGATGGTGAACCACAACAACCTGGGGCAGAGTCAGTGTTTCCCCGTTTTGTAGTTCATCAGGATATGTTGTATCGGGTAAACTAACTAGGGGGTGAGCCTATTGAACAGTTGGTGGTCCCCAAGGCTTATTGCAAGCTTGTGTTAGCTCTAGCCCACCAACACGTTCTCGGGGGTCACCTGGGGCTGCAGAAAACTCAGGATCGTATTCTACAGCGGTTTTACTGGCCCAGCATATTCAAAGAAGTGGAAGAGTTTTGCAAGTCTTGCCCGACCTGCCAGATAACTAGCCCCCAGCCACATTTCCGTAGTCCCCTAGTACCTCTCCCGATTATCGAAGTATCGTTTGATCGAATAGTTATGGACCTCATAGGCCCAGTACCGAAGTCCGCCAGAGGGCATCAATACATCTTAGTCATTCTAGACTACGCCACTCGGTACCCGGAGGCGGGGCCACTGAGACATACCTTGGCCAAACTCATAGCTAAGGAGTTAATGGAGATGTTTTCCCGAGTAGGACTACCAAAAGATGTCCAAGGTGATGAGGGAACTCTGTAAGTTGCTGCACATAAAACAACTACGGACGTCCGTTTACCATCCTCAAATGGACGGTCTGGTAGAACGGTTTAACCAAACATTAAAAAATATGTTGAAAAGGGTAGTGTCTAAAGATGGAAAGGACTGGGACCTCCTTCGGCCCTTTCTCATGTTCGCAGTGCGAGAGGTACCCCAGGCCTCTAGTGGGTTCTCGCTCTTCGAACTGCTATATGGCACACACCCTCGCGGTCTCTTAGATGTGGCCAAAGAGGTGTGGGAACAACAACCCACTCCATGTAAAGGTGTCATTGAGTACGTTACCCAGATGCAAGATCGGATAGAGATAGTGTTGCCTCTTGTTAGGGAGCATATGGAGGCAGCTCAGCGAGCCCAGAGTCCGGTCTATAATAAGCAGGCTTGGGTCCGGATCTTTAACCCGGGTGATCGGGTTTTGGTTCTGGTGCCGACCGTGGACAGTAAGTTCCTGGCTAGGTGGCAGGGGCCCTACGAGGTACTCGAGAAAATTGGACATGTAAACTACAAGGTACACCAGCCAGGGCGGCGAAAGCCGGAGCAGGTTTACCATGTGAATTTACTTAAACCGTGGAAAGATAGGGAAACCTGTACAGAAGACAGCCCACGGTCGGGTTTTCTAGGAGAAGAGGTACCGGCCCCTCTGTCTGATGCAAGAGAGGCGGCTGCCACAGTAAAAATTGCTGACAGCCTCTCCTCTAAACAGACTCAGGAGGCCAGGGAGTTCGTTAGTCGGAACTAGGATGAGTTCTCGGACCTCCCTGGACGCACTTCCATAATCCAGTATGACATTGTCACTGAACCTCAGGCAAAAGTCTGATTAAAACCATACCGGGTTCCCGAGGCTCGGTGACAAGCCATATCGGAGGAGGTGCAGCTAATCTTGCAGCTAGACGTCATTGAGGAGTCAAAAAGTGAATGGGCCAGTCCTATAGTATTGATACCCAAGCCGGATGGGACGTTGCGGTTTTTTAACGACTTTTGAAAACTTAACGAGGCTTCCAAATTCGATGCGTATCCCATGCCCCATGTGGATGAGCTCATCGAGAGGTTAGGACAAGTCCGGTATTTTTCTGTTTTGGACCTCACGAAAGGGTACTGGCAGGTGCCCTTAACGGAGGCTGCCAAAGAGAAAACTGCCTTCATCACGCCTGAGGGGCTGTATCAATATAAGGTCTTACCCTTTGGTCTGCATGGCGCCCCCGCCACTTTTCAGCGACTAATGGAAATTGTGCTTCGTCCACATCGTCAGTACGCTTCAGCTTACCTGGACGATATTGTCATCCACAGTACCGACTGGGAAAGTCACCTACCCAAAGTGCAGGCTGTAGTGGACTCCCTTCGGAAAGCTGGCCTAACCACTAACCAGGGCCGGCGTCAGCACCCGGCACACCAGGGCAAGTGCTGGGGCCCACTGCTCCCTGGGGGGTCCAATGTGCCTGCTCACTCTTGCAGCTATGTCCTGGTCTTCATTAAACTGACTGTTCTGAATCCTGTTTTGAATTCTAGGGCTTACCCCAGCAATGCAGACAATTTTCGCCATGTGCACTGCTGGGGTGGGCGGCCCCAGGACTCAGAACAGGGTAGATGGAGTTTCCTACCGGGCTAAAGGACCTTCCTGATGTCATCCGCCCATGTGACCAGTGGGGGAGGATCCAGAGGAGCAGAGAGCTGTGTTCCTGTAGGGACAGGACCCTGGCTGGAATGTGGTGAGGCCTAGCTGTCTGTCTGTCCCTGTGTGTGTGTCTGTCTGTCAGTCCCTGGTTATGTGTGTCTTTCCCTGTGTGTGCATCTGTCCCTGTGTGTGTGTCTGTCTTTCCCTGTGTGTGTGTGTGTGTGTGTCTGTCCCTGTGTGTGTGTCTGTCCCTGTGTGTGTGTCTGTCCCTGTGTGTGTCTGTCCCTGTGTGTGTGTCTTTCCCTGTGTGTGTGTGTGTCTTTCCCTGTGTGTGTGTCTTTCCCTGTGTGTGTGTCTGTCCCTGTGTGTGTGTCTTTCCCTGTGTGTGTGTGTCTTTCCCTGTGTGTGTGTGTCTTTCCCTGTGTGTGTGTCTGTCCCTGTGTGTGTGTCTGTCTGTCAGTCCCTGGTTATGTGTGTCTTTCCCTGTGTGTGCGTCTGTCCCTGTGTGTGTGTCTGTCTTTTCCTGTGTGTGTGTCTTTCCCTGTGTGTGTCTGTGTGTGTGTGTGTCTGTCCCTGTGTGTGTGTCTGTCCCTGTGTGTGTGTCTGTCCCTGTGTGTGTGTCTGTCCCTGTGTGTGTGTCTTTCCCTGTGTGTGTGTGTCTTTCCCTGTGTGTGTGTGTCTTTCCCTGTGTGTGTGTCTTTCCCTGTGTGTGTGTCTGTCCCTGTGTGTGTGTCTTTCCCTGTGTGTGTGTCTTTCCCTGTGTGTGTGTCTGTCTGTCCGTCCCTGGTTATGTGTGTCTTTCCCTGTGTGTGCATCTGTCCCTGTGTGCATCTGTCCCTGTGTGCATCTGTCCCTGTGTGTGTGTCTGCCTTTCCCTCTGTGTGTCTGTCCCTGTGTGTATTTGACCGCCCCTTTGTGTGTGTGTGTGTGTGTGTGTCTGTCCCTGTGTGTGTATCTGTCCCTGTGTGTATTTGACCGTCCTAGTGTGTGAACAAAATAGAGGCAATACGAAATTGGGCCCGACCTGCTACCTCTAGACAAGTAAAGTCGTTCCTGGGAATAGTGGGCTATTACATGAGGTTTGTTCCCCACTTTGCTACTTTAGCCGCGCCCTTGACAGGGCTCTTGAAGGGATGAAAATCAGTGATGGTTCGCTGGGATGATCGGACGGAAGAGCCTTTTGCTGCTTTGAAGTCGGCCCTGTGTTGGTCCCTGGTTTTGGTGACGCCCGACTTCAAGAAGGAGTTCATGGTACAGACGGATGCCTCCGAAGTAGGCCTCGGTGCTGTACTGTCTCAGGACATCAACGGGGAGGAGCATCCCGTTGTCTTCCTAAGCCGCAAGCTCATCCCAGCCGAGACCCGGTACAGTATAGTGGAGAGAGAGTGCCTGGCTATCAAGTGGGCACTTGAGTCTCTCCGCTACTATTTCTTGGGGAGAAAGTTCCACCTGGTGACCGACCACTCCCCTCTCAAGTGGATGAGCCAGGCCAAAGACAGGAATGCCCAGGTCACCAGATGGTTTTTGTCTCTGCAGAACTTGAACGGTAGAACACAGAGCAGGTTGCAGGAAAACGTGGATGCCCTGTCCCGAGTGCATTGTCTGGCATGTTTCCACCTACTCAGGGTTAAACAAAAGGGGGGTTGTGTCTGTTAAGGCAGGTATTTTCCTCCCAGCATGTGCGGCTGGGCTGGTTTCCAGCCAGGTGAGGTCAAATACCAGACCGGAGTTTAAGTGCCGGTCTGGGTTTTGGCAGCACCTGGCTGTCCTTAAATAGGCAGCTGGGCTCGGCAGAGAGGTCTCCGTTTTTGGGATCTCAGGCTTTGTGCCGTGCTGGAGGGCTGAGAGCCACACACTAGGGAAACAGGCCCGCTAAAGCCTGCTGTGGACTACTGGAGGCAGAACTGCCAGCCAGGTGACTTGTGTTATATGAACTTTCCATTGTGTGTGAATTAACACCAAGACTGCAAAGTTACGTGCTGTTTTGTGAAATTGCCTCAAGTGTGAATAAACACTGACGTTTTGAGTTAAGAACTTGTATTTTGCCTCTGTACTGCGCCCGCTTAGCCTATCTACCAGAGCGATACCCTACACTTCCCACTGCACACCAGCCCAGGGAGGCTCTGCTAACCGTGAGTACCAACTACTACTACCCCCATCGGCCCACCGTAGCCTCACATGTTGTCCCTGCAGTCCGGTCCGCTGCACACTTGGAAGACATCTGTATTGGTCCCATGTTCATATGTGCCCGCATTGCTGAGAAAAATTAAGTTATGGTAACAGGGTGTTGGTAACTGGGGATCGAGAGAAGACAGAGCTACTAAATGGATTTTTAGCTCTGTATATACAAAAGAGAGGGCATCTCATGAGGGTGGTGCCACTGGTGGAAATACCTCAAATAACATACTTACCTGGCTGACTGTAGAACTAGTCCTTTATATGCTAAAAAAATTAAAAGTGAACAAGGCCCCGGGTCCAGATGGATTACACCCTAGAGTTCTAAAGGAGCTCAGTTCAGTTATTGCTTTGACTCTGTTCATAATATTTACAGATTCTTTAATGACAGGCATTGTACCAAGAGACGGCGAATGTGGTGCCCATTTTCAAAAAGGGTGCTAGGTGTTCACCAGGAAATTATAGACCAGTAAGCTTAACATCCATAGTGGGAAAAATGTTTGAGGGCCTTCTACGGGACTACATACAGGATTATGTAACTGTCAATAATATAATAAGTGATAGCCAACATGGTTTTACTAAGAACAGAAGCTGTCAGACTAACCTGATTTGTTTTTCTGAGGAGGGAAGTAGAAGCCTGGACAAAGGGGCGGCTGTGGATATAGTGTTTTTGGACTTTGCAAAGGCGTTAGATACTGCCCCACACAGACGACCAATGAATAAATTGAGATCTATTGGTCTAGAAAATATAATTTGTAATTGGATTGAAAATTAGCTTCACGATCGTATTCAAAGAGTTGTGGTCAATGATTCCTCCTCTGAATGGTCCCCGGTTATAAGTGGTGTACCCCGAGGTTCTGTGCTGGGCCCGCTATTATTTAACATATTCATTAATGACATAGAGAATGGGAGTAGTAGTGCTGTTTCTATTTTTGCAAATGACACCAAACTTTGTAATACAGTCCAGTCTATGGAAGATGTTAATAAGTTACAAGCTGACTTGGACAAACTTACTGTTTGGGCCTCCGCTTGGCAAATGAGGTTCAATATAGATAAATGTAGAGTTATGCACCCAGGGGCTAATAATCTGCATGCAGCATATGTCCCAGGGGGAGCAAAACTGGGAGAATCACGAACAGATCCTTCTCAACAAGTGTTAGTAGATCATAGACTAAATAACAGCATACAATGCCAGTCAGCTGCCTCTAAGGCCAACAGAATTTTGTCTTGTATTAAAAGAGGTATGAACTCCCGAAACAGTGATGTAATACTACCACTATACAAAGCGTTGGTGCGGCCTCACCTGGAATACGCCATTCAGTTCTGGGCACCAGTCCATAAAAAGGATGCCCTGGAGTTTGAAAAAGTACAGAGGAGAGCGACTAAACTGATAAGGGGCCTGGAAGATCTTAGTTATTTCCTGCCTATTTAATACCACGCCATTCTTTTCAGTTTGTATATATAGAGATGTCTGGAGGTGTATAAACTCCAATTTAAATGTGCCTGTTTTCCATCTACATTTAGGTGTACCTGTGAGGCCTGGGCCTTATCAGCCAGTCTTGAGTGGGACTCGCAGACTCCTCCCTCCTCCCATTGCTAGCATGGTTACATGCTGGAGGCAGGCCCGATGCTATAATAAGGCAGACCAAGCGGCCGCCTTAGGGCGCTGAGAAGGGGGGGGGGGGGGCGGAAAAATGAAACTTTTTTTTTTTCATTAATCACTTGCATGCCGCCGGCCTCCTGCGGCTGTTCTCCTCTGTGTAGTGGTCCTCATATCTTCTCTTTGGGCTCCCGAATCCTGACAAGTTGTTTGAGGACCTTTCCCACTCTGCCAATCAGTGGCCGCAGCTGTGTCACGTGTCAGGGCAGTGATTTCCCGCTGAGCCAATCACTGGTCTGACACATGACACAGCTGCAGCCACTGATTGGCTGAGTGGGAAAGGTCCTCAAAGTCTTGTTGGGAGCACAGAGAGAAGATACCAGGACACAGAGGAGAAGGGGAGCTGCTGCAGACGGGAGCAGGCCCAGGTGAGGAGCATAATTTTTTACACAACATTAATAGAGGGGGGAAATGTGCCATGTTGGGGGGGTAATGTGACATGGGGGGGATAAATGTGCCATGGAGGGGGTTGAAATGTGACATGGGGGGGGAGAAATGTGACACAAAGGGGGTGATGTGACATGGGGGGATAAATGTGCCATGGAGGGGGTTGAAATGTGACATGGGGGGGGAGAAATGTGACACAAAGGGGGTGATGTGACATGGGGGGATAAATGTGCCATGGAGGGGGTTGAAATGTGACATGGGGGGGAGACATGTGACACAAAGGGGGTGATGTGACATGGAGGGGGAGAAATGTCACATTTCTCTCCCTCCATGTCACATCACCCCCCTATGTCACATTTCTTCCCCTCCATGTCACATCACCCCCCTATGTCACATTTCTCCCCCCTCCATGTCACATTTCAACCCCCTCCATGTCACATCACGCCCTCCTTTTTACATCACCCCCACCGAGCTGGGGGGGGGGGGGGGGGGGCGGCGCCGAAATGTAGCTTCGCTTGTGTGTGCAAAATCCTTGCACCGGCCCTGGCTGGAGGTAACTGGTGAGTTGTCGGTCTCATGCTCCTGTAATTTGCCCACTGGCCCCTGGTATTGCCCACATGGCACAGGTAGGTGAGTGTTAGGTCCTGAGCTACTTGAGAAACCTTGGCGCGGTGCTCGGGCTCAGACATGTCCTACACCGTGGCTAATCTCTCAATTTTAAAATCAGTTTGAGGGTTTATAGTAAGACCGCAGAGTGCACCTGTCTTTGCTATTATTTTGTTATATTGCAAAAGATTAAATGAACTGAATTTGTTTAGCCTTGAAAAAAGACGTCTAAGGGGGACATGATTAACCTGTACAAATATATAAACGGACCATACAAAAAATATCAAGGGAAGCTATTCTGTGTTAAACCCCCTCAAAAAACAAGGGGTCACTCCCTTAGCCTGGAGAAAAAAAGATTCAGTCATAAGAGGCGACAAGCATTCTTTATAGTAAGGGCTGTGAATGTCTGGAATAGCCACAGGAGCTGGTCACAGCAAATACAGGAGATGGCTTCAAAATTGGTTTAGAATACTTTTTAATTCAAAATAACATTGAGGCTTCTGACAATGTATATAAATCTTGTTCTACACACCCTTTCCCTTTGGCCTTAAAAGGAAGATGGACATTGATCCAAGGATTTGTTCTGTGGATCGATATAGGAGGATTACAGGTTGTCTTTTTCTAACCTTACACATTTGGAGTAAAAAAAAAATTATGATTGCATTTACAGTATTTTTCGCCCCATAAGACAAAAGGTGGGGGGAAATGTCCCTGCGTCTTATAGGGTGAATACTAATGAGCGCTTCTATTATGGAAGCGGTCATTAGTACCGGAGGACCAGGAAGCGGTGAAGGCTATGTACCTACCGCTTCCTGGTCCTCGGCTGCCGGCTGTGTTGTGGCTGCGCACAGCGTGAGTGCGCTGTGTGACCTCACGCTGTGCGTGTCAGTTCACAGCAAAGCTGGCAGCAGGATGAAGAGGATCGAGGAGGAGAGGAGCGGCGGCGTCCGGAGCAGGAGATGTAAATGTTTTTTTTGTATTATGTGTTCTGTGGCTGATGAAAGGCATGGGGCTGAAATATGGAAATGGGGCCTAAAATATGGCTATTGGGGATTGTAACGGACCGTTTCAGCAGACAAGGGGTTAAAATCCGTTTAGGCGATAAGCCCCTTTCTGAGAGACAGGCACAGCTACTGCAGGATACACCAAACTCCCGAACTGGATACAAAATAGCAGTCCAAACTGGAACCTCACGAATAGCTGCTAGCAGACGAACAGGAATCAGCTTACACTCCTGGCAATCAGCCTCTAACAGCATACAGCGGATCCCCCCCAATAACGAGACAAGGCTCCGTGTTGAGGGTCAAGCAGTGGTCTGACTGTACTTCACGTACAGCCTCTTTTATTCATAAACCACAAACATAGTACTGCCCACAGGGGTTTGAAATACAACCAATCAGTAATTT
This sequence comes from Bufo bufo, assembly GCF_905171765.1. NCBI lineage: Eukaryota > Metazoa > Chordata > Amphibia > Anura > Bufonidae > Bufo > Bufo bufo. The sequence goes on along the minus strand of NC_053393.1, from coordinate 533,361,847 downwards.
ACAACACATACAATGTAACTACAGCAACCAATCGTTCACACCCCCAGAGGACCAGAATGAAGACTGTGACATAGGACAGATACAACATATCCCCACAATGCATCATGGTCTCCTCCTCTCTGTCCCGGAGACAACCTGAGGAGCAATCCAATTATCTCTTAGGACAAAGGGAGATCGCCAATACACATGTGAGGACAACAGAACAGACATCACCATTTAAACACACAATGGGACAATGGCACAATAGAAACACACCCAGCATTTTCCTCCCAAGCTGACAAGTTACACTTATTATAAATTGTTACAACTTTGTGAGTTTACATTGGCCATACATATATCTAACATCAATTTAAACAGTATAACTTTGGGACAAACCTATCCAAAATTCACTTGAATAGGTTCAGGGGTTTAAAAGTTACTATATGGCCCATTATCCAGGGGCAAGAGGCCAGCAGCCAGTCCTCTCCAAAACCCAGTGGCGAGGTTGGTTTCGCCACAGGGATGAAATATGGGAATGAGGGCTGATATGGGGGCTGAAATATGGCAATGGAGGCTGATATGGGGGCTGAAATATGGCAATGGGGGCTGAAATATGGCAATGGGGCTGATAGGGGGGCTTAAATATGGCAATGGGGGCTGAAATATGGCAATGGGGGCTGATGAGAGGCATGGGGGCTGATATGGCGGCTGATGAGAGTCATGGGACTCTTATCTGAGGTCGGATTGGGGGTCATTCACATTGGTGTCTGAGCTGAGGTCTGATTGAGGGTCCAATCTGAGTTCTTATTAACATTGGGGGTCTGATTGGTGGTCTGACCTGAGGTCTAATGAAAAATATTTTTTTCTTATTGTCCTCCTCTAAAACTTAGGTGCATCTTATAGGTTGTAAAATACAGTAACTTATTTTTGGCTAAAAATCATATTGTCAATTGGCCTTCATTAAAAATATTGAGCTGTTCAGTCACAAAGGGTTGTGAAAAAAAACTGTTTTTCTAGCTGTGTGACTGGTTGTCATGCCCTGCTCAGGTTATGTGCGGAGGGCTGCCAGGTTAGCAGCACGTCTGTAGTTTTTTGTTTGTTTTGGGTTTGGAGTTGAGCTGTATCCGCCTCCCTTCAGGTGCACTGGGTGGGGTTGTTTGTGTGAGTTTAAATTATGCCCCTTCCCAGTGTCCTGTGCGGGTTATAGCTTCTATCTTGCTCTGTGGAAAGGTGGATTTGCTGTTTCTGCTCTGCTACAAGATAAGTTGGTTTTGGTTACCTTTTTGTGTTCTGTCTAGGCTGTTTGAGAGACACCTGCCTCCTCCAGGACCTGAGGAAGCAGGCTGCCTCTTTCCCCCTTTCCACCATCTCAGGGACTTTAGGCAATCTTCAGCCTTAGGCACGGGGGCACGTTGATTCCCACTTTTAGGGTCTGAACGTGGGCACAGTAGTCCAGGAAGAGCTGGCAGGGAATTGTCAGGAGGTGATCTTTATCCCCAGCTTCTGGCCTAGATGCTTGTTTTGAGGTTTTCTGTGTGTTTATTGTATCTTGTATCCTACCCTTAGGAGGTGTGGATGACTTTATCCGCTTTAGAGAGTAATGCAAGCTGTATTTTCGGCTGCGGCCGTCTTCATCTGGTGATGAGAGTTAGAGAGTAGGGATAATCATTTCTCTGCTTAAGGGGGCAGCGTAGTCCTGGGCTTTTTTTCTGCCGTCCGGCTCTCCGGTCGGTGGATGAATTTTTTAAGGCCTTGGGATTAATTTATGATGACCCAGATCGGGTCTCGATGGCGGAATCTAAGTTGCGTAATTTATTACAAGGAGAACAAACTGCAGAGGCGTACTGCGCTGAGTTTAGGAGATGGGCTACAGAGTCTGAGTGGAATGACCCCGCGCTACGTAGTCAGTTTTGTCAGGGGTTGTCTGAGAGATTGAAAGATGCCCTCGCTTTTCATGAGTATCCAGATGCATTAGAGAATGCTATGTCTAGCAGTAGGGTTAGATAGACGCATTAGAGAGAGGTGTGAGGTTCCTTCCGCGCGAAGGATCCCTTCTGGGAGTGGTTTCGTCTCACCGATTCCCCAGGCTAATATGACATGTAATTCTGGGGTAGGGGAGGAACCCATGCAGCTGGGTCAGGTGTCTTTCCGTTCTGGTAATAGGAACTTTAGGAGGTTGCATAAGCTATGTTATTACTGTGGAGAAAGTGGTCATTTTGTTTATGCTTGTCCTTTTGTTAAACCGCAAGTTGATGATAAAGAACCACAAAGAGGTTTACATAACGGAAAAACAAAAACATCCCTGACTCTTGGTAGTGTGAATGGGGTGTCGGAGCAAGCAGGTATGCAATCTCCCTGCAATAATCGTTTTCTCCTTCCAGCTACGGTGGCGCTAGACTCAGGAAAATTTAATTTTGAAGTATTCATTGACTGTGGTGCTGGGGTAAACCTTATTGATTTTCTTTTTCTTCAAAATCTGGGCTTAAGTACTTGCTCTTTAGAAAGAGAGATTCCGGTGTTCGCAATTGATTTTTCCCCTCTTTCTCAAAGGAGTCTCACTCATATTGCTCATGGTAGTCAGTTAAGGGTGGGTGATTCACATGTTGAGATCATTTCTTGTTTTGTCATGAAGGACTTGCCCGCTCCTATGGTCTTAGGTTTACCGTGGTTGATAAAACATAACCCTACTATTGATTGGCAGGCAAGGCAGATCATTGGTTGGAGTGAATTTTGTTCGGACAATTGGTCAGCGGTATTTCAGCGATTTGTCAATGACATTTTCCATCATTTTGTGGGAAGGTTCATTGTAATTTACTTGGATGACATACTAATTTACTCTCCTGATCCAAAGACCCATCAGGATCACGTAAGACAGGTTTTGCCGATCCTTCGGGAGAATAAATTATATGCTAAATTGGAGAAATGTGTGTTTTCTGTTCAGGAGCTTCTGTTTCTGGGATATCTGCTTTCTGACTCTAGTTTTTGTATGGACCCCGAAAAGGCCTGGGCGGTTCTGGAATGGGACCGACCGGAGAATAACAAAGCTTTGATGCGGTTTTTGGGGTTTACCAATTATTATAGAAAATGTATCTTGAACTACTCTACCATTGTAAAACCTTTGACCGATATTACTAGGAAAGGCGTCGACTTCTCTGTCTGGTCGGATGAGGCATTGCAGGCCTTTTCGGCTATTAAGGAATGTTTTGCGTCTGCTCCCATTCTGATGCAGCCCGATGTGTCTCAGCCATTCGTGGTGGAGGTGGATGCATCAGAGGTGGGGGTTGGAGCAGTGTTGTCGCAGGGTTTATCTCCTGGCAAATGGCGTCCGTGTGCTTTTTTTGCCAAGAAGCTCTCGGTCGCCGAGAGGAATTATGATGTAGGAGATAAGGAATTGCTGGCCATCAAGTTGGCCTTTGAGTAATGGCGTCACTGGTTGGAGGGGGCGTCTCATCCCGTTACGGTATATACTGATCATAAGAATTTGGCTTACCTGCAATCTGCCAAGCGTCTGAATCCTAGACAGGCTAGATGGTCACTGTTCCTTACTAGGTTCAATTTTGTGGTTACTTTTCGCCTGGGGGTTAAAAACGTCAAGGCAGATGCATTGTCTCGCAGTTTTCCTGGGGGAAGTGATTCAGAGAATCCTGCTCCGATTTTGGCTGATGGGCTGGTGGTCTCCGCTCTGAACCCCGAGTTGGAGATGGAAGTGTTGGGAGCCCAGGAGGGGGCTCCTGATTCTTGTCCCTCTGCTGGACTGCGATACAATGTATTCAAGGAACATCACGATACTGTCCTTGCTGGACATCCTGGTGGCAAGTCCACCTTTGATCTTATTTCTCGGAGGTTCTGGTGGCCCGGGTTACGTAAGAGTGTTGAGGATTATGTAGCAGCTTGTGAGACCTGTTCACGGTCAAAGGTTGCTCACACTCGACCTTCTGGTTCACTTCTTCCTTTGACTATTCCATCTCGTCCTTGGACGCACTTGCCGAGTTCCTCCGGGAAAACTGTGATTTTGGTGGTTGTGGACCGTTTTAGCAAAATGGCTCACTTTGTATCGTTAGCTAGTCTGCCCAATGCTAAGACTCTTGCTCAGGTTTTTGTTAATAACATCGTGAAATTACATGGCTGTAACTGTCACGTCCACACACATTTGAGGTTATTGGCGCCCGTTACAGGTCTATTTTTTCTTACGTTTTTTTCCCTATACTCACAATGTGTCCATTTCAGGCTTTCCCCTGTCTGGACACTAGACCTGTGGCTGCCTACCACCTCTCCAGTAATCAAACACACCCGTATTACACCCGAATTTTAAACCATTTACTAACGGTCTTTCCCTTTGGCGCCCTGCCTGGATATCCCGGACTCTTTTTACCTTAAGGAGTCTGTGACTAATCCCCTCTTTTTTTCCCCTCGTATCTACGTCCACACACACACAGGGGGAAGGATAGTGACCACTGCGCTCCACCCTCACCCCTGGCCCTGCCTACTTGCCTCATGAGTCCTGATGACAGGGGACAACTGGACGACAGTCCCTAACTTAGGATACGTGCAGGGAAGACAGACAAGACAAAATACGGAACATGAACGGACCGGGTCAGAACCAAGAGAGCTACGCAGTACAAAGGGTTAAGCAAAGAATGATCAGGAGAAGCCAGGGTCAAATACCAGGAGAGTAGATAAGTACAACAGGAGTCCTAAGAGAGTAGTCAGGTGGGAGCCGAGGTCACAATACCAGGACGGATGCGCAGTACAGGAGGAGCAGGCAAAGGATTGTCAGGGAACGGAATCAGGTGAGTATTCAGTAGTCCAACAAATAGCCAGGAACCTAGAAATTAACAGGCAACCTGTGGCTAGCAGGCTGCCTGTATTTATAGTGGGGAGTGAGGGTCATGTGACGTGGCCAGCGTCACATGACCGACAGACCAACCAGTTGAGCACCGAGTGATCAGCTCGGCGCTCAAGGCAGACTTAGGAGCAGGGAGCCACCCAGCAGTAAAGCCGCCCTGGGAATGAGGTCAAACACAGATCCTCATTCCCAAAGCTAAGCAACAGGTCTGCGGGTAATGGGGGACCGAGTGCACCTTCGGAACCCCGTTACAATGGCATTCCCTCGGATGTGGTTTCTGATAGGGGCACGCAGTTTGTTTCCAGGTTTTGGAGGGCGTTCTGCTCTCGTCTTGGTGTTCAACTTTCGTTCTCTTCGGCTTTTCATCCGCAGTTGAATGGGCAGACAGAGTATACTAACCAAAACCTGGAGACCTACTTGAGGTGCTTTGTGGCTGAGAAGCAGGAGGATTGGTCCTCATTCCTATCTCTAGCAGAGTTCGCTTTGAATAACCGTAGGCAGGAGTCCACGGGTAAGTCGCCATTTTTTGGCGCATACGGTTTTCATCCTCAGTTTGGTACCTTTTCTGGGACTGGTTCCTCTGGGATGCCAGAGGAGGAGAGATTTTTTTCTGCCTTGTCTTCTATCTGGCGGAGGATCCAAGTTAATTTGGAGAAGATGGGTGAGAGGTATAAGCGAATGGCTCACAGGAGACGTATGACTGGTCTGGACCTGTGTGTGGGTGATCTGGTGTGGTTATCTACTAAAAATATTAAACTGAGAGTACCAACTTGGAAACTGGGTCCAAGATTTATTGGACCTTACAAAATATCTGCGGTTGTCAATCCAGTGGCGTTTCGTCTGGATCTTCCGCAGACCTGGAGGATCCATGATGTGTTCCACAGGTCTTTACTGAAGAGATATGTGAAACCATCGCCATTGCCTCCTCCCCCTGTTCTGGTTGATGGCCATTTAGAGTTCGAGATCTCTAGGGTTCTCGACTCACGTTTTCTTCGGGGTTCCCTTCAGTACCTGGTACACTGGAGGGAATACGGCCCCGAGGAGAGGATGTGGGTTCCGGCTGTGGATGTTAGTACCAACCAATTGGTGAGGGCCTTCCACAGTGCCCACCCAGATAAAGTTGGGCTGGGGTGTCCGGAGGTCACCCGTAGAAGGGGGGGGGGGGGGGGGGGTACTGTCATGCCCTGCTCAGGTTATGTGCGGAGGTCTGCCAGGTTAGCAGCACGTGTGTAGTTTTTTGTTTGTTTTGGGTTTGGAGTTGAGCTGTATCCGCCTCCCTTCAGGTGTACTGGGTGGGGTCGTTTGTGTGAGTTTAAATTTAGCCCCTTCCCAGTGTCCTGTGCGGGTTATAGCTTCTATCTTGCTCTGTGGAAAGGTGGATTTGCTGTTTCTGCTCTGCTACAAGATAATTTGGTTTTGGTTACCTTTTTGTGTTCTGTCTAGGCTGTTTGATAGACACCTGCCTCCTCCTCTTTCCCCCTTTCCACTATCTCAGGGACTTTAGGGAGTCTTCTGCCTTAGGCACGGGGGCACGTTGATTCTCACCTTTAGGGTCTGAACGTGGGCACAGTAGTCCAGGGAGAGCTGGCAGGGAATTGTCAGGAGGTGACCTTTATCCCCAGCTTCTGGCCTAGATGCTTGTTTTGAGTTTTTTTGTGTGTTTATTGTATATTGTATCCTACCCTCCGTGACACTGGTATTTTCACTTTCACTTTGTGCTGGTCATCTAATAAACCTTATCTACTAAGAGGTCATAACCACTTATTTAAGCCACCTTCTCATCAGTAAGATAAGAACTGAGCTATAATGAGTGTTTATAATGTCAGATAGCAGAGATAAGGAGCCCTGCTCCCCAAGTGACAGAAAAGACAGAAAATCCACAGGCTGCTACTACAGCATCTCAGCTTTGTACACAAAAAAGGATTCCATATTGTTAATAAAGACCAATTGAAAAAATGATTTTTAGCTCAAAATAAGTAAAATGCAATAATAAAAAAAAATTGCCCCCAAAGGTGTACATATGCTTTAACAACTATGTACCTATGTAAGTTTTAATATATGCAAATGAGCCTCTAGGAGCAACGGGGGTGTTGCCGTTACACCTAGAGGCTCAGCTCTCTCTGCAGCTGCTGCTCCCTCTGCACTTTGATTGACAGGGCGAGGCAGGTGTGATGACGTTTACACTGACTGGTCGTGTCAATCAAAGTACAGAGGGCGCAGCTTTTGCAGAGAGAGCAGAACCTCTAGATGTAATGACAACGCCCCGTTGCTCCTAGAGTCTCATTTGCATATATTAAAACATCACTTTTCTCAAAAATGCGGACACATATGAACATGGGACCAACACAGGTGTCTTCTCCAGTTTAACCTAGGCCAGTGACGCCACATTCATCAGTCACATAGCCTGGGCGCAGCTCAGTCCCATAGAAGTGAATGGGGCTGAGCTTCTATACAATGTACGGTGCTTGGTGAGCTGAGAGAAGGCCACGGCACTACTGTGACCACCACTGCTTTACCACACAGCTGATCGGCCGATCAGATATTGATGACCCAAACACTTGGAAAACCCCTTTAATAGGGTCTGTGGGGCGGCGGTGGTATCTATCATGTGATGGATCTGGTATAGCATCACAGCTTCATGGCAACTATAGATCCATCCTTCCACCCACCTATGCATCCATACATCCATTCGTTCCTCTGTCCCCTTGTCTGTCCATTCTTCCATCCAATCATTCATCCATTATCTATCCATCTTTCCATCTGACCATCCATATATTCAACTACCTATCCATTAATACATCCATTCACTCATCAGTCCATCTATCCATTCCTCCATCCAACCATTCATCCATCTGTCACGGCTGAGGATAGGGGAAACCCTCAGCCGTGCGATGCCAGGAGATGGTAGGTCACTACTTGGCCAGGACCAAAGAATTAGGGAGCGGGTCACCTCCTAGCGCATCCCTAATCTGATCCTGACTCCTAGCTGCATGAGCCGACCTTGATGGTAGGAGGGCTCATGCTCCGGAACCTCGGATCCCTACTAACCCTCCGCAGATCCCTGAGCTAGGAGCTGGGTAGACAGCCCGTTCCTCCTGGACGCGGAGAAACAGGAGTCTAAAGTGGCCAAGCTGCAAGGGGATAGGAACCAGAACAGCCTATGGATATGGCAGGAGAACTACACTAGTTCACACCTACCTGCCACAGCCTTGCTGACTGGATCCCGTGCTCACAGCTGATGTCCACACTATAAATAAATGGACTCAGCAAACACACATACACACACAGGAACCCAGATCCATAGCTGCATTAAACATGAAAGGAAAACAACATCAACTTAACATCACATATAAACATTTGACATCACGTAAAAACTTATGACCACAAGGATGGCCCTCACTGACACATGGTAATAACCAGGAGGATGACTCCAGCTTACACTTAAGGCTGGAGTACCCCTCAGACTACAGGTCATTACTGAGGCTTTATAGCCCAAAGTGGCCACAGACACACCCAGTGTACACACACAAAGAAGGAAGTTAACCCTTCCTACACCAGGCACTGAAAGACTGCCACTTAAAGGAGAAATGTCCAAACAAACCTTACACTGAAGCTGTTACCGCAGGCAACGACATGCGTGGCAACGATGTCTTGGGAAACAGCCAGAAGGCCGAGACACTGCCACCACATGTAACACACCACACGCTGCCACGGACAGCCACCAGTGAAGGAAAATGACACAGTGCACACCTGTACACACACACAAAACCAGAGGCAACCGCACGCATACCTGTTGTCCGTGGCAACCGCACTTGAGGCAAACAAGTAAGTGCCCCCAGCTGCGGTTGAAACAACACCCAGACCGCGGGCAACTGCATGCGGCTCCCAAGGAGTCACGACCATAACCATGGGCGTGACAGGCGGGGAGTGGGGTATCAAAGGGATAACGGGTAGCTGCTAGGCCAGGACGCCGGGATCAGGGAGCAGGTCACCTCCTAATGCGTCCCTAATTCTGACCCTGACTCCTAACCGTATCAGCCAACCCAGATGGTAGGACGGCTCATACTCTGGAACCTTGGGGCCCTACTAACCCTCAGGAAATCCCTGGGCTAGGAGCAGGGTAAGACGACCTGTTCCTCCACAACACGGAGGAACAGGAGTCTCTATCTGAGGCCAGGCTGCAAGGAGAGGGGAACACATACAGCTATAAGGAGATGGCAGATAAGTGAAACCAGTAACACACTTACCTGCCACAGACACACAGACTGGAAGCCGTGCACAAGTGCTGCTGTCCACACCAACATTAAGGGCACAGCACACACCACAAACCACACAGGGACCCAGGACACCCATAGCTGCAATAAACATAAGACACCATAAAAACATCTAACATCTCCTATGACCACAAGGGTGGCCCTCTCTGGACAGATGGAATATAAAGACCAGGAGGATAGCTCCAGCACACACCATGGCTGGAGTACCCCTCAGCTTCAGGCATCCAGCAGAGGCTAAATAGCCCAAGCAGCCGCACCCACACACACATAAACCCAGTGTTAACAAAACACTAGGAAGGGAGTTAACCCTTCCAACACCAGACAAGGGGAGGAAGCCACTTAAAGGGGAAGTGCACACACAAGCATGGAAAGCTACACCCTGCCGCAGGCAACAACATGCGTGGCAACCATGTCACAGCAATCACCCAGAAGGCTGAGACACTGCCACCGCATGCACACACAGCAACACGTTGCCGCAGGCAACTGCAAGTGTAGCAACAGTGTCACAGCGTACACCATAGGCCATGACACCATCCATCTGTCCATCCAGACATTCATCTATGTTTCCATCCATCCATTCAGCTACCTATCCATCCGATCATCTATCTGTCTGCCTGTCTATCCTTCATCCACCTATCTATTAAACTACTTATCCATCCATCTGTCTGTCCATTCCTCATCAAACCAATTATCATCCATTCATCTGTCAGTCCATGCATATATCTGTCCGTTCATTAATTGTCCACCTGTCCATTCAACTGTCTTTCTACCCATCCATCCATCTGTCCATCCATCCATCTGTTCATCATCCACCTGTCTATCCATCCATCTGTCTATCTATCTATCTATCTATCTATCTATCCATCCATCCATCCATCCATCCATCCATCCATCCATCCATTCATCTAGCCATTCATTCATCAGAGCACCCATCTGTCCACCCCTCCATTCATCTATCCATCTACTTGGCCAATCATCTATCTGTCCGTGCATTCATCTATCTGCTCATTCATTTATTCATTCATTTGTTTATTCGTTCGTTCATCTATCTGTCTGTCCATCTGCCCATTCATCTATCTTTCCATCCATTCATTCATTTATTCATATATCTGTCCGTCCACTAATTCATCCATCCATCTGTCTATCTATCCATCCATTCATCTGGCCATTCATTCATCAGTGCACCCATCTGTCCACCCCTCCATTCATCTATCTATCTACTTGGTCGTGCATTCATTCATTCATCTATCTGTCCATCCATCTGCCCATTCATCTATCTGTCCATCCATCTGCCCATTCATCTATCTGTCCATCCATCTGCCCATTCATCTATCTGTCCATCCATCTGCCCATTCATCTATCTGTCCGTCCATCTGCCCATTCATCTATCTGTCCGTCCATCTGCCATTCATCTATCTGTCCACCCCTCCATCCCTCCATGGTCACAGCTGTGCCCTCACCCTGGCAGTCTTGTTAATCGGAGCCCATCTCACTTAGCGCTGGCAGATATAGTGTCCCCCTCCCAAGCAGAGGAAAGGGGAGGTGGAGAGGAGAGGGATGGCTTATGGTCTGATGCTGATGAGGCTGAGCCTGGGCCAGCATGAGACAGCGGATTCTGGAGTAGCATCATGCAGTAGTTACTGAGAGCATCTGTTCTGCCGTACCAGGGACTCCAGCCTCGTCCCTGCTTCCTACCAGCTGCCGTACCCCACCCAGTCCTCCCCCAGAAGCATCACACCACCCAGGACCAAGGTACAGTACATGTCTGCAGCGTGCATTACACAGGTCCCTGGTGCTGTGCCCTACCGACCTGGGCAGTACCAGGGAGCCTGGTGGTGCCAGCACGGGCTCATCACTGTAATGCTGTATCATATGTGGTGGGTGATCTGTGTGATGGGGCGTCTCTTCTTATGGGTTCAATGCTTCGTAATTAGTTTTTCTGAGTTTGTAATGTAATCATGGAGTCATATGGCGGAAATATACATCTTATCATGTCAGAAAGTCTGAATATTGTAGGGTGGGGGGTGGGGTAAAATAGGCAGAATGTCTGATTATAGACTGTTGTACTATCTATTTATTTATCTGTCTGTCTAATATCTATCTGTCTGTCTAATATCTATCTATCTGTCTGTCTCATATCTATCTATCTGTCTGTCTGTCTCATATCTATCTGTCTATTATCTATCTATCTATCTATCTATTATCTATCTATCTATCTATCTATCTATTATCTATCTATCTATCTATTATCTATCTATCTATTATCTATCTATTATCTATCTATCTATCTATCTATCTATCTATCTATTATCTATCTATCTATCTATCTATCTATCTATCTATCTATCTATTATCTATCTATTATCTATCTATCTATCTAATATATATCTATGTAAAATAAATAGATTACCCTAAGTTGTCTTTCTTTCTTTCTTGCTACTATCTATTTATCTAGTGTATATATATGTAATATCAATAGCTAAAGAATAATCTTTCTTTCTTTCTTTCTTTCTTTCTTTCTTTCTTTCTTTCTTTCTTTCTTTCTTTCTTTCTTTCTTTCTTTCCTTTCTTTCTTTCCTTTCTTTCTTTCCTTTCTTTCCTTTCTTTCTTTCCTTTCTTTCTTTCCTTTCTTTCTTTCTTTTCTTTTCTTTTCTCTCCTCCCTCTGGCTCTGGAGGACCTGTCCTCACACAGATAACCCATTGATGTGAATGGACACTGTGTAATACTTCAATCATCCTGTGGTGATGCTGCAGAGAAATGTTACCCCCAGCTTATAGCTGATTGCCGGGGGTCTCAGCAGAAGAACTCTATGGCCCATAGATGGTGCCATCTTAGCGGCTGTGCAGACCTGCACCAGGTTTATTACAGGGGCTCAGGCTGGAGGATAAATCTGGAGCAGGGACGGACGCTTCTCTCTGACTCTATACTATGGCTTGGCTTACTCCGAGACAGATATACACACCCAAATTGTGGCTACAAAATGGCGCATCTTAGTCCCGCCTCATTTGCCACAAAGCTACGTCCTGTTCCATTACACTGACACGTTGAGCCACTGTCAGAAATAAGTGTACAAACCCTAGATGTGGCGGTGGGACACATTAGTAAATCTGGGCCTTTGTTTCCCGTCGAGGGACCCTTCTAACCAGTAAGGATTTCCAAAGCGGAGAAACTTTTCATGCAGAGTCCTGCCTTATTATTTTAAATGTGTTCTTGTCATCTTTCATTTCAGACCTACATCAGTTTTTTTTTTTTTGCATAATTTTAGATTATTTTATTATTTTAAATGTTATTATTTATAATAACTTTATGAATACATGGCATTAAAGGGCATCTGTCAGCAGTTTTGCACCTATGACACTGGCTGACCTGTTACATGTGCGCTTGGCAGCTGTAGACATCTTCGTGTTGGTCCCATGTTCATTTGTGTCCGCATTGCTGAGAAAAATGATGTTTTATTATATGCAAATGAGATTCTAGGAGCAACGGGGGCGTTACCATTGCACCTAGAGGTTCAGCTCTATCTGCAACTGCCGCGCCCTCTGCTCTTTGATTGACAGGGGGCTACATGTGATGTTTTCTAAACAGCCTGGTCCTGTCAATCGAAGTGCAGAGGAATAGCCTATATTCATATCTAGAGCTGCATTGAGTATTTTGCCATCTTCTGAGCTCACATCTCCCAGCAGCCTCTGTTGGTTCAGTGTCTGGGCAGCTCCTGCTCTGAGAATGACCAGAATGATCCAGTTCATTTAAGTCCTGCCTTTTGATATTCCATTTCCAAAATTGTGGGTTACCTGTAAGTTCCAAAGTGTTTACAATGTAACCCAATGTTTTGTGTAGATTATACGGTTATCTAATAGAGGAGCCATTCCCTCTCCTGACAGGTCCCATGTAATAACAGGAGCACCTATTGTTATGATTATGTGTTGTCCGATTCCAGTATTATTCCTGCTAGAAGTTATGAATGAATTGCTAGCAGTCTGCTAAAGGTCCATATGGGTGTTACCATTTAGAGGGTGTGTCCCTGGACAGTCTGACTCTGTAAGCACTGATTGGATAGTGTCGGACTGTGCAGGGACACACCCCCAACCAGTGGCGTAGCTAGAAATGACTGGGCCCCACAGCAGATTTTTGAACGCAACCCCCTCCTCCCGTGCATCCTCCCGCTCCTGTGGCTAGTCTAGATCGCTCTCTCAGACGAGGCCCGGAAGCCGCTCCGTCGATTTCCTACAGAGTCACTGTATATAATATCATTTTATAACACTGCTTAGGGGTCCCTGACAATACAATCTTTTAGTCCTCCTCCTGGGTGGGCCCCAAAGCAGCTGCTTCCCCTATAGCTAGGCCCTGCCCCCTACTGGTAACACCCATATGGACCTTTATTGCAGACTGCTAGCAATTCATTTATTCTAGTAGGAGTAATAGAGGAACAACACAAGTCATAAGAATATAGTAATTTGTTACTACAGTTACTAAAACAGACATGTCAGGAGAGGTGACAGCTCCCTCTCCAAGGGTTTTTTTATCACTTCCAGATTCCCACTTTGCCCAGTTATTCCTAGCACCGCTGCCTTTGTTACGCTGTGAATATAATGCCAGGACTCTACAACTGTAGTGACAAAAGGAGCAAGAGTGTATATGGGGAAATGACACTTAAAGGGATGTTCCAGTTATATTAAAGGGGTTCTCCTGGAACTGAGCTGCGGCTGGGCCACGTGATCGATGATCGTGACGTCACTGGCCTAAGGTGAGCAGTGAGAAGGCCACGACGACTGCAGGAGCGCTAGTGCTGTCCCAGGTGTCGGACCCCCACCGATCAGATGCTGATGACCTATCATCAGTTTCAAAGAGTCGGTTAACCCCTTTAAGTTATTTCCTATCCACAGGGTAGGGCAGTGGTGGCAAACCTATGGCACGGGTGCCAGAGGTGGCACTCAGAGCCCTCTCTGTGGGCACCCGCACACCCTGCAAAATGTCTAAGGTGTACCAGTCAGTGCATGGCACGCTCTGAACGGCACAAGCAGCGCACTGAATGCAGGCAGGCTATTATAGCTAAATGATAAAGTACATGGAAGATATACCGTACTGGACTGTAGTATTCAGGTGGAATTGCTGTGTCGGCACTTTGTGATAAATACGGTAAGTGGGTTTTGAGTTGCAGTTTGGGCACTCGGTCTCTAAAAGGTTCACAATTACTGGGATAGAGGATAGCTATTAGATCGGTGGGGGTCCCTACCGCTGGGATCCCCACCAATCACAAAAATGCCCCCCCCCCCCCAATGAACGGAGAGGCTGGTCGGGCATGCACTCAGCAGCTCAATTCATATCTATGGGAGCTCTGTAGATAGACGAGTACAGCGCTCAGCTAGAAATAATTGGAGCTGCTGAGCCTATGCCCAACCGGCCACTCCCTTTATTTTGGGGGGGGGGGGGGGCTCCACAGGGTACCGGGCCCCCGTTCTCATGATGAGTGGGTATCCCAGTGGTAGGAACCCCACCTATCCTCTGGATAGGGAATAACTTAATACAAATAAAATACCCTTTTAAGGACCGGGCCAATTTTGGTTTTTGGTTTTTCGTTATTTCCTTTCTGGCTTCCAAAAGCCACAACCTTTTACATTTTTCGTTCACATAGCCATATGAGGGCTTACTTTTTGTGTGACAGGTTGTATTTTTTAATGGTACCATTTAATTTACCATATCTTGTACTGGAAAACGGGAAAAAAATCTTTGTAGGGTAACGTTGAAAAAAAAAAAGACAATTCCACCATGTTTTTTTTTATTACAGCGATACCAAATTTGTATAGTTTTCATTAAGTTTTACTACTTTTTAAAACATAAAAATGTTTGAAAAATAAAACTTTTCCTTGCATTGCCATTTACTATTAGACACACATAACTTTTTTATCTTTTCGTCACCAGAAGGCATTTTATTTTATTTTTTTGTTTTGCAGGGTGAACTGTAGTTTTTATTGGTACCATTTTGGGGTACATATGACTTTTTGATCAGTTTTTATTCCATTTTGGGGGGAGACAAGGTGATCAAAACAAATCATACATTTTCATATATTTATTTTTATTTTTATATGCAATATTGTAAAAAGGGATGATTTGAATGTTTTAATATTTATTTTTATTTTTTATCTTTTCTCAAATTTTTTATTGTACATTTTAGTTCTCTTAGGTGACTTGTACCTGAGATCGTCTGATCACTTGTCCCATAGACTGCAGTAGAATACTTTTGTAGTCCATGGCATTCTGACAGGCTGCCTGCCAAGCTATGGCTCAGATATAGCTTTGCAGGCAGCTTGCTGTGACAAGCCCTGGGACCCTTCACAGGTCCTCTGGCCGTTATAGCAACTGATCGGAGGACAGAAGGTGCCGAGGGTGCTATTGATGGTTTCATCTGAGAGGTTAAATGACCGGATCGGCATCACGGCCGTCACCCGCTATGTATGGAGTGAGTTCAGCCTGTGAGCCCGCTCAGTACAATCAATTAATGCTGATCATATACATGTATGTGATTTACACATTAATGGTTTAAAATAGGTTTTCCTGTTTCAATATCCATTTCCATATAACCTATTAGGAATTCTGGGTCCTTCTGTTCAGGATTCTCATCTTTTGGCTACTGTGGAGAGTGATTACAAAGAACGCCCCTTGCTGTGGAGATCCTGTCCTGTCCTGCATTACATCCCCTTGATCTGAACGGGCCCTATGTAATTCATGTTTTGTCCTGTGGTGGCGCTGCAGGGAAACTGAATACTTACTGCCAGGTCTCCTTACAGATGGCAGCTTATCAATGGAGGTCAAGGAGCCCTTCTAAGAAGCAGGGATTTCCAAAACAGAGAACCCCTTTAATGCTGACATTTTCCAAAAAGCACAAGTATTGGAAATATCAACTTCTGTAAAATTATACTTGACCTATGGAATATCAAACACATGGCATAAAAAAAAGTGCAGGATCAGTGACAGATTTGAAAAATATCCACCTATGGCTGCCATTGTATTCAGTTCTTAATCATATCTCTGCAAACCAGACCTAGAAATGAAGAGTGAGAATAATAAGAATAAATCTACCACGGCTGATTATCGGAGAAAGTGCTCAGTCCGGGATTAATTTATGCAAAGTTGTTGCTGTACTGGGAGTACTTAGTGTCAATCAGGATGGAGTCACTAATTTACAAAAATAAATAAAAAATTGGAAGACCTGGCATCTCGAATGGCCCAGTTTCTGCACAATAGGGCTGTATTCACATGAGACTGGTTTGCTGTCATTTTTCCAGGGCAGTACTAGGACCAGGGGCATAGCTAATGGCTCATGGGCCCTGGTGCAAGAGTTCAGCTTGGGGCCCTCTTCCCTCAGTGCTTTGTGGCCAAGGGCAGGAAGCGCATAGCCTTCGTGCTGCTCGGGGCTAAAATTGAACGGCACCCCTGCCCCCATGCCAAATTCTTGATTTAACCCCCTTCCCTTGAGCCAGAGGTGTAACTTGACCAGCATGGACTTTCTATAATACTGGTGTCTTCCTATGCACCACAAGGGTCTTTGGGCCCCCTCAGGCTCCTGGGCCCGGTAGCGACTGCTACCTCTGCACCCCCTATAGCTACGCCCCTGACTAGAACCAATACATGTGAATGTATCCTAATTACCTTTTCATGTTTTCTGCAATCACTTGATCGACACAGATCCATCTCCAGAAACAAATCTATTCTGCAGTGGCCACTAAAGGCGAAAAGTGGTATTACATGCCATCCATTCATATTCAGGGGCAACCATGAATTCCTAGTCTGGGTTAAGTCCACCAAAGCAAAAGAGGGTTCTATGACATATGCTCTAGTAGGATAAATGGGAAACAGTTGTCGTCGTGACACATTTTCCATAATGTTAAAGGGATTGTCCAGTTTAGGAAACCCATTTTCATACACCCTATTTAGGGAACTGATTCTCCAAAAGGGGTCCCCTGTTCAGGATCCTAGTGGTGGCGCTGCAGGGAAATTGAACACTTGCTACCAGGTTTCTTCACATATTCCAGGGATTACAACATGGGGGCTCTTTGAGATCTGCCTATTGCCAAGGGATCCGTCTACACAAATGGGAAAACAATGATATTCGAGAGAATGTTGAAGGCTCAGAAGTAGGCAACAGTACATGGCAGAAGTTGCCCATTGGACCTCCTAAAAAATGATGCCAACCAATTGGGATGTTTTGGCATACACCTGATGAATTGGGTCCTATGGATCCATTTGGTGTATGTGCTGGGATCTTTCCTGGCACATGCGCCAAATGTAGTGCACTAACCAAGTGTGAACATAGCCGCACATGCAGCTCAGTCTTCATAGAACTTGACTCCTAGAAGCTATGTTCTCGTGGTTCCTGTGACTTGTAGCCCACTGCCTTCTCATACCATATAATTAGAGAAGAAGGCAGAATAAGAGCTGATTATTATCATGCTAATTGCTCTTAATAGTAGGATGTCGTGTACTATGGTCCACCCCGCTGTCATGAAACTTTCACCGATATTAGGAGCTGCAGCCGCTCGCAGTGTCATCCGCGCCATGAAGGATGCGGCTTAGGAGATGATTGTTTAACAGGATGAGGAAGAATGTCAGAGTCAGCAGCCTATGGGGCCGGGATGATACAACTCATGTTACTGTGGATCATGTGCTGTTTGTTGATAGTTTAATACTGGATTTGTACAGATTTTTCTCCAGAATTGTCCTTTCAATGACACAAGCACATCCCTGAAGTAGCAGGTGTGAACATAGCTGAAGGTTTATTAAAGGGCATCTGTCAGCAGATTTGTCCCTATGACACTGGCTGACCTGTTACATGTGAGCTCGGCAGCTGAAGACATCTGTGTTGGTCCCATGTTCAGATGTGCCCGCATTGCTGAGAAAAATGGTGTTTTGATATACGCAAATGAGCCTCTAGGAGCAACGGGGGCGTCACCATTACACCTAGAGACTCTGCTCTCTCTGCAACTTCTGCGGCCTCTGCTCTTTGATTGACAGGGCCAGGCAGTGAAAGAATGATCACACCGGCCTGGCCCTGTCAATCAAAGTGCAGAGGGTGCGGCTGTTGCAGAGAGAGCTGAGCCTCTAGGTGTAATGGTAACGCCCCTGTTGCTTCTAGAAGCTCATTAATATATAATAAAACATCATTTTTCTCAGCAATGTGGCCACATATAAACATGGGTCCAACACAGATGCCTTCAGCTGCAAGTGCACATGGAACAGGTCAGCCAGTGTCATAGGGACAAATCTGCTGACAGATGCCCTTTAATATAAATTCCAAACCACCCCTTATACAGACCCCAGATCAGACCTTAATAAAGACCCCAGAGCTGAAGAATATAATTACTATAATACTGCCTCCCTATGTACAAGAATACAACTGCTATAATACTGCTCCTATGTACAAGAATATAACTACTATAATTCTGCTCCTATGTACAAGAATATAACTACTATAATACTGCTCCTATGTACAAGACTATAACTACTATAATACTGCTCCTATGTACAAGAATATAACTACTATAATACTGCTCCTATGTACAAGAATATAACTACTATAATACTGCTCCTATGTACAAGAATATAACTACTATAATACTGCTCCTATGTACAAAAATATAACTACTATAATACTGCTCCTATGTACAAGAATATAACTACTATAATAATGTTCCTATGTACAAGAATATAACTACTATAATACTGCTCCAGTGTACAAGAATATAACTACTATAATACTGCTCCAGTGTACAAGAATATAACTACTATAATACTGCTCCAGTGTACAAGAATATAACTACTATAATACTGCTCCTATGTACAAGAATACAACTGCTATAATACTGCTCCTATGTACAAGAATATAACTACTATAATACTGCCTCCTATGTACAAGAATATAACTACTATAATACTGCTCCTATGTACAAGAATATAACTACTATAATACTGCTCCTATGTACAAGAATACAACTGCTATAATACTGCTCCTATGTACAAGAATATAACTACTATAATACTGCTCCAGTGTACAAGAATATAACTACTATAATACTGCTCCTATGTACAAGAATATAACTACTATAATACTGCTCCTATGTACAAGAATATAACTACTATAATACTGCTCCTATGTACAAGAATATAACTACTATAATACTGCTCCTATGTAGAAGAATATAACTACTATAATACTGCTCCTATGTACAAGAATATAACTACTATAATACTGCCTCCTATGTACAAGAATATAACTACTATAATACTGCTTCTATGTACAAGAATATAACTACTATAATACTGCTCCTATGTACAAGAATATAACTACTATAATACTGCTCCTATGTACAAGCATATAACTACTACAATGCTGCTCCTATGTACAAGAATATAACTACTATAATACTGCTCCTATGTACAAGAATATAACTACTATAATACTGCCTCCTATGTACAAGAGTATAACTACTATAATACTGCTACTATGTACAAGAATATAACTACTATAATACTGCCTCCTATGTACAAGAATATAACTACTATAATACTGCCTCCTATGTATAAGAATATAACTACTATAATACTGCTCCTATGTACAAGAATATAACTACTACAATGCTGCTCCTATGTACAAGAAAATAACTACTATAATACTGCTCCTATGTACAAGAATATAACTACTATAATACTGCTCCTATGTACAAGAATATACAGTACAGACCAAAAGTTTGGACACACCTTCTCATTCAAAGAGTTTTCTTTATTTTCATGACTATGAAGGCATCAAAACTATGAATTAACACATGTGGAATTATATACATAACAAACAAGTGTGAAACAACTGAAAATATGTCATATTCTAGGTTCTTCAAAGTAGCCACCTTTTGCTTTGATTACTGCTTTGCACACTCTTGGCATTCTCTTGATGAGCTTCAAGAGGTAGTCCCCTGAAATGGTCTTCCAACAGTCTTGAAGGAGTTCCTAGAGATGCTTAGCAATTGTTGGCCCTTTTGCCTTCACTCTGCGGTCCAGCTCACCTCAAACCATCTCGATTGGGTTCAGGTCCGGTGACTGTGGAGGCCAGGTCATCTGGCGCAGCACCCCATCACTCTCCTTCATGGTCAAATAGCCCTTACTTTCAAAGTTTTCCCAA
Source organism: Bufo bufo (assembly GCF_905171765.1). Classification (NCBI taxonomy): domain Eukaryota; kingdom Metazoa; phylum Chordata; class Amphibia; order Anura; family Bufonidae; genus Bufo; species Bufo bufo. The sequence continues at coordinate 533,341,580 of NC_053393.1, read as the reverse complement.
TTTTTCGGCTGACTGACTGACCTTCATTTCTTAAAGTAATGATGGCCACTTGTTTTTCTTTACTTAGCTGCTTTTTTCTTGCCATAATACAAATTCTAACAGTCTATTCAGTAGGACTATCAGCTGTGTATCCACCTGACTTCTCCTCAACGCAACTGATGGTCCCAACCCCATTTATAAGGCAAGAAATCCCACTTATTAAACCTGACAGGGCACACCTGTGAAGTGAAAACCATTTCAGGGGACTACCTCTTGAAGCTCATCAAGAGAATGCCAAGAGTGTGCAAAGCAGTAATCTATGCAAAAGGTGGCTACTTAGAATATGACATATTTTCAGTTGTTTCACACTTGTTTGTTATGTATATAATTCCACATGTGTTAATTCATAGTTTTAATGCCTTCAGTATGAATCTACAATTTTCATAGTCATGAAAATAAAGAAAACTCTTTGAATGAGAAGGTGTGTCCAAACTTTTGGTCTGTATTGTAACTACTATAATACTGCTCCTATGTAGAAGAATATAACTACTATAATACTGCTTCTTAAGTACAAGAATATAACTACTATAATACTGCCTCCTATGTACAAGAATATACTATAATACTGCCTCCTATGTACAAGAATATAACTACTATAATACTGCTCCTATCTACAAGAATATAACTACTATAATACTGCCTCCTATGTACAAGAATATACTATAATACTGCCTCCTATGTACAAGAATATAACTACTATAATACTGCCTCCTATGTACAAGAATATAACTACTATAATACTGCTCCTATGTACAAGGATATAACTATTATTATACTGTTTCCATGTACAAGAATATAACTACTATAATACTGTCTCCTATATACAAGAATATAACTACTATAATACTGCTCCTATGTACAAGAATATAACTACTATAATACTGCTCCTATGTACAAGAATATAACTACTATAATACTGCTCCTATGTATAAGAATATAACTACTATAATACTGCCTCCTATGTACAAGAATATAACTACTATAATACTGCCTCCTATGTACAAGAATATAACTACTATAATACTGCTCCTATGTACAAGAATATAACTACTATAATACTGCTCCTATGTACAAGAATATAACTACTATAATACTGCTCCTATGTACAAGAATATAACTACTATAATACTGCTCCTATGTACAAGAATATAACTACTATAATACTGCTCCTATGTAGAAGAATATAACTACTATAATACTGCTCCTATGTACAAGAATATAACTACTATAATACTGCCTCCTATGTACAAGAATATAACTACTATAATACTGCTTCTATGTACAAGAATATAACTACTATAATACTGCTCCTATGTACAAGAATATAACTACTATAATACTGCTCCTATGTACAAGCATATAACTACTACAATGCTGCTCCTATGTACAAGAATATAACTACTATAATACTGCTCCTATGTACAAGAATATAACTACTATAATACTGCCTCCTATGTACAAGAGTATAACTACTATAATACTGCTACTATGTACAAGAATATAACTACTATAATACTGCTCCTATGTACAAGAATATAACTACTACAATGCTGCTCCTATGTACAAGAAAATAACTACTATAATACTGCTCCTATGTACAAGAATATAACTACTATAATACTGCTCCTATGTACAAGAATATACAGTACAGACCAAAAGTTTGGACACACCTTCTCATTCAAAGAGTTTTCTTTATTTTCATGACTATGAAGGCATCAAAACTATGAATTAACACATGTGGAATTATATACATAACAAACAAGTGTGAAACAACTGAAAATATGTCATATTCTAGGTTCTTCAAAGTAGCCACCTTTTGCTTTGATTACTGCTTTGCACACTCTTGGCATTCTCTTGATGAGCTTCAAGAGGTAGTCCCCTGAAATGGTCTTCCAACAGTCTTGAAGGAGTTCCTAGAGATGCTTAGCAATTGTTGGCCCTTTTGCCTTCACTCTGCGGTCCAGCTCACCTCAAACCATCTCGATTGGGTTCAGGTCCGGTGACTGTGGAGGCCAGGTCATCTGGCGCAGCACCCCATCACTCTCCTTCATGGTCAAATAGCCCTTACTTTCAAAGTTTTCCCAATTTTTCGGCTGACTGACTGACCTTCATTTCTTAAAGTAATGATGGCCACTCGTTTTTCTTTACTTAGCTGCTTTTTTCTTGCCATAATACAAATTCTAACAGTCTATTCAGTAGGACTATCAGCTGTGTATCCACCTGACTTCTCCTCAACGCAACTGATGGTCCCAACCCCATTTATAAGGCAAGAAATCCCACTTATTAAACCTGACAGGGCACACCTGTGAAGTGAAAACCATTTCAGGGGACTACCTCTTGAAGCTCATCAAGAGAATGCCAAGAGTGTGCAAAGCAGTAATCTATGCAAAAGGTGGCTACTTAGAATATGACATATTTTCAGTTGTTTCACACTTGTTTGTTATGTATATAATTCCACATGTGTTAATTCATAGTTTTAATGCCTTCAGTATGAATCTACAATTTTCATAGTCATGAAAATAAAGAAAACTCTTTGAATGAGAAGGTGTGTCCAAACTTTTGGTCTGTATTGTAACTACTATAATACTGCTCCTATGTAGAAGAATATAACTACTATAATACTGCTTCTTAAGTACAAGAATATAACTACTATAATACTGCCTCCTATGTACAAGAATATACTATAATACTGCCTCCTATGTACAAGAATATAACTACTATAATACTGCTCCTATCTACAAGAATATAACTACTATAATACTGCCTCCTATGTACAAGAATATACTATAATACTGCCTCCTATGTACAAGAATATAACTACTATAATACTGCCTCCTATGTACAAGAATATAACTACTATAATACTGCTCCTATGTACAAGGATATAACTATTATTATACTGTTTCCATGTACAAGAATATAACTACTATAATACTGTCTCCTATATACAAGAATATAACTACTATAATACTGCTCCTATGTACAAGAATATAACTACTATAATACTGCTCCTATGTACAAGAATATAACTACTATAATACTGCTCCTATGTATAAGAATATAACTACTATAATACTGCCTCCTATGTACAAGAATATAACTACTATAATACTGCCTCCTATGTACAAGAATATAACTACTATAATACTGCTCCTATGTACAAGAATATAACTACTATAATACTGCTCCTATGTACAAGAATATAACTACTATAATACTGCTCCTATGTACAAGAATATAACTACTATAATACTGCTCCTGTGTACAAGAATATAACTACTATAATACTGCTCCTATGTATAAGAATACAACTACTATAATACTGCCTCCTATGTACAAGAATATAACTACTATAATACTGCCTCCTATGTACAAGAATATAACTACTATAATACTGCTCCTATGTACAAGAATATAACTACTATAATACTGCTCCTATGTACAAGAATATAACTAATATAATACTGCTCCTATGTACAAGAATATAACTACTATAATACTGCTCCTATGTACAAGACTATAACTACTATAATACTGCTCCTATGTACAAGAATAGAACTACTATAATACTGCATCCTATGTACAAGAATATAACTAATATAATACTGCCTCCTATGTACAAGAATATATCTACTATAATACTGCTCCTATGTACAAGAATATAACTACTATAATACTGCCTCCTATGTACAAGAATATAACTACTATAATGCTGCTCCTATGTACAAGAATATAACTACTATAATACTGCTCCTATGTACAAGAATATAACTGCTATAATACTGCTCCTATGTACAAGAATATACCTACTATAATACTGCTCCTATGTACAAGAATATAACTACTATAATACTGCCTCCTATGTACAAGAATATAACTACTATAATACTGCTCCTATGTACAAGAATATAACTACCATAATGCTGCCTCCTATGTACAAGAATATAACTACTATAATACTGCTCCTATGTACAAGGATATAACTACTATTATACTGTTTCCATGTACAAGAATATAACTACTATAATACTGCCTCCTATGTACAAGAATGTAACTCCTATAATACTGCCTCCTATGTACAAGGATATAACTACTATTATACTGTTTCCATGTACAAGAATATAACTACTATAATACGGCCTCCTATGTACAAGAATATAACTACTATAATACTGCTCCTATGTACAAGGATATAACTACTATTATACTGCTCCTATGTGCAAGAATATAACTACTATAATACTGCCTCCTATGTATAAGAATATAACTACTATAATACTGCTCCTATGTACAAGAATGTAACTACTATAATACTGCTCCTATGTACAAGAATATAACTAATATAATACTGCCTCCTATGTACAAGAATATAACTACTATAATACTGCTCCTGTGTACAAGAATATAACTACTATAATACTGCTCCTATGTACAAGAATATAACTACTATAATACTCCTCCTATGTACAGGAATATAACTACTATAATACTGCTCCTATGTACAAGAATATAACTACTATAATACTGCCTCCTATGTACAAGAATATAACTTCTATAATACTGTTCCTATGTACAAGAATATAACTACTATAATACTGCTCCTATGTACAATAATTTAACTACTATAATACTGCTCCTATGTACTAGAATATAACTACTGTAATACTGCTCCTATGTACAAGAATATAACTACTATAATACTGCCTCCTATGTACAAGAATATAACTACTATAATACTGCCCCTATGTATAAGAATATAACTACTATAATACTGCTCCTATGTACAAGAATATAACTACTATAATACTGCTCCTGTGTACAAGAATATAACTACTATAATACTGCTCCTATGTACAAGAATATGACTACTATAATACTGCTCCTATGTACAAGAATATATATACTATAATACTGCTCCTATGTACAAGAATATAACTACTATAATACTGCTCCTATGTACAAGAATATAACTACTATAATACTGCTCCTATGTGCAAGAATATAACTACTATAATACTGCTCCTATGTACAAGAGTATAACTACTATAATACTGCTCCTATGTACAAGAATATAACTACTATAATACTGCTCCTATGTACAGGAATATAACTACTATAATACTGCCTCCTATGTACAAGAATATAACTACTATAATACTGCTCCTATGTACAAGAATATAACTACTATAATACTGCTCCTATGTACAAGAATATAACTACTATAATACTGCTCCTATGTACAAGAATATAACTACTATAATACTGCTCCTATGTACAAGAATATAACTACTATAATACTGCTCCTATGTACAAGAATATAACTACTATAATACTGCCTCCTATGTACAAGAATATAACTACTATAATACTGCTCCTGTGTACAAGAATATAACTACTATAATACTGCTCCTATGTACAAGAATATAACTACTATAATACTGCCTCCTATGTACAAGAATATAACTACTATAATACTGCTCTTATGTACAAGAATATAACTACTATAATACTGCTCCAGTGTACAAGAATATAACTACTATAATACTGCTCCTATATACAAGAATATAACTATTATAATACTGCCTCCTATGTACAAGAATATAACTACTATAATACTGCTCCTATGTACAAGAATATAACTACTATAATACTGCTCCTATGTACAAGAATATAACTACTATAATACTGCTCCTATGTACAAGAATATAACTACTATAATACTGCTCCTATGTACAAGAATATAACTACTATAATACTATGGCCGAATAAAAATGTGACTAATTTTGTATTCTTCTTCATTAGGCCTCATGCACACGACAGTATTTTTTCACGGTCTGCAAAACGGGGTTCCGTGTTTCCGTGATCCGTTTCTTTTTCCGTGTGTCTTCCTTGACTTTTGGAGGCTCACCAGACATGAAAAGTGAAAAAAAAATCTTCAGTCATGTTTGCTTTGAAAATGATAGGAAAAAAACGGACACGAATCACTGATGCGGATGACAATCTTGTGTGCCTCCGTGTTTTTTCACGGACCCATTAACTTGAATGGGTCCGCGAACCATTGTCCGTGAAAAAAATAGGACAGGTCATATTTTTTTCACGGACTGGAAACACGGATCACGGACGCGGATGACAAACGGTGCATTTTCCGTCAATGGAAAGTCAATGGGTCCGCAGAAAATCACGGAAAACGGAACAACGGACACGGAACCCAACAACGGTCGTGTGCATGAGGCCTTATACACACAATATTTATTGACCCTGTTGCAATGATTTTTTCGTATTTTCTCGTTGATAACAGCAGGTTTTTGTGATGCCCCCTAAAAGAAGACCTTCAAAAGAGAAGAAAGATCTGAAGAAGCCTGAGAACACTTCGGCTGCATCAAGCAGCAGCCAGGAAAGGTCAGCCAAACCACAGGAGAAGCTGGTGCGGGTTGCGCCAGCCAGAGGTCCAGAACGACGTGTCAGAGAGAAGGTTCCGGAGTCTGCCCCAGTTACTCACACCAGTGCTGCTGAGCAAGTTCAGGTAGGAGAGTCGTGCCGCTGACCTGTTTGATCCTATGGTTTACTCTAAAATGGGATATGAAATTAGAGAGAAAGCAGGGACTATGCAATTCTCAGAAACAAGGGTGACTATGTGACTATAGAAAATCTCTTCAGGTGCTAAAAATGGATGCTGTAACTTGCCTACTCCCTACTGAAGGAGGAAGAAGTCAGTAGAAAAGCTGACAAGATACAGGAGAGTTGTCAGGGCTGCTCCTACTCCCCCCTCACAGTATAAATCTCATACACCTCCCCCTCAGCGCTACAAAGGATGAGTGTTTTTGGGTATTTGCAGAGTGCCTGCAGGCTTTAATAGTGCATTATGACCAGCAGCTGGTGCACTATTACAGCTCAGCGATGACGCAGGCTCAGGAGCTATCACTTGTATGTGCTGGCTGTACAGCTGCCACTCTGCACTCACTGACGGGATCGGAGATAATGATTAAACTGCCAGGATCAGAGTTGAGATTCTGTGGCCAACGCTGAACCTGGCATCTAAGTGGTTAGAAAAAAGGAGGGTTCTCCCTCTTCCACCCCACTGGCCCCCCGCAGTGCGATTACAGGATACCAAGGGGTTTTCATGGCAGCCAGGGGCATAAGAATGGCCCCCAGGCATGCCATGCACAGATGTCTATTAGGCCCTGCCCTTGGCATAGTGTCAGTTTTACTGTATCTCTGTGACTGATATAATATTCTGCCATACAGAAGTACTACAGTATGGACGATCAAAGGATCTGATGTTTAAAGGGGTTCTCTCACTTCAGCAAATGACATACACTCACCTAAAGAATTATTAGGAACACCATACTAATACGGTGTTGGACCCACTTTTGCCTTCAGAACTGCCTTAATTCTACGTGGCATTGATTTAACAAGGTGCTGATAGCATTCTTTAGAAATGTTGGCCCATATTGATAGGATAGCATCTTGCAGTTGATGGAGATTTGAGGGATGCACATCCAGGGCACGAAGCTCCCGTTCCACCACATCCCAAAGATGCTCTATTGGGTTGAGATCTGGTGACTGTGGGGGCCATTTTAGTACAGTGAACTCATTGTCATGTTCAAGAGACCAATTTGAAATGATTGGAGCTTTGTGACATGGTGCATTATCCTGCTGGAAGTAGCCATCAGAGGATGGATACATGTTCTCATTCTGTTTACGCCAAATTCGGACTCTACCATTTGAATGTCTCAACAGAAATCGAGACTCATCAGACCAGGCAACATTTTTCCAGTCTTCAACAGTCCAATTTTGGTGAGCTCGTGCGAATTGTAGCCTCTTTTTCCTATTTGTAGTGGAGAAGAGTGGTACCCGGTGGGGTCTTCTGCTGTTGTAGCCCATCCGCCTCAAGGTTGTGCGTGTTGTGGCTTCACAAATGCTTTGCTGCAGACCTCGGTTGTAACGAGTGGTTATTTCAGTCAATGTTGCTCTTCTATCAGCTTGAATCAGTCGGCCCATTCTCCTCTGACCTCTAGCATCCACAAGGCATTTTTGCCCACAGGACGGCCGCATACTGGATGTTTTTCCCTTTTCACACCATTCTTTGTAAACCCTAGAAATGGTTGTGCGTGAAAATCCCAGTAACTGAGCAGATTGTGAAATACTCAGACCGGCCCTCTGGCACCAACAACCATGCCACGCTCAAAATTGCTTAAATCACCTTTCTTTCCCATTCTGACATTCAGTTTGGAGTTCAGGAGATTGTCTTGACCAGGAGCACCCCCCTAAATGCATTGAAGCAACTGCCATGTGATTGGTTGACTAGATAATTGCATTAATGAGAAATAGAACAGGTGTTCCTAATAATTCTTTAGGTGAGTGTATATCATGTAGAGAAAGTTAATACAAGACACTTACTAATGTATTGTTATTGTCCATATTGCTTCTTTTGCTGGCTGGATTAATTTTTCTATTACATTATACACTGCTCGTTTCCATGGTTACGACCACTTAGTAATCCATCAGCGGTGGCCGTGCTTGCATACTATAAAAAAAAAAACACCAGCCCATGTGAGTTCCCATGGTCCTGGGCACCAGAGAGCCCGGCATTGTATTAACTTTCTCTAGATGATAAATGCCACTTGCTAAAGTGAAAAAAAAAAACTTTATGCCCCATGGTGGGACTTGTTGGAAAAAGTTAAAATTAAAAAAAAAATTTGAAAAAAATAAAGTAATACATTTTTTATTTTTTTTTAAAATACAAAAAAAGAAGTAATGAATTAAATAAAATCTTTGCTTTCTAACCCCTTTGTGTGTAAAAAAATGTAAAAATAAAACAACTATACATAACTGGTATGGTACAATAAGATAATCACATTTCTTATTCCATACAGTGTACACTCATAAAGTAGAAAAAAAATTTAATAAAAAAAAAATATATATATATGAAACCCATATAAAAAAAAATTTCAAAATCGTACTGACCACCAGAATAAAGTTATCATGTCACATGTATGGCACGACGAATGCCATAAAAACAATGGTGGATTTGCTGTTTTTTTCACAGCAAATACTAGCCCCCAAAAAACGGAATAACAGTTTGTTATAGGTTGTGTCCTTAAAGGGTTAATAGCCCATGCCTTGAATTTCTAGTATTGTGAAGTGCTGCCAGACAGCGCCGCATTATACCAGTGCAGTGCCACCTGGTGGCTAGAAATGGAAACACATTGGACCTCAAGTATCAAAGCTGTCTGAGATACAAATTTATTTATATTTATTTTATGTACTTACTAGCTGATGACCCGGTGTTGCTCGGGTATTTATTTATTGCAATTTTATATTAAATAAAAGTGACTTTTACAATGGCCGCCCTTTTATCGGTGACCGCCCTTTAGCAGTGACTTTTACAGTGACCGCCCCTTTAACAGTGACCTCCCCTTTAACAGTGACTTTCACAGTGATTGCCCCTTTAACAGTGACGTTCACAGTGACCGCCCCTTTAACAGTGACCGCCCCTTTAACAGTGACTTTCGCAGTCACTTCCCCTTTAACAGTGACCTTCACGGTGACCGCCCCTTTAACAGTGACTTTCACAGTGGCCGCCCCTTTAACAGTAACCGCCCCTTTAACAGTGACTTTCACAGTGGCCGCCCCTTTAACAATGACCGCCCCTTAAACAGTGACTTTTACAGTGACCACCCCTTTAACAGTGACTTTGACAGTGACCGCCCCTTTAACAGTGACTTTCACAGTGACTGTCCCTTTAACAGTGACCGCCCCTTTAACAGTGACTTTCACAGTGACTGCCCCCTTAACAGTGACTTTTACCGTGGCCCCCCTTTAAAACTGAATGCCCCTTTAACCACTTCAGCCCCCATAGCTTAAACACCCTTAATGACCAGGCCACTTTTTACACTTCTGACCTACACTACTTTCACCGTTTATTGCTCGGTCATGCAACTTACCACCCAAATGAATTTTACCTCCTTTTCTTCTCACTAATAGAGATTTCATTTGGTGGTATTTCATTGCTGCTGACATTTTAACTTTTTTTGTTATTAATCGAAATTTAACGATTTTTTTGCCAAAAAATGACATTTTTCACTTTCAGTTGTAAAATTTTGCAAAAAAAACGACATCCATATATAAATTTTTCTCTAAATTTATTGTTCTACATGTCTTTGCTAAAAAAAAATGTTTGGGTAAAAAAAAATGGTTTGGGTAAAAGTTATAGCGTTTACAAACTATGGTACAAAAATGTGAATTTCCGCTTTTTGAAGCAGCTCTGACTTTCTGAGCACCTGTCATGTTTCCTGAGGTTCTACAATGCCCAGACAGTACAAACACCCCACAAATGACCCCATTTTGGAAAGTAGACACCCTAAGGTATTCGCTGATGGGCATAGTGAGTTCATAGAACTTTTTATTTTTTGTCACAAGTTAGCGGAAAATGATGATTTTTTTTTTCTTACAAAGTCTCATATTCCACTAACTTGTGACAAAAAATAAAAAGTTCTATGAACTCACTATGCCCATCAGCGAATACCTTGGCGTGTCTTCTTTCCAAAATGGGGTCACTTGTGGGGTAGTTATACTGCCCTGGCATTCTAGGGGCCCAAATGTGTGGTAAGGAGTTTGAAATCAAAATCTGTAAAAAATGGCCGGTGAAATCCGAAAGGTGCTCTTTGGAATGTGGGCCCCTTTGCCCACCTAGGCTGCAAAAAAGTGTCACACATGTGGTATCTCCGTACTCAGGAGAAGTTGGGCAATGTGTTTTGGGGTGTCATTTTACATATACCCATGCTGGGTGAGAGAAATATCTTGGCAAAAGACAACTTTTCCCATTTTTTTATACAAAGTTGGCATTTGACCAAGATATTTCTCTCACCCAGCATGGGTATATGTAAAATGACACCCCAAAACACATTCCCCAACTTCTCCTGAGTACGGCGATACCACATGTGTGACACTTTTTTGCAGCCTAGATGCGCAAAGGGGCCCACATTCCTTTTAGGGGGGCCTTTTTAGACATTTGAATCCCAGACTTCTTCTCACGCTTTAGGGCCCCTAAAAAGCCAGGGCAGTATAAATACCCCACATCTGACCCCATTTTGGAAAGAGGACACCCCAAGGTATTCAATGAGGGGCATGGCGAGTTCATAGAAAATTTTTTTTTTTGCCACAAGTTAGCGGAAATGGATTTTTTGGGGTTTTTTCTCAAAGTCTCCCTTTCCGCTAACTTGGGACAAAAATTTCAATCTTTCATGGACTCAATATGCCCCTCAGCGAATCCCTTGGGGTGTCTTCTTTCCAAAATGGGGTGTTTGTACTGCCCTGGCATTTGAGGGTCTCCGCAATCATTACATGTATGGCCAGCATTAGGAGTTTCTGCTATTCTCCTTATATTGAGCATACGGGTAATGAGATTTTTTTTTTCCGTTCAGCCTCTGGGCTGAAAGAAAAAATGAACGGCACAGATTTCTTCATTCGCATCGATCAATGTGGATGAAAAAATCTCTGCCAAAAAAAAAAAAGGAGGGGAAAGGCGTCTGCCAGGACATAGGAGCTCCGCCCAACATCCAAACCCACTTAGCCCGTATGCCCTGGCAAACCAGATTTATCCATTCACATCAATCGATGTGGATGAATAAATCATTGCCGGGATTTTTTTTTTTTATATATACAAAGTGTTTGCCAAAGCATATGAACACCGCCACCTCCTCAGCTCATATGCCTCGGCAAACGTATCTTTTACTGCAGAGGAGAAATCTCATCTTGCATCGCCGCATACACCGACTTGCGTGTAATCTGACAGCAGCGCAATGCTTCTGTCCGAATGCACATCAGTGCTGCAGCTAGTCGATCGGTTGGTCCACCTGGAAGGTAAAAAAAACAAAACAAAAAAGAAAAAACCAGGCCGCAACACAATAAATTTATTAACTTTATAATAACTTTTGAACAGAACATATAAACTTTTTTTTAACTTTTTTAACTGAACGTTAACTTTTTTACTTACCGGTAATTTTTTTTTTGTTTAGTTTTTTTTACCTTTATAGAACAAACCTCTCCTTCCCCATGGGACAATGTGCAAAGCGCAAATCGCCCAAAGATGTGGCAAAGTACGTTATGCACTTTATCCCAGGTGAAAGGAGAGGTTTGCAGCAGCTGTGAGTGAAAGGGCCCTAATAGCCCTGTGTGCCTGTCCTGTGAGATGCAATCCCTATGCTAGGTGTACCTGGGTGTGGTACTTCCGGAAACACTCTCCAAAGCATAGGGCAGGGTGGTCAGGACAGTCAGAACAGAAATAGCGAGTGTCACGCCTTATTCCACTCCTGCTACAGACACGACATCTTTTTCGGGGTGACGGTTGGGTTGAGGTACCAGGAACGACATTGGGGAAATGTCGCTCGTGTAGACGGCTAACTACACTGGTGGATGGGGCCACGGAACCTCCTGGATACAGGAGGTTCTCGATGATCTCTTCCTGAAATTTGAGGAAGGATCCTGTTCTCCCAGCCTTACTGTAGAGAACAAAACTATTGTACAGCGCCAATTGAATCAAATATACAGACACCTTCTTATACCAGCGTCTGGTGCGTCGGGAAACTAAATAGGGAGACAACATCTGGTCATTGAAGTCCACCCCTCCCATGAGCGCATTATAGTCGTGGACTGAGAGGGGCTTTTCAATGACACGGGTTGCCCTTTCAATTTGTATGGTCGTGTCTGCGTGAATGGAGGAGAGCATGTAAACGTCACGCTTGTCTCTCCATTTCACCGCAAGCAGTTCTTCGTTACACAAGGCAGCCCTCTCCCCCCTTGCAAGACGGGTGGTAACGAGCCGTTGGGGAAAGCCCCGGCGACTAGTTCGCGTGGTGCCACAGGCGCCAATCTGTTCTAGAAACAAATGCCTGAAGAGGGGCACACTTGTGTAAAAATTGTCCACATAAAGATGGTACCCCTTGCCGAATAAGGGTGACACCAAGTCCCAGACTGTCTTCCCACTGCTCCCCAGGTAGTCAGGGCAACCGACCGGCTCCAGGGTCTGATCTTTTCCCTCATAGACACGAAATTTGTGGGTATAGCCTGTGGCCCTTTCACAGAGCTTATACAATTTGACCCCATACCGGGCAGTAGGTTCGGGATGTATTGTTTGAAGCCAAGGCGCACGGTAAAATGTATTAGGGACTCGTCTACGCAGATGTTTTGCTCGGGGGTATACAAATCTGCAAATTTCTGGTTGAAGTGGTCTATGAGGGGCCGAATTTTGTGGAGCCGGTCAAAAGCTGGGTGGCATCTGGGACGAGAGGTGCTGTTGTCGCTAAAGTGCAGGAAATGCAGGATGGTCTCAAATCGTGCCCTGGACATAGCAGCAGAGAACATGGGCATGTGATGAATCGGGTTCGTGGACCAATATGACCGCAATTCATGCTTTTTAGTTAGACCCATGTTGAGGAGAAGGCCCAGAAAAATTTTAAGTTCGGAAACTTGGACTGGTTTCCACCGGAAAGGCTGGGCATAATAGCTTCCCGGGTTGGCGGATATAAATTGTGTGGCATACCGGTTTGTCTCTGCCACGACTAAGTCCAAGAGCTCCGCAGTCAAGAACAGCTCAAAAAATCCCAGGGCCGAACCGATCTGAGCCGTCTCAACCCGAACTCCAGACTGGGCGGTGAAAGGGGGAACTAATGGTGCAGCTGAAGTTGGTGACTGCCAATCAGGATTTGCCAGCACCTCAGGGATTCTAGGGGCTCTACGGGCCTGTCTTTGCGGTGGCTGCGACGGGGTAACTATTGCACGTGCCACCGTACCAGCTTCAACTGCCCTTCTGGTGCTCGCCACTTCACCATGTTGTACGGCAGTGCTGGTACTAGGTCCAGGGAGGGCTGCGCTGCTGGTGTATGCCTCACCACGTGATCCGGCAGCGACAGCCCCACTCTGCTGCTCTTGAAGCGGATCCTGCGTAACCTGTGGTCTAGCGACACGGGGCCGGGTACGCCTGGTGCTGCCAGGGACCTCAGCCTCCTCGTCTGAACTTTGGGTCAGAGAGCCACTGCTTTCCACAGGTTCATATTCTGACCCGCTAGATTCGTCAGATGAGGGTTCCCACTCCTCATCCGACTGGGTCAGAATCCTGTAGGCCTCTTCAGAAGAATACCCCCTGTTTGACATTTGGACTACTAAATTTAGGGGTATTCCCTGAGACTACCCAAGAAAAAGAGCAAGCCTGTCTTACAAAGGGGAGGCTAGCGAAGTACCGGAGGCCGCTGCGGTTGATAAAAAATATCAAAACTGATTTTTTTTATCGCCGCAGTGCGTGTAAAGTGATTGTGCAGTGATCAAAAAATATAATATTTTTTGTCACTGCGGTGGGGCGGGCGTGGGTGAACGCACGTGTGGGCGACCGATCAGGCCTGATCGGGCAAACACTGCGTTTTGGGTGGAGGGCGAGCTAAGGTGACACTAATACTATTATAGATCTGACCGTGATCAGTTTTGATCACTTACAGATACTATAAAAGTACAAATGCTGATTAGCGATACGCTAATCAGCGAATCAATGACTGCGGTGCGGTGGGGTGGGCGCTAACTGACGCTAAACTACCTAACCAGGGGGCATAAACTATCCTAAAACCTAACAGCCAATACTAGTGGGAAAAAAAAGTGACAGTTTACACTGATCACTTTTTGTCTTTCACTAAGTGATTGACAGGGGCGATCAAAGGGGTGATCAAAGGGTTAATTGGGGTGCAGGGGGGTGATCTGGGGCTAAAGTGTGGTGTTGGTGCTACTCACAGTGATGTCTGCTCCTCTGCTGGATCCAACCGACGAAAAGGACCAGCAGAGGAGCAGAGAAGCCATATAACAGATCATATTTACTAATATAATCTGTTATACGGCTTGTGATTTGTTTTTTTTGAAAATCGCCAGCCTGCCAGCCAATGATCGTTGCTGGCAGGCTGGTGACGAACTTGTCCTCTAACTTTTGCCGGCCCGCGATGCGCATGCGCGGGCCGGCTTTGAGCGAAATCTCGCGTCTCGCGAGATGACGCCTATATGCGTGACTGTGCGCAGCGCTGCCATCTCTGGAACGCGATCCTGCGTTAGGCGGTCCGGAGGTGGTTAACAGTGACTTTCACAGTGGCCGCCCCTTTAACCGTGACAATTCATAGTGACCGCCCCTTTAACAGTGACTTTCCTAGTGACCGGCCCTTATGACTGAATATTTCAGGACCTACGAACTGCTAAAACCTGTGATCAGTTGTTATGGCAACCTGGAGTAGGACCTGAGAGCTTCTATTGGCTGATAAGGGACATGTGACCGTGTGTATGGCAGTTGGGATATGGAGAGAAAGACTTGCAGGCTTGTATTGGCTAATGAAGGTCATTTCATGGCAATATATCTGGAACGGTACGTCCTAGAGAGCTGAGACCCCGCAAGATTTCTTTCCAGGTAGCAAGGGATGTGTACACCTAGTGTTGTTGAAATGGATGGTTGCGTTTTTGAGTTTTCACGGAACGTACATACACACTGTGGGGTTTTGCTCTGGTAGACAGGTTAGCGGTCGCAGTATAGAAGCAAGGAGCCAGGCTGTAAATCAACTTCAGTGTTTTATTCACACTCAACAAAAACACAACAGTCTTGGTGCTTGTTCACACACAGCAAAACAGTGTTCACCTGGAATCCTAGGTCTCAGTTCACACCTGGCTGAACGCCTGTTTGCAGTCTTCAGCCTTCAGCACAGAAGCTTCACTGTCAGATGGAGGTAAACTCCACACAGCTGAGACTGCTGGCTGCATTTTATATCCCCAGCCAAAACTCGGCCTGGAGCGTGGGGAGCAACCACCCACCCTGCACTTTGGCTGCTCCCAGTAAGAGCCGGCCCGGATCGGCTCTACAGCCATAATAAATAAACAATAGTGTCAGTCAGCACTATCTGCCGCTGACACTTAAAATTACCAGGAACCTCGTGACACATATCTTCTGTCAATGACGGCCCCTTGCGCCTTCCTACAACACACATACATATATACATACACACACATACATATATATATACATACATACATACATACACACACATACATACATACACACACATACATACACACACACACATACACACACACATACACACACACACACACACATACACACACACACACACACACACACACATACACACACACATACATACACACACACACACATACATACATACATACACACACATACATACATACACATACATACATACACACACACATACATACATACATACGTCCTATATATATAGATATAGCGCTACTATATTCGACAGCACTTTACAGACATTAGCATCACAAACGTGACCTTGTCCCCCAGCAGCCAATCAGAGTCCATCTTCTTCAGGTCTCAGTTTTTTCTACTTTTAAGCCCTGATGTCAATATTGTTGCAGCATTGTGTCTAGTTTTTGCTGTTCTGATGCAGAGAGATCTGAGCGGTTATCATCTGGTGGCGGGGAGTATCTGCAGCTTTCTCCATACTTCATTCTCTATGACATGAGGCTTTCCTAGTAATTAATTCTCTTTGGTCTCCCTGAAAGAGGAGTCAGAACGGTTCCACATTAAAATTCACGATGTTGGGGCTGGTGCCTGGTGTGACAGTAATCACTGTCATAGGGACATTATTCTATGTAGATAAAAGCAATGTGACTGAGAACAGAAGTGACAAAAATAAACCCGTCAAGAGGTACAAACCCTCCTTCTTCAGGCTGATCTGTCAGTGTAGTATGCTGCTCTAGTTAGAGGGGTGCCGTGTGCTACACGACCTGATCTCGTCATGTGTACAAGCCGGGTATCAGCAGCTAAAACCAGCGATCACATCCTGATATAGACCATACACCAGACCCCTAAATAAACATAGGCTCCAGAACCCCATATAGAGACCAAATCAGACCGAAATAAATAGGGGCTCCAGACCAGACCCCTAAACAAATATAGAGCTCAGATCAGCCATTATATAGACCTCAGACCAGACCCTACTGTATACAGACCCCAGAGCAGATCACCCTTAATAGAAACTTCAAAGCACCCCCCCCCCCCCCCCCTGCATACAGGCTCTAATCAGATCTCCCATAAAGGGCATCTGTCAGCAGTTTTGTCCCTATGACACTGGCTGACCTGTTACATGTGCACTTGGCAGCTGAAGGCATCTGTGTTGGTCTTATGTTCATATGTGACCGCATGGCTGAGAAAGATGATGTTTTAATAAATGCAAATTAGACTCTAGGAGCAACGGGGGCGTTACCGTTACACCTAGAGGCTCTGCTCTCTCTGCAACTGCCGCTTCCTCTGCACTTTGATTGACAGGGCCAGGCTGTGATCACGATTACACTACCTGGTCCTGTCAACGAGCAGAGGGCGCGGCAGCTGCAGAGAGAGCTGAGCCTCTAGGTGTAACGGTAACGCCCCCGTTGCTCCTAGAGGCTCATTTGCATATATATTAAAACATTATCTTTCTCAGCAATGCGGACACATGTGAACATGGGACCGACACAGATGCCTTCAGCTGCTGAGCTCACATGTAACAGGTCAGCCAGTGTCATAGGGACAAAACTGCTGACAGATGCCCTTTAATATAAATTCCCCACCAGCCCTCATACAGACCCCAGATCAGACCTTAATAAAGACCCCAGAGCTATGTGCCCTGTTTATGGACCTCAGGCCAGAATCTTTGTATTCAGACCCCAGACCAGACCATGGTATACAGACCCCAGACTTGATGCCCATGTTTCCAGACTCCAGACCAGACCCCCTGTGTATAGACACCACACTGTATACAGACTCCAAACTAGATCTCCTTTAGCGCACCATTCCCAGATATGCTTTTGTACAGATCCAATACCAGACACCTATATACTAACTCCGCTGTTTTCAGACCCTAGACCAGACCCACCTGTGTACAAATAATCTGTCTTTATACAGACCCCAGACACAGAGACAACCTTAATAAAGACCCTGTTTACAGACCTTTGACCACACTTTCTGTTTACAGATCCTTGACCACAGTTCATGTATTCAAGTCCCAGACCAGACCTCAGACCATTCCATAATGTAGACCACAAGCAACCCCTTTACCGACCGCAGACTAGACATTCAGATACTTACCTCTTTTCACTTCCGGGCTCCCACAGGTCAGCTGAGAGATTTTCTGGCTCTTACCAGAGTCCAAGAGATATCACTTTTTCCGCTAGTTTTCCGGACATTCTGGGAGAGTTGGACAGATTTACTGGGCACACTGAACCACCGGCACTGAACACATTAGGTGGACATTCTGAGTGGGAATCAAAAGAACAGCAGAGGGTGCAATAACAAGTATGTAACATCAGAGGGGGCAATAGCAAGTATGTAACACCAGGGGGTGTGATAACAGGTATGTAACACCAGGGGGTGCCATAGCAGGTATGTAACACCAGGGGGTGCCATGGCAAGTATGTAACATCAGGGGGTGTGATAACAAGTATGTAACACCAGGGGGTGCAATAACAAGTATGTAACACCAGGGGGTGCCATGGCAAGTATGTAACATCAGGGGGTGTGATAACAAGTATGTAACACCAGTTGGTGCCATAGCAAGTATGTAACACCAGGGGGTGCCATAGCAAGTAACACCAGGGGGTGCAATAACAAGTATGTAACACCAGGGGGTGCCATAGCAAGTATGTAACACCAGGGCGTGCCATAGCAAGTATTTAACACCAGGGGGTGCCATGGCAAGTAGGTAACACCAGGGGGTGCCATGGCAAGTATGTAACACCAGGTGGTGCCATAGCAAGTATATAAAACCAGGGGGTGCCATAACAAGTATGTAACATCAGGGGGTGTGATAGCAAGTATGTAACACCAGGGGGTGCCATAGCAAGTATGTAACACCAGGGGGTGCCATAGCAAGTATGTAACACCAGGGGGTGTCATGGCAAGTATGTAACACCAGGGGGTGCCATAGCAAGTATGTAACACCAGTGGGTGCCATAGCAAGTATATAAAACCAGGGGGTGCCATAGCAAGTATGTAACACCAGGGGGTGCCATAACAGGTATATAAAACCAGGGGGTGCCATAGCAAGTATGTAACACAAATAAAAGTGCTAAAAAAAGACAGATAACACAAAGAATGGATCAGTCAATGTAGCAAAAACTGATTTTATTTGTCCATTTCCCCAAATAAAAACTGAAAAAAAGGCATGAAAAAACTATGATGAGGGTCTACGACATCATCAATCATCAAAGGTGGAGCTTGACTTCAATGTTCTGCATGTGCAAATGTGATTTACTGCAAATATGACGACTTCTGGACGCTCTCATCCCCGCAGGAATCCATAATGTCTGATAAAAGTGACCTGAAGGCGGAACTAGAAAGGAAGAAGCAGCGCCTAGCCCAAATCCGAGAGGAGAAGAAACGCAAAGAGGAGGAGAGGAAGAAGAAAGAGGTTTGTGATGCTGCACTCGTCTCTGTCGTTTTATACAGACCTTTGTGATGAAAACCCCTGGTAACCATTGGGCAGCTCCAAACAGCATCTCATATCTCAGCTTCCTAGACCTCTGTATGGAAAGTCAGGAAAAATAACATTTAGGTGGCTGAATTTTTAAATTTTTAGATGGAGTCAAACATTAGTCCAGAGTTTGTTTCAGACCATCAAATATAGGGTCTAGCACACCTCATAAATGGGCCATTTTGCACGACCCTGAGCGTGTCCATGACATCTTTCAGATGCTCCTGATTGGATCGGGGCAGGACTTGTCCAATGAATGAGAATTTAAAGTCTGTGTCTACCTTTATTAGGCCAATGCATAAAAAAATGAAGAAATTTTGCACTAGTTCTGATTAAAAATTAATTATTTTTATGCAGCTCCAATGCAAGCCTATGTGTATCCATGGTAACAGACAACAAACAAACCCAGTGTAGTCTGATCCTTCAGCCATACCTTCTTCCATGGCTCCTCCACTTCTGAGGCCTGACTAAGGGCCCTCTCACATGTCCGCAAGTGTTTTACGGCCCTCAAATTGCGGATCCGCAAAACACGGACACCGGCCATGTGCGTTCAGGGGGTGCACCACCAATGAGGCCAGGTGAGGCGATCGCCTCAGGCGGCACCAGGTAGGAGCAAGAGGGGAAGGGGGGCAGCCAAAGGGCCATGGACTGAAGGGAAGGGGTTAGGTTAAGAAATTGGCATTAGGGAGGGAAGGGGGGGCGCTGTTTCAGTTTTCGCCTCAGGCAGCAGAAAGGCTAGGTGCGCCCCTGTGTGCGTTCCCCATCTTGCGGATCACACATGGTCGGCCCTATGATAGACATGCCTATTGTTGTCCGTGGCTGCGGACAAGAATGGGACATGCTCTATATTTTTTGTGGGGCCGCGGAAGGGAACTACGGATGCGGACAGTTCACGGTGTGCTGTCCGCATCTTTTGCGTGCCCATTGAAATAAATGGGTCCGCACCCGTTCCGCTAAATCGCGGAACGGATGCGGACGTGTGAATGGACCCTAAAGGTATACATTGGTCTAAAGTAATCCTACACGTGTTCGACAGTCATTTCAAATCTCGTCAGTAGAATTGAGGGGGGTCCATTTGTCCTCAACCTGACCCTATAATTCAGCCATATTGATTGGTCTGAAGCAAACTGTGGACTAATGTCTGACGAGAGGGTCCTAGGGGTCCCCACCAGATACACAAGTAACTAGTCTATAGTTATTAAATCATACAAAAAATCTTTGTGTAAAGCCCCTCCCCCTTTCCAAGATCATCACCCTAGTTCGGGGGTGTGACCAGTATATTTAAAGGTGGGGCATTTCCCTTTTTGTTCCTGCAGTTGCCACTAGGCGGAGATCAGTGCATAGATTTTTACAGCTTCTATTGAGTTCAATGGTAATCATATAAATTCCTGTGTGCTTAGCTCCCTCTAGTGGTGTCTGCAGGCAGCCAGTTTTATCACATGCTGTTTGAAGGGCAGCAGTGGATCTATGGCTGTGTTAGGAAGGCTATGCCAGTGGTTGAGTGTAAGTACATTGAGAAATTGGGGGTTAGGAATTTAGTATTTCCTTTGTGGCAGAATTCTGGTGGGAAAAAAAAAGTTGCAAATTTTGAAGCATGCTATTTTGCAGCTAAAATAATCTTGCAACTTTTGTGATTTCACAATGCTCTCAGCGCTTTAGAAAAGTGGGTGTGGTCATCTATGTTAATTAGGTGCTCTCCAGATTTACCAAGCGCGATTTAAAGGGGTTGTCCCATCTTGAACATTTGGGGGCATATCACTAGGATATGCCCCCTGATGTCTGATAGGCTGATAGGTGCATGTTCCACCTCTGGGACCCGCATCTATCCTTAAAACAGAGCCTGCAAAGTGGCATGCGTGGCGCCCTCCATTCATTTCTATAGACGTGCTGAAAAGAGCTAAGCGCCACACTCAGCTATTTTCGGAAGTCCCATTGAAATTAATGGGAAGCGCAACGCACAAGCGCCGCCACCATTCCATTCACTTCTATGGGGCTTACAGAAATAGATGAGCCAGCGTTCAGCTATTTTTGTCGCTCCCATAAAAATTATTGTAGGGTGACCACACATGTGCGGTGCGCCCTCGGTCACTTTGCGGACTCCGTTTTAAGGATAGGTGCAGGCTCCAGAGGTGGGACCTGCACTTATCAGACATTGGGGGCATATTCTAGTAATATGCCCCCAATGTTCAAGATGGGACAACCCCTTCACAAAAAATGTCACAATCTTACTCCAGTAGTGGGCGGAGTCAAAAAAAACGATGGACGCCTTCGGGGGCAATTTTTTTTTATGACTGCATTTTACTCATTTTGGGATAAAAATAATTTGTTCAATTGGTCGTTATTTAAAAACGTTCGGCAGGTTTTGTGATACATGTGGTTAAAAATCAGTCTACTGTATTTGCAGAACTGACCTTCCTGAGTTCCGTCAGCTGACGGCTCATGTGAAGACCTTATCTCTGAGCTTCTGACCTCAAACGCTAATTATAGCTAAACTGTTAACAAACTGATAAGAATATGGCTTAAATGAGCGTTTTTCAGAGGTCAGGAGATCAGAGATAATACTTCATATGAGCCATCAGCTGACGGAGCTCAGGAGGGACATTCTGCAAATAGACTGATTTTTAACCACATGTATCACAAAAACTGCTGAAAATTTTTAATAAAGATCAATTGAAAAAATTATAATTTTTAGCCCAAAATGAGTAAAATGCAATCATAAAAAATTGCCCCAAAGGTGCCCATAGCCTTTAAAGATGTGCCATTGGATACGTTTGGTGCAAATTGCGGCAACGCAACTGACTCCAAACATTCCTTTCCTGATGAATTCCCCCCATAGCGTTCTACTTTTTGCAACGTTAAAAGTTGGGAAAATGGGCAAAAATGCATTTTTTTAAATTTATTAAAGAATTTAAAAAAACGTCAAAAATGTGTAAATTCATCAGAAATCTCACTGGGGGCCCCATACTAAGTTTTGCTATGGGGCCCTATGATATCTGTTTATGCCCCTGAACCGTACATTGTTTTCTATAGGCCGAACAGCAACAAAAAACAGAACCCATTCATGAAGACACGGACCTGGACCGCAAAAGACGCGAGACGGAGGCTTTACTACAGAGCATTGGGATCTCCCCGGAGCCACCCTTAGGTACTCCTGTTAGAGCAGCATGGGGGGGGGGAGGCATAGGATGGCGGGACTCCCCCACTAATGTTAGAAAGAAGGGGCCACTTCTAAGGGCTGGGATTGTTGCCCCCCGCACTGGGGGCGCTCTTCACAAATCAATGGCATCAATATTTAGTGCAACAAAACCTTGACTTCGAGGGGCACACAGTGGATAGAAAACCCTGTGCACAGGAGCTTGCAATCTATCAGGAGCCCGAATACAGTAGATCCAGAGACTTGGCTAATGATAGATGACATTTCCAGAGGATTGGGGGTAATCTGTAATCTTGGGGTTAAATCACGAGAGTATTTGGTGTGGAGTAGCAGAGAGGAGAGGGTCCTGTCCCTACTCCCTTCAATGTATATGCTGCAGATGTAGCAGTGCTGAGTTTGTCATTAACCCCAATCATGGTGTTGTCACAATCTCCTACCGTAGGAATGCGGGAAAACCCTACAATCCACAAAGAAAGATTCCATGACACATTCAGCTCTGCTACATCTGTATAGTAAATGTCGGTGTAATAACCTGGAATGCCCATTATTTTCCAGTCCCAACCCCAATGTCACCTTCCTCCAAATCACTGAGCACGCCCAGCGAGGCCGGCAGCCAGGACTCAGTGGATGGCGCCATCATGGGACGGTAAGCGTCTGTACTGCCGCCTTGCATGCCGCTGTAACACCCCACACGATGCATTACAGTCATACCGCACACGTCGCCCTTCACCCACCGCCATACTAATGTCTTCCTGCTTTTTATACTCACCCTTATGTCAGGATTTATCCGGGTCCATCCGGGACTGTGCTGTAGGCCTAAAGCCAATGAACGGGGGAGGGAGTTAAAGGACGGGGGCCGAACCTTGAGGCTAAATGTTACTTTTTGTTTTTCGTAGACCGAGGCACTTCTGTCTACACAGGGCTAGCTTTACCCGAGCTGTGACCCCCTGTGTAAACCATGGGAGGTGGGGGCGATGCCAAGCATTTCAATACTGGGGTAGGGCAACTGATTTAATTTGTACAGTGCAGAGCGGCCATACCCATGAGATGCCCATCGGCCATACCCTTGTTCAGCTGACAGCCGTCTCACCTGAACACCCCATACACATGCATGCTCAGCTTGGCCGAGCATGCATGTGTGGGGAATAGGAAAGCCATACTGAGAACAAACAGAATGCGGAATATGCTGCCGATTGCAATGCAGGGGGTGAAATCCACAGCAACATCTAGACGCCGATTTTGTTGCAGACTTTGTTTTGGATTTTCCGCTACTTTTTGTGCGGCGCATCGATAAAGCTGGTCCAGCCTCTCCAAGATGCCCATGAAGGGTTAAAAGGGTGAGATTTCCTTATGTACCTTGTTTCCATTTCTCATCAAGATCTCTGCGTGCTGTCAGTGAACGGGGACATTCTTGTTTATGCCGAGAAGCTGGAACCCTGTACATCCCTAAATACATCGGAGGCAGAAATCTCACCGTTTGTTACAGTGTATCAGTGCAGGTGAATACAATTTTAACAAACCCTCAGCTGTGAGAAGTATTCAGTCTGAACCATTTTTTAGCTTTTGAGATGAAGCAAGTTTACACGACAAGGATGTGGGCCTCATCCACACGACTGTAGTTTAGGTCCGCGCCCAATCCATGTACTCACTCATTTCTATGGATCTGCAAAAAAAAATGAGGACAGCACACAGATGTCAACTGGGGTGGGGGGAATTTTTTGCCATTATTGGACATTATTGGGTGAAACTATTATGGCCACTATAGGGGACACTATGGGGCTATTATATATACTGAGAGCACTATGGTGGCTATTTATAGATACAGGGGGCACTATGGGGCCGTTATGCACACTAGGGGCACTGTGTGGCCATTTTATATACTGGGGGACTATGGGGCCATTATATATACTGGGGCACTATGGAGACATATATATATGCTGGGGGCTTTAGGGCCATTATTTATACTGGGGGACTGTGGGGTCATTATATATACTGGGGCCACTATGGGGCTATTATATATACTGGGGTGGATATGGGGCCATTATATATACTGGGGGCAATATGGGGCCATTATATATATTGGGGGCACTATGGGGACATAGATATATACTGGGGGCACTGTGGGGCCATTATATATACAGGGGGAACTATGGAACCATTATATATACTGGGGGAACTATGGAACCATTATATATACTGGGGGAACTATGGGACCATTATATTAACTGGGGCCACTATGGGGCTATTATATATACTGGGGCCACTCTGGGGCTATTATATATACTGGGGTGGATATGGGGACACTGTGGGGACATATATTTACTGGGAGCACTATGGGGCCATTATATATACTGGGGGCAATATGGGGCCATTATATATATTGGGGGCACTATGGGGACATAGATATATGCTGGGGGCACTGTGAGGCCATTATATATACAGGGGGAACTGTGGGGCCATTATATATACTGGGGGAACTATGGGACCATTATATTAACTGGGGCCACTATGGGGCTATTATATATACTGGGGCCACTATGGGGCTATGATATATACTGGGGCCACTATGGGGCTATTATATATACTGGGGTGGATATCGGGACACTGTGGGGACATATATATACTGGGAGCACTATGGGGCCATTATATATACTGGGGGCAATATGGGGACATAGATATATACAGGGGGCACTGTGGGGCCATTATATATACTGGGGGCACTGTGGGGCCATTATATATACTGGGGGCACTGTGGGGCCATTATATATACTGGGGTGGATATCGGGACACTGTGGGGACATATATATACTGGGAGCACTATGGGGCCATTATATATAAGGGGCATTATGGGGACATAGATATATACAGGGGGCACTATGGGGACATCGATATATACTGGGGGCACTGTGGGGCCATTATATATACTGGGGGCACTGTGGGGCCATTATATATACTGGGGGCAATATGGGGACATCGATATATACTGGGGGCACTGTGGGGCCATTATATATACTGGGGGCACTGTGGGGCCATTATATATACTGGGGGCACTGTGGGGCCATTATATATACTGGGGTGGATATCGGGACACTGTGGGGACATATATATACTGGGAGCACTATGGGGCCATTATATATAAGGGGCATTATGGGGACATAGATATATACAGGGGGCACTATGGGGACATCGATATATACTGGGGGCACTGTGGGGCCATTATATATACTGGGGGCACTGTGGGGCCATTATATATACTGGGGGCACTGTGGGGCCATTATATATACTGGGGGCACTGTGGGACCATTATATATCATGGGGGCACTGTGGGACCATTATATATACTGGGGCCACTATGGGGCTATTATATATACTGGGGCGGATATGGGGACACTATGGGGACATATATATACTCGGAGCACAATGAGGCCATTATATATACTGGGGGCAATATGAGGCCATTATATATATTTGGGGGCACTGTGGGGCCATTATATATACTGGGGGCACTGTGGGGCCATTATATATACTGGGGGCACTACAGAGTGAGGGCACTGCAGGGGTTGGGATTTTAAAAAAAATAAAAAGCCTATGAAATTCATCCTTCTTTAATGGCCATTTTTAACGACCATTAAAAACTGACACAAAAGCGCCGTTAAAAATGGATAAACAGCCAGAAAATGGATGCACGCACAGATGCAAAATGGCCATGAAAAACTGACAGTCCATTTTCAACACCTGTTATTTTTCACGTGTGAATGTAGCCTAACACAGACCTGCTCTCAGCTGAGGGTTTGTTACAATTGTATCCAGTGTTGACTCTACTCTCTGTGAGCTAAGCATATCAGCAGCAGCAATCTCTCTGCCAGTTTGCTACAATGTATCAGTCTAGATTTATACAGCATTGTCCGGACTGGATACAATTGTATCCACTTCTCAGCAGGACAAGTTATGGACACGTTTACTGCCTCTGAATGTAGACAAGAAGAGTGTTCTCATTCACTGACAGCAAGCAAATGAAATGACAACAACCGAGGTTGGACAGGTCTGGAGGAGATATCGTGGGGGATGTCCCCCGATTCTATCCGTTCTCGCCTGGGTCTTATATACCACGTCTTACCAGGATAAGAAATCTCCCAGGGAGCCAAGCAGCAGATGTAATAGAGCGGCATTATGTTATTATGGAGGTTTATGAAATGACGGCGCTCATAAAATCTTGATATCAACAAGGCAGGAGCGCCCCGTCATTACCACACAGAGACAATGGCGCCCATGATGAGGCCAATTTATTGCACAATGGAGGCAGATTACAGCAGCACAATGCTCCACTCACAGCTAAAGCAGCGTCCGCCCTCCTATATTAGCCTGTTCTACTGTAGAAGGAATGGGAGAGATGGGAATGGCGCAGTGTAAGGCCTAATGCATCCGATCCTCATTTTCTGGATTATTAGATGACCCTCAATAAATATATTTGCAAGGATAGAGAGCCTTAGGGCAGACAGCCCTGAAGAGCACATGACTGATAGGGGGCCCATGGTTGGAAGGGGCCCGCTGGTGTACTGGTACATAGTAGCTTCCACTAAGCGGAGCCTACAGGATACAGATTTATAAGGGGCCCATTGAAGTTCAGTACTAGCTGTGTTAATGGGGTTTACCATAACATACAATGGGGGCATATCGCTAGTATATGCCCCCATAGTCTGATAGGTGCAGACAACAAGAACGAAGCTGGGAAACGAATGGAGGGCGCATGCGCAGTCACCCTCCATTCATTTCAATGAGGCCGCCGAAAATAGCGGAGGGCTGGCTTGGCTATTTCCGTCTGCCCCATAGAAATGAATGGGAGCAGGGGCTGCGCGTGCACGGTGCGCTCCTATTCACTTGTATGGGAGCAGTTGGGAGCAGCGCTTGGTGGTGGACGGACCCCAGGGTCCTCCAGCCACAGCTCTCCCAGCTCCGTTCTCCTTGTAGGTGCGGGTCCCAGAGGTGGGACCCGCACCTATCAGACAATGGGGGCATATCCTAGCGATATTGTGATGGGAATACCCCTTTAATCCATCTGTAGCTAGCTCCCCCTAGTGGTGGCTGCATACAGCCAGAATTATATCAATTATGAACACAGGGTCCCCTTATACAGATATATTACGCAATTTCGAACCTAAAAAATGGAATGGTGGACATTAACATAAAGGGATTTTTCTACACTTAGAATAAGCCTTCAGTATCAGATTGGTTGGGGTCTGACTCCTGGCACCCCACCGATCAGGTGGTCGAAGCGTTCACATCCCCCTCACTGTAACCACTGTATTTTTTGTGGCTGTGCCTGGTAATGCAGCTCAGATCTATGTCATCAGAAAATAACCTATTGTTTAAAGGCTATGGACACCTTTTTATGATTGCACTTACTCATTTTGGGACTAAAAATCATTTTTACAATTATTGCTTTATTAAAAATATGCGGCTGTTTTGTGATACAGGGGTTAAATTTCAGTCTGTTTACAGACTGTCACTTAGGCTCAATTCACACCTGAGCGTTTTACAGCGCGTTCCTACGCGCTGTAAAACGCTCAACAAGGAGAAACCAATGCTTCCCTATGGGAATGGTTCTCACCTGGGCGTTTTACAGCGCGTACGATCGCGCTGTAAAACGCCCGACGCTCACACAAGTACAGGAGCGTTTTTTTGGGCGCTTGTCGCGCGTTCCCGTACATAGACTTTCGGGAACGCGCGACATTGTGTGCACACTTGTCTCTGTATGCGCGCTTGTAAACGTCCGTACAATCGCGCATACAGAGCGCTCCTTTCAGAACGCTCAGGTGTGAATTGAGCCTTACTGCTTACTCTGACCCTGGGTTCACACCTGAGCGTTTTACAGCGCGTTCCTACGCGCTGTAAAACGCACAACAGGCAAGAACCAATGATTCCCTATGGGAATGGTTCTCACCTGGGCGTTTTACAGCGCGTACGATCGCGCTGTACAACGCCCGACGCTCAAACAAGTACTTGAGCTTTTTTTTGAGCGTTTGTCGCGCGTTCCCGTACATAGACTTTCGGGAACGCGTGACAATGGGCGTTCGCTTGTCTCTGTATGCGCGATTGTAAACGCCGGTACAATCGCGCATACAGAGCGCTCGTTTCAGAACGCTCAGGTGTGAAAGCAGGGTGAGTCCCGTCAGCTGATGGCTCATGTATAGCTCTTATCTCCTGACATCATAAACACATATTATAGCTAAAATTGTATCAAGCGGATAAGAATGTGGCTTAAATAAGTCCCTGACCCAGAATAAAAAGATTAACATAAAACACAATACTATGATTTTTTTTTTCATTTATTTCCCCCCTAAATCTTCTGCATCTTCCTCTGGATGGTCATAAGTATGATATTTAAGATAAGTAAGATATTTGGCCAAATATCCGTCTCCGATTTCCCCGTTAGTATGCCTGTTGGACTACAAGTGGGTTAGGCCCCCTTTCACACGAGCGAGTTTTCCACGCGGGTGCAACGCGTGACGTGAACGCATAGCAGCCGCACTGGATCCTGACCCATTCATTTCAATGGGGCCGTGTACATGAGCGTTTTTTCACGCATCAGTTCTGCGTTGCTTGAAAATCGCAGCACGTTCTATATTCTGTGTTTTTCACGCAGCCCTGGCCCCATAGAAGTGAATGGGGCTTCAGTGAAAAACGCATTGCATCCGGAAGCAAGTGCGGGTGCGATGCGTTTTTCACTGATAGTTGCTAGGAGATGTTGTTTCTAAACCTTCAGTTTTTTATCACGCGCGTGAAAAACACATCAAAACGCATTGCACCCACGCTGAAAAACTGAACAACTGAACGCACCCTGAACGCACCTGGACTTAATCCGTCATACTCGTGTGAAAGGGGCCTTAAAGAGAACCCATCACCTCTTCTGACATGTCTGTTTTAGTGAATAATTTTATTTGACGTGAAGTGATAATTCTGGAGCATCAACTTTACTCTATTTTGCGCTGTTCCTCTAGAATTCTATTCCTTCTAGATTTTTATGACTAAATCTCCCAATAGGTAAAACCAATAAGGGTGTGTACCTGCACAGTCTTGCTCAGTGCAGCCAGTGGCACCCCCAGCTGGCAATGTCCAGTGGGACTTTTGTTCATAAACTTCTAGCAGGAATAATGGAGGAACAGCACAACATAGTGTAAGGGTTTGCTCTCTCAAGCAGGGCGGCAGTGACAGATTCGTTTGCAGACAACAGGATTAAAGTCCAAATTGATGCATTTTTTTATGACACTCTGGCAATTTACAGGCAAACCCAGTTATAATTCACTAGGTACGGTGAAGTTCCAGCACCACAAAACAAAAGCCAAACAAAATAAACTCCTGCCCGTCTGGTCTCTTACTAATACAGACTAGTTTCTAGCTCACCTATTGAGCGCAGGTCACACACAGAGAATCTGGCATCTTTAGCCAGCAAGGCAGCCAGAGTTCTAGACTTTTCCAGGTATAACTCTCCTGACTGGTAGCCTGGGATGTGCTTTTATTTCCCCCTAACGATCCTATCTGGATACACCTGGGGATCCATAAGGCTAGGGGAAAACCGGCCCTGGAATAGGGGTGGACTGTGGAGGTCCCACTACCAAACCTACCTTCCCAATTCAAATAAAATCCAGCCCTTGAACTTTTAACAAAACTGTCTCAGCAAGCTACACCTTGCTGAAACCACTTTAGCTTTTCTGGATTTTACTTTTCCACACACTTTACCACATATCGCATCCCCCTCTTCTCCAGACCGTAAGTCTGGGCACTTTCAGCAACCATACAGTGTATCCTGGACAAAGCATCTGCATTTCCGTGCAATTTCCCCGGCATATGGTCAACCTTAAAGGATAACTGTCACATTTAGACCCTAATTTCAATTTTCATATATGTAGTTACTAATAATATGATATTCTAGAATCAGTCACTATTAGACTGACTTACCCCATATTTAATAAGATTCAGCCCTTAGCAACCAGTCTGCATAAAACTGCAATTTCACTATTCAGTTAAGATGGCCGCCACTGCCCTCACCCTGAGGCTAATCCCGCCTGCCCTCACTAGCCAGTAACAATAGCCCCCCAAAAGTGTCAGTAACCAGAGCCCTCCCCCCTAAAGGGTTAATCTCCTGCAGCACAAAGGGGTCCTCTTACTACATGTTGCTTTCATTTATACACTGAGCAGACGGCAGATCTCCCTTCCCTGGTCTGCGCTGATTCAACTCTGCCTTCTCCAGCTCTGCTGAGTGAGGGAGCGTCTGCCAAGTGCAGGGACAGGGAGAAGTGCACACAGCCCAGGCACTGTTATCAGCTGCTGGGGAGGACCTGGCTTTAATCATTTACTTACAGTCCCTGGCTGTCAGTAATGTGACCTTGCACACTGCGTGCTTCTGCGTCCTCCGTCCTTCAACAGATAGACGGACCATGCCTAGCAACCCTATTTTAAGCACAGGTAAAAGTAGGCAGTACAGGGAACAAAAATGTGGAATTAAGGGGTAATACACAGTGAAAAGTTGAAATAGGGCCACCAAGGTGATAATAATCACCACAATCCAATACTCCAAAAAAAATATATACGACAGTTATACTTTAAAATTAAAAATTTTCAGGGAGAGAAACCACCTGCATTTTTCTCCTTGTTTTGTTTCATCCAAGTTAAAGGAGCGTGATCTGTCACCAACAGAAATTTCCTACCCAGCAGGTAATATTTAAGCGACTCCAGAGCCCATTTAATGGCTAGACACTCTCGTTCCACTATGGCATAATTTTTCTCTGCCAGGGTCAACTTCTTGCTTAGATACATCACTGGGTGCTCTTCCCCATTTACCACTTGTGACAGGACCGCTCCCAAGCCTGTCTCAGATACATCAGTCTGGACCAGAAACTCTTTTCTGAAATCCGGGGAAATGAGCACTGGCTGTGGACAGAGAGCGGACTCTAGGCTTTGAAAGGCCTTTTCTCCCTCTGGGGTCCACTTCACCATTACTGACTTAGGGCTTTTCGTTAAGTCAGTCAATGGTGCTGCCATCGAGGCAAAATTCGGTACAAACCAGCGGTAGTACCCTGTTATGCCAAGGAAGGCCTTGACTTGTTTTTTAGTTAAGGGCCTAGGCGAGTTTTGTATCGCCTCTACTTTATCTACCTGGGGTTTAACCAGCCCTTTACCGATTATTTTGCTTCCTCTAGCCCTACTGCACACTTCTTAGGGTTTATGGTTAGGCCAGCATCACTAATGGAGTCTATCACGGCTTGCACTTTCCAGAGGTGACTTTTCCAATCAGGTGAAAAAATGACCACATCATCAAGGTAAGCGGCAGCATAGTCACGATGTGGCCTCAAGATTAGGTCCATCAAGCTCTGAAATGTAGCAGGGGCTCCATGTAACCCGAACTACATCACTGTGTATTGGAACAGCCCCTCTGGAGTGGAGAATGCCGTCTTTTCTTTAGCCCCATCTGACAATGGTATCTGCCAAAACCCCTTTGTCAAGGGTCGTGATGTACCTTGCTTGCCCAAGCCTCTCAATTAGTTCACCTACTCTGGGCATAGGGTACGCATCGAATTTTGACACCTCATTTAGCTTCCGGAAATCATTACATTGGGCTTCAGGATTAATACAATAAATCTTGACCACTCACTGGTAGATTTCTCAATGACCCCTAACTCAAGCATGCGCCTGACCTCAGAGGATACCGCTTTTCTGTGTCCTTCTGGTATCCTGTAGGGCTTTAGATTCACATTACTGTGGGGCTCAGTTCTCACGTAATGTTTTATCAGGTGGGTACGGCCTGGTAGGTCAGAAAACCTCCTTCTATTTTTCTGCAGAAACTCTGTTACTTCTTATTTCTGGTCCCCTGACAATGCCTCACAAATTTTTACTGGGGAAATTGATTGCGACCCCTCCTTAGTCATGATCTGTGTGGCCACCAAGGATTCCCGATCTTTCCACGGCTTGATCAGATTTACGTGGTAAATCTGGAAGGGTCTTCTCCTTCCTGGTTAGGGCACATTATAGTTCACCTCACTCACTTTTTCCACAATCTCGTAGGGACCCTGCCACTTTGCCAGAAACTTACTCTCTACTGACTGTGGGAATTAAGATCAGGACCCTGTCCCCGGGATTAAAGTCCCTTACCTTGGCAGTCCTGTTATAGATTCTGCTTTGAGCCTTCTGGGCTCTTTGCAGATGCTCTTTAGCTATGGGCATCACGGTCGATGTCCTGTCTTGCATTTGAGCCACATGTTCGATGACGCTTTAATAGGGAGTAGCCTCAGTCTCCCAGATTTCTTTGGCCACATCTAGTAAACCCTGTGGGTAACGGCCACATACTAACTCGAACGGCGAAAAACCTGTAGAAGCCTGGGGCACCTCTCTGATGGAAAACATAAAGTAGGGTAGGAGGGGATCCCAGTCCTGACCATCCTTTTCTACCACTTTTTTTTAACATTTGCTTCAGGGTCTTGTTGAATCTCTCGACCAACCCGTCTGTCTGGGGGTGATACACAAATGTACGTATTTGGGTGATTTTCAAAAATGTTCATAATTCTTTCATGACCTTTGACATAAAGGGGGTACCCTGGTCTGTGAGAATTCCTTTAGGGATCCCCGTGCGGGAGAACATGAAAAACAACTCCCAGGCAATATTTTTGGCCGCCATGTTTCGTAGGGGCACTGCTTCCGGGTACCGAGTGGCATAGCCCAATACAACCAAGATATACTGGTGTCCCCTAGACGACAACAATGGGACCCACCAAATCCATCGCAATTCTTTCAAAAGGTACCTCAGTGATGGGAAGAGGCCCTAAAGGACTACGAAAATGTGGGGCCGGGGCACTTAACTGACAGATGGCGCACGACTCGCAGTATAATCTTACCTCCTCATACACTCCATACCAGTAAAACCTTTGTAGTACCCGCTCTTGTGTTTTGCTAGCGCCCAAATGACCCCCAAGTAAGTGGTTATGTGCAAGATCTAGAACTATACGGCAAAAGGTTTGTGGTACCAGAAGCTACTCCACAATTTTGTCATTGCATTTAGTAACTCAATACAGTAGCTTTCCATTCATTGCAAAATGCGGAAATTTCTAGTCAGCTTCTGGTTCCTGTGGTACACCATCTATCACCGTAACATTTCCTCGAGCACTCACGAGATTGGGGTCTCTCAATTGCCCCGTACCAAAGTTACCTCGAGATATAGAAGTCCAACGCATTTTGCCCAGATGAGGAATCTTCCTCTTCCCCCGCTAACACCTGCAACGGAAAAGTGTCATCATCAACGTGCATTTCACTTGAACCATTTTAAGGAGAAGGCACAGATTCTGCCAGAGTTTCTTCACTGGCTGCAGAAGAGTCTTTCTTCTCCCACAATTTCCAAAACAATGGGAAGTCCTAGCCCAATATCACATCATGTATAAGTCTTTTGACTACCCTGACTTCATAGGTTACAGTCCCAGCCGGAGTCACTAGCTTAACCCGAGCCACTGGTTAAGACTTAGCATCCCCGTGGATGCACAGCACATTTATGCTTTTGTCCGGCACATAATTCCCAGCCACGAAGCTGGCATGCACCAAGGTGACCAGACTACCGGAGTCCAAAAGAGCCCTGATGGAGAAGTTGTTTACCACCAGAGTACATATCTGCGGCTCAGTCTCTAGTCCTGGTGAGGCCGCACAAGCTGGCACCGCATACAGCGACTGTCTCCAGCTAGCTCCACACTCGATGGGCTCTGAGGTAAGAGGGCAATGGGCAGCAATGTGTCCCCCCTCACGGCACCTCCAGCACTGGAGCATCCAAGGTCTCCTCATTGGGAAGACCTCTCTGGGACCAGACTGCCCGTGGGACTCAGTCTTATGCCCACGCCCAACCTCTAGAGCCTTTCTCCCTTTGGCACCCTTCCATACACCCCCAACAGCCAGAACTCTCTTACCCACAGATGACACGGGTCAGTTACCCCGGTGAGGTGTTGGTGCGGCCGTGACATCATGGAGGTAGTCTTCAGTTGCCAGGAATCTTTCCACCAGTTTAACGAGCTGGTCAGCAGTTTTGGGGTCTCCATGTCCGACCCATCGCTGTAGCTCTGCAGGGAGGGCTTTGAAGTAGTAATCCACCACTACTTTCTCCACAATCTGGGCTGGTATAGAAGACTCGGGTTCCAGCCACTTCCGTACGAGATGGATGAGGTCATATATCTGAGATCGGGCAGGCTTATCCATGGTGTAGCTGCTCGTGTGGACCCTCCGGGCACGAACAGCTGGCGTAACGCTCAAGCAAGCCAGGACATCCATTTTTAACTTGGCATAGTCCCGGACATCCTGCTCCCTGAGGCCATAGTAGGCCTTTTGTGGTTCACCGGACAGAAAGGGTGCCAGGACCTCTGTCCACTCTTCTACTGGCAGTCTCAATCTCT
The DNA here is from genome assembly GCF_905171765.1 of Bufo bufo. Classification (NCBI taxonomy): domain Eukaryota; kingdom Metazoa; phylum Chordata; class Amphibia; order Anura; family Bufonidae; genus Bufo; species Bufo bufo. The sequence goes on along the minus strand of NC_053393.1, from coordinate 533,306,451 downwards.
CCGCCACCCTCTCAAACACGGTCAGGTAGGCCTCAATGTCGTCATCGGGCGTCAGCTTTTGCAAGGCCTGTTGCACAGCCCTCCTTACATTAAAAGTCCCTGGGGCGCTTACTGGGCTGGAGCTACAACAATCTCTCTCAATACAGAAATCTGCTCCACCAGTAACCGATTGGTTCCCTGCTGCTGGGCCTGGGCCGGTACCAGCTGCTTCAGGATTTCCTCCATTGCAGTCGACGTTGCAAAGCTGCAGCAGCTTTCACCCAGGATATTAAAGCATCAACTGCCACACCGTTGCCCCCAGCAACTTGCTGTTGCCCGCATCCTCCACCAATTGTAAGGGTTTGCTCTCTCAAGCAGGGCGGCGGTGACAGATTTGTTTGCAGACAACAGAATTAAAGTCCAAATTGATGCTTTATTTTATGACACTCCGGCAATTTACAGGCAAACCCAGTTATAATTCACTAGGTACAGTGAAGTTCCAGCACCACAAAACAAAAGCCAAACAAAATAAACTCCTGCCCGTCTGGGCTCTAACTAATACAGATTTGTTTCTAGCTCACCTATTGAGCAGAGGTCACACACAGAGAATCCGGCGTCTTTAGCCAGCAAGGCAGCCAGCGTTTTAGACTTTTCCAGGCATAACTCTTCCTGACTGACAGCCTGGGATGTGCTTTTATTTCCCCCTAACGATCCCAGCTGGCTACACCTGGGGATCCCTCATGCTAGGGGAAAACCGGCCCTGGAATGGGTGTGGACTGGGGAGGTACCATTACCAAACCTACCTTTCCAGTCCAAATAAAATTCAGCCCTTAAACTTTTAACAAAACTGTCTCAGCAAGCTACACCTTGCTGAAACCACTTTACCTTTTCTGGATTATACTTACCTCACCCAGTTGAGGAACCTGGGTGAGATATACACCCCTTCCAAGACTTTTTTTTATACACTTTACCACAATAGTGTTGCAAGAATAGATGCTCCACAATTGTTATTACATGGAGAATGCAAGTCGTCACTAAAACAGCCATGTCAGGAGAGGGGACAGGTCCTCTTTAAACCAAGAGAGGTAGGTACTTACTATCCATAAAGAAGTCAAGGGAAAGAAGGCTGGGATAGATGTTACAGCGGGGGAGGAGAGAGGGGGGGTCATGGTTATGTAGGGGGTGTGGCTTTTTCTCCTTAAGACTTTTTTGACTAGCAAATATGAAGGTTTTGAATGAAACTTAGGAGCCGTGAGCCAGTCTAGAAATGCCCTTTAATTGAAATATGCATCAGCACTACCTTTGGGTGCCTCATGCACACGGCCGTGTTTTTTGCGGGTCGAATGCTGATCCGTTCACTTCTATGTGTTGTCCACATCCGTGTTTGTTCCATGGCACCCGCAAAAAATACAACATGTCCATTTTACAGACAAGGATAAGACTGTTCTATAGATGGCAGGACGTTCCGGTATCCGTGTTTTGCGGATCCGCAATTTGCCTCCCACAAAAAAGGGCTACAGCTGTGTGCACGAGCCCTTACAATGTGGCCTGTTGTATTATTACAGACAGTTATTAGATACCACTAGGTAGATGGATGCTCATGGGCAGGGCTCTGTGCAGTACTACCTGTTGTGCCGCCCATGTGGTGTATGGCCATACAGTATACAATTAACCATACCATGTAATGTCTAATTTAAATCTCCATACAGTACGATGGCCAGGTAAAAAGTGCAATAGGTCGACCAGATAACATTTTCACACATGCCTAAATAAAAATGCTACCATACCACCACTGTATACCGCAAACATATAATACGTACTGTACCATACAATGTAAATACCACCATACAGTGCTCAAATACAACGTGTAAATTATACTTGTAGACTATTCAAGGGGTTGTCCACTTTTGCATAAATTTTGCAAATAGCAAATCGCTTCTGGGCTTAGCTGAGCCTGGATGGAGAAGCCCACCCCCTCGGAGCCTATGGGGAGCGGTGTAAACAAGCCACGACATCCATAGACTCAGGCATTTAGATGTAGGCATTTCTTGGGAATTTATGCAGAAAACAGAGAACCTGTTCAATAGTAACACTTGGGTACAAGGGTGGGGGCGCTCCCATAACACATGTGTAATATTGTGGTTAGCACTGGGGTCCTGGGTACGAATCCAGACCCCTGCATGGAGTTTGTATGTTCTTCCCGTGTCTGGTGGGTTTCCGTCCGGTACTCCGGTTTCCTCTTAGAAACCTATTAATGGTGACAGGCACCAGCACAAGAGATGACAATCTATGTACAGCACTGCGGAATATGTTGGCGCTTTATAAAATAAATTTTATTTCCTATTCCCAGGAATATTCCGGGCAGCCTCATGGGGTAAGAAAGCGTCTGTGTGTTGTGCAATTATTGAATGGCAAAGTTTTGTGTAACTCTGCATAGGAACCCCCGATGTAGAACCTAAAAATCTGCATAAGATGTTGAGGAGCTTTGTAGCCGCACAGATTTACTGATCTCGAGTTACCTTCATTTCTCCTCCACTCACATACAAAGCTCAGTGTAAAAGTCTACAAGTTTTCAGAGAACAGTGCATTGTGGGAACAGTTACAACTCAGTCGTTAAGTCACATGTCTGACAGCGGAGTGGAGACACACCGTTGTCTGTTTCCAAGGGCAACCAGCAGAATTGTAGTAGCTTTGAATGTGACTGGATAAAACATCAAAGCAACGTGAAATTAGTCTTTAAAGTAAAATTTCCTCCCTGTAACACCATCTCCTTTTAAGCTCTAAATTCTGTGGAGATTAATTTCTTAATATATCTTTATGGAGGTCAGAGCTTTGTTTTTCTGATACAAAGCTCCAAATCCTCTGCATAGACATACATAAAAAATATAACATTTTAGCTGCAGTCACCACTAGGAGGAGCACAGGAGTATTACTGAGTTAAATGTATAGTATTCAGTAAAGCTCCCCCTAGTGGTGTCAGACAGATCGATAAGTTTTTAATGTTTTATCTATGTTTATAAAGGGGATTTGGAGCTCAGTATTAGGGTCCATTCACACGTCCGTTGTTTCTTTCCTGATCTGTTCCGTTTTTTGCGGAACAGATCTGGACCAGATCTGGACCCATTCATTTTCAATGGGTCCTGAAAAAAAACGGACAGCTCAATGTCTGATTTTTTTTCAGGACCCATTGAAAATGAATGGGTCCAGATCTGGTCCAGATCTGTTCCGCAAAAAACGGAACAGATCAGGAAAGAAACAACGGACGTGTGAATAAGGCCTTAGACAAACAAATCTCTGACAGCTATGGAAATGTAAAGAAATTAATAAGCACAGCATTTTTGATATTAAGATAACAGCCATGGTGGTATGCAAGAAATATTGCATTATTTTTATATTGAAGCTACAGTTTAGAGTGGCCTTAAGGAGGTTTCTGGTATAAAATGGTAAAACAATGCAAGTTAGATTATATACTAATATACGTCAAATATATTCAAGAGCCGCTTCGTTCCTGGTCCTGGCAGATCCACTTCTGGCTTCTGCTTAACACAGCATTTCCTATGTCAGCACAGTTGTTGTGCTGGGTGCGAAGGGGCTTAGCTAAGCACATCATGTGTGATCTTTAGACCGTCAGATGGTCAGAATTCACAGATGAGATCAGAATATGATATGATTTGTAATATAGCATTTTCCCCTGCAGCACTTTCTTTGCTATGTTCTGCTTTTTGTGCATGACAGTATCAATACATACTTACAATACTGCCGAGCCATGTTGTATTCTTTTTTATGTTTTGTCTGTAGTTCCTATAGGAAGATCATCGTAAAAATAGATATCTTGCACATAAAATTAATTTCTTCATTAGATTTTTACTGCAGAAAGTCAACAACATAATAATTTCCTGATACAGTATCTGCCCAGTCCTAGCCATTCATGTCATTACTGTGTGTACAAACTGATACCTTCAAATCCATCGGTAACTGAATATAACTACTATAATACTGCTTCTATGTACAAGAATATAACTACTATAATACTGCTCTTATGTACAAGAATATAACTACTATAATACTGCTCCTATGTACAAGAATATAACTACTATAATACTGCTCTTATGTACAAGAATATAACTACTATAATACTGCTCTAATGTACAAGAATATAACTACTATAATACTGCTCCTATGTACAAGAATATAACTACTATAATACTGCTCCTATGTACAAGAATATAACTACTATAATACTGCCTCCTATGTACAAGAATATAACTACTATAATACTGCTCCTATGTACAAGAATATAACTACTATAATACTGCCTCCTATGTACAAGAATATAACTACTATAATACTGCCTCCTATGTACAGGAATATAACTACTATAATACTGCTCCTATGTACAAGAATATAACTACTATAATACTGCTCCTATGTACAAGAATATAACTACTATAATACTGCTCCTATGTACAAGAATATAACTACTATAATACTGCCTCCTATGTACAAGAATATAACTACTATAATACTGCTCCTATGTACAAGAATATAACTGCTATAATACTGCTCCTATGTACAAGAATATAACTGCTATAATACTGCTCCTATGTACAAGAATATAACTACTATAATACTGCTCCTATGTACAAGAATATAACTACTATAATACTGTTCCTATGTACAAGAATATAACTACTATAATACTGCCTCCTATGTACAAGAATATAACTACTATAATACTGCTCCTATGTACAAGAATATAACTACTATAATACTGCTCCTATGTACAAGAATATAACTACTATAATACTGCTCCTATGTACAAGAATATAACTACTATAATACTGTTCCTATGTACAAGAATATAACTACTATAATACGGCTCCTATGTACAAGAATATAACTACTATAATACTGCTCCTATGTACAAGAATATAACTACTATAATACTGCTCCTATGTACAAGAATATAACTACTATAATACTGCTCCTATGTACAAGAATATAACTGCTATAATACTGTTCCTATGTACAAGAATATAACTACTATAATACGGCTCCTATGTACAAGAATATAACTACTATAATACTGCTCCTATGTACAAGAATATAACTACTATACTACTGCTCCTATGTACAAGAATATAACTACTATAATACTGCTCCTATGTACAAGATTATAACTACTATAATACTGCTCCTATGTACAACAATATAACTACTATAATACTGCTCCTATGTACAACAATATAACTACTATAATACTGCTCCTATGTACAAGAATATAACTACTATAATACTGCTCCTATGTACAAGAATATAACTATTATAATACTGCCTCCTATGTACAAGAATATAACTACTATAATACTGCGCCCTATGTACAAGATTATAACTACTATAATACTGCTCCTATGTACAAGAATATACTGTAACTACTATAATACTACTCCTATGTACAAGAATATAACTATTATAATACTGCTCCTATGTACAAGAATATAACTACTATAATACTGCCTCCTATGTGCAAGAATATAACTACTATAATACTGCTCCTATGTACAAGAATATAACTACTATAATACTGCTCCTATGTACAAGTATATAACTACTATAATACTGCTCCTATGTACAAGAGTATAACTACTATAATACTGCCTCCTATGTACAAGAATATAACTACTATAATACTGCCTCCTATGTACAAGAATATAACTACTATAATACTGCTCCTATGTACAAGAATATAACTACTATAATACTGTCTCCTATGTACAAGTATATAACTACTATAATACTGCTCCTATGTACAAGAATATAACTACTATAATACTGCCTTCTATATACAAGAATATAACTACTATAATACTGCCTTCTATATAGAAGAATATAACTACTATAATACTGCTCCTATGTACAGGAATATAACTACTATAATACTGCTCTTATGTACAAGAATATAACTACTATAATACTGCCTCCTATGTACAAGAATATAACTACTATAATACTGCTCCTATGTACAAGAATATAACTACTACAATACTGCTCCTATGTACAAGGATATAACTACTATAATACTGCTCCTATGTACAAGAATATAACTACTATAACACTGCTCCTATGTACAAGAATATAACTACTATAATACTGCTCCTATGTACAAGAATATAACTACTATAATACTGCTCTTATGTACAGGAATATAACTACTATAATACTGCCGCTATGTACAAGATTATAACTACTATAATACTGCCCCTATGTACAAGAATATAACTACTATAATACTGCTCCTATGTACAAGAATATAACTACTATAACACTGCTCCTATGTACAAGAATATAACTACTATAATACTGCCTTCTATATACAAGAATATAACTACTATAATACTGCTCCAATGTACAATAATATAACTTCTATAATACTGCTCCTATGTACAAGAATATAACTACTATAATACTGCTCCTATGTACAATAATATAACTACTATAATACTGCCTCCTATGTACAAGAATATAAATACTATAATACTGCTCCTATGTACAAGAATATAACTACTATGATACTGCTCCTGTGTACAAGAATATAACTACTATAATACTGCTCCTATGTACAAGAATATAACTACTATAATACTGCTCCTATGTACAAGAATATAACTACTATGATACTGCTCCTATGTACAAGAATATAACTACTATAATACTGCCTCCTATGTACAAGAATATAACTACTATAATACTGCTCCTATGTACAAGAATATAACTACTATAATACTGCCTCCTATGTACAAGAATATAACTACTATAATACTGCTCCTATGTACAAGAATATAACTACTATAATACTGCTCCTATGTACAATAATATAATTACTATAATACTGCCTCCTATGTACAAGAATATACCTACTATAATACTGCTCCTATGTACAATAATATAACTACTATAATACTGCTCCTATGTACAAGAATATAACTACTATAATACTGCTCCTATGTACAAGAATATAACTACTATAATACTGCTGCTATGTACCAGAATATAACTACTATAATACTGCCAACTCAATTTCTTCCTGCATGAAGTGCTTTATTTGTGAATGTTGCATGGTATCACTGCCTGTCTCCATACCATCTCTCCATCACATGACCAGTTTTTGCATGTTCTTCTTTATATACCCCTCAGATTAAATTGCTCTTATATTTTGTGGTATTATTGTCTTTGTGTTCTCTTTTATTTTCACATTCATCTACTTTTTTGGCTATGTACAGGACCCTGCAGTGGGACACTGACCCTTCCGTGTTGCAGCTCCATTCAGAGTCTGAACTCGGGTACGTTCCAGCTTTTATGGTAGAAATGAATGTGAGAATGCGTCATACAGGGAGCATAGGGAATATAATCCCAAGAGTATGTGAAACTGCATCTTTCATGGCCTTTCTTTTCGTTCATTTTACTCTGTGCCATTAAAGAGACAAATTGTGTCTGGAAACAGTCAATAAGGTGCTATTGACGGGTCTGTCATTTTTATTTGGTGTCTGTGTTTAGTAATGCTGTCTTGCTGTTAGTAATATGTGAATTAGATGGACTCATGTACACCATGTCATGTGCCTGCTGCTATTCAGGGTGAGCGTGGCTTGGCTTCTGTTCCACACTGAGGCCGCAGTCTGGTGTCTTCCTGTGTGTATTAGAGTCAATTCATTGAAGCTCACTCAGCAGTGCTGCATGGGTTAATTCCTCTTTTGCTCTGTGTGCAGCTGCTTATCTAATGAGCTAATCAGCTCTCCTGTATATGTTGGGCTGTTTGTTCAACCCCTTGCCTGAACAATCCCCTAGGTTACTCTAGCTTGATACGCCATGTAAAAGAGCTATAATCCATTTGTCTCCCTGTGTACTGACTTCTGCCTGATTTCTAGATTCTGCCATTGTGCCTATTCAGCTTTATGACTCTGCCCTGAGCTCTGGACTGTTACATGGATTCTGACTTCTGCCTGTTTCCTGACTACGAGTATTGCCTGATCCCTCAGTGCTTCACACCGGTGTCTGTGACTGGTTTGCTGGCAAGCACGCTAAGACTATTCCAAGAGGTAGTGGCCTAGTGGCTCCCCTGCAGTGAAGGCCAGATCCCTGTATAGAGCTTAAAGGGGGAAGACCAGGAGACCGCCAGAATAACCCACTCAGGACTAACCCAAAGTCAAACCGTTTGGTTGGCACAGTGGGTCCACACTCTGCCCGTAGCACACCAGAATACTCTCTGTAGAATGGATACCCAATACAAGTATCGGTCACCACGAAATGAAACCCTGAATGTTGTATCAGTGGAGTGTGTCAGCTTAGACCAGGGATGCCCAACCTGTGGCCCTAAACTACAACTCCCAGCATGCCCTAATAGCTGTAGGGCAGGCATCTCAAACTCGCGGCCCTCCAGCTGTTGTAAAACTACAACTCCCACAATTCCCTGCTGTAGGCTGATACCTGTAGGCTGTCCGGGCATGCTGGGAGTTGTAGTTTTGCAACAGCTGGAGGGCCGCCAGTTTGAGATGCCTGCTGTAGGGTGTTCAAGCTTGCTGGGAGTTGTAGTTTTGAAACAGCTGGAGGGCCGCAGGTTGAGCATCCCTGGCTTAGACCATCTGAAATCAGCAGTCCCAATTGGATTTAAGAGCTCTATAGCATTGCTCAGCTTTTTAATCTAATATATGTTTATTAAAGGGGTTGTCTTATCATAGACAATGGGGGCATATCTCTAGGATATGCCCCCACTGTCTTATAGGTGTGGGTCCCACACCTATATAGATAATGGAGCCCTGAAAGGGAAGGAGGGCGCACTGCGCATGCGCAGCTGCCCTCCATTTATTTTCTATGGAGCCAGCGAAAATAGCCAAGCGCTGACTCGGCTATTTCCATCGAGCCTATAGAAGTGAATGGGAGCGGTGGCCGGTCATGCACGGCCGGTCATGCACGGTACGCTCCCATTCACTTCTATGGGGAGCCGGCTTGGTGGTGGCCGGACCGGAGTCCTCCAGCCACCACCTTGCGGGGCTCTGTTCCCGATATACAGTACAGACCAAAAGTTTGGACACACCTTCTCATTCAAAGAGTTTTCTTTATTTTCATAACTATGAAAATTGTAGATTCACACTGAAGGCATCAAAACTATGAATTAACACATGTGGAATTATATACATAACAAACAAGTGTGAAACAACTGAAAATATGTCATATTCTAGGTACTTCAAAGTAACCACCTTTTGCTTTGATTACTGCTTTGCACACTCTTGGCATTCTCTTGATGAGCTTCAAGAGGTAGTCCCCTGAAATGGTTTTCACTTCACAGGTGTGCCCTGTCAGGTTTAATAAGTGGGATTTCTTGCCTTATAAATGGGGTTGGGAGAGAAGTCAGAAGTGGCGTTGAGGAGAAGTCAGGTGGATACACAGCTGATAGTCCTACTGAATAGACTGTTAGAATTTGTATTATGGCAAGAAAAAAGCAGCTAAGTAAAGAAAAACGAGTGGCCTTCATTACTTTAAGAAATGAAAGTCAGTCAGTCAGCCGAAAAATTGGGAAAACTTTGAAAGTAAGGGCTATTTGACCATGAAGGAGAGTGATGGGGTGCTGCGCCAGATGACCTGGCCTCCACAGTCACCGGACCTGAACCCAATCGAGATGGTTTGGGGTGAGCTGGACCGCAGAGTGAAGGCAAAAGGGCCAACAAGTGCTAAGCATCTCTGGGAACGCCTTCAAGACTGTTGGAAGACAATTTCAGGGGACTACCTCTTGAAGCTCATCAAGAGAATGCCAAGAGTGTGCAAAGCAGTAATCAAAGCAAAAGGTGGCTACTTTGAAGAACCTAGAATATGACATATTTTCAGTTGTTTCACACTTGTTTGTTATGTATCTAATTCCACATGTGTTAATTGATAGTTTTGATGCCTTCATAGTCATGAAAATAAAGAAAACTCTTTGAATGAGAAGGTGTGTCCAAACTTTTGGTCTGTACTGTAGGTGCGGGTCCCAGCGGTGGGACCAACACCTTTAAGACAATGGGGGCATATACTAACGATATGCCCCCCATTGTCCGAGATGAGACAACCCCTTTAACATAAAAGACATAAACGTAGACAAATAAGGCAAATATCTAGAAACAAAAAAGGAAGGATTGGTCAGTCAGTAACAATCGATGCGATAAGGCACAAATGCACAATAAGATGTTACATGCAGTTTTAAGAATAACAAAGCTAGCATAGATAATGCCAAGCATGCCATATACACGAAGGAGTCCACAGAACCCAGGCGCCAGAGGCACCACACATGATCCATCTATAGCAGGAGAGAGGTGGAGGACAGCCTAAACCCCCCAAACAGGGGAGAGAAGGACCCAGGCAGAACAGTTAAGGGGTTTTCCCATATCAGACATAACTAGGATATGTCCCCATTGTCTGATAGGTGCAGGTCCCACCTCTGGGACCTACACCTATCTCGTAAACGCAGCTGGGAAAGTCCTCCATTAATTTCTGTGGGGCCGCCGAAAATAGCCAAGGGCTATTCCGTTGGCTCCATAGAAGTGAATGGAAGTGGTGGCCGCGCAAGTGCGGTGCGCTCATATTCATTTCTATAGGAATTCCGAAAATAGTCGACGGTTGTCTAGGCTATTTCTTAGAAGTGAATGGAAGCGGTGGCTGCGCAAGCATGGTGAGCTCCCATTCATTACTATAGGGATTCCGAAAATAGTCTAGCGCGCCGCTGGCCAATAGGAACTCTTGGTGGTGGCCAGACCCGGCACTGCTGGCCACCACTTTTGCTGGCTTCGTTTTTCGGCTGCTTTTACGAGATAGGTGAGACCTGCACCTATCAGACAATGGGGGCATATCCTAGCGATATGCTCCCCATTATCTGAGATTGGAATACCCCTTTAAGAAGAGAACTACTAAGGCACGGATCTTTTGAAAAGCAACCAAGGAAGCCATAAACATTCAAAACGGTCATGGGTGACATCAATCCATGCAGTGAGTTCCTCCAATCTGAAGATTTGATCAAACCTGTCCATCCACTGACGTTTCGTGGGTGGTTCAGGGCAAAGCCGTTTTGGCGGTATCAGTAACTTGGCCGGAGTTGGAAGGAAGCTCTTACGGGGCCTAAAGGAAGGAGAATCCATCCACAAAAGAATCTTAAGTAATAAAGGGAGAAAAGACAAGAAATGAATCGCACATCCACTGCTACTACTGCAGGAGACAGCACTAAATAGCGCATGTGTACGCCTCATATGCTACACGCTGAATGAGGCATTAGTGTACATTTTGAATCAAAAAGGCATAAGCCCACTCACCATGCCACAAAAGAAACTTAGATAGACTTAGTGACAGACCAAAGACCTGACGTATAGTATCCGCCACCTCCCTCCAGAAATGCCTGATAACAGCGCACTCCCACCAAATATCTGACATAGTCCCTCGATCTGTACCACATCTCCAGTAGCGATCCCTGGGACAAAATCCTTGAGAATGAAGTAAGGCAGGGATTTTGTACCAGCGAGGGTCTTATAGGAATTCTCCTGCGTACGGACACACCAGGAGAATCCATGAGAGCGAAGCAAAGTTTGTTAAAAAATCCGACCCAGTTCCTCCTCCCACCCCAATATGAAAGGCATTGGGTGGCTCAGCCCTTTAGATGTGGACATTTGTGTTCACACCCTGGTGATCTTCTGACCTGTGTTCATCACACTTCAAAAAAATTATTTTCTGCTGGGTTCGCCTTTTAAAACAAATCTGACAAATTGAGTTAAATTCCTGCTTGCTCTGGGCTTAGGAGTTGGGTGGGCGGGCTGAGGCTTCAGTAGGACCGCCCACTGGCCAGAGCAAGCAGGAATTTCTATCGGCACATTACAGGTTAGACAGAATTTCCCCCCAAATAACTATGTATCAATTTCATTGGTAACAAATATGACATTATTAATACATGTGGGCCATGGAGTTCTTAGTCAGACTTATCGGTCATCTTTGATAAGGGCTCCATATTAAACTCTCTTTGGATATATTGATGTAGCAGAGCTAAGTTTGTGGATAGACACAAGTTCCTGTTCTGTCACAATGCTCTATACAAAGAACGGTACAAAAACGTTAACTATGGCAGATGATGCACAGGCAAAAAGGAGCCAGAGTTCAATGACCAATTCAGCTCTGCTGCATCTGTATTTGATTGCAACCTTTACAATCGGCTTTCAATAATATCCCAGTTATTGTTAGATTTGTCATCTCATAGACGCTCACCAACCCTGACGGACTTCCATCCCATTTTCATGCCGTTTCTGTGCTCATTGATTATAGTAACGCCAAACAAATATTATAATGTTTTCTTCTTCACAGACGGAGGATGATTAGACTTGGAGTCTCAAAGGTCACACAAGTGGATTTCTTGCCTCGTGAGGTTGTGTCATATTCAAAGGAGACACAGACGCCAGTGACCACGCACCAAGCGGAAGGTGACTCTACCTGCTATCATTACTTTATGTCTGATTACTTATCTCTACAAAAATGCTGCTGTACAGCAAGCCATACCACATGTAGATACTGTCATCTGTTTTCATAGACAGTAAAGACAAAGGGAGGATAGATGGCAGAGAAACTGGAAGGATAGACGGTAGAGATACTGGAAGGATAGACGGTAGAGCTACTGGGAGGATAGATGGCAGAGAAACTGGGAGGATAGACGGTAGAGATACTGGAAGGATAGACGGTAGAGATACTGGAAGGATAGACGGTAGAGATACTGGAAGGATAGACGGTAGAGATACTGGAAGGATAGATGGTAGAGATACTGGGAGGATAGACGGTAGAGATACTGGAAGGATAGACGGTAGAGATACTGGAAGGATAGACGGTAGAGATACTGAAAGGATAGACGGTAGAGATACTGGAAGGATAGACGGTAGAGATACTGGAAGGATAGACGGTAGAGATACTGGGAGTATAGACGGTAGAGATACTGGAAGGATAGATGGTAGAGAAACTGGGAGGATAGACGGCAGAGAAACTAGAAGAATAGACGGCAGAGAAACTGGGAGGATAGATGGCAGAGAAACTGGGAGGATAGACGGCAGAGATAATAGAAGGATAGGCGGCAGAGATACTGGGAGTATAGACGGTAGAGATACTGGAAGGATAGACGGTAGAGATACTGGAAGGATAGACGGTAGAGATACTGGAAGGATAGACGGTAGAGATACTGGGAGGATAGACGGTAGAGATACTGGAAGGATAGACGGTAGAGATACTGGAAGGATAGACGGTAGAGATACTGGGAGGATAGACGGTAGAGATACTGGGAGGATAGACGGCAGAGATACTAGAAGGATAGATGGTAGAGATACTGGAAGGATAGATGGCAGAGAAACTGGGAGGATAGACAGCAGAGATAATAGAAGGATAGATGGCAGAGACACTGGGAGGATAGATGGTACAGATACTAGAAGGATAGATGGCAGAGATACTGGGAGGATAGATGGCAGAGATACTGGAAAGATAGATGGCAGAGATACTGGGAAGATAGATGGTAGATATATTGGGAGGATAGACGGTAGAGATACTGGGAGGATAGATGGCAGAGATACTGGGAAGATAGATGGTAGATATACTGGGAGGGTAGACGGTAGAGATACTGGCAGTATAGATGGCAGAGATACTGGGAGGATAGACGGCAGAGATACTGGGAGGATAGATGGCAGAGATACTAGAAGGATAGATGGTAGAGATACTGGGAGGATAGACGGTAGAGATACTGGGAGGATAGATGGCAGATATACTGGAAGGATAGATGGTAGAGATACTGAGAGGATAGATGGCAGAGATACTGGGAGGATAGATGGTAGAGATACTGGGAGGATAGATGGTAGAGATACTGGGAGGATAGATGGTAGAGATACTGGGAGGATAGATGATAGAGATACTGGAAGGATAGATGGCAGAGATACTGGAAGGATAGACGGTAGAGATACTGGGAGGATAGACGGCAGAGATACTAGAAGGATAGATGGTAGAGATACTGGAAGGATAGATGGCAGAGAAACTGGGAAGATAGACAGCAGAGATAATAGAAGGATAGATGGCAGAGACACTGGGAGGATAGATGGTACAGATACTAGAAGGATAGATGGCAGAGATACTGGGAGGATAGATGGCAGAGATACTGGGAAGATAGATGGTAGATATATTAGGAGGATAGACGGTAGAGATACTGGGAGGATAGATGGCAGAGATACTGGGAAGATAGATGGTAGATATACTGGGAGGGTAGACGGTAGAGATACTGGCAGAGATACTGGCAGTATAGATGGCAGAGATACTGGGAGGATAGATGGCAGAGATACTAGAAGGATAGATGGTAGAGATACTGGGAGGATAGACGGTAGAGATACTGGGAGGATAGATGGCAGATATACTGGAAGGATAGATGGTAGAGATACTGAGAGGATAGATGGCAGAGATACTGGGAGGATAGATGGTAGAGATACTGGGAGGATAGATGGTAGAGATACTGGGAGGATAGATGGTAGAGATACTGGGAGGATAGATGATAGAGATACTGGAAGGATAGATGGCAGAGATACTGGGAGGATAGATGGTAGAGATACTGGGAGGATAGACGTAGAGATGTTGGGAGGATAGACGGTAGAGATACTGGAAAGATAGACACAGATACTGGGAGGATAGATTGTAGAGATACTGGGAGGATAGATGGCAGAGATACTGGGAGGATAGATGGTAGAGATTCTGGGAAGATAGACGGTAGAGATACTGGGATGATAGACGGTAGAGATACTAGAAAGATAGATGGTAGAGATTCTGGGAGGATAGACAGTATAGATACTGGGAGGATTGATGGTAGAGATTAAGGAGGATTGGACAAAAGAGATACTTGGAGGATAGATGGTAGACATACTAGGAGGATAGGTGGTAGAGATACTGGGAGAATACATGGTAGAAATACTGGGATGATAGATAGTAGAAATACTGGGAGGATAGACAGTAGAGACACTGGAAGGATAGACCGTGGAGATACTGAAAGGATAGACGGTAGAGATACTGGGAGTATAGACGGTAGAGATACTGGAAGGATAGATGGTAGAGATAGTGGGAGGATAGACGGCAGAGAAACTAGAAGGATAGATGGTAGAGATACTGGAAGGATAGATGGCAGAGAAACTGGGAGGATAGACGGCAGAGATAATAGAAGGATAGGCGGCAGAGATACTGGGAGTATAGACGGTAGAGATACTGGAAGGATAGACGGTAGAGATACTGGAAGGATAGATGGTAGAGATACTGGGAGGATAGACGGTAGAGATACTGGAAGGATAGATGGTAGAGATACTGGGAGGATAGACGGTAGAGATACTGGAAGGATAGACGGTAGAGATACTGGGAGGATAGACGGCAGAGATACTAGAAGGATAGATGGTAGAGATACTGGAAGGATAGATGGCAGAGAAACTGGGAGGATAGACGGCAGAGATAATAGAAGGATAGATGGCAGAGACACTGGGAGGATAGATGGTACAGATACTAGAAGGATAGTTTGCAGAGATACTGGGAGGATAGATGGCAGAGATACTGGGAAGATAGATGGTAGATATATTGGGAGGATAGACGGTAGAGATACTGGGAGGATAGATGGCAGAGATACTGGG
The DNA here is from genome assembly GCF_905171765.1 of Bufo bufo. Taxonomy (NCBI): domain Eukaryota; kingdom Metazoa; phylum Chordata; class Amphibia; order Anura; family Bufonidae; genus Bufo; species Bufo bufo. The sequence continues at coordinate 533,290,786 of NC_053393.1, read as the reverse complement.
AAGATAGATGGTAGATATACTGGGAGGGTAGACGGTAGAGATACTGGCAATATAGATCGCAGAGATACTGGCAGTATAGATGGCAGAGATACTGGGAGGATAGATGGCAGAGATACTGGGAGGATAGATGGCAGAGATACTAGAAGGATAGATGGTAGAGATACTGGGAGGATAGACGGTAGAGATACTGGGAGGATAGATGGCAGATATACTGGAAGGATAGATGGTAGAGATACTGAGAGGATAGATGGCAGAGATACTGGGAGGATAGATGGTAGAGATACTGGGAGGATAGATGGTAGAGATACTGGGAGGATAGATGGTAGAGATACTGGGAGGATAGATGGTAGAGATACTGGGAGGATAGATGATAGAGATACTGGAAGGATAGATGGCAGAGATACTGGGAGGATAGATGGTAGAGATACTGGGAGGATAGACGTAGAGATGTTGGGAGGATAGACGGTAGAGATACTGGAAAGATAGACACAGATACTGGGAGGATAGATTGTAGAGATACTGGGAGGATAGATGGCAGAGATACTGGGAGGATAGATGGTAGAGATACTGGGAAGATAGACGGTAGAGATACTGGGATGATAGACGGTAGAGATACTAGAAAGATAGATGGTAGAGATTCTGGGAGGATAGACAGTATAGATACTGGGAGGATTGATGGTAGAGATTAAGGAGGATTGGACAAAAGAGATACTTGGAGGATAGATGGTAGACATACTAGGAGGATAGGTGGTAGAGATACTGGGAGAATACATGGTAGAAATACTGGGATGATAGATAGTAGAAATACTGGGAGGATAGATGGTAGAGATACTGGGAGGATAGACAGTAGAGACACTGGAAGGATAGACCGTGGAGATACTGCGAGGATAGAGAGGAACGACTGGCGAATAGATAGCAGAACAATAGGAGGATAAGAGAAGTATAGGATAATTGGTAGAGATGTTGGGAAATAGAAAGCAGAATTTTGGGGGATATAGCCGGTGATGGCTAACCACTCCAGTTGTTACATTCATTTCTATGGAGTTCTGAGAACAATCAAGCAAGTGTACATCTTGGGAGTCTTGGTTTTACCACAGCCGGAGTGCCGGAGGTTAGCCATCATAGGCATAGACAAAGAGAGGATACATAGTAGAAATACTGGGAGGATTGACAGTAGTGATACTGGGAGGACAGACAGTAGAAATATTGTTGAGTAACTGGAAAGATAAACAGTAGGGATATTGGGGGATAGACAGTAAAGACACTGGGGGATAAACAGTAGAGATAGTGGGAGGATAGACATTAGACATGGTGGGAGGATAGACAGTCTAAGGAGTTTCCATGAGAGTCTCCCTTTTTAGTACTACTTTCTAAATGAGTGCAGTTGTGGCTCTGTTCTTTGTGTGGCGCCCCCTTCTGTTGAATATATAACACTAATACATTATTTTTCTATGGGAGAAGGTAGGTTTCATATTACAATCCGTACCCTATGACTGATACATGGGTTCAGATTTTCTGGCATTGATTATTTCTCCCGGGGTTCGGGATTGTTTTTTCTTTTCTCTTTGTGATGACATTATGTCATATTGTAATTATTACTATAGTGTAACAACTCCATTTGTGTCTGCAGATGATAAATTATGTCGTAGGGTCTCATTTTGCCTTGCGATGCCAGGTTGAAGTGATAATTGAATTAGGAGGAATGTAGTAATGGAAACACTGACCCTGACTGTATTTTCTTGGCGTTTCTGTCAAATTTCTTTATTGTAATTATGAATTTTTACCAATAGATGGCAGCAGATCTCTTTAAAACACAGATAATGCGAAGCAATGCGAGTATAAAAGGGAATGTATACTGCAGAATTTTAAGGGGATATCCATGTTTCCCTTTGTTAGGGCTCATTTGCTTCAGTCTACAGTATGTGCGGTATTTACCTGATATTCATTTTTTTTTCACTAGTGATTTTATTCCTTTTAGTTTTAATCATCCTGACCTTGCTGTAATAATATTAAGCTCTCCAAGTGCTGCCTTCTGCTACCTCTAAGTTGGGTGATCCAAAACCACGTCAAATACATTTTAGCATACTGCACCCTAATAATTATCTATAGCAACTAGATGCACAGGACCACATAGCATCCAGGGTAATAGTAGTAATTGTCTATGTAGTTGTTTACATCCTTGGTGGTCTAGGGCAGTAAAGGGGGTTAATCTCTGTATGCATGGGAATCTATGGCACTGAAGGCACTGTTGATAGATTGTGGCAAAAAAGCAATATTATGTATCTTTCACAGGTGGTGAAGCACGGAGAGGCAGTCCCTCCCTCGAGTTTAGCACTAGTGGGAAATTTAGGTAATTTAAGTTGGTTTCGGTATTTTCAGTTACGTTCTGCCTTGTCAAGGGTAAAAGAGGTTTTACTTTTGGAGATAGACACTTCCTCACCTTTCAGTGTTATGCTGGGAACTTCTGGTTATAAAGGGTAAGATTTCCCAACTTTATAAATTATTAATTACGGTAGTTCACTTTTTTCTAGGGTTGTTTCACCGGGCCAGAGGGCCTGGGAAAACGACTGTCCGATGGTTATTTCACAGGGATGGGGACACATTTTCACCTACCCGTATTTTTCGCCCTATAAGACGCACCTGCTTATAAGATGCACTTAGGTTTTTGAGGAGGAAAATAAGAAAAAAAAAATTGTACCAAAAGGTGTGCTTTTGGTGGGTTTTGAACTAATGGGTTTTGAACTTATGGGGGGATCTGGGGATGACGCACTGTTAGGGGGGTATGTGGATGACACTGTTATGGGGGATCTGTGGATGACACACTGTTATGGGGATCTGTGGATGACGCACTGTTATGGGGATCTGTGGATGACAGTGTTATGGGGATCTGTGGATGACACTGTTATGGGGATCTGTGGATGACGCACTGTTATGGGGATCTGTGGATGACGCACTGTTATGGGGGATCTGTGGAGGGCACTGTTATGGGGGGATCTGTGGATGACACTGTTATGGGGGATCTGTGGATGACGCACTGTTATGGGGGATTTGTGGATGGCACTGTTATGGGAGATCTGTGGAGGGCACTGTTATGGGGGATCTGTGGATGGCACTGTTATGGGGGATCTGTGGATGGCACTGTTATGGGGGATCTGTGGATGGCACTGTTATGGGGGATCTGTGGATGGCGCACTGTTAGGGGCATCTGTGGATGGCACTGTTATGGGGGATCTGTGGATGGCACTGTTATGGGGGGAATCTGTGGATGACACATACCGTATATAGCATCTTATGCTATATATTTGTCATCCACAGATATCCCCCATAACAGTGTCCCTGTTTATGGTAAATAGTGACCCCAATACAGGGGGTGGAGGCAGGCAATTGGTGTTGGAGTCGCGGCGGGGCCCGGTGCAGTCACTGTAATCAATTACTCCAGGGCCTGCACACACCAGTATTCATATGTAAACTGTAGGCAATCCATATGTAAACTGAAAGGTAGCGCAATCCACATAGTACTCACTATGAAACTCCCGTACTAGCAGGCAGGCTGGTCAGTCACACACTTCCTCATGCGCCTGCTCCGCCTGCTTCATTAATAAAGTGGAAGTAGCAGGCGCGTGAGGAAGTGAGTGACTGACCAGCCTGCCTGCTAGTACGGGAGTTTCATAGTGAGTACTATGTGGATTGCGCTACCTTTCAGTTTACATATGGATTGCCTACAGTTTACATATGAATACTGGTGTGTGCGGGGCCCGGTGTATTAGAGTACAGTGACTGCACGGGGCCCCGCTGCGAGTTGCCGGCCTCCAGCCCCTCCTCACTGATACATCGCAGCCGGCGATGTATCAGTGTTAGCGGAGTAAAAATGTCAGCATTCGCCCCATAAGACGCAGGGGCATTCCCCCCGCCCCACACACTTTTGGGGGGGGGGAAAGTGCGTCTTATGGAACAAAAATACGGTATTTAAAATTAGTTTCACACAATTTTAATCATATTATGATCCAATTTATAAAAGAGAGTGTATATCACTCCGACCTGGCTTAATAAATGTGGTCTACGAGAACCCTCGAATTGCCCTCGGTGTGGGTCACAGGGCGCTGACTTTCTCCATCTTATTTGGTTGTGTCCAGATTTAAAATTATATTGGGAATCAATTTGTCATTTTATTACTCAAAAACTAAAGATAGCAATCCCGCCGATACCTGAGTGTTGGATATTGAATGATCTTTCTAATTTAATTTGTCATAAATACCGAAAGATCTTTTTGGCTAAATTTCTGTTCCTTGCCAGACTTATCCGAGTATGGTTTTCTCAAAACACTCCAAAATTCAATGATTGGTTATGTGTAGTAAAGAAGGTTAAGAGATACGAGAACATCCTGTACAATCAGAGGAATTCTGAACAAAAATGGTCCAAGATATGGGGAGAATGGAAGTGGTAGGTTCCTTCTTTTCCCCTGACTCGCCATTTATTTATTTTAATTCTAACTTTATTATCTGATGAATAGGATGAGACGCATCACAGGATTGGGAGGTTTGGGTGATTGGGGTGGATATGGGGAGAAAATGATATTTATGTCTAATTATGTCATTGTTATTTTGCTTCAAATAAAAATTATAAAAAAAAATAAATGTTAGCACACCTGGTGGTCTAGGGAAGTGAAGGGATTAATGTTAGCACACCTGGTGGTCTAGGGAAGTGAAGGGATTAATGTTAGCACACCTGGTGGTCTAGGGAAGTGAAGGGATTAATGTTAGCACACCTGGTGGTCTAGGGAAGTGAAGGGATTAATGTTAGCACACCTGGTGGTCTAGGGAAGTGAAGGGATTAATGTTAGCACACCTGGTGGTCTAGGGCAGTGACAGGATTACCGTCAATATAGCTTGTGGTCTAGTACAGTACAAGGGTTAATCCTGGTGGTCTAGGCAGTGGAGTTAATGTCTATAAATCCCTTATAGTTTAGGGCAGTCTAATGAGTAAATTTAAGATTCCTGATGCAAGGCAGTGGAAGGTTAATGCTGCTTACCTTGGGTCCGGTGGGTTACTCGCCTCTCCAGGTTCTAGTGTTGTCCGGGCTGTAACAGGAGGCTGAATATTGATTGTACAGCTTCCTGTTTCCTCTGTGCACGGATCCTAGAGATGAGTGCAGGGAGGGGATAGAGAGAACCATGCAGCTGTTGCTGCGCTGTTCTCCCTATGATAATGCAGTCAGGCATCAGAACAGGTGTCCTGATATGACTGGTGCAAATTCACAGTGAACTTACTGACATCCAGTGAGTGAACGGATAATATGCACCCAGAGATGGAGAGGGGTGTACAGGCCTAGAACCTCCAGTTCTAGGTAAATCTCCAATTTCTAGGGTAAATAATGAGGAATTATCCGAGGCCATTGGAACGCGCTCATTCCACCCTTGCCAAGCCCCTTTTGCGTAAACTTGGTAAGGGCGGCAAAAAATTGAGATTGCGACTAAAAAAGTCGCAAATACATTGAAAAATCCAAAAACCGGTGGATCTGCGACTTTTCTATGCCAAAAAGATTAAAAAGGGCAATGCTAAATTTCCCCCGAGTCAGTTGAAGAACAAGGCTCATAACACTTCATAAATGTGGCACAAAGCATGAATTCTGGCACATCTTCATTAGTAAATCTGCCCCAGTGGGGGAGGGGGAACTTATTAAAACAAGTGCTTTATATGCCGGGGTTTGTGCACCAGAAAGGCAAAAAGAGATTCTGTTGTAAATTGTAGTAAAGTTGTCGGTCCCCAGGAGGCCACACCCACGTGCTAAACCTCAACTGTCTACATAAGGGGCAGTACACAGTAGCAGTATTATGGTAATTGTATTCTTGTACATAGGAGCAGTATTATAGTAGTTTTATTTTTGTACATAGTAGGCAGTATTATAGCAGTTATATTCTTGTACATAGGAGCAGTATTATAGTAGTTATATTCTTGTACATAGGAGGCAGTATTATAGTAGTTATATGTTTGTACATAGGAGGCAGTATTATAGTAGTTATATTCTTGCACATAGGAGCAGTATTATAGTAGATATATTCTTGTACATAGGAGCAGTATTATGGTAGTTATATTCTTGTACATAGGAAGCAGTATTATAGTAGTTATATTCTTGTACATAGAAGCAGTATTACAGTAGTTATATTCTTGTAAATAGGAGCAGTATTATAGTAGTTATATTCTTGTACATAGGAGCAGTATTATAGTAGTTATATTCTTGTACATAGGAGCAGTATTATAGTAGTTATATTCTTGTACATAGGAGCAGCATTATAGTAGTTATAGTCTTGTACATAGGAGGCAGTATTATAGTAGTTATATTCTTGTACATAGGAGCAGTATTATAGTAGTTATATTCTTGTACATAGGAGTAGTATTATAGTAGTTATATTCTTGTACATAGGAGCAGTATTATAGTAGTTATATTCCTGTACATAGGAGCAGTATTATAGTAGTTATATTCTAGTACATAGGAGGCAGTATTATAGTAGTTATATTCTTGTACATAGGAGCAGTATTATAGTAGTTATATTCTTGTACATAGGAGCATTATTATAGTAGTTATATTCTTGTACATAGGAGCAGTATTATAGTAGTTATATTCTTGTACATAGGAGGCAGTATTGTAGTAGTTATATTCTTGTACATAGGAGCAGTATTATAGTAGTTATATTCTTGTACATAGGAGCAGTATTATAGTAGTTATATTCTTGTACATAGGAGCAGTATTATAGTAGTTATATTCTTGTACATAGGAGGCAGTATTATAGTAATTATATTCTTGTACCTAGGAGCAGGATTATACACCCTGTACAGAATTATTAGGCAAATTAGTATTTTGACCACATCATCCTCTTTATGCATGTTGTCTTACTCCAAGCTGTATAGGCTCGAAAGCCTACTACCAATTAAGCATATTAGGTGATGTGCATCTCTGTAATGAGAAGGGGTGTGGTCTAATGACATCAACACCCTATATCAGGTGTGCATAATTATTAGGCAACTTCCTTTCCTTTGGCAAAATGGGTCAAAAGAAGGACTTGACAGGCTCAGAAAAGTCAAAAATAGTGAGATATCTTGCAGAGGGATGCAGCACTCTTAAAATTGCAAAGCTTCTGAAGCGTGATCATCGAACAATCAAGCGTTTCATTCAAAATAGTCAACAGGGTCGCAAGAAGCGTGTGGAAAAACCAAGGCGCAAAATAACTGCCCATGAACTGAGAAAAGTCAAGCGTGCAGCTGCCAAGATGCCACTTGCCACCAGTTTGGCCATATTTCAGAGCTGCAACATCACTGGACTGCCCAAAAGCACAAGGTGTGCAATACTCAGAGACATGGCCAAGGTAAGAAAGGCTGAAAGACGACCACCACTGAACAAGACACACAAGCTGAAACGTCAAGACTGGGCCAAGAAATATCTCAAGACTGATTTTTCTAAGGTTTTATGGACTGATGAAATGAGAGTGAGTCTTGATGGGCCAGATGGATGGGCCCGTGGCTGGATTGGTAAAGGGCAGAGAGCTCCAGTCCGACTCAGACGCCAGCAAGGTGGAGGTGGAGTACTGGTTTGGGCTGGTATCATCAAAGATGAGCTTGTGGGGCCTTTTCGGGTTGAGGATGGAGTCAAGCTCAACTCCCAGTCCTACTGCCAGTTTCTGGAAGACACCTTCTTCAAGCAGTGGTACAGGAAGAAGTCTGCATCCTTCAAGAAAAGCATGATTTTCATGCAGGACAATGCTCCATCACACGCGTCCAAGTACTCCACAGCGTGGCTGGCAAGAAAGGGTATAAAAAAAGAAAATCTAATGACATGGCCTCCTTGTTCACCTGATCTGAACCCCATTGGGAACCTGTGGTCCATCATCAAATGTGATATTTACAAGGAGGTAAAACAGTACACCTCTCTGAACAGTGTCTGGGAGGCTGTGGTTGCTGCTGCACGCAATGTTGATGGTGAACAGATCAAAACACTGACAAAATCCATGGATGGCAGGCTTTTGAGTGTCCTTGCAAAGAAAGGTGGCTATATTGGTCACTGATTTGTTTTTGTTTTGTTTTTGAATGTCAGAAATGTATATTTGTGAATGTTGAGATGTTATATTGGTTTCACTGGTAAAAATAAATAATTGAAATGGGTATATATTTGTTTTTTGTTAAGTTGCCTAATAATTATGCACAGTAATAGTCACCTGCACACACAGATATCCCCCTAAAATAGCTAAAACTAAAAACAAACTAAAAACTACTTCCAAAAATATTCAGCTTTAAAATTAATGAGTTTTTTGGGTTCATTGAGAACATGGTTGTTGTTCAATAATAAAATTAATCCTCAAAAATACAACTTGCCTAATAATTCTGCACTCCCTGTAGTAGTTCTATTCTTGTACATAGGAGGCAGTATTATAGTAGTTCTATTCTTGTACATACGAGTAGTATTATAGTAGTTATATTCTTTATCAAATTTCTTTTTATTTGAGAAAAATACACAGTCATGTAGAGAGTCATACATTTTGTGTCCAGACGCAGCTGGATAAGTGCATAGTCAGCAAACACAATACATTCAAGATGGTTGCATACACGACTTCAAATAATAAAGTGACAAATGTAAACAAATATCTGACGAGGGGGGGGGGGGGGGCTGACAAGACAAAGGAAGGTGGGTTGGGAGAGAGAGGGGAGGGGGAGAGTTGGATGCCAATCAAATCTTAAGTCAAGACATATCTAAGCCTAGAATTTGCGGTATAGCTTCCAAGGAGACCATAGTTTTACAAAAACTGCTCTAGAGTGATTTTCCCAGTGGGCTAATTCTTCAAACCGATATAGTTGGTCAATTTTTTCCCTCCTCATCAAGAACGAGGGAGCTGATTCATTTTTCCACAATAGAGGGATCAGCAGTCGAGCTGCCGTAATAAGCATGGTTTGTAGATTATACTTTGATTATACAGTATTATAGTAGTTATATTCGTGTATACAGGAGCACTATTATAGTAGTTCTATTCTTGTACATAGGAGCAGTATTATAGTAGTTATATTCTTGTACATAGGAGCAGTATTATAGTAGTTCTATTCTTGTACATAGGGGCAGTATTATAGTAGTTATATTCTTGTACATAGGAGCAGTATTATAGTAGTTATATCCTTGTACATAGGAGCAGTATTATAGTAGTTCTATTCTTGTACATAGGAGCAGTATTATAGTAGTTATATTCTTGTACATAGGAGGCAGTATTATATTAGTTATGTTCCTGTACATAGAGGCAGTATTATAGTAGTTATATCCTTGGAGCAGTATTATAGTAGTTATATTATTGTGCATAGGGGCAGTGTTATGGTTGTCACACTGTTGTACATTCTGCTTTACCGTACAATATGTCTCGGTATACTACAGTTTAGTTTAGACATTTCTGCACTTCTTAACAGTTAATGAACAAGGGCAACAGTTTCCTTATAAAGTATATATTTCCTCCCAGCACTCTAGGCATTACCACATCCTCCTTCTAAAATCCACCGCAGGACCGTGTCCACTGGCCTGGGACTTGGCAGCAGCTGTTTCCCATGTGACTGTGAACCTTTCTGTCAGAGTAATTTATGTGTCATTTGCTTCCTCTGATCAGAATTGAAATCCTTGTTTCTGTTTCCGAAACTCATTTGCCCGTCCGGTCTTCCCGTCCAGCGCTTTGATTGGAATGCCTTCAGCTATACTTGGTGCCCACAATGTGTAGATTCCACCTTTCCAGCACATCTACCAGCGTTCACAGCCTCTCCATCACTCCTTATAGTAAATCTGATTATAAACCCACATGTAAAAGCTTCAGTCCCCAAACAGGAACACCTTTTGTCCTGTTTCCCTTTCCCCCTAAACTGACCTGCAAAGAGACATTTAATACATACTGTAGCGGTGGTCATTGGTTCTCTTAATACAAATGGGGGGGAGCGTGTAATTCTGAAAATATAAGGGTTGTATGCTAAGTTGTACTGCCCAATATTTTTATTCTTTAAATGTGTCCCACCAGCATGAAGGCTACTTTCACCTATGACACAGTTCTGCAGAGATTACTTCCCAGTTTCCTGGCTTTTACACAACATACCTCCCAGGACAGCCAACAACTGCCGCCGAGACTGTCACAATGTCTCCAGTGCCAGCCACAATAACATCAATGTCTGCTATATCAGCTACAATATCTCTTTGCCAGGCACTGTGCCCTCATGACAGCCACAATATCCCCAAGAAAGCCCCCTCAAAATTCCTTTTTATCGAATGAGTGAAATGTACTCACCGCTCCCCCAAAACCATGAGCAGTACTGCTGTCCGACGTTGTACCGCTCTCTTTGCCGTGGATGAGAACAGGGAAGATAATGGTGGCCCAAGTGCAGTGGTGAGATACAGTCTCTGGTTCCAGTAATTGATGTATACTACACCGTGTATATTGAGAAATTGCACTGTAAATTGTAGGCATGTGCCTGTAAGCCAAGGGTTAATTGCCATGCAGGCCACAATGCTGGGCTGAGTAAGAGGTGAGCGTATATATGTCACACAGTCCCACGCTGTGTAGAATGTTCTGTAGTGAATAAACAGAGGTACCCTGGAGGAATGCTGCAGCCACTGGGATACAAAGAACCAGCTGCATGGCATGTCAGTTAGCTAGCAAGTAGAGGTGAGTGACGCTTACAAATTAGCAGACTAGTCATGAAATCTTGATAGAGGTTGGAGAAGTGACACCCAGAGTTGGACAGCCAACCGTAGCGTGTCCTAACCCCCATACCCACGAGTTTTTAGAGGACCTGTGATAGCCCAGGTCAAGAGGAGCAGACCAGCCAGCTTGCCGCAGAGAAAACACCTGTGGACTGGACTATGCTAAACAGAGCTAGTCAGTCAGCTCAGATAGCTGTTGTTGAGAGTGTGTCACTCATGAATTCTGTAAAAGCCATTGATCTTCTGTCCACCTGCTTCATTCCGCCATCCTTGTCTATGGAGCCACCTATACCACTCACTGGCCAAAAAGATCCTGGTTAAGGACTTTCCCCATTACAGGCTGGAACATCCAGTCACTCATCATGGGCGTTTGACTGGTAAAACACCTGAAGTGCATGCACCGATTGGCTGTCCAGTAGCACCTCTCTGCAGTACAGCGCGGTATTACATGTCCTGCTTTTTACCTGTGCCAGGATGAGAAGCTTCTTTGAAAACCAGGTACTGAACCCTGAGTCCTCGTAATAGAAAATGATTTACAACTTCCCAAACTGCGGATCGGTGGCAATGCAGGGTGTCGGACCCAGGACCCCCGTCTAACCTGAGGATAGGCCATCAATATAAAAGGGGTGGACAACTCCTTTTGTGTAGCAATCTAAAAGCTTTCAATGAGAAATTGAATTCATACTGCAGCTTCACTGCACTTTATCTTTTCTCAGTCAGTGCATACTGACACTAGCCCCGACTTCCATGCACATCAGCATCTTTAGTACTGGGCTCCATTCCAGTCTCTCTGTCCTGACTACCATCTCCTGGTTCTGTTCAGGATTGGACAATCCCAGTGGTTCCTCAAATTACTTTATTAATTTGTTCTTGGACGACTATTAAGAAAGTTAAACATATTGTCATTTGAGACTTTAACTCTAAGGAAATTTAGCAATTAGTTCCAATGCTCAAAAATATCATCCAAAAACAAAAATAAATGAAGATAAACCACATGACACTTCAGTTCGTAGACATATTAAATAGAGATGCAACAAAAAGAACTAATCAGTCAACAATAGCTTACTGGGGATTTTTATGTACAATGCATGCAAAATTGCTCTTTCAAGCCGAACCAGAGACACTCATCTATAGTCAGCACCGTTTCTGAGTTCTTGCCCCTCATGAGCAGCGGTGGATTATAAAATGGGCAGTTTGGGTGGTCAACTGGTGCCCGCCGGTGCTGCAGCAACCCTTTGGTTTGGCTGGTATGAGCTAATTTGCATAATCTTTTTCCTATGGAGCATTGCCTGAAAAATAAGTCTCTTCAATGGAAAACCATCCCTGAGCTGCATCTAAGTCATCTCATCCATCCAGTCGGTGCCCTGCTCTGTGCTGATGAGCAGAAGAAAACCCGAAACAGCTGTCTACATATGGGTGTGTCTTTGGTTTGAGCTCATTTGCATATTTTCCCATGGAGCATTGCCTGACACATAAGTCTCCATACCCTGCTGAGTCTCTTTAATCAGAAAAAGTACCACCCCCGAGCTGCATCTGAGGCCTCTCATCCACCTAATCAGTACTCTGCTCCATACTGATAAGGGGCAGGAACCCCCAAAACAGTTGTGCCCTTGATTTATCTTGTATGAGCTAATTTGCATACTTTTTTTCCCCCAAAATAAGTCTGCATATACTGTTGAGTAGTAACCAGTACCTCCCCCGAGGTGCATCTAAGGCATCTTGTCCACCTAACCAGTACTCTGGTCTGTACTGATGAGGGGCAAGAACCCAGAAACAGCGGTCTACAGATATGTCTTATATGGGTTAATTTGCATGCTTTTTCCCATGAAGCATTGCCTGCACCGCTGAGTCTCTTCAATGAGAACAACAAGCTCGGCTTTCGTGCACGTGACATCTTAGACTCTGCTACATTTCACAAAGTTAGCTCTTCCACATCACACAATCTTGGCACTGCTTACTCCATATTTAAGATTTTAAGCAGCCACGTCAGTTTGGCCCGTAATCGTCCCAGGCGGAGGGAGCCAAACCAGAAGGAGTGTGGGATCCGGGACAAGTATAATGCTGACATAACATAAACTGATTTCATTCACGAGATAAGTATCGGTTTCAGCCCTCAATGATATTCCGCAGTAACTGTGCGCCGGCCGCTGGGTTGGACGGGGGTCTTCCTGGCAGAGGCACGAGCCGAATTTAACTGGCTCTCCGCACACGCTGCCAAGTTCAGCCCCAACTGGCTGGAGCCTGAGATGTCCTTAAAGGCAGTGGCAGTCAAGTGGGCACATGCCACGGGTCTGCCACGTTAACAGTACTGAGGCTGTAATTACAGGCAGTCGACCGCAGATGCTGCAGCGCGACTTAGGCGGGATTTCATTGCTCTAAAAACGGCTTCATGGATTAGGCGAAAAGTTGAAAGGGTCAGAGTGGTTCCATGTTTAGCGAAGCATTACAGTGTTTTTTTTCCCATAATCTTTGTAGAAGTTACTAGTTTTAGATTTTTTTTTTAGATTTATCTTCTGTGATAGGATTGGAAATAAGAGACTTTTATTTTATTTCCAAAAACAGCGTCACCCTTGCCAACAGGCCGTGTCTGGTATTGCAGCTCAGCCTCATTCACTTCAGTTTCAGACCCCAGGACAAATTCCAGCTATAGTTTCTAATCTCTTAAAGAAGTTGTCTGGACGAGTAGCTGACAACCCCAATGGTCATAACCTGTATGTGATCCACCCATTCCCCCGCCGATCACCCTTCCTGGACTCTTCTGGTCCCCACTGGACTGGAAGTGACTTGGTCCAGTGACCGGGCCTTGGTGGCCACAGCTGCTAGGTTGGCTCGTTGTAGTGGTAGTAATAATAATAATGGCAATATCCACCTTTCTTTTTCATATATCTATCTATCTACAGTATCTCTATCTATCTATCTATCTATTATCTATCTATCTATCTATCTATCTATCTATTATATATCTATCTATCTATCTATCTATTATCTATCTATCTATCTATCTATCTATTATCTATCTATCTATTATCTATCTATCTATCTATCTATCTATCTATCTATCTATTATCTATCTATCTATCTCATATCTATCTATTATCTATCTATCTATCTATCTATCTATCTATCTATTATCTATCTATCTATCTATCTATCTATCTATTATCTCTCTATTATCTATCTATCTATTATCTATCTCCTATCTATCTATCTATCTATCTATCTATCTATCTATTATCTATTATCTATCTATCTATTATCTATCTATCTATTATCTATCTATCTATTATCTCTCTATTATCTATCTATCTATTATCTATCTCCTATCTATCTATCTATCTATCTATCTATCTATCTATATATCTATCTATTATCTATCTATTATCTATCTATCTAAAGAAAAAAAATTCTGCAGCACTCAAAATGACAATATCCACCTTTCTTTTTCATCTATCTATCTCTCTTCTATCTATCTCAGGCTAAGTTCACACGATCAGTGGCTGTATTGTGGCCCGCAAATCGCGGGCCGCAAAACACGGCCACAGTTCCGTGTGCATTCCGCATCATGGATGCGGACCCATTCACTTCAATGGGTCCGCAAATCCGGAATTGCGGAACGGCCGCACGGGATGGGACCCCTTGGAAGCACTACGGAGTGCTTCCGTGGGGTTACGTCCCGTACTTCTGTTCCGCAAAAAGATAGAACATGTCCTATCTTTTAGCGGAACGGGCGGATCGCGGACCCATTCAAGTAAATGGGTCCGCGATCCGATGCGGCTGACCTATGGCCGGGGATCGTGCATTGCGGCCCGCAGCACGGGCACGGGTCACACACATTCATGTGAACTCGGCCTCATATCTATCTATTTATCTCATATCTATCTAAAGAAAAGAATTTCCGCAGCATTTAAAAAACATTGCATCTTTTATTGGATTTGGACACTGCTGGTCATCTTTCTGCTGGCACCTCTTATTATCTATCTATCTATCTATCTATCTATCTATCTATCTATCTATCTATCTATCTATCTATCATCTATCTATTATCTATTATCTATCTATCTATCTATCTATCTATCTATCTATCTCATATCTATATTATCTATCTATCTATTATCTATCTATTATCTATCTATTTCTGCAGCACTCAAAATGTAAAATTTGGGAAAAGGGAGTTTATTGATCCATGTGCAAACAAATGTAATATTTTAGTCCTATCACAGGACCTCAAGCATGAAAAAGGTCATATGATAGGACTGAAACACTGCGTCTTGTATTGGATCTGGACTTTCCTGGTCATCTTTCTGCTAGCACCTCTCATTATCTATCTATCTATCTATCTATTATCTATCTATCTATTATCTATCTATCTATCTATCTATCTATCTATTATCTATCTATCTATTATCTATCTATCTATCTATTATCTATTATCTATCTATCTATCTATCTATCTATTATCTATCTATCTATCTATCTATTATCTATTATCTATCTATCTATTATCTATCTATATATCTATTATCTATTATCTATCTATCTATCTATCTATCTATCTATTATCTATTATCTATCTATTATCTATTATCTATATATCTATCTATCTATTATCTATTATCTATCTATCTATCTATCTATTATCTATTATCTATCTATTATCTATCTATCTATCTATCTATTATCTATCTATCTCATATCTATCTATCTATCTATCTATCTATCTATCTATCTATCTATTATCTATCTATTATCTATCTATCTATTATCTATCTATTATCTATCTATCTATTATCTATCTATCTATTTATCTATCTCATATCTATCTATCTATCTATCTATCTATCTATCTATCTATCTATCTATTATCTATCTATCTATCTATCTATCTATCTATCTATCTATCTATCTATCTATCTCATATCTATCTATTATCTATCTATCTATTATCTATCTATCTATCTATCTATCTATCTATCTATCTATTATCTATCTATCTATTATCTATCTATCTATTATCTATTATCTATCTATCTATTATCTATCTATCTCATATCTATCTATCTATCTATTATCTATCTATCTATCTATCTATCTATCTATTATCTATCTATTATCTATCTATCTATCTATCTATCTATCTATCTATCTATCTATCTATTATCTATCTATCTATTATCTATTATCTATCTATCTGTCTATCTATCTATCTATTATCTATCTATCTTTCTGTTTATCTAGATATATAGAGAACAGTCTACTTGCTGTGCTGACTTTAGCTGCCTGTTGACCTCACTTCTCGTTAGGATGATATTCTGCAGGATAAGCAGCACTTACGCCACATGTTTCCCGGGATTTACGGCATGTCTTTGGTTTCTTTCACCAGGGCCAGCTAACAATATTACCAAACTGATTAGTGCGGCGGTGCTAACGTGTGGAGCTGCTCTGTCCCTGGCATGTGTTGGATGTAATATAGTCGTGCGGTGGGGCGCTATAAGCGGGGGATTGTTCAGGCGGAATATTTTGTGTCCATCATGATCTGGAACTTCTGGGAAATGTCACATTCTGATGTGTCTAATTTACTGCCAACATCCTTCCCTGTCTGATGGATAACCTGATACTAATCACAGTATGCCTGGCTCACCACGGGCTACCGGAAAATGGCTGATGAAAGCGCACTACAGCGTGATACTATGGGGGAGAACACCTATGTAACCAGTAAGGCCTCATGCACACGGACGTTTTTTTTTGTGGTCCGCAAAAACGGTTTCCGTTGTTCCGTGATCCGTGTCCGTTTTTTCATCCGTGGGTCTTCCTTGATTTTTGATGGATCCACAGACATGAAAAGTGAAAAAAAATAACTAAGTCAAGTTTGCATTGAAAATGATAGGAAAAACGGACACGGATCACGGACGCGGATGACTATCTTGTGTGCATCCGTGATTTTTCACGGACCCATTGACCTGAATGGGTCCGTGAACCGTTGTCCGTGAAAAAAATAGGACAGGTCATATTTTTTTCACGGACTGGAAAAACGGATCACGGACGCGGAAGCCAAACGGTGCATTTTCCGATTTTTCCACGGACCCATTGAAAGTCAATGGGTCCGCGAAAAAAAACGGAACAACGGCCGCGGATGCACACAACGGTCGTGTGATTGAGGCCTAAATCTAACAATAAAATATGACCTTATAGGTGACGCAAAATGAATAAAGTATGAGGATTTAAGGTTGGAGATTCTAGATTCTAGTACATATTAACCTATACCATAGCGGCCCACACGCACCCGCCGATACTACTGTGCGTTAAGCCGGGGCGCTAGGACCAGGTAGTGTCCCCTAGTTGGGATGGTGTCATCCCTGTTTTGGGTAGGGACTGTGACTTTGTCCCCCCTATAATCTTGTTGTTGCTGGGGTATCCATTTCTATCAGGCAAAGGGATCCTATTATTATATACAATTGTGGTGAGATCCCCGGCTTTATAGTGTCTTACAATATTCATCTTTGTATAGTACACATTGATCCCCGTGTCCCCTGATGAATCTGGGGCTATATTCGGATGAAACGCGTTGGGACACTACAGCGCTTTATTTACCTTTTTATTGAGTAAGGTTTTTTGCACGATGAAATTTTTTTATGTGTATTTATTTTTCACTTTTTGGGCACTGTTTTCCCACTTGATATATATATTTTTTACACGGTGATAGGGGTGTCCAGGGTGCGACAGCAGGGAAAGGTTGCGGACGGGGCCGCTCTTATCAGGGCGATGACTCCGTGTAGGGCACATCAGGGTCATTTTAGAATCAGACCCCTTGCCTATACTTACCAGGTATTCTATCCGTTGGAAACATCATCAACAAGACGGGACTTTATCTGATGCGACTTGTCCCGCAGCCTTATCCATATCTTGCCGACTCCATGAATGATATGATGTGAGACAACTGAGAAGGGCATGACAGAAATGGGACGGAATCATCGCCCACCTGCCACACTTTGAGACTAGGTCCATATGCTGTGGAACCAACATTTTGGTAAGAAATATCTATTTCTTACCGGCTCTATGTTTATACGCTATGCAGGGCCCTGATTGTGTTCTTTTCATATTTTTATGTGTGGTCTTTTTTTGGACTTTGTTTTTTGTACTCGAGGCTTCACACACTTTTAGAGTGTTTTTATCCAGTTCTTGATTTTTTTATTAGTCATATTAAAAGTTATATTTTAGTAATTACTACTGCTCCCCTTGAGCTAGTATATTAGTACATAACCACCCTCAACCTCCTGGTATATTAGGTATTAGGACATAACTGCCCTCGACCTCCTGGTATATTAGGTATTAGTACATAACCATCCTAGACCTCCTGGTATATTAGATATTAGTACATAACCGCCCTCGATCTCCTGGTATATTAGGTATTAGTACATAACCGCCCTCGACCTCCTGGTATATTAGATATTAGTACATAACCGCCCTCGACCTCCTGGTATGTTAGATATTAGTACATAACCGCCCTCGACCTCCTGGTATGTTAGATATTAGTACATAACCGCCCTCGACCTCCTGGTATGTTAGATATTAGTACATAACCGCCCTCGACCTCCTGGTATATTAGGTATTAGTACATAACCGCCCTCGACCTCCTGGTATATTAGATATTAGTACATAACCGCCCTTGACCTCCTGGTATATTAGGTATTAGTACATAACTGCCCTAGACCTCCTGGTATATTAGATATTAGTACATAACCGCCCTCGACCTCCTGGTATATTAGGTATTAGTACATAACTGCCCTCGACCTCCTGGTATATTAGGTATTAGTACATAACCGCCCTCGGCCTCCTGGTAGATTAGATATTAGTACATAACTGCCCTTGACCTCCTGGTATATTAGGTATTAGTACATAACCGCCCTCGGCCTCCTGGTAGATTAGATATTAGTATATAACCGCCCTCGGCCTCCTGGTAGATTAGATATTAGTACATAACTGCCCTTGACCTCCTGGTATATTAGGTATTAGTACATAACCGCCCTCGGCCTCCTGGTAGATTAGATATTAGTACATAACTGCCCTTGACCTCCTGGTATATTAGGTATTAGTACATAACCGCCCTCGGCCTCCTGGTAGATTAGATATTAGTATATAACCGCCCTCGGCCTCCTGGTAGATTAGATATTAGTACATAACTGCCCTTGACCTCCTGGTATATTAGGTATTAGTACATAACCGCCCTCGGCCTCCTGGTAGATTAGATATTAGTATATAACCGCCCTCGACCTCCTGGTATATTAGATATTAGTACATAACAGCCCTCGACCTCCTGGTATATTAGATATTAGTACATAACCGCCCTCGACCTCCTGGTATATTAGATATTAGTACATAACCGCCCTCGACCTCCTGGTATATTAGATATTAGTACATAACCGCCCTCGACCTCCTGGTATATTAGATATTAGTACATAACCGCCCTCGACCTCCTGGTATATTAGATATTAGTACATAACTGCCCTAGACCTCCTGGTATATTAGATATTAGTACTAGGGGTGCACCGAAATGAAAATTCTGGTCCGAAACCGAAACCGAAAATTCAGGATGCCCTTGACCGAAAACCGAAACCGAAACCGAAACTGCCTTTTTGCCCAAATACTTTTAAAATACTTTTTTTTTAATGATTTTATTAATAATTCTTTTTCATGAATGAAATTCATCTGTGGGTGGCGCTGTTATGGAGAGGGGGATCTGTGGGTGGCGCTGTTATGGAGAAGGGGATCTGTGGGTGGCGCTGTTATGGAGAGGGGGATCTGTGGGTGGCGCTGTTATGGAAAGGGGGATCTGTGGGTGGCGCTGTGGAGAGGGGGATCTGTGGGTGGCGCTATGGGGAGGGGGATCTGTGGGTGGCGCTGTTATGGAGAGGGGGATCTGTGGGTGGCGCTGTTATGGAGAGGGGGATCTGTGGGTGGCGCTGTTATGGAGAGGGGGATCTGTGGGTGGCGCTGTTATGGAGAGGGGGATCTGTGGGTGGCGCTGTTATGGAGAGGGGGATCTGTGGGTGGCGCTGTTATGGAGAGGGGGATCTGTGGGTGGCGCTGTTATGGAGAGGGTAATCTGTGGGTGGCGCTGTTATGGAGAGGGGGATCTGTGGGTGGCGCTGTTATGGAGAGGGGGATCTGTGGGTGGCGCTGTTATGGAGAGGGGGATCTGTGGGTGGCGCTGTTATGGAGAGGGGGATCTGTGCACTGTTATGGGCATAACAGTGCACAGATCCCTTTCCCCATAACAGTGCACAGATCCCTTTCCCCATAACAGTGCACAGATCCCCCCTCCCCATAGCAGTGCACAGATCCCCCCTCCCCATAGCAGTGCCATAGACCGATCCCCCTACCCATAACAGCCCCGGCCCTGCTGCTCACAGCATCACTCACTGCATCTTTATTTTACCTTACAATCGTGAGGCTCCAGTAACTAACAACTCTGCAGGCAGAGCGGAGGGCGGCGTAACGTCACTTACTCACGTGACGCACCTGCTCCGCCCACTTTATGAATGAAGGAGGCGGAGCAGGCGCGTCACGTGAGTAAGTGACGTTACGCCGGCCTCCGCTCTGCCTGCAGAGTTGTTAGTTACTGGAGCCTCACGATTGTAAGGTAAAATAAAGATGCAGTGACAAAGTAAACCGCCCGCCTGGCGCCCGCCCGCAGATGGTGGGTGACAAATCCCACACCCCATATTTTCGGCCGATATGTAACAATATCGGCCGAAGTGGATTAGGTGCATTTTCGGCCGATATTTTCGGCTGCCGAAATTTCGGTGCACCCCTAATTAGTACATAACCGCCCTCGACCTCCTGGTATATTAGATATTAGTACATAACCGCCCTTGACCTCCTGGTATATTAGGTATTAGTACATAACCGCCCTCGACCTCCTGGTATATTAGATATTAGTACATAACCGCCCTCGACCTCCTGGTATATTAGATATTAGTACATAACCGCCCTCGACCTCCTGGTATATTAGATATTAGTACATAACCGCCCTCGACCTCCTGGTATATTAGATATTAGTACATAACCGCCCTCGACCTCCTGGTATATTAGGTATTAGTACATAACTGCCCTAGACCTCCTGGTATATTAGATATTAGTACATAACTGCCCTAGACCTCCTGGTATATTAGGTATTAGTACATAACCGCCCTCGGCCTCCTGGTAGATTAGATATTAGTACATAACCGCCCTCGACCTCCTGGTATATTAGATATTAGTACATAACCGCCCTCGACCTCCTGGTATATTAGATATTAGTACATAACCGCCCTCGACCTCCTGGTATATTAGATATTAGTACATAACCGCCCTCGACCTCCTGGTATATTAGATATTAGTACATAACCGCCCTCGACCTCCTGGTATGTTAGATATTAGTACATAACCGCCCTAGACCTCCTGGTATATTAGATATTAGTACATAACCATTCTCGACCTCCTGGTATATTAGATATTAGTACATAACCATCCTAGACCTCCTGGTATATTAGATATTAGTACATAACCGCCCTCGACCTCCTGGTATATTAGGTATTAGTACATAACTGCCCTAGACCTCCTGGTATATTAGGTATTAGTACATAACCGCCCTCGGCCTCCTGGTAGATTAGATATTAGTACATAGCCATCCTAGACCTCCTGGTATATTAGATATTAGTACATAACCGCCCTCGACCTCCTGGTATATTAGATATTAGTACATAACCGCCCTCGACCTCCTGGTATATTAGATATTAGTACATAACCGCCCTCGACCTCCGGGTATATTAGATATTAGTATATAACCGCCCTCTACCTCCTGGTATATTAGATATTAGTACATAACCGCCCTCGACCTCCTGGTATATTAGATATTAGTATATAACCACCCTAGACCTCCTGGTATATTAGATATTAGTATATAACGACTCTAGACCTCCTGGTAGATTAGATATTAGTACATAACCACCCTCGACCTCCTGGTATATTAGGTATTAGTACATAACCACCCTCGACCTCCTGGTATATTAGATATTAGTACATAACCGCCCTCGACCTCCTGGTATATTAGATATTAGTACATAACCGCCCTCGACCTCCTGGTAGATTAGATATTAGTACATAACCGCCCTCGACCTCCTGGTATATTAGATATTAGTACATAACCGCCCTTGACCTCCTGGTATATTAGGTATTGGTACATAACCGCCCTCGACCTCCTGGTAGATTAGATATTAGTACATAACCGCCCTCGACCTCCTGGTATATTAGATATTAGTACATAACCGCCCTCGACCTCCTGGTATATTAGATATTAGTACATAACCGCCCTCGACCTCCTGGTATATTAGATATTAGTACATAACCATTCTAGACCTCCTGGTATATTAGATATTAGTACATAACCATCCTAGACCTCCTGGTATATTAGATATTAGTACATAACCGCCCTTGACCTCCTGGTATATTAGGTATTAGTACATAACTGCCCTAGACCTCCTGGTATATTAGGTATTAGTACATAACCGCCCTCGGCCTCCTGGTAGATTAGATATTAGTACATAACCGCCCTTGACCTCCTGGTATATTAGATATTAGTACATAACCGCCCTCGACCTCCTGGTATGTTAGATATTAGTACATAACCGCCCTAGACCTCCTGGTATATTAGATATTAGTACATAACCGCCCTCGACCTCCTGGTATATTAGATATTAGTACATAACCATCCTAGACCTCCTGGTATATTAGATATTAGTACATAACCATCCTAGACCTCCTGGTATATTAGATATTAGTACATAGCCATCCTAGACCTCCTGGTATATTAGATATTAGTACATAACCGCCCTTGACCTCCTGGTATATTAGGTATTAGTACATAACTGCCCTAGACCTCCTGGTATATTAGATATTAGTACATAACCGCCCTCGATCTCCTGGTATATTAGGTATTAGTACATAACCGCCCTCGACCTCCTGGTATGTTAGATATTAGTACATAACCATTCTAGACCTCCTGGTATATTAGATATTAGTATATAACGACTGTAGACCTCCTGGTATATTAGGTATTAGTACATAACCGCCCTCGGCCTCCTGGTATATTAGATATTAGTACATAACCATCCTAGACCTCCTGGTATATTAGGTATTAGTACATAACCGCCCTTGACCTCCTGGTATATTAGGTATTGGTACATAACCGCCCTCGACCTCCTGGTAGATTAGATATTAGTACATAACCGCCCTCGACCTCCTGGTATATTAGATATTAGTACATAACCGCCCTTGACCTCCTGGTATATTAGATATTAGTACATAACCGCCCTTGACCTCCTGGTATATTAGATATTAGTACATAACCGCCCTCGACCTCCTGGTATGTTAGATATTAGTATATAACCGCCCTAGACCTCCTGGTATATTAGGTATTAGGACATAACCGCCCTTGACCTCTTGGTATATTAGATATTAGTACATAACTGCCCTCGACCTCCTGGTATATTAGATATTAGTACATAACCGCCCTCGACCTCCTGGTATATTAGGTATTAGTACATAACTGCCCTAGACCTCCTGGTATATTAGGTATTAGTACATAACCGCCCTCGGCCTCCTGGTAGATTAGATATTAGTACATAACCGCCCTAGACCTCCTGGTATATTAGATATTAGTACATAACCGCCCTCGACCTCCTGGTATATTAGATATTAGTACATAACTGCCCTCGACCTCTTGGTATATTAGGTATTAGTACATAACTGCCCTCGACCTCCTGGTATATTAGGTATTAGTACATAACCATTCTAGACCTCCTGGTATATTAGATATTAGTACATAACCATCCTAGACCTCCTGGTATATTAGATATTAGTACATAACCGCCCTTGACCTCCTGGTATATTAGGTATTAGTACATAACTGCCCTAGACCTCCTGGTATATTAGGTATTAGTACATAACCGCCCTCGGCCTCCTGGTAGATTAGATATTAGTACATAACCGCCCTTGACCTCCTGGTATATTAGATATTAGTACATAACCGCCCTCGACCTCCTGGTATGTTAGATATTAGTACATAACCGCCCTAGACCTCCTGGTATATTAGATATTAGTACATAACCGCCCTCGACCTCCTGGTATATTAGATATTAGTACATAACCATCCTAGACCTCCTGGTATATTAGATATTAGTACATAACCATCCTAGACCTCCTGGTATATTAGATATTAGTACATAGCCATCCTAGACCTCCTGGTATATTAGATATTAGTACATAACCGCCCTTGACCTCCTGGTATATTAGGTATTAGTACATAACTGCCCTAGACCTCCTGGTATATTAGGTATTAGTACATAACCGCCCTCGATCTCCTGGTATATTAGGTATTAGTACATAACCGCCCTCGACCTCCTGGTATATTAGATATTAGTACATAACCATTCTAGACCTCCTGGTATATTAGATATTAGTATATAACGACTGTAGACCTCCTGGTATATTAGGTATTAGTACATAACCGCCCTCGGCCTCCTGGTATATTAGATATTAGTACATAACCATCCTAGACCTCCTGGTATATTAGGTATTGGTACATAACCGCCCTTGACCTCCTGGTATATTAGGTATTGGTACATAACCGCCCTCGACCTCCTGGTAGATTAGATATTAGTACATAACCGCCCTCGACCTCCTGGTATATTAGATATTAGTACATAACCGCCCTTGACCTCCTGGTATATTAGATATTAGTACATAACCGCCCTTGACCTCCTGGTATATTAGATATTAGTACATAACCGCCCTCGACCTCCTGGTATATTAGATATTAGTATATAACCGCCCTAGACCTCCTGGTATATTAGGTATTAGGACATAACCGCCCTTGACCTCTTGGTATATTAGATATTAGTACATAACTGCCCTCGACCTCCTGGTATATTAGATATTAGTACATAACCGCCCTCGACCTCCTGGTATATTAGATATTAGTACATAACTGCCCTAGACCTCCTGGTATATTAGGTATTAGTACATAACCGCCCTCGGCCTCCTGGTAGATTAGATATTAGTACATAACCGCCCTAGACCTCCTGGTATATTAGATATTAGTACATAACCGCCCTCGACCTCCTGGTATATTAGATATTAGTACATAACTGCCCTCGACCTCTTGGTATATTAGGTATTAGTACATAACTGCCCTCGACCTCCTGGTATATTAGGTATTAGTACATAACCGCCCTCGACCTCCTGGTATATTAGATATTAGTACATAACCGCCCTCGACCTCCTGGTATATTAGATATTAGTATATAACCGCCCTCGACCTCCTTGTATATTAGATATTAGTATATAACCGCCCTCGACCTCCTGGTATATTAGATATTAGTACATATCCACCCTCGACCTCCTGGTATATTAGGTATTAGTACATAACTGCCCTCGACCTCCTGGTATATTAGGTATTAGTACATAACCGCCCTAGACCTCCTGGTATATTAGGTATTAGTACATAACCGTCCTCGACCTCCTGGTATATTAGATATTAGTACATAACCGCCCTCGGCCTCCTGGTAGATTAGATATTAGTACATAACCGCCCTCAACCTCCTTGGTATATTAGATATTAGTACATAACCGCCCTAGACCTCCTGGTATATTAGATATTAGTATATAACCGCCCTCGACCTCCTGGTATATTAGATATTAGGACATAACCGCCCTCGACCTCCTGGTATATTAGATATTAGTACATAACCGCCCTCGACCTCCGGGTATATTAGATATTAGTATATAACCGCCCTCGACCTCCTGGTATATTAGATATTAGTATATAACCGCCCTCGACCTCCTGGTATATTAGATATTAGTATATAACCACCCTAGACCTCCTGGTATATTAGATATTAGTATATAACGACTCTAGACCTCCTGGTATATTAGGTTTTAGTACATAACCGCCCTCGGCCTCCTGGTATATTAGATATTAGTACATAACCGCCCTCGGCCTCCTGGTAGATTAGATATTAGTACATAACCACCCTCGACCTCCTGGTATATTAGGTTTAGTACATAACCGCCCTAGACCTCCTGGTATATTAGGTATTAGTACATAACCGCCCTCGACCTCCTGGTATATTAGGTATTAGTACATAACCGCCCTCGACCTCCTGGTATATTAGATATTAGTACATAACCGCCCTCGACCTCCTGGTATATTAGATATTAGTACATAACCGCCCTAGACCTCCTGGTATATTAGGTATTAGTACATAACTGCCCTCGACCTCCTGGTATATTAGGTATTAGTACATAACTGCCCTCGACCTCCTGGTATATTAGATATTAGTACATAACCGCCCTCGACCTCCTGGTATATTAGATATTAGTACATAACCGCCCTCGACCTCCTGGTATATTAGATATTAGTACATAACCGCCCTAGACCTCCTGGTATATTAGGTATTAGTACATAACTGCCCTCGACCTCCTGGTATATTAGGTATTAGTACATAACTGCCCTCGACCTCCTGGTATATTAGGTATTAGTACATAACCGCCCTCGACCTCCTGGTATATTAGGTATTAGTACATAACTGCCCTCGACCTCCTGGTATATTAGGTATTAGTACATAACCGCCCTCGACCTCCTGGTATATTAGATATTAGTACATAACCGCCCACGACCTCCTGGTAGATTAGATATTAGTATATAACGACTCTAGACCTCCTGGTATATTAGGTATTAGTACATAACCGCCCTCGGCCTCCTGGTATATTAGATATTAGTATATAACCACCCTCGACCTCCTGGTATATTAGATATTAGTACATAACAGCCCTCGACCTCCTGGTATATTAGATATTAGTACATAACCGCCCTCGACCTCCTGGTATATTAGATATTAGTACATAACCGCCCTCGACCTCCTGGTATATTAGATATTAGTACATAACCGCCCTCGACCTCCTGGTATATTAGATATTAGTACATAACCGCCCTCGACCTCCTGGTATATTAGATATTAGTACATAACTGCCCTAGACCTCCTGGTATATTAGATATTAGTACTAGGGGTGCACCGAAATGAAAATTCTGGTCCGAAACCGAAACCGAAAATTCAGGATGCCCTTGACCGAAAACCGAAACCGAAACCGAAACTGCCTTTTTGCCCAAATACTTTTAAAATACTTTTTTTTTAATGATTTTATTAATAATTCTTTTTCATGAATGAAATTCATCTGTGGGTGGCGCTGTTATGGAGAGGGGGATCTGTGGGTGGCGCTGTTATGGAGAAGGGGATCTGTGGGTGGCGCTGTTATGGAGAGGGGGATCTGTGGGTGGCGCTGTTATGGAAAGGGGGATCTGTGGGTGGCGCTATGGAGAGGGGGATCTGTGGGTGGCGCTATGGAGAGGGGGATCTGTGGGTGGCGCTGTTATGGAGAGGGGGATCTGTGGGTGGCGCTGTTATGGAGAGGGGGATCTGTGGGTGGCGCTGTTATGGAGAGGGGGATCTGTGGGTGGCGCTGTTATGGAGAGGGGGATCTGTGGGTGGCGCTGTTATGGAGAGGGGGATCTGTGGGTGGCGCTGTTATGGAGAGGGGGATCTGTGGGTGGCGCTGTTATGGAGAGGGGGATCTGTGGGTGGCGCTGTTATGGAGAGGGTGATCTGTGGGTGGCGCTGTTATGGAGAGGGGGATCTGTGGGTGGCGCTGTTATGGAGAGGGGGATCTGTGGGTGGCGCTGTTATGGAGAGGGGGATCTGTGGGTGGCGCTGTTATGGAGAGGGGGATCTGTGCACTGTTATGGGCATAACAGTGCACAGATCCCTTTCCCCATAACAGTGCACAGATCCCTTTCCCCATAACAGTGCACAGATCCCCCCTCCCCATAGCAGTGCACAGATCCCCCCTCCCCATAGCAGTGCCATAGACCGATCCCCCTACCCATAACAGCCCCGGCCCTGCTGCTCACAGCATCACTCACTGCATCTTTATTTTACCTTACAATCGTGAGGCTCCAGTAACTAACAACTCTGCAGGCAGAGCGGAGGGCGGCGTAACGTCACTTACTCACGTGACGCACCTGCTCCGCCCACTTTATGAATGAAGGAGGCGGAGCAGGCGCGTCACGTGAGTAAGTGACGTTACGCCGGCCTCCGCTCTGCCTGCAGAGTTGTTAGTTACTGGAGCCTCACGATTGTAAGGTAAAATAAAGATGCAGTGACAAAGTAAACCGCCCGCCTGGCGCCCGCCCGCAGATGGTGGGTGACAAATCCCACACCCCATATTTTCGGCCGATATGTAACAATATCGGCCGAAGTGGATTAGGTGCATTTTCGGCCGATATTTTCGGCTGCCGAAATTTCGGTGCACCCCTAATTAGTACATAACCGCCCTCGACCTCCTGGTATATTAGATATTAGTACATAACCGCCCTTGACCTCCTGGTATATTAGATATTAGTACATAACCGCCCTCGGCCTCCTGGTAGATTAGATATTAGTACATAACCGCCCTCGACCTCCTGGTATATTAGATATTAGTACATAACCGCCCTCGACCTCCTGGTATATTAGATATTAGTACATAACCGCCCTCGACCTCCTGGTATATTAGATATTAGTACATAACCGCCCTCGACCTCCTGGTATATTAGGTATTAGTACATAACTGCCCTAGACCTCCTGGTATATTAGGTATTAGTACATAACTGCCCTAGACCTCCTGGTATATTAGGTATTAGTACATAACCGCCCTCGGCCTCCTGGTAGATTAGATATTAGTACATAACCGCCCTCGACCTCCTGGTATATTAGATATTAGTACATAACCGCCCTCGACCTCCTGGTATATTAGATATTAGTACATAACCGCCCTTGACCTCCTGGTATATTAGATATTAGTACATAACCGCCCTCGACCTCCTGGTATATTAGATATTAGTACATAACCGCCCTCGACCTCCTGGTATATTAGATATTAGTACATAACCGCCCTAGACCTCCTGGTATATTAGATATTAGTACATAACCATTCTAGACCTCCTGGTATATTAGATATTAGTACATAACCATCCTAGACCTCCTGGTATATTAGATATTAGTACATAACCGCCCTTGACCTCCTGGTATATTAGGTATTAGTACATAACTGCCCTAGACCTCCTGGTATATTAGGTATTAGTACATAACCGCCCTCGGCCTCCTGGTAGATTAGATATTAGTACATACCCGCCCTAGACCTCCTGGTATATTAGATATTAGTACATAACCGCCCTCGACCTCCTGGTATATTAGATATTAGTACATAACCGCCCTCGACCTCCTGGTATATTAGATATTAGTACATAACCGCCCTCGACCTCCTGGTATATTAGATATTAGTATATAACCGCCCTCGACCTCCTGGTATATTAGATATTAGTACATAACCGCCCTCGACCTCCTGGTATATTAGATATTAGTATATAACCACCCTAGACCTCCTGGTATATTAGATATTAGTATATAACGACTCTAGACCTCCTGGTAGATTAGATATTAGTACATAACCACCCTCGACCTCCTGGTATATTAGGTATTAGTACATAACCACCCTCGACCTCCTGGTATATTAGATATTAGTACATAACCGCCCTCGACCTCCTGGTATATTAGATATTAGTACATAACCGCCCTTGACCTCCTGGTAGATTAGATATTAGTACATAACCGCCCTCGACCTCCTGGTATATTAGATATTAGTACATAACCGCCCTTGACCTCCTGGTATATTAGGTATTGGTACATAACCGCCCTCGACCTCCTGGTAGATTAGATATTAGTACATAACCGCCCTCGACCTCCTGGTATATTAGATATTAGTACATAACCGCCCTCGACCTCCTGGTATATTAGATATTAGTACATAACTGCCCTCGACCTCCTGGTATATTAGATATTAGTACATAACCATTCTAGACCTCCTGGTATATTAGATATTAGTACATAACCATCCTAGACCTCCTGGTATATTAGATATTAGTACATAACCGCCCTTGACCTCCTGGTATATTAGGTATTAGTACATAACTGCCCTAGACCTCCTGGTATATTAGGTATTAGTACATAACCGCCCTCGGCCTCCTGGTAGATTAGATATTAGTACATAACCGCCCTTGACCTCCTGGTATATTAGATATTAGTACATAACCGCCCTCGACCTCCTGGTATGTTAGATATTAGTACATAACCGCCCTAGACCTCCTGGTATATTAGATATTAGTACATAACCGCCCTCGACCTCCTGGTATATTAGATATTAGTACATAACCATCCTAGACCTCCTGGTATATTAGATATTAGTACATAACCATCCTAGACCTCCTGGTATATTAGATATTAGTACATAACCATCCTAGACCTCCTGGTATATTAGATATTAGTACATAACCGCCCTTGACCTCCTGGTATATTAGATATTAGTACATAACTGCCCTAGACCTCCTGGTATATTAGGTATTAGTACATAACCGCCCTCGACCTCCTGGTATATTAGGTATTAGTACATAACCGCCCTCGACCTCCTGGTATGTTAGATATTAGTACATAACCATTCTAGACCTCCTGGTATATTAGATATTAGTATATAACGACTGTAGACCTCCTGGTATATTAGGTATTAGTACATAACCGCCCTCGGCCTCCTGGTATATTAGATATTAGTACATAACCATCCTAGACCTCCTGGTATATTAGGTATTGGTACATAACCGCCCTTGACCTCCTGGTATATTAGGTATTGGTACATAACCGCCCTCGACCTCCTGGTATATTAGATATTAGTACATAACCGCCCTCGACCTCCTGGTATATTAGATATTAGTACATAACCGCCCTTGACCTCCTGGTATATTAGATATTAGTACATAACCGCCCTCGACCTCCTGGTATATTAGATATTAGTACATAACCGCCCTCGACCTCCTGGTATGTTAGATATTAGTATATAACCGCCCTAGACCTCCTGGTATATTAGGTATTAGGACATAACCGCCCTTGACCTCTTGGTATATTAGATATTAGTACATAACTGCCCTCGACCTCCTGGTATATTAGATATTAGTACATAACCGCCCTCGACCTCCTGGTATATTAGGTATTAGTACATAACTGCCCTAGACCTCCTGGTATATTAGGTATTAGTACATAACCGCCCTCGGCCTCCTGGTAGATTAGATATTAGTACATAACCGCCCTAGACCTCCTGGTATATTAGATATTAGTACATAACCGCCCTCGACCTCCTGGTATATTAGATATTAGTACATAACTGCCCTCGACCTCTTGGTATATTAGGTATTAGTACATAACTGCCCTCGACCTCCTGGTATATTAGGTATTAGTACATAACGACTGTAGACCTCCTGGTATATTAGATATTAGTACATAACCGCCCTCGACCTCCGGGTATATTAGATATTAGTATATAACCGCCCTCGACCTCCTTGTATATTAGATATTAGTATATAACCGCCCTCGACCTCCTGGTATATTAGATATTAGTACATAACCACCCTCGACCTCCTGGTATATTAGGTATTAGTACATAACTGCCCTCGACCTCCTGGTATATTAGGTATTAGTACATAACCGCCCTAGACCTCCTGGTATATTAGGTATTAGTACATAACCGTCCTCGACCTCCTGGTATATTAGATATTAGTACATAACCGCCCTCGGCCTCCTGGTAGATTAGATATTAGTACATAACCGCCCTCAACCTCCTGGTATATTAGATATTAGTACATAACCGCCCTAGACCTCCTGGTATATTAGATATTAGTATATAACCGCCCTCGACCTCCTGGTATATTAGATATTAGTACATAACCGCCCTCGACCTCCTGGTATATTAGATATTAGTACATAACCGCCCTCGACCTCCTGGTATATTAGATATTAGTATATAACCGCCCTCGACCTCCTGGTATATTAGATATTAGTATATAACCGCCCTCGACCTCCTGGTATATTAGATATTAGTATATAACCACCCTAGACCTCCTGGTATATTAGATATTAGTATATAACGACTCTAGACCTCCTGGTATATTAGGTTTTAGTACATAACCGCCCTCGGCCTCCTGGTATATTAGATATTAGTACATAACCGCCCTCGACCTCCTGGTATATTAGATATTAGTACATAACCACCCTCGACCTCCTGGTATATTAGGTTTAGTACATAACCGCCCTAGACCTCCTGGTATATTAGGTATTAGTACATAACCGCCCTCGACCTCCTGGTATATTAGGTATTAGTACATAACCGCCCTTGACCTCCTGGTATATTAGATATTAGTACATAACCGCCCTCGACCTCCTGGTATATTAGATATTAGTACATAACCGCCCTCGACCTCCTGGTATATTAGGTATTAGTACATAACTGCCCTCGACCTCCTGGTATATTAGGTATTAGTACATAACTGCCCTCGACCTCCTGGTATATTAGGTATTAGTACATAACCGCCCTCGACCTCCTGGTATATTAGATATTAGTACATAACCGCCCTCGACCTCCTGGTATATTAGATATTAGTACATAACCGCCCTAGACCTCCTGGTATATTAGATATTAGTACATAACCGCCCTCGACCTCCTGGTATATTAGGTATTAGTACATAACTGCCCTCGACCTCCTGGTATATTAGGTATTAGTACATAACTGCCCTCGACCTCCTGGTATATTAGGTATTAGTACATAACTGCCCTCGACCTCCTGGTATATTAGGTATTAGTACATAACCGCCCTCGACCTCCTGGTATATTAGATATTAGTACATAACCGCCCACGACCTCCTGGTAGATTAGATATTAGTATATAACGACTCTAGACCTCCTGGTATATTAGGTATTAGTACATAACCGCCCTCGGCCTCCTGGTATATTAGATATTAGTATATAACCACCCTCGACCTCCTGGTATATTAGATATTAGTACATAACAGCCCTCGACCTCCTGGTATATTAGATATTAGTACATAACCGCCCTCGACCTCCTGGTATATTAGATATTAGTACATAACCGCCCTCGACCTCCTGGTATATTAGATATTAGTACATAACCGCCCTCGACCTCCTGGTATATTAGATATTAGTACATAACCGCCCTCGACCTCCTGGTATATTAGATATTAGTACATAACTGCCCTAGACCTCCTGGTATATTAGATATTAGTACTAGGGGTGCACCGAAATGAAAATTCTGGTCCGAAACCGAAACCGAAAATTCAGGATGCCCTTGACCGAAAACCGAAACCGAAACCGAAACTGCCTTTTTGCCCAAATACTTTTAAAATACTTTTTTTTTAATGATTTTATTAATAATTCTTTTTCATGAATGAAATTCATCTGTGGGTGGCGCTGTTATGGAGAGGGGGATCTGTGGGTGGCGCTGTTATGGAGAAGGGGATCTGTGGGTGGCGCTGTTATGGAGAGGGGGATCTGTGGGTGGCGCTGTTATGGAAAGGGGGATCTGTGGGTGGCGCTATGGAGAGGGGGATCTGTGGGTGGCGCTATGGAGAGGGGGATCTGTGGGTGGCGCTGTTATGGAGAGGGGGATCTGTGGGTGGCGCTGTTATGGAGAGGGGGATCTGTGGGTGGCGCTGTTATGGAGAGGGGGATCTGTGGGTGGCGCTGTTATGGAGAGGGGGATCTGTGGGTGGCGCTGTTATGGAGAGGGGGATCTGTGGGTGGCGCTGTTATGGAGAGGGGGATCTGTGGGTGGCGCTGTTATGGAGAGGGGGATCTGTGGGTGGCGCTGTTATGGAGAGGGTAATCTGTGGGTGGCGCTGTTATGGAGAGGGGGATCTGTGGGTGGCGCTGTTATGGAGAGGGGGATCTGTGGGTGGCGCTGTTATGGAGAGGGGGATCTGTGGGTGGCGCTGTTATGGAGAGGGGGATCTGTGCACTGTTATGGGCATAACAGTGCACAGATCCCTTTCCCCATAACAGTGCACAGATCCCTTTCCCCATAACAGTGCACAGATCCCCCCTCCCCATAGCAGTGCACAGATCCCCCCTCCCCATAGCAGTGCCATAGACCGATCCCCCTACCCATAACAGCCCCGGCCCTGCTGCTCACAGCATCACTCACTGCATCTTTATTTTACCTTACAATCGTGAGGCTCCAGTAACTAACAACTCTGCAGGCAGAGCGGAGGGCGGCGTAACGTCACTTACTCACGTGACGCACCTGCTCCGCCCACTTTATGAATGAAGGAGGCGGAGCAGGCGCGTCACGTGAGTAAGTGACGTTACGCCGGCCTCCGCTCTGCCTGCAGAGTTGTTAGTTACTGGAGCCTCACGATTGTAAGGTAAAATAAAGATGCAGTGACAAAGTAAACCGCCCGCCTGGCGCCCGCCCGCAGATGGTGGGTGACAAATCCCACACCCCATATTTTCGGCCGATATGTAACAATATCGGCCGAAGTGGATTAGGTGCATTTTCGGCCGATATTTTCGGCTGCCGAAATTTCGGTGCACCCCTAATTAGTACATAACCGCCCTCGACCTCCTGGTATATTAGATATTAGTACATAACCGCCCTTGACCTCCTGGTATATTAGGTATTAGTACATAACCGCCCTCGGCCTCCTGGTAGATTAGATATTAGTACATAACCGCCCTCGACCTCCTGGTATATTAGATATTAGTACATAACCGCCCTCGACCTCCTGGTATATTAGATATTAGTACATAACCGCCCTCGACCTCCTGGTATATTAGATATTAGTACATAACCGCCCTCGACCTCCTGGTATATTAGGTATTAGTACATAACTGCCCTAGACCTCCTGGTATATTAGATATTAGTACATAACTGCCCTAGACCTCCTGGTATATTAGGTATTAGTACATAACCGCCCTCGGCCTCCTGGTAGATTAGATATTAGTACATAACCGCCCTCGACCTCCTGGTATATTAGATATTAGTACATAACCGCCCTCGACCTCCTGGTATATTAGATATTAGTACATAACCGCCCTCGACCTCCTGGTATATTAGATATTAGTACATAACCGCCCTCGACCTCCTGGTATATTAGATATTAGTACATAACCGCCCTCGACCTCCTGGTATGTTAGATATTAGTACATAACCGCCCTAGACCTCCTGGTATATTAGATATTAGTACATAACCATTCTAGACCTCCTGGTATATTAGATATTAGTACATAACCATCC
The DNA here is from genome assembly GCF_905171765.1 of Bufo bufo. Classification (NCBI taxonomy): domain Eukaryota; kingdom Metazoa; phylum Chordata; class Amphibia; order Anura; family Bufonidae; genus Bufo; species Bufo bufo. The sequence goes on along the minus strand of NC_053393.1, from coordinate 533,255,813 downwards.
TAGACCTCCTGGTATATTAGATATTAGTACATAACCGCCCTTGACCTCCTGGTATATTAGGTATTAGTACATAACTGCCCTAGACCTCCTGGTATATTAGGTATTAGTACATAACCGCCCTCGGCCTCCTGGTAGATTAGATATTAGTACATACCCGCCCTAGACCTCCTGGTATATTAGATATTAGTACATAACCGCCCTCGACCTCCTGGTATATTAGATATTAGTACATAACCGCCCTCGACCTCCTGGTATATTAGATATTAGTACATAACCGCCCTCGACCTCCGGGTATATTAGATATTAGTATATAACCGCCCTCTACCTCCTGGTATATTAGATATTAGTACATAACCGCCCTCGACCTCCTGGTATATTAGATATTAGTATATAACCACCCTAGACCTCCTGGTATATTAGATATTAGTATATAACGACTCTAGACCTCCTGGTAGATTAGATATTAGTACATAACCACCCTCGACCTCCTGGTATATTAGGTATTAGTACATAACCACCCTCGACCTCCTGGTATATTAGATATTAGTACATAACCGCCCTCGACCTCCTGGTATATTAGATATTAGTACATAACCGCCCTCGACCTCCTGGTAGATTAGATATTAGTACATAACCGCCCTCGACCTCCTGGTATATTAGATATTAGTACATAACCGCCCTTGACCTCCTGGTATATTAGGTATTGGTACATAACCGCCCTCGACCTCCTGGTAGATTAGATATTAGTACATAACCGCCCTCGACCTCCTGGTATATTAGATATTAGTACATAACTGCCCTCGACCTCCTGGTATATTAGATATTAGTACATAACTGCCCTCGACCTCCTGGTATATTAGATATTAGTACATAACCATTCTAGACCTCCTGGTATATTAGATATTAGTACATAACCATCCTAGACCTCCTGGTATATTAGATATTAGTACATAACCGCCCTTGACCTCCTGGTATATTAGGTATTAGTACATAACTGCCCTAGACCTCCTGGTATATTAGGTATTAGTACATAACCGCCCTCGGCCTCCTGGTAGATTAGATATTAGTACATAACCGCCCTTGACCTCCTGGTATATTAGATATTAGTACATAACCGCCCTCGACCTCCTGGTATATTAGATATTAGTACATAACCGCCCTAGACCTCCTGGTATATTAGATATTAGTACATAACCGCCCTCGACCTCCTGGTATATTAGATATTAGTACATAACCATCCTAGACCTCCTGGTATATTAGATATTAGTACATAACCATCCTAGACCTCCTGGTATATTAGATATTAGTACATAACCATCCTAGACCTCCTGGTATATTAGATATTAGTACATAACCGCCCTTGACCTCCTGGTATATTAGGTATTAGTACATAACTGCCCTAGACCTCCTGGTATATTAGGTATTAGTACATAACCGCCCTCGACCTCCTGGTATATTAGGTATTAGTACATAACCGCCCTCGACCTCCTGGTATGTTAGATATTAGTACATAACCATTCTAGACCTCCTGGTATATTAGATATTAGTATATAACGACTGTAGACCTCCTGGTATATTAGGTATTAGTACATAACCGCCCTCGGCCTCCTGGTATATTAGATATTAGTACATAACCATCCTAGACCTCCTGGTATATTAGGTATTGGTACATAACCGCCCTTGACCTCCTGGTATATTAGGTATTGGTACATAACCGCCCTCGACCTCCTGGTAGATTAGATATTAGTACATAACCGCCCTCGACCTCCTGGTATATTAGATATTAGTACATAACCGCCCTTGACCTCCTGGTATATTAGATATTAGTACATAACCGCCCTTGACCTCCTGGTATATTAGATATTAGTACATAACCGCCCTCGACCTCCTGGTATGTTAGATATTAGTATATAACCGCCCTAGACCTCCTGGTATATTAGGTATTAGGACATAACCGCCCTTGACCTCTTGGTATATTAGATATTAGTACATAACTGCCCTCGACCTCCTGGTATATTAGATATTAGTACATAACCGCCCTCGACCTCCTGGTATATTAGGTATTAGTACATAACTGCCCTAGACCTCCTGGTATATTAGGTATTAGTACATAACCGCCCTCGGCCTCCTGGTAGATTAGATATTAGTACATAACCGCCCTAGACCTCCTGGTATATTAGATATTAGTACATAACCGCCCTCGACCTCCTGGTATATTAGATATTAGTACATAACTGCCCTCGACCTCCTGGTATATTAGGTATTAGTACATAACTGCCCTCGACCTCCTGGTATATTAGGTATTAGTACATAACCGCCCTCGACCTCCTGGTATATTAGATATTAGTACATAACCGCCCTCGACCTCCGGGTATATTAGATATTAGTATATAACCGCCCTCGACCTCCTTGTATATTAGATATTAGTATATAACCGCCCTCGACCTCCTGGTATATTAGATATTAGTACATATCCACCCTCGACCTCCTGGTATATTAGGTATTAGTACATAACTGCCCTCGACCTCCTGGTATATTAGGTATTAGTACATAACCGCCCTAGACCTCCTGGTATATTAGGTATTAGTACATAACCGTCCTCGACCTCCTGGTATATTAGATATTAGTACATAACCGCCCTCGGCCTCCTGGTAGATTAGATATTAGTACATAACCGCCCTCAACCTCCTGGTATATTAGATATTAGTACATAACCGCCCTAGACCTCCTGGTATATTAGATATTAGTATATAACCGCCCTCGACCTCCTGGTATATTAGATATTAGTACATAACCGCCCTCGACCTCCTGGTATATTAGATATTAGTACATAACCGCCCTCGACCTCCGGGTATATTAGATATTAGTATATAACCGCCCTCGACCTCCTGGTATATTAGATATTAGTACATAACCGCCCTCGACCTCCTGGTATATTAGATATTAGTATATAACCACCCTAGACCTCCTGGTATATTAGATATTAGTATATAACGACTCTAGACCTCCTGGTATATTAGGTTTTAGTACATAACCGCCCTCGGCCTCCTGGTATATTAGATATTAGTACATAACCGCCCTCGGCCTCCTGGTAGATTAGATATTAGTACATAACCACCCTCGACCTCCTGGTATATTAGGTTTAGTACATAACCGCCCTAGACCTCCTGGTATATTAGGTATTAGTACATAACTGCCCTCGACCTCCTGGTATATTAGGTATTAGTACATAACCGCCCTCGACCTCCTGGTATATTAGATATTAGTACATAACCGCCCTCGACCTCCTGGTATATTAGATATTAGTACATAACCGCCCTAGACCTCCTGGTATATTAGGTATTAGTACATAACTGCCCTCGACCTCCTGGTATATTAGGTATTAGTACATAACTGCCCTCGACCTCCTGGTATATTAGGTATTAGTACATAACCGCCCTCGACCTCCTGGTATATTAGATATTAGTACATAACCGCCCTCGACCTCCTGGTATATTAGATATTAGTACATAACCGCCCTAGACCTCCTGGTATATTAGGTATTAGTACATAACTGCCCTCGACCTCCTGGTATATTAGGTATTAGTACATAACTGCCCTCGACCTCCTGGTATATTAGGTATTAGTACATAACTGCCCTCGACCTCCTGGTATATTAGGTATTAGTACATAACTGCCCTCGACCTCCTGGTATATTAGGTATTAGTACATAACCGCCCTCGACCTCCTGGTATATTAGATATTAGTACATAACCGCCCACGACCTCCTGGTAGATTAGATATTAGTATATAACGACTCTAGACCTCCTGGTATATTAGGTATTAGTACATAACCGCCCTCGGCCTCCTGGTATATTAGATATTAGTATATAACCACCCTCGACCTCCTGGTATATTAGATATTAGTATATAACGACTCTAGACCTCCTGGTATATTAGGTATTAGTACATAACCGCCCTCGACCTCCTGGTATATTAGATATTAGTACATAACCGCCCTCGACCTCCTGGTATATTAGATATTAGTACATAACCGCCCTAGACCTCCTGGTATATTAGGTATTAGTACATAACTGCCCTCGACCTCCTGGTATATTAGGTATTAGTACATAACTGCCCTCGACCTCCTGGTATATTAGGTATTAGTACATAACCGCCCTTGACCTCCTGGTATATTAGATATTAGTACATAACCGCCCTCGACCTCCTGGTATATTAGATATTAGTACATAACCGCCCTAGACCTCCTGGTATATTAGGTATTAGTACATAACTGCCCTCGACCTCCTGGTATATTAGGTATTAGTACATAACTGCCCTCGACCTCCTGGTATATTAGGTATTAGTACATAACTGCCCTCGACCTCCTGGTATATTAGGTATTAGTACATAACTGCCCTCGACCTCCTGGTATATTAGGTATTAGTACATAACCGCCCTCGACCTCCTGGTATATTAGATATTAGTACATAACCGCCCACGACCTCCTGGTAGATTAGATATTAGTATATAACGACTCTAGACCTCCTGGTATATTAGGTATTAGTACATAACCGCCCTCGGCCTCCTGGTATATTAGATATTAGTATATAACCACCCTCGACCTCCTGGTATATTAGATATTAGTATATAACGACTCTAGACCTCCTGGTATGTTAGATATTAGTATATAACCGCCCTCGGCCTCCTGGTAGATTAGATATTAGTACATAACCACCCTCGACCTCCTGGTATATTAGGTTTAGTACATAACCGCCCTAGACCTCCTGGTATATTAGGTATTAGTACATAACTGCCCTCGACCTCCTGGTATATTAGGTATTAGTACATAACCGCCCTCGACCTCCTGGTATATTAGATATTAGTACATAACCGCCCTCGGCCTCCTGGTAGATTAGATATTAGTACATAACCACCCTCGACCTCCTGGTATATTAGGTTTAGTACATAACCGCCCTAGACCTCCTGGTATATTAGGTATTAGTACATAACTGCCCTCGACCTCCTGGTATATTAGGTATTAGTACATAACCGCCCTTGACCTCCTGGTATATTAGATATTAGTACATAACCGCCCTCGACCTCCTGGTATATTAGATATTAGTACATAACCGCCCTAGACCTCCTGGTATATTAGGTATTAGTACATAACTGCCCTCGACCTCCTGGTATATTAGGTATTAGTACATAACTGCCCTCGACCTCCTGGTATATTAGATATTAGTACATAACTGCCCTCGACCTCCTGGTAGATTAGGTATTAGTACATAACCGCCCTCGACCTCCTGGTATATTAGATATTAGTACATAACTGCCCTCGACCTCCTGGTATATTAGGTATTAGTACATAACCGCCCTTGACCTCCTGGTATATTAGGTATTAGTACATAACCGCCCTTGACCTCCTGGTATATTAGGTATTAGTACATAACCGCCCTTGACCTCGTGGTATATTAGGTATTAGTACATAACCGCCCTTGACCTCCTGGTATATTAGATATTAGTACATAACCGCCCTCGACCTCCTGGTATATTAGATATTAGTACATAACCGCCCTCGACCTCCTGGTATATTAGATATTAGTACATAACCGCCCTTGACCTCCTGGTATATTAGATATTAGTACATAACTGCCCTCGACCTCCTGGTATATTAGGTATTAGTACATAACTGCCCTCGACCTCCTGGTATATTAGGTATTAGTACATAACTGCCCTCGACCTCCTGGTATATTAGGTATTAGTACATAATCAGCCTATCGCTAGCTGCAGTTGTAGTTTGTGCAGGTCGGGGCATTGTACCATCTCTGCCATGGACACCAGTCTATTTAGAAGCTGGAGTTTGGTTTTACAGCAGGATTGATATCTGAGACAACAAAGTCTTAAGCTAATTTTTGTTGTTCACGTTGCATTTGCACATTTAAAATGAACCATACTTTGTTGTTTTATGGAACATATGAAGATGTGGATAGCGGGACATTTGCCTGAATTTTGCATTTGTATCACTGCTGCGATGCTCTTAGTTTGTGATATCACTGATCTGGGGGCTTCTGGTTTGCATCAGGATGACTTTCATCTTCAGGTTCCTACTGATTACAGCTCCTGGTGGCAAATAGGGAACAAAGGACGCAAGTGATTATTGTGCATTTGTGCCGGTACTTTCCCTAGAATTAGGGAGGCATCAAGAGATTTACATGAGTCTTAGTGTTCTAGAACGCCTGGCTTTGAAGTCTTTGCTCCACTACTGTCTAATATTTTATAGGGAGAAGGAACATCACTGTCAAATGGGAACATGTGCTGTGCACCCAGGACGGGAGATTAAAGCTTGTGCCCCTGCTTTTCTTTTTATTCTGCAGGATAAAAAGTCCAAGAGGATAAATACTTTGCATCTATCTATCTCTAAAATGCAAAGTGCTGCGGAATATAGTGGTGCTTAGGGGTGTTGCTTGGGTCTTAAAACATCAGAGGCATGAGCCCAAGGCATATGTCTACCCCAACCCCCCCTCAAAACTGAGCTCCTCCACCCACAGTATAAATGCACAGCTCCTCCACCCACAGTATACAGTATAAATGCACAGCTCCTCCACCCACAGTATACAGTATCTGCACAGCTCCTCCACCCACAGTATACAGTATCTGCACAGCTCCTCCACCCACAGTATACAGTATAAATGCACAGCTCCTCCACCCACAGTATACAGTATATGTGTACAGCTCCTCCACCCACAGTATACAGTATAAATGCACAGCTCCTCCACCCACAGTATACAGTATCTGCACAGCTCCTCCACCCACAGTATACAGTATCTGCACAGCTCCTCCACCCACAGTATACAGTATCTGCACAGCTCCTCCACCCACAGTATACAGTATCTGCACAGCTCCTCCACCCACAGTAAACAGTATATATGCACAGCTCCTCCACCCACAGTATACAGTATCTGCACAGCTCCTCCACCGACAGTATACAGTATATGCACAGCTCCTCCACCCACAGTATACAGTATATGCACAGCTCCTCCACCCACAGTATACAGTATATGTACAGCTCCTCCACCCACAGTATACAGTATATCTGCACAGCTCCTCCACCCACAGTATACAGTATCTGCACAGCTCCTCCACCCACAGTATACAGTATCTGCACAGCTCCTCCACCCACAGTATACAGTATATATACACAGCTCCTCCACCCACAGTATACAGTATATGCACAGCTCCTCCACCCACAGTATACAGTATATGCACAGCTCCTCCACCCACAGTATTCAGTATCTGCACAGCTCCTCCACCGACAGTATACAGTATATGCACAGCTCCTCCACCCACAGTATGCAGTATATGCACAGCTCCTCCACCCACAGTATACAGTATATATGCACAGCTCCTCCACCCACAGTATACAGTATATGTACAGCTCCTCCACCCACAGTATACAGTATCTGCACAGCTTCTCCACCCACAGTATACAGTATCTGCACAGCTCCTCCACCCACAGTATACAGTATATTTGCACAGCTCCTCCACCCACAGTATACAGTATATGCACAGCTCCTCCACCCACAGTATACAGTATATGCACAGCTCCTCCACTCACAGTATACAGTATATGCACAGCTCCTCCACCCACAGTATACAGTATATGTACAGCTCCTCCACCCACAGTATACAGTATCTGCACAGCTCCTCCACCCACAGTATACAGTATCTGCACAGCTCCTCCACCCACAGTATACAGTATATCTGCACAGCTCCTCCACCCACAGTATACAGTATATGTGCACAGCTCCTCCACCCACAGTATACAGTATATGCACAGCTCCTCCACCCACAGTATACAGTATCTGCACAGCTCCTCCACCCACAGTATACAGTATCTGCACAGCTCCTCCACCCACAGTATACAGTATATCTGCACATCTCCTCCACCCACAGTATACAGTATGTGCACAGCTCCTCCACCCACAGTATACAGTATATCTGCACAGCTCCTCCACCCACAGTATACAGTATCTGCACAGCTCCTCCACCCACAGTATACAGTATACGCACAGCTCCTCCACCCACAGTATACAGTATCTGCACAGCTCCTCCACCCACAGTATACAGTATATGTGCACAGCTCCTCCACCCACAGTATACAGTATATGCACAGCTCCTCCACCCACAGTATACAGTATACGCACAGCTCCTCCACCCACAGTATACAGTATATGTGCACAGCTCCTCCACCCACAGTATACAGTATCTGCACAGCTCCTCCACCCACAGTATACAGTATATGTGCACAGCTCCTCCACCCACAGTATACAGTATATGCACAGCTCCTCCACCCACAGTATACAGTATCTGCACAGCTCCTCCACCCACAGTATACAGTATATGCACAGCTCCTCCACCCACAGTATACAGTATATGCACAGCTCCTCCACCCACAGTATACAGTATATGCACAGCTCCTCCACCCACAGTATACAGTATCTGCACAGCTCCTCCACCCACAGTATACAATATCTGCACAGCTCCTCCACCCACAGTATACAGTATATGCACAGCTCCTCCACCCACAGTATACAGTATATGCACAGCTCCTCCACCCACAGTATACAGTATCTGCACAGCTCCTCCACCCACAGTATACAGTATATGCACAGCTCCTCCACCCACAGTATACAGTATATGCACAGCTCCTCCACCCACAGTATACAGTATATATGCACAGCTCCTCCACCCACAGTATACAGTATATGCACAGCTCCTCCACCCACAGTATACAGTATATGCACAGCTCCTCCACCCACAGTATACAGTATATGTACAGCTCCTAGAAGCAGTTTATAGTGTAACACACTGATGGGCCCATAAACAGACATGGATGAAAGTGGACTTCCATGTCGCTTCCCTGCATTGCTTGCACTTCTCTGTGCTCCTTCACACTGGCACTGGTTGCTGCTGGGCTGGAAGAGGCAATTTACACATCCCTTTTAGGCTACTTTCACACCTGCGTTCAGGTGTCCGCTCGTGCGCTCCGTTTGAAGGGGCTCACAAGCGGCCCTGAACGCAGCCGTCCAACACTAATGCATTCTCAATGGAGGCGGATCCACTGAGAATGCATCCGCCTGCCAGCGCTCAGCCTCCGCTCCGCTCAGCAGGCGGACACCTGAACGCTGCTTGCAGTGTTCGGGTGTCCGCCTGGCCGTGCGGAGGCGAGCGGATCCGTCCAGACTTATAATGGAAGTCAATGGGGACGGATCCGTTTGAAGATGACACCATATGGCTCAATCTTCAAGCGGATCCGTCCCCCATTGACTTTCAATGTAAAGTCTGGACGGATCCGCTCAGACAACTTTCACACTTAGAAATTTTTCTAAGTTATAATGCAGACGGATCCGTTCTGAACGGATGCAAACGTCTGCATTATAGGAGCGGATCCGTCTGTGAAGACATCAGACGGACCCGCTCTGAACGCTAGTGTGAAAGTAGCCTCACTGGTACCAGCACTGGTGAGGACAGGACACAGCAGCTCTGTTATCTGCTTGTCCTGTCTGGGATACGGTGCTCAGCTGCTAGGCCTGTTTAAAGGGAACCTGTCACCGGGATTTTGGGTATAGAGCTGAGGACATGGGTCGCTAGATCGCCGCTAGCACATCCGCAATACCCAGTTGCCATAGCTCTGTGTGCTTTTATTGTGTAAAAAAAAAAGATTTGATACATATGCAAATTACCCTGAGATGAGTCCTGTCCCTGAGATGAGTCCTGTACGTGAGAGGAGTCAGGGACAGGACTCATCTCAGGTTAATTTGTATATGTATCAAATCTTTTTTTTTTACACAATAAAAGCACTCAGAGCTATGGGGACTGGGTATTGCGGATGTGCTAGCGGCGATCTAGCAACCCATGTCCTCAGCTCTATACCCAAAATCCCGGTGACAGGTTCCCTTTAAGGGCCCAGTATAACTACAGGACGTTCTTCATGCTGGTCATTGACCTACACTAGACTGGCAGTTAATGGAGCTGCTAGTTATATGTTTAGTGTGCCTCCCAGCTCCACACTGGTGGCTCAGTGCAGAGCAATGGAGAAAGTGCTGACCAGAGGTTCCGGGCCAAATGCTTGTAATCCGGGGCCTAGGCCCTGGATCTAGGTGCCTAGCGACGCCCTTGGTGGTGCCATATAAATATTATCTATCAGTATCTGATATTCATCTTTCTATTTAAAGGGGTTCTCTACCTTACTGATGATCTATCCTTTGGATAGGTTGTCAGCATCTGATCTGCAGGGGTCTGACACCCGGGACCCTATCCAGCAGCATGGACTTTGTAGGAGGGCAATCAGGGATTCAGCCGCGGTGCACAATGAAAGGACTAGCCTGGAGGAACGCTTACCCGGCCCCTGAGGTGGGAGATGAGGTAAATATACCTTTGACAATGTCAATTGCTATTCCACTAATTAGGGCAAATAAGTAGAAGGTCTCAGAAGTAAATTACCCTTAAAATATAACTTTTATTAAATATGAGAATAAAATAGATATTCCCTCAAAACAAATAGTGCATATACTGTATGTGTGCAGATATAAAGGAAAATCCGCCTGATTTAGTATTTAATCCAAAGGTATCTCTACTTTTTGCAGTGTCTGTACTAATAAAATGTATCAAATTAGGGACTTTGCAAACTGTAAGACACAGGGTGTAGTCTATCTCTGTACTTGCACCTGTCCCCTCAACTATGATTATTGAGGTTGTACGTAAATCCGCTCGTGGCGGTGACTGGGACAAACAAATTCTACGTAAAGAGGCTCAATGGATCGACCGTCTCAAATCGGTGTCTCCCTCCGGCCTAAATGAACAGATATCTTTTGCCTGCTTTCTCTGAGAACACACCTCTGCGTAACTGCCCTGGTGTTTCATTTATCCTGCCTCTTATGTATATTCATCTGCCTTTCTCATCAGACCAATATAGGTCCAGTGCGTTTTATTGTCATCCATGGGGATTCGTGGGTTATTGGTTATTACATCCTTGGCCCCCGCTTATATTATCCTCTTTCTATATATGCATACCCTCTGTTTTAATTGTCTCTCTGGCCCCTATTACAGGTTGTCCATTTGCATCATAATGATCTAACTGAGAATGATATTGACTCCATACTACAGGCCTCTCAGCCCCTCAGGTCATGGTATATATGCCACGATTTTACCAAATCAAATGTTAGTAAGTATGTACTGGGGATCTAAAAAGGGATCGAGCCACATCCCTAACCTCTTCCCAAAATTGAGTGATGTGGAGGCATGTCCAAAAAAATGTGGTATAGGGAGCCCACATCACTGCAAACAGGCAGAATAGTGGGGTTTATGGAGTGTAGAAGGGCAGGAGTGTGGTACCAGTGCATAAGCAGCTTGTACTGGGTCTCCCTATACGTGGTGCGAACGGAGGACTCAGCTGCCCTATTCCGAATAGTTTGCTAAGCGGTGCGAGAGAGGGTCGACCCAAGGACATTAGCCCATTTAGCCTTATCGGAATGGTGAGGAGCCGATAGATGAGACAAATCAGACCTCTCGTCCCGGTGCCCAGTCGGCCCAAAAGCTCAAATGTGGTGGGGAGTGACACCTGTGGATACCCAAAGGTAGTGATCACATAGTGGCGGATCTGAAGGTAGTGAAAACCCTCAGCTGTAGGTACACTGGATGCTCCTGCAGCTGTGCAGAGGAGCGAAACATCCACGATATCTGCTAGACAAGATAGACCCAACGATGACCACAGTCCCGGATTTTATGCATAGTCCTACAGTATGTGGCCCCTTCCCCGTGAATGTGCTGTGTTTGGCTTTTTTCCATCAGTGTCATGTAGACTGTGAACGGAGGAGCGGGGTGCATGTTCAAAAGGCGCTCAATTCGAACAATTCCTAGCCACAGTCTTGCAGTTGGAGGTAACAGGGGATGGGGTCCGGCGATGGGCGGGGGTCCTTGAAGGTACACAGGCTATGGGGCCTGATGCTGAACTATTTCTCCTGCTTCTCATTCAAAGGGGTTTCCTTCAGCCACCACCAGGGGGAGCTCAGTGCAAATATATTTTACAGCTTCTGTTGAGATTGATGGTAACGGTATAAATTCCTATACACTCAGCTCCTCCTAGCGGTGGCTGCAGACAATCGGTTTTATCATGTATGATATCAAAGAGATATAGACTGTAGGGAAGGGGATTTATTAATGTATTTATACCAGCTTTCTAGAATTAGTACACTGAGGAATATGGTGCTAATACAGTAGATATAATGCACATAGATGTCGGATGACCAACACATTTTGCAGAAAGCATGCCGCTGTCATATAAGGCATATAACTCACTTTCAAAAGATTGTCTCAGGGTTAATATGAAGGAAGAGGTGCATCCTGGGAGGACTTGAGTCCTCTGAGACTGGGCTGATATCAGAGGATAATTTTAAGGAAGCTAAAATAGATCAAGTACTTAAAGAGATTAAGTGATTCGGAGTCATTGCGGTGGCAGCGGCCGAGTGTCACTGATTGCCGTGCTTTCTAGGCAGAGCCTCCTGTGTTGGTTAAACAGGCGCAGGGCAGGATTATTGGCTTAGGCGACTATCTGATATGCGCCATGGCTTCTCTTCAGTCATCGCTACAGGAGTGGAGGAGATCTGGATACTGTCTCCAAGACTGAAAGGTTAAAATGAACACAATACACGAAGACGGCGTAGCAGAAAAAAGGATCCTTGAGTCGTCTTATTCTGCCATATATTTTTCTAGGAAAGCTGGGTAATAGGCGATGTAGCTGCCATACAGTCTGTCAGCTAATAATGGAGCAATACAACCTACCTCTCATTCCATATCACTGCCATATGTTATTCAGGAGTCTGGGAAAGCTGGATGACAGGCAATATGACCACCAATACACTGACGAACAAAAGGGTAACAATTAGTGTTGATCAAGCATGCTGGGCAGATCGCGGTGTTCGGCCGAATACCGTGTGTGCTCGAGCACAATGCTCGAGTCTTCTCCCTGCGCGTTTGTTGGCTGCTACGCAGCCAATAAACGTTCAGGTAAGTACTACCACTCATTGTAATGCCGTAGCCATGTTGGTTACTGGCATTACAATGATTGGCTGGACGGAATATATAGCACCCGATCACGCGGGTTTGGCTCAGTGTTAGTCAGGGAGAGCTGCGCTTAGGAAAGGACAGATAGTGTAGGGAATTGATTCAATTAAATTTAGTTTTTTTGTTAGGCAGGGTTGGTGTTAGAGACCCAGAAGTCCTTTTAAGGACTATTGTTGTATCTGGCAGCAATATATATTTTTAGCGCAACCTGCACTAAATAGCTTGCAATTGTTTGGCCGCTGCAGACAGCGACATCATTTGCGCTACATCTCCTATGTAACGTGTGCGCAGCCTAAAAATATCTGTGACATCCAGTGTACTTTTTCCGTAGACGGTGTCTGCTGCGGACAGTGACATTACCTGCGCAACCCCCCCTTCTCCTCCTCCACCTCCTCCTCCACTTCCACCTCTGAATTCTCATCTTGCAGCACCAGTCAGCATCAGTCGGTAGCTGGAAGCAGTGTAGCAATGCAGTGGGGAAGCGCCAACAGGCCGTGCTGAAGCTGATATGCTTAGGGGACATGCAGCACACCGCTGCAGAGCTGTGGCAGGGGATAAGGGACCAGACTGAGCTGTGGCTCTCGCCACTCAACCTAGAACCAGGCATGGTTGTGTCTGATAATGGCCTTAACTTGGTGGTGGCTTTGGAGCTCGGCAAGCTCACACACATCCCATGCCTAGCCCACGTGTTCAACCTAGTGGTTCAGCGGTTTCTCAAAACCTACCCCAATTTGCCAGAGCTACTGGTGAAGGTGCGCTGCGTGTGTGCCCATTTCCAAAAGTCATCTATAGCTGCCGCCGGTCTGGCAACGCTTGCAATTGCCAGCTCACCGACTGTTGTGCGCTGGAACTCGATGTTCCACATGTTGGCCAGGCTTTGTGAGCAGCAGAGGGCAGTAGTGGAATACCAGCTGTAACATGGTTGTCGCCTTTCTAGTCAGCTTCCGCTATTCACAAGCGAGGAGTGGGCCTCTGACCTCTTACCTCTGTGAGGTTTTACACAACTTTGAGGAATCAACACAGATGGTGAGAGGCGATGCCGCTATTATCAGCTTAACCATCCCACTTCTGTGTCTACTCAAACGTTCGCTGCTCACTATGAAGACGGATGCTTTGCATGTGGAAGAGGTGGAAATGGGGGAAGACATTACACAGGGTGATAGCCAGACCACCCTCAGTTCGTCTTCTCAGATTGGATGATGAGGAGGAGGAGGATCAGGAGACGGTTGCCTCCGCTACAGAGGGTAGTACCCATAGCAGGTTTATTCCATCGGTTCAGCGTGGATGGGCAGAAGAAGAGGATGAGGATATTGAGAGTCATCCTCCTGATGAGGACAGCAAAGTCTTGTCTGTTGGGAGTATGGCACACATGGCTGACTTTGTTAGGCTGCCTTTCCCGTGACCCGCGCGTTATATGCATTTTGGCCAACACCGATTACTGGTTGTTCACCCTTCTCGACCCCCCGCCACAAAGAGAACTCTCACCTCTCATTCCTGTGGTGGAGAGGACGAGCAAAACGGTGCAATACCAGAAGGTCCTTGTGTAAAAATTGCTCCAAAAATTTCCATCTGACAACGCTGACGGCAGAGTACGTAGTTCCTTGGGCAACCGAGGAGGGTAGACGAGGGGAACACATAGCAGTTCCAACAGAGGCAGGGCAACACTCTCCCAGGCCTGAGACTGTTTCACCCCGCCAGCACCCTGACCCTGATGCGCGACCACTTTGGTGCTCGATCAACACTAGTAACAATGTTTTGAACTTTTGACTTTAAGGCTCCATATCTGACCATCCACTACAGCTTGGCTATCTCTTACATAAATTGGACTTGAAACTATTTAGCATATTATTAGTTCTTCATATTCTTGTCATGTAACTGCATTGTTACTGTTTTGCTCCTAAAATTCTAAATTAAAATTTTTATTATTTTGTAAATCCACCTTTAGCTTTCAGCACTGCCTGAATCCTTCTGGGCATGCTCTCGATCAGATTCAAGCATGTCTCGACCAAAATCTGTCCCCAGGTTTCTTCTACACGTTCCCAATGTTGGTGCATACTGGTCGACTCACTTGGGTACAAATCCAGCTGTTTCTTCAGCTCTAACCACAATAGTTTCATTGGATTGAGGTCTGGGGACTAATCCAGCACCTCTACTTCATTGTCATCTAATCATTTCTTCGCCAATCTTGACGTATGCTTCATGTCGTTGTCCTGCTGGAACACTATGTCGTCCTTTTCATACCCATAGTACTCGCGTGTACTCATCTTGTAGGATACTCACATATAGCTCAGCATGGAGACCACCATTGATCCTGGTCAAGTATCTAACACCTTTGCCTGTGAAATAACCCCATATTATCAGAATTGACAGTTCCTTCAATTTCTCAATCCATTAGCCCCCTTTTCCCTGGTTGCTTCCAGACCCATTTGCACCTAGTCTATTGACTTTTGTCTCATCACTCCAAATCACCCGCTTCCAATCTTCTACTGTCCACTGTTCGTACTTTTTTGCAAACTCGAGCCAACACTTCTTATGATGATATTGAAGTCGAGGTTTCTTCACCTTTTTTGGGCCCCCATTCTAGACTTGTGTAATGTGCGTTGCACGGTGCTTGCATGGACATCTGTGGTCTCACTATTACGAAGCATACGAGTCACCTCCACTGTGGTGTTTGTAGCACCAGAACTAATAGACCTTGTCATGAGTCGACCTGTTGACGCCAATATTTTTCCTGGACGTCCACCTCTTGGCTTTGGAATGGATGGACGGATTTCATTTTGTATTCTTCCACCTGTCATAATCAGATGATGCAATTTGACAATTTTCTTGGCCGAGATACCGCTATCGCTGAGCTGGATGATTCAGTTTCTCTTTTCTTGGGAAATCTTCTTCATGGCTGCTCCTAGATTCGAACCAGGGATCTTTCACTTGGAAATCAACCTAATAACACACTGAGCTATTAGGGAATATGAGAACAGATTGTAATTTGAAGTCTACAAGAAGAAAAAGATTGTTCCACCACCAGGAGTAAACAGTAACAATGCAGTTACATGAGAAGAATCTGAAGGACTAATCATATCCTAAATAGCTGCACGTCCAATTTATGTATGAGATGATTGGCTATAAAATTATGGGAGTCTCACGTTTTAAGTTGTAGTGGATTTAGTAAAGGAAAGTATTACTTAGTAATGCACTGATTCAACTTCGAATCCCAGACTGATATGCAACAAGGCACATTTCAAATGCAGGAATCCGGGGAAGCTGGATGGCGAGCAATATGGCCACCGTTATTGATCCCATAGTCGCTGTCACCAAGTTTCCTTAGACTTTGAAAGGACTACTCTACCCAGTAATGCAGTGATACCACCTCCGATCCCATGCATAATGAGGACTATTTGTCATTTAGGACAGGCGGGTGGGACCCCAGAAGGGAGTGGAATTGCTTAGGATGAGTTCACATCACCATTTGGCTTTCCGTTCTTCTGATCCCTCAAAAGAAGAGAAAAAAAAACAGGATCCTGTAAAAAAAAAAAAAACGGATCCTGTTGAGTCAGTTCGGACGGGTTTGCGTTTGCATTATGGAATTCCGTTATAGGTTCCGTTATAACAGAGTTATAATGGAATTTTAAGATGGAATTCAAAACAGAAGCCTTTAAGAGTCGACGGGACTATTTTTTTCCGTCATGTATAAAGGAACCAAACAGAACCGTTATTTGTCCCCATAGACCTGTATTAGGACGGAGCAAAACGAAATGCCTCTTAAAGGCTTCCGTTTTGCATTCCGTCCTAAAATTCCGTTATATTCCGTTATAACTCTGTTATAACGGAGCCTATAATGGAATTCCATAACGCAAATGCGAACTTGTCCTTATCCATAGGATTGCATAGGATCCTTTTTTTGTAAAAAAAAATTGGATCCTGTTCCATCAGTTGTCATCCGTTCGAGCCATTACTGTCTGAGACCCATTTTTTCAGACGAAAAAAAAAAATTCTGCATGCAGGACTTTTTTTCCTTCTCAAAAAACGGATCTGAGACGAAAATGACTCAAACGGATGGCAACTGATGGAACAGGATCCGTTTTTTTTTGTTTTTTTTTACAGGATCCTGTTTTTTCCCCCTCTGTCTTCTTCTAACGGATCAGAAGAACAGAAAAACTCATCTGTGATGTGAACTCAGCCTAAGGCTACTTTCACACTGCCGTTTCAGGGTCCGCCTGTGAGATCCGTTTCAAGGCTCTCACAAGCGGCCCAAAACGGATCAGTTTAGCCCCAATGCATTCTGAATGGATGCGGATTCATTCAGAATGCATCCGTTTGGCTCCGTTCCGCCTCCATTCCGCTCTGGAGGCGGACACCAAAACGCTGCAAGCCTGGCGGTGCGGAGCCAAACGGATCCGTCCTGACTTACAATGTAAGACAATGGGGACGGTTCCGTTTACATTGACACAATATTGGTGCAATTGTAAAAGGATCCGTACCCCATTGACTTTCAATGTAAAGTCAGGACAGATCCGTTTGACTTACACTTAGACTTTTTTTGACTAAGTGTAAGCAGACGGATCCGTACTGAACGGATACCATCGTTTGCATTTATAGGTGCGGATCCGTCTGTACAGATACCAGACGGATCCGCACCTAACGCAGGTGTTAAGTAGCCTTAGTTATATGGGCTGTCACCCAGCTTTCCTGCCTAGTTATGGAGTAATATATACCTCCTCCATCATATCACTGAATAGGTGGATTCAGGAGTTTTGGAAAGCTGTAAGACAACTACTAAGACAACTTCTAGTTCTGTGATCAACAGATTTTTTTTAAAGAAAATTTGCTAACTTTTTTTAAGGGTCAGTTAGAGTGCAGTATAATATACGGCAACTATAAAAGAGAAGAACACATCAGGCGGTATACTATCAGCGCCAGGAGTAATCTTGCAAAACATCTGTTCCTGTGAAAGTGAATTATGTGATGTATATTGAGATGATACACATTAATAAAAAAAAATTGAGTACTATAGCTTTAAATGCTGCTGAAGCAATTCTGCGTTTAAAGATAAGATTTCTCACCAATGTATACCTCCAGAATACACATGGATTTCCAGGTTAGGATCTTATATAGTGCCTATGACATGTGCCAGTATAATGCCTCCTGATTGGCTGAGGATAATCGCAAGGCATTATGGGCAAGCCCACCAGCCCTAGCGGCGTCCGAGGTCATGTGATGCTCCTTCTTCATCTTCCCCTCCCTGTTGTGCTGTCTTCTGATCCGTAAAATGGTGGACATCATTTTCAATGATTTGGCCAAAATGAATTGCAAAAAATTTCGGATTCGCTACAATTCAAACTTTTGGGGAAAATCATAACAAAGTTGATACATTTACCATTGATTCGCTCATCTCTGATAATAAACAATGACCTAATATAATGATTATTGGCTGAGAAACAATGGTCCAGTGATTGACTAGTGATGAGCGATAATTGGCAGCTGATAAATGATACTTCATGGCTGGTAAGCAATGATTGACAGATGATGAACTGCCTCTATTTTCCCATATCACCATGTCCTAATTGTTTCAGAAGCTAAACCCAGTATTTATGTGGCGGAGATGGGGAGTCAGCGTCAACGTCCACATCCCATTTAGACCCTCCGCCACCTGCTCTAAACAGCTGCTCTAATCCACCAGGGAAATGAGATCCAGTGTTTTGTAGACGAGAGATCCCGAGTGTCAGAGTTTACATCGTACATTAAAGGACGGATAATACAGGCTCCATTGACGTCTCTGGTCGGATTTATTGAGGCTATAAGTGTTAAAATGTAAATTCCAGCAGATTAGTCGAGGGCTAAAAAGAGGATAATTAATAAAATATTACTGATCCAACCATAATCACAAGAACAGAAGCTACAGAGAAAGTCATTAGAGAGCAATGGAATCTGCCAAATGTCAGTGTTAATGGGGCATCACAAACCAGCTTTAGCCTGAGTTCACACATTTCAATACAATGCTATATGATGGTACTTTACATTTAAAGACAATGGGATTCAAACATTTAATGAGGTGGCTATATTCACTTCTCTGTTCGTTTCCATATTGTTTTTTTCTGCCAGACAGGATAGTGCGGGAGACCATAAAAGAGGCAAACAAGCAGAAAGCAGATCAAACAAAGATGAATCCTTTGGACTCTATTTGCTTCAGTGAAGTACATGGATCCGTCACGGGTAAATGTTTGAATATTGTTTTCTGTATTCAAATGTATACCCTGATGGAAAGTCCAGCGCAGGGGTAACCACTGTGTGAACCCATATATAACCCTATATACAAGAATAGTAGTATAATACTTGTCACTATATAAATAACTGCAATAATAATTGTTATTATGTACAAAAATACAAGTATGATAAAACTGCTCCCTATGTACAAGAATATAACTACTATATACTGCTCCTATGTACAAGAATATAACTACTATAATACTGCTCCTATGTACAAGAATATAACTACTATAATACTGCCTCCTATGTACAAGAATATAACTACTATAATACTGCTTCCTATGTACAAGAATATAACTACTATAATACTGCCTCCTATGTACAAGAATATAACTACTATAATACTGCCTCCTATGTACAAGAATATAACTGCTATAATACTGCTCCTATGTACAAGACTATAACTACTATAATACTGCCTCCTATGTACAGGAATGTAACTACTATAATACTGCTCCTATGTACAAGAATATAACTACTATAATACTGCCTCCTATGTACAAGAATATAACTACTATAATACTGCCTCCTATGTACAAGAATATAACTACTATAATACTGCTCCTATGTACAAGAATATAACTACTATAATACTGCTCCTATGTACAAGAATATAACTACTATAATACTGCCTCCTATGCACAAGAATATAACTACTATAATACTGCTCCTATGTACTAGAATATAACTACTATAATACTGCCTCCTATGTACAAGAATATAACTACTATACACTGCGTGCAGAATTATTAGGCAAATGAGTATTTTGACCACATCATCCTCTTTATGCATGTTGTCTTACTCCAAGCTGTATAGGCTCGAAAGCCTACTACCAATTAAGCATATTAGGTGATGTGCATCTCTGTAATGAGAAGGGGTGTGGTCTAATGACATCAACACCCTATATTAGGTGTGCATAATTATCAGGCAACTTCCTTTCCTTTGGCAAAATGGGTCAAAAGAAGGACTTGATAGGCTCAGAAAAGTCAAAAATAGTGAGATATCTTGCAGAGGGATGCAGCACTCTTAAAATTGCAAAGCTTCTGAAGCGTGATCATCGAACAATCAAGCGTTTCATTCAAAATAGTCAACAGGGTCGCAAGAAGCGTGTGGAAAAACCAAGGCGCAAAATAACTGCCCATGAACTGAGAAAAGACAAGCATGCAGCTGCCAAGATGCCACTTGCCACCAGTTTGGCCATATTTCAGAGCTGCAACATCACTGGAGTGCCCAAAAGCACAAGGTGTGCAATACTCAGAGACATGGCCAAGGTAAGAAAGGCTGAAAGACGACCACCACTGAACAAGACACACAAGCTGAAACGTCAAGACTGATTTTTCTAAGGTTTTATGGACTGATGAAATGAGAGTGAGTCTTGATGGGCCAGATGGATGGGCCCGTGGCTGGATTGGTAAAGGGCAGAGAGCTCCAGTCCGACTCAGACGCCAGCAAGGTGGAGGTGGAGTACTGGTTTGGGCTGGTATCATCAAAGATGAGCTTGTGGGGCCTTTTCGGCTTGAGGATGGAGTCAAGCTCAACTCCCAGTCCTACTGCCAGTTTCTGGAAGACACCTTCTTCAAGCAGTGGTACAGGAAGAAGTCTGCATCCTTCAAGAAAAACATGATTTTCATGCAGGACAATGCTCCATCACACGCGTCCAAGTACTCCACAGCGTGGCTGGCAAGAAAGGGTATAAAAGAAGAAAATCTAATGACATGGCCTCCTTGTTCACCTGATCTGAACCCCATTGAGAACCTGTGGTCCATCATCAAATGTGAGATTTACAAGGAGGGAAAACAGTACACCTCTCTGAACAGTGTCTGGGAGGCTGTGGTTGCTGCTGCACGCAATGTTGATGGTGAACAGATCAAAACACTGACAGAATCCATGGATGGCAGGCTTTTGAGTGTCCTTGCAAAGAAAGGTGGCTATATTGGTCACTGATTTGTTTTTGTTTTGTTTTTGAATGTCAGAAATGTATATTTGTGAATGTTGAGATGTTATATTGGTTTCACTGGTAAAAATAAATAATTGAAATGGGTATATATTTGTTTTTTGTTAAGTTGCCTAATAATCATGCACAGTAATAGTCACCTGCACACACAGATATCCCCCTAAAATAGCTAAAACTAAAAACAAACTAAAACTACTTCCAAAAATATTCAGCTTTGATATTAATGAGTTTTTTGGGTTCATTGAGAACATGGTTGTTGTTCAATAATAAAATGAATCCTCAAAAATACAACTTGCCTAATAATTCTGCACTCCCTGTAATACTGCTCCTATGTACTAGAATATAACTACTATAATACTGCCTCCTATGTACAAGAATATAACTACTATAATACTGCTCCTATGTACAGGAATATAACTACTATAATACTACTCCTATGTACAAGAATATAACTACTATAATACTGCCTTCTATGTACAAGAATATAACTACTATAATACTGCCTTCTATGTACAAGAATATAACTACTATAATACTGCCTTCTATGTACAAGAATATAACTACTATAATACTGCTCCTATATACAAGAATATAACTACTATAATACTGCCTTCTATGTACAAGAATATAACTACTATAATACTGCCTTCTATGTACAAGAATATAACTACTATAATACTGCCCCCTATGTACAAGAATATAACTACTATAATACTGCCTCCTATGTACAAGAATATAACTACTATAATACTGCCTCCTATGTACAAGAATATAACTACTATAATACTACCTCCTATGTACAAGAATATAACTACTATAATACTGCTCCTATGTACAAGAATATAACTACTATAATACTGCTCCTATGTACAAGAATATAACTACTATAATACTGCTCCTATGTACAAGAATATAACTACTATAATACTGCTGGGGGATATGACTATTAAAACACTCCAACATGTGTTCAATTCCACCATATTCCTTCTTGATTACTTTTTAAGCATTAGACACTTTGTATAGCATTGGGAAATGCTGTACAGCGATACTTAATATTTGTACAGTATGATAGAACTGTTTATGTATAATGTGTGGTGCAAATTATTAAGTGTACAGTATGGCAGCATTATTTATCTACCCTATTATTGGCATTATTTATATGTGCAGATTTCAGCATTATCTATATGACGACATTTGTTAAGTGTGCAGCCTATGATGATATTACTTAATTTACTTTACAATGAAGGCTCTGATCTCAGCAATGCCTGATAAATAAACCTACTTGACAGAATCCCTGTATAGAGCAGCATAGCCTAAACTTAGGTACATCCACACGGCTGTATTTCTAGGTCCGCATCCAATTTTGCGGAACGGGTGCGGACCCATTTATTTCAATGGGGCTGCAAAAGCTGCAGACAGCACACGGCGTGCTGTCCGCATCCGTAGTTTCGTTCCGCAGCCCCGCAAGAAAGATAGAGCATGTCCTATTCTTGTCCACAATTGCAGACAAGAATAGGCATTTCTGCTGGCCGTATGCATTCCGCAAAATGCGCAACGCATACAGCCGGTATCCGCGTTTTGCGGATCCGCAATTTGCAGGCCGCAAAACACTTACGGTTGTGTGAATGTAGTCTTATTAAACCATTTATTACAATTTGGATGGTGTTGGTTTAGTTGTTCCAAGACATGATTTTATTATTATTAATTAAATAATAATTTAACAAATTGTGTTTTTTCTTTAGAACTTTCTTTAAAGAATAGTAAGCGATAATCTATAAATCTGTAAAATAAAAAAAATCTAAACATTTTTAGAGGTGTACATTCCCATAGCTCTAGAAAAAAGTTGAACTTTTCTTACACAGGTTATAACATGTGATTTTAGGTTATAGCCTATTTTATTAGCATTGTGTATTACCCTGTGATTTAAAGGGTGTGATTTTCCCATCTTGCTAATTCATCCTCACCTGCAGCCAGCTCTGCTGTTCACTTCCTGGATTTATGCTTCTAAGGCCCCTTTCACACGGGCGAGTTTTCCGCGCGGATGCGATGCGTGAGTTGAACGCATTGCACCCGCACTGAATCCTGACCCATTCATTTCTATGGGGCTGTGCACACGAGCGGTGATTTTCACGCATCACTTGTGCGTTGCGTGAAAATCGCAGCATGCTCTGTATTCTGCGTTTTTCACGCAACGCAGGCCTCATAGAAGGGAATGGGGCCGCGTGAAAATCGCAAGCATCCGCAAGCAAGTGCCGATGCGGTGCGATTTTCACGCATGGTTGCTAGGTGACGATCGGGCTGGGGACCCGATCTGTATTATTTTCCCTTATAACATGGTTATAAGGGAAAATAATAGCATTCTGAATACAGAATGCAAAGTAAAATAGAGATGGAGGGGTTAAAAAAAATATATAAATTAACTCACCGAGTCCACTTGATCGCGTAGTTGCGGATCTCTGTCTTTTTCTGTAATGTTGAGCTGCCGGCTAAGGACCTGTGGTGACGTCACATCACATGATCCAATCACATAGTCCCTCACCATGGTGATGAACCATGTTATTGGACCATGTGATGAGCACAGTGATGTCATCAAAGGTCCTATTCCTGTGGACAGCAAAGAAGAAGACAGAAGAGATGCCGTCTGAGCGATCAAGTGGATTAAGGTGAGTTAAATTATTTTTTATTTTATCCAGCCCTATTGTACTTCGTATTCTGTATTCAGAATGCTATTATTTTCCCTTATAACCATGTTATAAGGGAAAATAATACAATCTACAGAACACCTAACCCAAACTTCTGTGAAGAAGTTCGGGTTTGGGTACCAAACATGCCGATTTTTCTCACGCGCGTGCAAAACGCATTACAAAAATCGTGCATGTTCCCGCAACGCACACCCGCACCTTTTCCCGCAACGCCCGTGTGAAACCAGCCTAAGGCCCCTTGCAGACGAGCATTCCTCCCGCAGCGAGTCCGCATCGCAGCTCCCGCAGCTCGCGGCCTGACCTCCCAGTACTGACGGGATTCACATAGCATTATATTGATTTATGATGCTATGTAACCCTTACAGTTTTGGAATGTATTGGATAACACTGGCAGCATTATGCGATCCCCAGCAGCGATGGGAGTTCAAGCCGGGTGCTGCGATGCGGACTCGCTGCGGGAGGAACGCTTGTCTGCAAGGGGCCTAAGGCTGGGCGGGCTTAGGCAGTTTGAGTGAAGCCCTGCCACGCCGCTTTCTGACATCACACTCTTTGCGTGCTCGTTCATGTGTCTCCTATGGGCACCGCTTCTCTCCCGAATCCCTGGGCCGCGCTTGCGCAGAAGAATTTTTTTTTTTTACCCAGCCGGTCGCTCATTGCAGCCCTTAGAGCTCACACTGGCACACAAGCGCAAAGCTTATTTCTTTAGTGCCGCGTCTCATTCAGAACCGCGCTGCATACTGGGCACGCGCGGCTCTGTATGAGACACGGCACTGAAGAAATAAGCCTTGCGCATGCGCGACAGCGTGCGCGTTCAGGACTGCAATGAGTGGCCGGCTGGGTGAAAATAAAGTGTCTTCTGCGCAAGCGCAGCCCATGAATTCGGGAGGCGAGCGGTGGCCGTATCTATTGGATACCATATGACAACAATGTGGTAGAAGGGAAAGAATTTTATCAAGAAGGGTGGGGATTTGCCAATACAACATATTTACAAAAATGATCACTGTCACATCATTAACAGATTGAACAGTGATCGTTGTGATGGGAATACCCCTTTAAATCCCAAGCTGTAGTGCACTCAATCTACCACTAGATAGAGCTGCTGTGCTGTAGTTTTAGTGCCATAGCGAAAAAAAATATAAATAACAAATAATCTCTCTCGTGCAAGAATTACAGATGAAGTCCAACTTGTTATATAACCTCTAGGATTTATAATGCTTGTTCTTTGGAAAATACAAGCAGAAATATCGTTCCCTCCAGTGCTATAAATTAATTTATTCTGTAAGAACGATTGCCAGATGAGATTACCAGGATTGTGAGATATTCTGATTTATATCTGGATTTGCATTCATTTATCAAAGGGAACTGAATACATATGTTAAAATTACAACAAGGTGTGGCAAGGGGTTCCCCGTTCTGCACCGTTCTCGTCGTGCTTCAGTAATGTGGAAGGTAATCCTCTTTTCTTCCACACTCCGCTATTATGGCGGTGAATTTTATTACAAGACACGGAGGCGAGTATTGCTTAACCTTTCTTTACTGAATCTACCATAGCAGCAAAGAAAAATGGTACAACAAATGGAAACCATGGTAACAAACTCCTCCCCTTATCCCAGTATATCAGTCCTTGTCTGCCTGGGAACCTCCTCTTTCTTTGCTGCTACCAGGCAGATAAGTACCTTCCAGCTCTGAACTTTGACTCAGGGTCTGGTATATAGTTTTTACTTAGTTGTGTTTATCCTTTATTCTCAGGATTATTGCCTTTTCCTTCATAGCTTGTTATTATTTGGGTTTCCTGGCGTTATTTGTATATTCATATACGTTTTTTACCTACAGGTTTTCCCTGCAATCTTTTCTTATCTGTGTTTTCCTTCCCTTGCTGTCACTTGCGGCCCCTCTGTCCTCCGGCGTGGGGCGCGCCATCTCCAGGTTTCCCCTCTGGGTTTTTTGCCACTCTATTTACCTTTCGGTCGCCATTTCGCGCGCTCCGAACATTGCGGCCCGTCTTCTTCTCCGCCCGAGATCTCGCGAGACGAGATTTCGGGCGCTTGCTTCAGTTACCTCTATCTCGTCCTTTTCGCGGGCTCCGCGATCTCGCGAGACTTCGGCCTCTTCTGAGATTTGTTAGGTTTGAGCGCACCGGACATTCACCGCCTTGCCTGTTCGTTCGGCCGCATATATATTTCAATTGTAAGTGCCTTATTCCCTACTTTTACATGATCGCTTACCGACAGGATATATATCTCTACAGCTATATCTGTTTTCTTCTCTTTTAGGTCTCTTCTTCTTCTGCTCTGGCTGGGGTGACAAACTCCTGCCATCTCTCTCTTATACTACCATGTCCACTAGGAAAATCTCCATTGCCTCTGCAGCCCCCACTGATCCTCCCCCTGTAGGTCAGGGGTCCCCTGCTGAGGATAGGAGATCCGAGGTACTGCACCCGGATGATCCTAATCTGATGCTGCAGCAATCTATATCAAATGCTATTATCACCGCCATGGGTTCAATGTCATCTGCATTAACCCATTCTATATCGCAGGCCCTCATAGCTCTCCCTAATACCACTATTCAGGCCCCGATTCCATCTATAGGTTTACTCCCGTCTACCTCCAGAACGCCTCAGATTGATGGGCCTTCCCCATCCCATGACAACGCGCATCGCTCGCGTAAAAGAGCCTGTACCCGCCAGGCAGAATCCACGCGGGCATGGAAGACTGCCAGGTCACTTCCTGAGCCACTATCAGACTCTGATAGAGAGTCAGAGGAAGAGGCACCTGATAAGGAGGATGATCTGATTTATGACGTGGAGGATGATTTGGCTGATGTAGCTGTTGACCCAGCTAGTAATGTTTGCCCAGAATCCTTACTAAACAAGGGGTCATCAGTGGATCTCTTAAAGGATCCTTCCGGAGAGCCATTATTCAACCCCGATGAGCTGCACCATCCCCGCTCTGCGGAATGGATGCCCGCCACACATGTGGCGCAGTATTTAGAGGCTCGTATTCGCAATCCTCTTAGTAAGGAGGCGCGAAATAAACTACGGGCTGAATGTCCGCGCCCATTGATACCACACAAAGTGTGTGATACCCCATCAGTGGATCCAAAGATGGTCCAATTTTTAGCTAAAACGGGATTTAATCCCCGCAAAGGACTGGACGCTGCCTTAAGGGCTGTCCAAGATAAGTTACTGGACATTACAGGTCCTTTAGCTAAAATATTTGACATAGCTGAATCCGCTAAAGCGGCAGGTGGCCAAGTAGACCCTGAAGAACTAAGGGGTTGGATCCAAAGAGCCATCTGCGTGGCAGGCAATGTAAATGCCTCACTCGCCATCGAAAGACGTAAAGCGATACTTATAAAAATAGAGCCTAAATTATCCAACCTGGCTCTGACAGAAGCGGGCAAAGAGGCCCAAGGTTTGCTATTTGGCGACTCTTTTATTAAAGAGTTGGGCAAGTATGTAGGAGCCTTTACAGCTCTCGATAAGGCCCAGACATCGATGCGTCGAGTCTTTCAAGGGCGTTTCTCCAACAGGGCCGGCAGTTCAAGGGGCCGACTGTCCGGCCGTTCCAATTTCCATGCCAGAGGTTCTGGCAGAGGCTCCTTTTCCTATCGGGCATCTCTCCAGGATCAGAGACACCAGCCGGCCTTTTTCCCATCACGAGGCGCCCCCTATCGTTCCCGTGGCTTCAGAGGAAATCCAAGTGCCCGACGACCTTTTGGTAAGTTCCATCCTTCATCAGTTACCTTTTTTAGACCACTGTGTCGGAGGCAGACTCCGGTTCTTTACCCATGTGTGGTCAGGCGTGACCTCCGACCACTGGGTTCTCTCTACCGTGCAGGGGTTCACGATAGATTTGATTGCCGACCCAAGTTCCATCCCGAACCCCCCGCCAATTCCGTTACCCATATCGACACAATCCCTCTTTCAGAAGGAGATGTCAGATCTTCTACGCAAAGGCGCGATAGAACGTGCACCCGAGAATCTAAGGGGAGTGGTCAGCAATATCTTCCTGGTGCAAAAGAAAGGGGGCCAGATGCGGCCCGTTATCAATTTGAAAGCCTTAAACGCTTTTGTACAGTACCGCCATTTCAAGATGGAGGGAATCCATCTTTTGAGAGATCTGCTTCTTCCAGGCGACTGGATGGCCAAAATAGACCTCAAAGACGCCTACCTCACGGTTCCAGTGTCTCCTTCCTCGAGGGACCTACTTCAGTTTCTATGGAACGGTCAAACGTGGCGTTTCACATGCCTTCCGTTTGGCCTTTCCTCCGCCCCCTGGTGCTTCACCAAGATCATGCGTCCAGTGGTGGCATGGCTCCGCAGCAGAGGAGTCCGTCTGATCGTCTATTTGGACGATATACTGATTATGGCCCAATCACATGCTCTCCTGCTGAAACATCTTCACATGTCGGTATCCCTCATTTCCAATTTGGGTTTTATTATCAACCAGGAGAAATCTTGTCTGAACCCCGCCAGGTCTATGGAATTCCTAGGGTTTCAGGTAGATTCGGTGGAATTATCCCTCAGTCTCCCTCTCTCCAAGGTCAAGGCCATTCGCAAAGAACTGCGACATGCTCTTCGTTTACCCCAGATGTCCTTGCGACATTTAGCGAGAGTTATCGGTCTTCTGGCCGCCTCAATCCAGGCCATATTTCCAGCCCCCCTCCATTATCGGGCGTTGCAACGCCTCAAAATCGCCCATTTGCGAACGGGGGCCTCTTATGCCGATTCAGTCACGTTGGATGCAGAAACGAGAGACGAATTGAGGTGGTGGATTCACAACCTCTCGGCCTGGAATGGCAGGGCTATCATGGGTCCTCAACCGGACCTGATCATAGAATCAGACGCGAGTCTTCACGGTTGGGGAGCGCATTGCGGCGGAGTATCCACGGGAGGTCCATGGTCACAGGACGAATCCCGTCTGCATATCAACGCCCTGGAGCTTCTGGCAGGGTCGTTTGCCATTCGCAGTTTTGCCAACGGGGTGATCAGTACAGCTATCAGACTACGCATGGACAATATTTCGGCTGTCCGATATGTCAACTGTATGGGAGGAACCCGCTCTGTGGTTCTTTCCCACTTGGCGAAAGATTTTTGGGAGTTTTGTCTAGATCGGAACATTTCAGTGGTAGCGGAATATCTTCCGGGGCTTCACAATACCCTGGCGGACTGGAATTCGCGCTACATCTCGGACTCCAGCGACTGGAAGTTAGACGTCAGGGTATTCTCTGCTATTTCTTCTCTTTGGGGCCCCTTTTCGGTCGACTTGTTCGCCTCCCGGTTGAATACCCAGCTCCCCAGATTCTTCAGTTGGAGGCCAGATCCTTTGGCGGAAGCGGTGGACGCTCTGTTACAACACTGGGGAGGCGCGCTAATGTATGCATTCCCTCCTTTCACACTCATTCCCAGGGTTTTACTTCAAGTCCGTCAACAGCTGGCGAAATTGACTCTGATTGTGCCTTTTTGGAAAACACAGTCTTGGTTCCCTCAGATCTTAGAGCTTCTGGTGGATTTTCCGATTCTTCTTCCCGATCAGTTGTCCCTGCTTCAAGGTCCGTCAGGAGAGCTTCATCCGCTCCTCCAGAACGGATCGTTACGGCTCCTGGCCTGCAAGATCTCGGGGATTCAGGAGGACACGCTGGCTTTTCAGGAACGACTAGATTCTTACTGGACAACGCGTGGGCACCCGGAACTAGACGGGCTTATGGAGCCGCCTGGGACTCTTGGTCTCGCTGGTGCGTCCAGCGGACTCTGGATCCCACTACAGCAACTGTGAATTCTATTTTAGCCTTCTTATCCTCCCTGTTTGAGGCGGGGAAGGCTTACCGTACCATCAATGTTTTTAGGTCGGCTATTTCCTCCAGGCATGCCGGATTCGAAGGGCGTCCAGCGGGTCAACACCCTTTGGTATGTCGTTTGCTTAAAGGTTCACGCTTGGCTCGACCGCCTCGACCGCGTTTCACTTCAACCTGGGATGTGTCCGGGGTTTTAAACTTTTTGAGCGACTGGCCCTCTAATACCCTATTATCCTTACGCCAATTATCAGCCAAATTGGTCACCTTATTCTGTCTTATCTCTTGCAAAAGAGTGTCAGATGTGCGTGCCTTGGATTGTGACGCTAGATCTTTCACCCCTGAGGGAGTTCACTTTAATATTTCTCGTCGCACTAAGACCAATATTCGGTCAGTTTTCTACCCCCGATTTCCAGCATCGCCACAACTATGTCCTGTAGCTTGTCTACTTGAATACGAGGAGAGGACCCGCTCCGTCCGGTTGCCTTCTGTTCCCAACTTGTTCATTTCCTTTCGTAGCCCTTTTTCTCCAGTCACCAGCGTTACTTTATCTCGTTGGGTTAAATGGATCCTCTCCCTTTCCGGGATTGATACGACCATTTTCACGGCACATTCGGTTCGCAGTGCGGCGGCTACTTCTATGACAACATCGGGAGCACGTTTAGAGGACGTGTTGAGTTTGGCAGACTGGTCCAGGACTTCCACATTTCGTGAGTTCTATTTTAGACCAACAACACACGCTTTTGACTCGGTAATGGCTCAGCTTTAAACTAGCAATACGAGGCCTCCGTGTCTTGTAATAAAATTTCAAGATTTTCCTAAAATATGACGGAAAGTCATGATTTTATTAAAGACACGGAGGCGAGTATTGCCCTCCCTGGACCCGCCCTAATGTATACCATGGGTGAGTATGTACCGACTGTTTACCATGGGTGAGTATCTAACGACTGTTTACTCTATGATCAAAATGTCGAGTTATTTGATTTTCCTCTAAACAGGTTGTTCTCTGCTTGATTCACTGGATCATGGTTTTAGGATGTTTGTTTTTTCTTTTCCCTCCTAGGTTGAGAGGCTAAAGATTCCATCACTCGAGTTATGCAGTTGCTGATGAGTCGGATGTCCGTTTGTTGTTCGCGGTCCAAGCCGACAAGTTTTCAAGAGATATTGTCGTTGTCCGGTTTTACAACGTCGATAGTTACGGTTTTGATCAGCGCTGGTTGGGGCGCAAAGAAAGAGGAGGTTCCCAGGCAGACAAGGACTGATATACTGGGATAAGGGGAGGAGTTTGTTACCATGGTTTCCATTTGTTGTACCATTTTTCTTTGCTGCTATGGTAGATTCAGTAAAGAAAGGTTAAGCAATACTCGCCTCCGTGTCTTTAATAAAATCATGACTTTCCGTCATATTTTAGGAAAATCTTGAAATTATTTGGTTTAAGTATGTAAAACGATATAATCTGGCATCTTGTAATATCCTCATCTCTTATATATTCATACTGTGCTTTCTTTGCGGAGCGTAGAAGAATCGAATATCTTCTGCAAACCTTCAACAAGCTGCTGTTGACGGATCAACATAGTGAGTCTTGCTGTGAACAATCTGTGGATGTGATTGGCTCATTAACACCTTAATACCCCAATTCCCTAAAATCCTGATCATTGACACATGAATGCTCAATGCAGTGATTCAATATCCAGTTTTAATGAGTATCAGATATTGATGTGTTACCCATCTGAGCTGTAGGGGCAATGAAAGTCATGTTAAGATCCATGAACAGCATCTAGCCTGCTTACTGATGGTTTCCTGTATCACAAGATGCTTTTACACTACACAAATTGACAGAGAAATATAGCAATGATATCTATCTGTCTGTCTGTCTATCCATCTATCTATCTATTGGCAGGACTAAGTAAATATTAGCATTGCCAAAGCAAATGGGAAATCAATGGGTAGGTGTGAGGGATGGGGATAGGGACACATCCAGGGTGGGGGTATCAGGCTCCTCTCAGTCTATGGCAGGCAGTAATATATTGTGCTGCTGTGGCCGCTATGTTCTCCTCTTCCCCAGCAGTATGGAGAGTCTCTCCTCCTCCTCCATGGAGGTGAAGTCTGGGCAGAGATCAGACAGTCTCCTGAAGTGAGTGCCCCTCACTTCTAAGTATTTTTGGTATCTATCTATCTATCTATCTATCTATCTATCTATCTATCTATCTATCTCTATCTCTCTATCTATCTCTCTATCTATCTATCTATCTATCTATCTATCTATCTATCTATCAATGACTGTCCAGGATTAGAAAAACATGCCTGTATTCTTCCAGATATGTCTGCAGCTTAGCTCCATTGCATTGAAGTTAATGGGATTGAACTGAAATACCACACACAACCTGTGAATAGGCGTGGCGGCGGTGGCGCTGTTTCTGGAAGAGTCTAGCCATGTTTTTCTAATTCTATATAACCTCTTTAAGTGAGCATGAAAATATACCATAATAGTCTGTTTATCAGTGAAACTTGCCAGGTCAAAGGGGAAAATGGGTTTAGGACAGGATCATGTCCTAGCAGAAATTGTGGCTGGCACAAATGAAGGAGGATGCTATGTGCCATAAGGGCATCATGTCTTGTGTAAGGGTCACTGTGGCTGGCATCGGTGACAATCACCTACAGAAATCAAGAAATCAGGCAGTTGTATTTCTTTAACCCTTTCCCTGTCAAGGACATATGTCATACATCCTTGCAGGGTGTCAGTTCGGTATCCAAGGATGTACCAGGCACGTCTTTGAAACTGATGGCTGGATCTCAAGCCGTGTTATAGCTGAAAATCTCAGCTTTAAAACAAGACCAAGTTGGAGGCTCTAGTCACTTTATATTAGAAATGTGTCGCAGTGCAAGTTACATATGCCTGCATCTTTTATTCCCGACCCCATATATCAGTACTAGAGCCTCAGATCTTTTTTTTTTTAAAGACCGAGATAAGACCTGGCACGACTCTAGCTGTTACACAGCCCGAGATATGTCAGCAGAAGGCAGCCCCCCCTTCCTCAGCCGGCTGAGATGTCCGCCAGCGTAGAAGAGGATGGGGGCAGTGGGGGTAGTGCTGACAGACTACACAGAGAAGTGACAACCACTGAGCCTTCTCTCTCCTCTGTGTCACTATAAGGCTACCTAGGGTTTTTAGTGTGGATTTCACTTTTTGCAATGCAAAGGGGCAAAACTGCATCAAAATCTGCAACAAATCCACAAGTAACACAAGCATCCAAGTTGAAGCAAAGTGCAAAATAAAGTTTACATTTTACACTGTCCCTACCTGATATATAGTGTCAAGTATACAGACTGCATCTCTAGTGATACCCATTGCACGCTGCAGTAATAGTGATAACGATTATCACTAGAGATGAGCGAAGTTTTCAAAAATTCGATTTGGACGCTTTATTGAATTTTTTCCAAAAATATGCTTTGTTCCAAATGAATTGTGTACATCACTGTGCTTTGCAGCAACACGCATAGCTAGTCCTTTTTAGTAGTGAAACAGTTACTGTGACAAGTGGACACCCCAATAACAGTAGAATTAGAAAGTTTATTCACCCCAATTTGAGAATCAAGGCCTAATGGAATTGCTGATCTATTAAACCAGGAGGACACTGTTTTATTAGCTAGCTCTCTGCCCTACACAGGGATTGATGCAAACTGCGCTGTCTCCTATGGATCCCTTCAGCTTCAGATTACAGTCCTTGCATTGTCCCTGCAGTCTCCCTATGCTCTCCCTTCAGTGTGTAAAAACTCTCCCTACGATCTCCCTACACTGTCCCTATCCAATATTCCACAATTAAAAGCTTTCAGAAACATTGTCCCTTGTCACATCACTATCTCTGCTCAGCTCATAGTGAAATGGCGGGATGAGGGTTTTCTAGGGCTGTGACATCACAGGGGCTGTCTAGCTGCTGATTGGCTGGCTGCAAGGCATTATGAGTGATCTCGCCTTCCCGGGCTTCGTACTGTCACTTTGTAACTTGTAATTCGTTACCACAAAGTGCGAGGAAATTCAGATTCATTGCAAATTGAATTTTTCCTAAACTATATTTCGACGCCTTTCAGACAGGTGTAATGCAGGGACTTTTTTTGTGTCCCTATTATGGGACCTCCCACAGTATCAGGGCCAGAAGTATGGCGATCTGACTCATTTTCTCATGACCTACAGGAAGTTCAGGTCCTGTGTCCAGAATCATGGAGCAATAAGGCCCCCATATTATACCTATTGGAAAGCGGCCTCAGGTTTAGGAATTTTAACATTGTTATTTTAGATTACATTCGGCATATAGTGCTGCAAATTACCTACTATATAATTCCCAGTGCCTGCATACAAAAGGTGGTTGACCCTTCCTGCGGTTTTTGCATTTCTTTAACACATGCAGCATTAAGTGTAGACACATGTAAAATACATGAACTCCTCACATATTACAGTCTTTTGTAGACTCTATTGTATTTGCATAAGAACTTAGCTAGAGCATGCATTTTAGTTGTAAATTTGAATTTTTGCCCAATTTTTGCTGATAATCATTCTTTGCTACAAAGTTGCATGAAGGTGGTTGTGTATATTAATTATTAGGCTATATTTTTATGCATGTTATGTTTTGTGCCCTCAGAAAATGGAGCGTTTAGTAACCTAGAAGCGAATTGCAGTGTACATTATACATTTTTAACACATATGTGGATGATGACAATATGTTGCTTGGCCTCTGCTCTTGTTGATGCATACACTTGTTGTAGATATGAGATTTGAACACTTTAATATATTACATTTACCTTGTTTCTATGTGTAAAGTTCTCCTTGGATGTGCATTTTAAGTGCAAAATGTTTGTTTTGATGCATTTAAAAAAATATATAAAAATTCCTGTTTGTCACAACGTTACCTGACGGTGGACACGGTGGTCAACGTCAGGTTGTCTGCTTTCAGGAAATATATGGGTTTTGCTGGTTCACTTGCTTTACGATGCCTGTATAGTATTTTATAGGTTGATAGTTTTTTAACATTTCCCAGATTTTTGGTCTTTCCAGTTCTGGTGATTTCATGTTAAGTGCATGTAAATTTAGGCTTATGTGGTATGTATGAAGTCTTCACATCTTGAGCTTTTTTTTAAGAAAAAGTGTGGTGCATATAACTTTCTGTTTGGGTCACATATTTACCCACTAATATAAACTTTTATGCAATTTTTATGAAAAATTACACTTTGGCACAAACTTGCATGAAGGTGTCTGTGTGTATAAAGCACTTAGTGAAACATTGACAATGTTGCAGGTGTCTACTTACAGAAAATATATGGGTATGGGGGTTACTATTATTATTATTTTTTTGTAATTTACTGTAGGTTTTATTTGTACATATCAAAACTTCAAAGATTGGACATTTTCCACCTCTGGTAGCCAGGACAAACACCCCTGGCAGTGAAAGTTAAAGAAGCACCCTGACAATATTGTTAGTGCACATATAACGCTCACTCACCACCAATATTCCAACAGTGACTTCTTTCATCCTAGCCCTGTTGATTCCATCCATTTTAAAGCTTTCCATTTTGAACACCAGTCTAATGCACATTTACCAGTGTAAACTGGTTGTCAGTCTCTCCTGTGTGGCTGACTTCCTGCAAGCTATATGATGACATCATCACCTTTCAATTCCTTCCTGGCAGATCTCAGACACCTCCCCATCCACATGCAGATTCACCCTCCTTGTTTCCCCTTTAGGCCCTCTTTCACACAAACTATACAGATTGTGTCAGGGTGCGTTCAGTGAAACTCGCACCATTTCGCAGGCAAGTTCAGTCAGTTTTGTCTGCGATTGCCTTCAGTTTTTTCCGCATGCGTTTTTCACACGGTGAAAAAAAACTCAAGATTTACAAAAAACATCTCCTAGCAGCCATCAGTGAAAAACGCATTGCATCCAGACTGCATCCAGGTTACATCCGGAATCAATGCGTTTTTCACTTAAGCCTCATTCACTTTTATGGGGCCAGGGCTGCGTGAAAAATGCAGAATATAGAACATGCTGCGATTCTCACGCGATGCAGAAATTATGCGTGAAAAACAACGCTCATGTGCACAGACCCATTGAAATGAATGGGTCAGGAGTCAGTGCAGGTGCTATGCGTTCACTTCACGCATCACACCTGGACGGAAAACTTGCTCATGTGAAAAGGGGCCTTATATAGTATCTATGAGTGCTGCGGGTATATTCTCCAATGTATTCCTATGAGATGCAGCTTCACACTGCTCTCCCCTGCCTTCTGCTTGTATGAGCTGAGAGGAAGGAACCCATCACAAGCAGGAGGCAGGAGAGACAGGCTGAAGTTTCATTACATAGGAAAACAATGAGACTCTGCAGTGTGAATTAGGGAGCAACATTTCTATGTCACTGACCTATCACTTTCTGCTGTTGGTGTGTTGAAACTCCAACCTCTCTGTTTCTGCAAAGCCGGAGGCATGATGGCAAAGGTAGGCTTCATTGATACACAAAGCAAACCACATTGGGGGAGATTTACTAAGGAATATGCAGCAGAATACTAGCTCATATTATGTCACATTGCTTATGTGTTCTAAACCTATTTTACAACTCAATTTTACACCTCTGAAGACCGTTTTGATGTGGCTAACAGGAGTTGAAAAATGCACCAGATTGACGTCTGGTGTGCACCATTATTTTGGCTCATAATATAGTGAGACCGGACTGGGGGACGTAGACCTTAGGGGAGGCCATCATGACGATGGTTTGGTGAGCGAGGGGGCAGGAAGGGAGTAACAGGTCCAATAGTCAGATAGGGAGAGGGAGTTGCTGGGGTAACAGGGGAGTGGTCAATAGGGGGGCTTTATATAGGAGGCATGGGGAGTGAAGGAGAGCCATTTTAGTTATGAGCTGAGGTAACTAACTAGCTCACCATGTCCCTTGAGGAGCTCCTCTCTGAGTTCAGGAGGAAAGCAGAGGTGTAACACCCCAGAGTTGTGTTAGTACACGCCTCTACCCCGCTACTATCTTCTAAGAGCTTTCACACTGTCATCTGATATGATTTTGCTTATGTTCTCCACAAATGTGCATCTAAAACCATGTTAAATACCATTGTTCAAGTCATTTTCCTGCTATACCAGCAGGTGGCAGCATCATTGGTAGAGATGTTATGGCAGTTCAGAGTGGAACAATCCTGTTCTATTCTGCCCCCCTGCTGAAGAGAGGTGGACGATTCCATCTTCCTGCAGCAAGGGAGGGAAAAACCAGTTAGATTCAGGTTGAGTTTTCCCCCGATATAGGGAAGACAGCAAGGTTCTTGTCTCGGCTGAGACTTGATCATATTCCCAGTCTAAGCTCCTTCAGCCTCAGCTGGATGAAGAAGCAGAAAGCTACAGACAACCTCCAGAGTTCCAGGAAGAAAGCATCACCTGAGAAACCATCTGAGAGATAAGTCCAGAGACCTAGGAGAAGCCATTCCTCTTCAGCTAGTCTGTCCCCATACAGCAGAAGTTATAAAAAAGTGCAGAAGATTAATTCCTGTCATAATTACAGAGATACCAAGCAGACGACTTATCCTGCAAGCTCCAAGTTTAAAGCAGAAGCATTCGATTCTTGCCAATCATTGCTAAAACCTGCTTGGACCAAAGACCAAAGCTGTATACTGCTTGGATACAAGTTATCTTCAGTAAAGAAACGTTTGAACCTCATCTAAAGGTCTGGACATCATTTCTGCTGCAAAATTCCTCTATTACTCCTACTATCACTACACTCAAATTTATTGCAAGTGAGCCAGGAGCCAGGAGTCCAGCCGTACCCAGGTAGGAGACACTGTTGACACAATTATCACCACCCTATAGAGACATTATAGGCTATTACACCACTGTGCAGGACCAGTGGCGGCGGGTTTCACAGCACCTGTGCAGTCTGGTGATATCATGGGGTCCCCCTTTAGCACCGCTTAGGTCTCCAGGGGGTGTCGGGGGAGGGGCACGCCCGGGAGAGATGGGGAGGGGTCTTGGGCAATTTTTGGGCGGTCTGGCTGGGTGGTTGATGGATTTAGGTGACGGAGGGGGGTTACCGCTGACGGCTTGGGGAGCGGGTCCAGGGAGTGGGCTGCCAGTGGGGGAGCTAGCTGGTAGGGCAGGGGCGTCTGTGGTGGTGCAGACTGAGGCGGCGGGGTTGAGGACAGGCCGCAGGTAGATGATGGGGCAAAGGGTGAGGTGTATGTGTGTTTTGGGAGACATTTGAAACAGGAGGTTAAGGAGCGGATTTGGAAAGGGGAGTACATGGATATTTTTTCCTTACTTCCTTTAGAGCGGTTTAATTTGGATTCAATTGGCTGCAGGCGTTCGCAATTTTAACAAGCGTAATTGGGGAAAAGACGCCGGAATGTTGGCGTTATTTTGTTATCTGGACGCTGTGGCGAAACCAACCTCGCCACTGGGTTTTGGAGAGGACTGGCTGCTGGCCTCTTGCCCCAGGATTATGGGCCATATACTAACTTTTAAACCCCTGAACCGATTCAAGTGAATTTTGGATAGGTTTGTCCCCACGTTATACTGTTTGAATTAATGTAAGTTATATGTATGGCCAATGTAAACTCACAAAGTTGTAACAATCTATAATAATTGTAACTTGTCAGCTTGGGAGGAAAATGCTGGGTGTGTTTCTATTGTGCCATTGTCCCATTGTGTGTTTAAATGGTGATGTCTGTCCTGTTGTATCTACATGTGTATTGGCGATCTCCCTTTGTTCTGAGAGATAATTGGATTGCTCCTCAGGTTGTCTCCAGACAGAGGGGAGGAGACCATGATGCATTGTGGGGATATGTTGTCCTATGTCCCAGTCTTCATTCTGGTCCTCTGGGGGCGTGAACGATTGGTTGCTGTAGTTGCATTGTATGTGTTGTTAATTACTGATTGGTTGTATTTCAAACCCCTGTGGGCAGTACTATGTTTTTGGTTTGTGAATAAAAGAGGCTGTACGTGAAGTACAGTCAGTTCCTGTTTCACCTTCAACATAGAGCCTCGTCTCATGTGTGTGGGGATTGCTATACGTGTATACTCCCCTGGCTATAACTACTAGCTCTTTTAAGGGCTGTTCCTGATCTCTGGTTTTAGGAGAGGTCCACCCACTGGAGCCTGGAGCCTTGTCGTAGGTCCAGGGTGGGTAGGAGACGGTGAGACCTCAACCAAGCTTCGGCGGTTCGTGGGGTCTGCAGTGCGTACGGCGTCAAGTGGAGTGCTTGGAGTCCTCGGAAAGCACTAGGAGCATTCATTCAACGGAGGTACCCGGTCGGTGTACCAGGTGATCCGTTACATTGGTGGCAGCGGTGGGATGGCGTCCTAGTGTGAGGAGAAGCAGCTCGGAGACACCGTTCGTGGAGTTACAAATTGAGGGCAACGCTAGTATCCGTACAGCGCCCCTGGGAGCAGAGGTATCCAGCGACTTGGAGCAGACAAGTATGGAAGGCTCTGAAGATGACTGGCTGGCCGAGGTGAGGCAGCGAGTGGCCCAGTATGGAGGTAATGTGTCCATGGATATATACCAGGCCATCTGGAACCAGGTCACAGCCAAGCGACATGCAAGGATGGAACGAGAATTCCGACTGGCGAAAGAGAGCGAAATTGCCCAGCGGAAGGAGTGTTACAGCAGCCGAGCAGAGGCTGCATCCGAGGAGGTTAGCAGTCTCCCCCTGAGGCGGCCAGAGGAACCCGAAGTAGGGGTCCTCATAGACTGGTCCTGTGAGGAACCACAACAGGCAGGTGGAGACGGGACCGAGGTCTCTCCACCGGGATGCTGGGCAGCTGGCCCAGACGCTCAACAGCAGCCGGAGTTGCCAGGTGTGGACGCAGGTGGTTCTTACTCGCAACTGTTGAGGGACCTCACAGACTGGTCCTGGGAGGACCCACAGATGGCAGGTGGAGATGGGACCGAGGTCTCTCTACCAGTCCTACAGGGATGCTGGACGGTTGGTCCAGATCTCCAGCCATCTCCGCAGGGATACCAGGAGGAGGAGGTAAGCGAGCCCTCCCCTTCCCAGGTACTTCCCAACCGAGTTCTGGGGGCAGGGGATGAGCCTGCGATATCCACTGATCTCTCTCCCCAACCACAGGGGGACAGCACCCCTAACTCCGATGGTGCAGATGGGACCACGGTCTCTGCACCAGACCTACCGAGATACTGGACGGCCGGTTCAGATCCCCCACCAACCCT
The DNA here is from genome assembly GCF_905171765.1 of Bufo bufo. Taxonomy (NCBI): domain Eukaryota; kingdom Metazoa; phylum Chordata; class Amphibia; order Anura; family Bufonidae; genus Bufo; species Bufo bufo. Next base: position 533,215,788 of record NC_053393.1, on the reverse strand, counting down.
GCAGGAATGCCAGGAGGAGGAGGTAAGCGATTCCTCCTCTCCACAGCCGATCTGCAACAAGGTCCTGGGGATAGGATTCCCTGACCACATCCCAGCGGAAGAGCTGGCATCTGGGCAGAGCGCAGTCGGCCTCTGCCCTCCCCTATCCTCTTCTCCAGAGCCGGACTTCCCACAGGCTACCCCAGCAGAAGAGCTGGCATCTGGGCAGAGCGCAGTCGGCCTCTGCCCACCAAGTACCTACAGCTCCAAGCTGGAGAACCACAAGGAAGCGAGGAGTAGCAGATGCCCACTCAACAGCTGGGGACATACAGAACAGAGCCAGGCCCCAAGATTCAACAGGTCCAGTATTGGGTTGTGGTTGGACTGCCAGACTAACTCCGGTACTGACCGTGAGGTCAGGTATCTGGTTAGTCTTCCCTGGGAGGGGGAGATGTGTGGCGAAACCAACCTCGCCACTGGGTTTTGGAGAGGACTGGCTGCTGGCCTCTTGCCCCAGGATTATGGGCCATATACTAACTTTTAAACCCCTGAACCGATTCAAGTGAATTTTGGATAGGTTTGTCCCCACGTTATACTGTTTGAATTAATGTAAGTTATATGTATGGCCAATGTAAACTCACAAAGTTGTAACAATCTATAATAATTGTAACTTGTCAGCTTGGGAGGAAAATGCTGGGTGTGTTTCTATTGTGCCATTGTCCCATTGTGTGTTTAAATGGTGATGTCTGTCCTGTTGTATCTACATGTGTATTGGCGATCTCCCTTTGTTCTGAGAGATAATTGGATTGCTCCTCAGGTTGTCTCCAGACAGAGGGGAGGAGACCATGATGCATTGTGGGGATATGTTGTCCTATGTCCCAGTCTTCATTCTGGTCCTCTGGGGGCGTGAACGATTGGTTGCTGTAGTTGCATTGTATGTGTTGTTAATTACTGATTGGTTGTATTTCAAACCCCTGTGGGCAGTACTATGTTTTTGGTTTGTGAATAAAAGAGGCTGTACGTGAAGTACAGTCAGTTCCTGTTTCACCTTCAACATAGAGCCTCGTCTCATGTGTGTGGGGATTGCTATACGTGTATACTCCCCTGGCTATAACTACTAGCTCTTTTAAGGGCTGTTCCTGATCTCTGGTTTTAGGAGAGGTCCACCCACTGGAGCCTGGAGCCTTGTCGTAGGTCCAGGGTGGGTAGGAGACGGTGAGACCTCAACCAAGCTTCGGCGGTTCGTGGGGTCTGCAGTGCGTACGGCGTCAAGTGGAGTGCTTGGAGTCCTCGGAAAGCACTAGGAGCATTCATTCAACGGAGGTACCCGGTCGGTGTACCAGGTGATCCGTTACAGACGCAATAAAGGAATCGTATAGGGTGTATGGCGGTATAGGTTGGCTCCGGTATGATGAGCAATTTCGGCAACAGAAGGCAGTACGACCCAGTATGCGTTGGGACCACAAAGATATTGCGCTCTGGTTTAGGGTGACGGTGCTAACGCGACCGGGGCAGCCCTTTCGGGGGGAGGCTGGGGGGGTCTAGGCAAGGGGGGTTTTGCGACGGCATCAGCGAGAGATTTGTGTTTCCTATTTAACTAAGGAAACTGTAAATTCGGGACGAAGTGTAAATTTAAACATGAGTGCACCACGGAGCCACTCAGTGCTTTTAAGGGGATAGACAAAAAGGGTGGGAAAATGCTGGAAAAGGGTCTGACGCCGGTACGAGTAGAAAGGATGGGGGGGGGGGTTTCTAGATAGGTATCCAAACCAGGAGGCGGCGACTTTGTTGGAAGAGGGTTTTAGGTGGGGTTTCCGTATTCCCTCAGCTCCTTTGGCGGGTAAGATTGTACATAAGTATTTGAGGTCAGCGCTAGAACAACGGGCGGTAGTTTCTGAAAAATTGGCCAAGGAAGTCTTATTGGGTTGTATGGCGGGCCCGTTTCGGGAGCCGCCATCAGTCAATTTTAGAGTGGGTATTGCCTAAGAATTTTGTCTCATTCACCATCTTTCCTTCCCGAAAGGGGTGTCAGTCAATGTCGGTATAGATCCTGAATTATGTTCGGTGGTTTATACGTCATTTGATGCGGCTGTGTCTTGGGTAAGGAAGTTGGGTTCAGGCCCGTTGCTAGCGGAGACTGACATTGAAGCGGCGTTTTGCTTGTTACCGGTTCATCCAGATAGTCTGCATTTGTTAGGCTGTTTTTGGGAAGGGGGGTATTTTGTGGACAGATGTTTTCCTATGGGGTGCTCGTTATCTTGCGCCTATTTCGAGACTTTTAGTTCGTTTCTCGAATGAGTGGTGGTAGACGTGTCAGGTTGTTCGTCCATTATTCATTATTTAGACGATTGTCTTTGGACCGGGCAGGCAGGGTCTCAGGTTTATTCGCTTTTGTTTCACACTGTACAGTCGGTTTTGATCAGTTTGGGGTACCTTTGGGAGCGGAGAAGACGGTGGGGCCTGCGACGGAGCTGTGTTTTCTGGGGATCGTGATTGACATGGTCAAAATGGAGTGTAGGTTGCCAGAAGACAAGTTGGCGGATTTCCGGCAAATACTGGGTAGGGCGAGGAAATTGGCGAAGATTAGGTTGCGAGATTTGCAGTCCTTGTTGGGTAAACTCAATTTCACTTGCAGGATTATGCCGATTGGGCGTATATTTTGTAGATGCTTGGCTTCCGGTACCGCGGGCGTAGCCACGCCGCATCATTTCATTAGGTTGGGAAAAGAATTAAGGAGGGGATTTGGAGGTTTGGGCGAATTTCTTGGGGGTATATAACGGGAGGACTTTGTTCATGGGCGACGTTTGTGACAGCTTCGATTTCGAATTGTATTCGGACGCTGCAGGGGGGTTGGTTTTGGGGCTTACTGCCAGGGTCAATGGTGTGCAGGTCGGTGGCTGGAGTCTTGGGTGGTAAGGGGTTGGGTAAAAAATTTGGCGCTTCTGGAGTTGTTTCCAATTGTTTTGGCGGTAGTGTTGTGGGAGGGACGTTTTGAGAATAGGAAAGTCCGCTTCCACTGTGATAATATGGGGGTAGTGCAAGCAATTAAAGGTTTGAAGGCATCTTCTCCCCAGGTGGTTCGGTTGTTGGAATTTTTGGTGTTGAGATGTTTGTCTATTATTGCTTGGATAGTGGCAGTCCATGTTCCGGGTGCTTCTGATGGCGTGGCGGATGCCCTTTCTCATTCACAGTGGGACTGTTTTCGGCCAGAGGCAGAGAACGTTGGACTGGGGTGTCTGGATTGGATGTGAGAAATCTTGGAGGAAAGGTAATGGGGCTTTTGCAGGTGTCTTTGAACCCGAGCACTTGGTCTGCTTATGGTAAGGCTTGGGATATGTGGGATCGGTGGTGCGTGCAGTTGGGAGTGGGAGAGGAGGATTGGGAAATGGCGTTATTACTGCTGTTGGGTCATTGCAGGGAGGAAGGGTGGTCTGTGTCTCGTTTAAATAGGTGCGTTGCGGGGATGGCGTTTGGTTTTCGTTTATGGAGAGTCCCGGATTATGCAAATACTTTTTTGGTCAGGCAGGTTCTAAAAGGTTATCGATGGGGACAGGGGGGCGAAGGATCGGAGAAGGCCGATCTCATTTAAGTTGTTGTTGGATATTGGCTTTAAGTTAGGGACGGTGTGTAGGTATTCTTGGTAAGTTGGCTTGTTTAGGACTGCGTTTTCACTGGCGTTTTTTGGGGCGTTTAGGCTGGGGGAATTAGTGAGTAAAAGTGTTAATAGAGCTGGGGGGTTGAAGCTGGAGGATGTAGATGTGTATGCAGATAGGGTAGAGGTTCGGACTCGGAAGTCTAAAACAGACCATTAAGGTAAGGGTAGGCCATTAGCTTTTTTGAGGTCCCAGGCTGTGCCTTTTGTCTGGTAAAATTTTTACAGGAATATAAGGGGGTGTGTGGGGAGGGCTCCGTTCCTCTTCTTAGGCACGAGGACAGTTCGTTCTTGTCGCGTTTTACATTTTTGGCTAGTTTTAGGAGATGCTTGAAGGTGTTAGGGATTTGCGATGAGGGTTATACGGGGCATTCTTTTAGAATTGGGGCAGCATCTGAGGCGGCGCGTTTAGGTTTGAGTGATGAGATGATAAAACGGATAGGTCAGTGGGAATCTATTAGATTTCACTCTTATGTTAGAGTGGGGAGGTTGTGAGTGATGTTCATGGTAATGGTTAATGTTTTCTTGTTTTCTTTTATTGATCCTAGGTTTCCTAGCTGCGTTGGTGTGGATCTTGGGGCATTCATTTGTGTTCTGGGGGGGGGGGGGGGGGAAAAGGGCGGACGTTAGGCAAAATGGTCGACAACTTGGTTTCGGGCGGGACGTGGCAGTGTTGCGGTGGCTAGGTATCAGTGGTATGTTATGGGGGGGGGACGGTGTTGCGGGAGTTTTATCGTTTTGTGAGGTTAGACCGTTCCCCAGACATTTTAGTGTTACATGTCGGGGGTAACGATTTAGGATCTCGGCCATTCTAGGAATTAATCTGGGACATTACATTTGATTTGCTGAGGTTGTGGGCATTATCCCCAGATCCCCCCATAACAGTGTCCTTCACAGATCCCCCCATAACAGTGTCCTTCACAGATCCCCCATAATAGTGCCATCCACAGATCCCCAGTAATAGTGCCACCCACAGACCACCATTAGTTCCAAACCCACCAAAAGCACACCTTTTGGTTAAAATTTTTTTTTTCTTATTTTCCTCCCCAAAAACCTAGGTGCGTCTTATGGGCCGGTGAGTCTTATAGGGCGAAAAATACGGTAACTACTATAATACTGCTTCTATTTACAAGAATATAACTAATATAATACTGCTCCTATGTACAAGAATATAACTACTATAATACTGCTCCTATGTACAAGAATATAACTACTATAATACTGCTCCTATGTACAAGAATATAACACTATAATACTGCTCCAATGTACAAGAATATAACTACTATAATACTGCTCCTATGTACAAGAATATAACTACTATAATACTGTTCCTATGTACAAGAATATAACTACTATAATACTGCCTCCTATGTACAATAATATAAATACTATAATACTGCTCCTATGTACAATAATATAACTACTATAATACTGACTCCTATGTACAATAATATAACTACTATAATACTGCCTCCTATGTACAAGAATATAACTACTATAATACTGCTCCTATGTACAAGAATATAACTACTATAATACTGCTCCTATGTACAAGAATATAACTACTATAATACTGCCCCTATGTACAAGAATATAACTACTATAATACTGCTCCTACAGTTTGTACAAGAATATAACTACTATAATGCTGCCTCCTATGTGTAAGAATATAACTACTATAATTCTGCTCCTATGTACAAGAATATAACTACTATACAGGGAGTGCAGAATTATTAGGCAAGTTGTATTTTTGAGGATTAATTTTATTATTGAACAACAACCATGTTCTCAATGAACCCAAAAAACTCATTAATATCAAAGCTGAATATTTTTGGAAGTAGTTTTTAGTTTGTTTTTAGTTTTAGCTATTTTAGGGGGATATCTGTGTGTGCAGGTGACTATTACTGGGCATAATTATTAGGCAACTTAACAAAAAACAAATATATACCCATTTCAATTATTTATTTTTACCAGTGAAACCAATATAACATCTCAACATTCACAAATATACATTTCTGACATTCAAAAACAAAACAAAAACAAATCAGTGACCAATATAGCCACCTTTCTTTGCAAGGACACTCAAAAGCCTGCCATCCATGGATTCTGTCAGTGTTTTGATCTGTTCACCATCAACATTGCGTGCAGCAGCAACCACAGCCTCCCAGACACTGTTCAGAGAGGTGTACTGTTTTCCCTCCTTGTAAATCTCACATTTGATCATGGACCACAGGTTCTCAATGGGGTTCAGATCAGGTGAACAAGGAGGCCATGTCATTAGATTTTCTTCTTTTATACCCTTTCTTGCCAGCCACGCTGTGGAGTACTTGGACGCGTGTGATGGAGCATTGTCCTGCATGAAAATCATGTTTTTCTTGAAGGATGCAGACTTCTTCCTGTACCACTGCTTGAAGAAGGTGTCTTCCAGAAACTGGCAGTAGGACTGGGAGTTGAGCTTGACTCCATCCTCAACCCGAAAAGGCCCCACAAGCTCATCTTTGATGATACCAGCCCAAACCAGTACTCCACCTCCACCTTGCTGGCGTCTGAGTCGGACTGGAGCTCTCTGCCCTTTACCAATCCAGCCACGGGCCCATCAATCTGGCCCATCAAGACTCACTCTCATTTCATCAGTCCATAAAACCTTAGAAAATTCAGTCTTGAGATATTTCTTGGCCCAGTCTTGACGTTTCAGCTTGTGTGTCTTGTTCAGTGGTGGTCGTCTTTCAGCCTTTCTTACCTTGGCCATGTCTCTGAGTATTGCACACCTTGTGCTTTTGGGCACTCCAGTGATGTTGCAGCTCTGAAATATGGCCAAACTGGTGGCAAGTGGCATCTTGGCAGCTGCATGCTTGACTTTTCTCAGTTCATGGGCAGTTATTTTGCGCCTTCTTGCGACCCTGTTGACTATTTTGAATGAAACGCTTGATTGTTCGATGATCACGCTTCAGAAGCTTTTCAATTTTAAGAGTGCTGCATCCCTCTGCAAGATATCTCACTATTTTTGACTTTTCTGAGCCTGTCAAGTCCTTCTTTTGACCCATTTTGCCAAAGGAAAGGAAGTTGCCTAATAATTATGCACACCTAATATAGGGTGTTGATGTCATTAGACCACACCCCTTCTCATTACAGAGATGCACATCACCTAATATGCTTAATTGGTAGTAGGCTTTCGAGCCTATACAGCTTGGAGTAAGACAACATGCATAAAGAGGATGATGTGGTCAAAATACTCATTTGCCTAATAATTCTGCACACAGTGTAATACTGCCTCCTATGTACAAGAATATAACTACTATAATACTGCTCCTATGTACAAGAATATAACTACTATAATGCTGCCTCCTATGTGTAAGAATATAACTACTATAGTACTGCCTCCTATGTACAAGAATATAACTACTATAATACTGCCTCCTATGTACAAGAATATAACTACTATAATACTGCTTCTATGTACTAGAATATAACTGCTATAATACTGCTCCTATGTACAAGAATATAACTACTATAATACTGCTCCTATGTACAAGAATATAACTACTATAATACTACTCCTATGTACAAGAATATAACTACTATAATACTGCTTCTATGTACTAGAATATTACTGCTATAATACTGCCTCCTATGTACAAGAATATAATTACTATAATACTGCTCCTATGTACAAGAATATAACTACTATAATACTGCCTCCTATGTACAAGAATATAACTACTATAATACTGCTTCTATGTACTAGAATATAACTGCTATAATACTGCTCCTATGTACAAGAATATAACTACTATAATACTGCTCCTATGTACAAGAATATAACTACTATAATACTACTCCTATGTACAAGAATATAACTACTATAATACTGCTCCTATGTACAAGAATATAACTACTTTAATACTGCTCCTGTGTACAAGAATATAACTACTATAATACTGCTCCTATGTAGAAGAATATAACTACTATAATACTGCCTCATATGTACAAGAATATAACTACTATAATACTGCTCCTATGTACAAGAATATAACTACTATAATACTGCTCCTATGTACAAGAATATAACTACTATAATACTGCCTCCTATGTACAAGAATATAACTACTATAATACTGCTCCTATGTACAAGAATATAACTACTATAATACTGCTCCTATGTACAAGAATATAACTACTATAATACTGCTCCTGTGTACAAGAATATAACTACTATAATACTGCTCCTATGTAGAAGAATATAACTACTATAATACTGCCTCCTATGTACAAGAATATAACTACTATAATACTGCCTCTTATGTACAAGAATATAACTACTGTAATACTGCCTCCTATGTACAGGAATATAACTACTATAATACTGCCTCCTATGTACAAGAATATAACTACTATAATACTGTCTCCTATGTACAAGAATATAACTACTATAATACTGCTCCTATGTACAAGAATATAACTACTATAATACTGCTCCTATGTACAAGAATATAACTACTATAATACTGCTCCTATGTAGAAGAATATAACTACTATAATACTGCTCCTATGTACAAGAATATAACTACTATAATACTGCCTCCTATGTACAAGAATATAACTACTATAATACTGCCTCTTATGTACAAGAATATAACTACTGTAATACTGCCTCCTATGTACAGGAATATAACTACTATAATACTGCCTCCTATGTACAAGAATATAACTACTATAATACTGCTCCACTGTACAAGAATATAACTACTATAATACTGCTCCACTGTACAAGAATATAACTACTATAATACTGCTCCTATGTGCAAGAATATAACTACTGTAATACTGCCTCCTGTGTACAAGAATATAACTGCTGTAATACTTCTCCTCTGTACAAAACTATAACTACTATATTTAGAGATGTGCAAATTGTAAAAAAAAATTGATGCAGACGATTAGCCAAATTTCTCCAAGAAATTTGCTTCGTTCCGAATTAATTAGTCACGAAGCGCGGTAATTCAGCTTTATCCCACCCTTTCTGGTAGTAAAACAGTTACTGTGCATCAGTACTACAGGGATGTCCCATACAGTATATGGACGTGTGCCTCGTCTTGCAGACCACCTACAGTCCTAGCTAACCCATAGCTAAACCAAAAGAAGCCTTTAGTAAAGGGTAAAACAAACACTGTGAGCCCCTGCAGGAACTGTGTCCCAATGACTCTTTAGTGGACCAAAAGAAGGACATGGAGGCAGCGCTAATAAAGTAGTAGCGAAAAGCTGTAGAATGACTGTGTGTCACTATTAGGCTCAGTTCACGCTCCATTTATTTGGCCACTTACGGGTCAAAAACACAGAACAGGTTCAGTTCTTTTCATCATACCTTATCTGAGAGTAGGATTGGCTCCCAATTTTGGCTCACCATATAGTAACTGCTGGAATTAATTGACCAAATAACTGAAGTGTGAACACAGCCTTACAGGTCAATGTTAGCGTCAGGTATAATGTACTTAACCGTGCAGTGGCCCAAGATTCTAATATAGCGGGAAAGTGCGTTCTCATTTCACTGTTTGTGTGGTGTCCACATCGATATAATAAGATAAGCTATTCTGTTAGCCACTGATACAAGTAGTGGCCCCATGACCCCATGAGTGGAGAGGTTGTCAGCAGTAAGTTTGTGTTGACATCACAGTTTATTTTTCCCTTCTTCTGATTCGTCAAAAGAACAACCCCAAAAAAACGGATCCTGTCTTTTGAGTATCTACCTTCACTCGATCAGTATTTGGTCAGTAATTGATCAATATTTGTAAGGCAAAAACTGGTGTGGGTCCAAAACAGAGATAACATGGAAATATTTGCATGTCTTCTGTGTTTTGTACCCACTTCTGCTTTTGGCTTCCAAATCATGAGCAAGTCTTGATGCAAAATACTGACCGTGTGATCGAGGCCTTATGGATGCTCCAAAGACAGGATCCGTTGTGTTTTCCATTTTTCGGTTCTTCTGTCAGATCTGGTGAGGGTAGCAACAGCAAGAGGAGTCAACATAGTGGCCCAGTCACAGAGTGTGGAGGGGAAACAGCAGTGGCAGTAACAGCAGGTGGTAACAGATGGTGGCAATAGTAGAAGATAACAGCAGAGGCAGCAGGTGTATGGCGTCAGGCTGGTGGAAGCATCAGAATAGTGGCTCAAGCACGTGGCCAGAAGTAACGGGACATTTTTCACAATGTTCTGGTGTGGCAGCACACTGCAGTCAGAACATTACTGCCAAAATGAACTAGTCTGAAGCATCAGGTGCCGGCGCGTGGAAATCCTGGTTGTTCTACGTCTGATTAATCTTTATAGAGGTTAATCTGTCAACATTTTGTGTGGAAAAGCGAGTTCTCTTTGGGGTAACTATGTCTCCGGCTGCACTGAACACCTGCTCTGATGCCACACTACTGGCTGGGCAGGAATGCTTGTCCAGGGCAAACTCGGCCAGTTGCGGCCACAATTCTACTTTGGCTGCCTAGTAGTCCAGTGGATCTTGGATCTGGGGTGGCAGGGTGCAGTCCAAGTATGCCACTACATGCTGGTTCAGGGTTTGCTCCATGTCCTGCTGCTGCAGCTGTGTGGTTTCTTCAGATGGCAGGCCAAAGAAAAGTGCTCATTAGAGACTCAAGACTCAAGAGCCTGCTGACGGAGCTACTGCTGCTCCTGCCACTCCCCCACCTCTAGCAGTCATGGCAGTGGACAATAAGCGCAGAGGGTCCCCCCGGTCAGACCTTTGTGAGGATAGACCATGGTGCACCTAGGCAGCAACCAACCGACTACATAGGATGTCTCGATGATAGTTGAGTTTATCATCCCTCTCAGCAGGTGTAAAAAAACGCCCCCATTTTGGCCCGGTAGCAAGGGTCTAACATTGTGGAGAGCCAGTAGTCATCCCTCTGCCGAATAGTGATAATACGGCAGTTACTAGGCAAGCAACTCAGCATGCGTCTGGCCATTTGTACAAGGGAATTAGAGGGACTCCCTGCTTCCATCCCCACTGCGTACTGCCATGGTCTGTCGGGGTCATCTGCCTGGTCCTCCTCATCACCCTCCAGCTCCTCATGCTCCTCTCCTGTCGCTTGGGCAAATAAACCACCTATTTCCTATAGAATTCCTGGGCGTCAATGTCCTTCTCCTCCTCCTCCTCCTCCTCCTCCAGTTCAGCCCCCAAAGGGCTCAGGTGGCTGTGAGATGTAGGCGCCAAGTCTCCTGTCCCCCAGCTAGTCAGATTTATCAGCATCTGCTCCAGGACATCATCCATCCCGTAGTCCTGGCGACTAATAAATTGGCCTCCTCAAAGGGCCTGAGCAAACGGCAGGTGTCATGCATGAGATGTCACTGGCTAATGTCGAAGTTACACAAGGAAGTACTCCTGCATCATCAAGAAATCATTCACGGCTTTCCTCTGCTCATATAGTGGGTCCAACATGTCGAGAGTGTACAATAGTTCCAACGGGTGGAATTGTCACATATAAGGCGATGTTGGGGAGCACCATTCTGCCTTTGCAGCTCAAGGAGGGTGTATTTTGCACTGTAATAGTGGCTGAAGTGCATGCACAGTTTTCTGGTGGAAGACTTCAGGAACCGGGTTACAACCAGATTAAAGACGTGTGCCATGCAGAGCGCATGGGTCAGCCCTCGTTGACGCAGCGCTGACAGAATGTTCTTCCCATTATCGGTGACCATGGTTCCGATCTTCAGTTGGTGAGGAGACAGCCAGGATTCGATTTCTTGATGAAGGACGCGGAGCATTTCCTCCCCGGTTTGACTCAGTTTGCCCAGGCCGGCTAGGTGCAGAACAGCGTGAAACTGCCGTGCTCTGCATAGCGAGTATGCTGGAGGACCCCTCCTAACTGTGCCTGCAGTGGAGGCTGAGGACAAGGTGAAGGATTAGGAGGCAGAGGAGGACATTAGCGCTGGAATCACAGCATGAGAACGCAGAAGAGGCATTGCTAGCACCTGGCCAAGTTGACGTTGTGGCTGGGCAGGGACCATATTTACTCAGTAGGCTGTAAAAAAAACACATATTGTGCTTGACTATAGTTACAGCTCCACATGTTGATGCTGTCATGAACTGTGCCAGACACTGACAGGCTCCAGGACTGGCCCACCTTCTGTATGTATGTAGCAGGGCTGCTACAGCTTTTTTAGAGAAGTAGTTGTAATGTCCCGGAGTGCCATTACCACTTCTTTTGGCGCCTTTCTACTTTCTCCTATGTGCTAATTTATATCACCTAATGTGCTTCATGTCATCTTCTCATAATGTGCATATTTATGTTCCTTTAACTAGTTATGTTCATGTAATTGCCTGGTCTACCAGCAGATGGCGGCAACATTGGCAAGGTTAGTTTCCCTGGAGAGGAACCTCCTAGTTCCATTCCAGCCCTCTCTAGAGAGGGAGGAGTTTAGTTAGTGAGTAGGTCAGTCTACCCTACCCCCTCGTGGGGAGAGGTTGTGTGAGGAGTTTGTCTGACTTAACCCCTGCTAGGGGAAGGTGTGGCAGGCGCAGCACTATGAAGTGCCTTTTGCGCTGTGGCATTAGAAGAATTTTGATATCTCTGACTTTTAGTCTAACCAGACTGTCAATTACTCTGTAATTCCTCTAGCGCCGTTCTATGGAAACAGTAGGTTTAAAGAGCACACCAAATGCTTGAAATAACTTCTTTATTAACTTTTCTTCATATATACCATTGCCACCTCCGCAGTAGATAGTCCATGTACAAAACACGTGTTGAAAAGATATCACAAAATGGCGGTATGCATAAGATGGTGGTTTAACTGTTCAATCTTGTCATTCAACATAAAATGGTGGATATATTTCTCTCTTGAGTACCTGTACTCTCACTTTAAGTTATTTAAGCACTTTATGATCTCTCTGAGAGGTAGATCTGAGGTCTAACTAATAGTTCTACTTGCTGAATTTGGTCGTAATTTTCAATATGCAGTTAGCAGTAACTATTTACAGATTGGTTGAGTATGATCTGGTATGGTTGTATGCCATTTTGGATTGCAATATGGAATTTGAATTTGGATTGTGAACTTTGTAGTTTGAATTGGTGGAACTGTAAGTAAACACACATATAACTGGTTCAGTATACAGTTCTAATCACTATATTGTCAACCACATGGTGAGGGCTGCTTGTATGTTGCCTCACATGTGGTTGCCGCTGGCAACATGTTTGTACTTGGCAGTATAGCAGCCTGAGCTGTTGCTAGGCAGCTTGCTGTCAGGTGCATGCGGGTACACCTGGCAACCTCTCTTTGTATGTGTGCACTTTCCCGGTTTGTTGTGCACGAGGTTGTATGTGTGCATTGTGACACTTTAGGTCACTTGCGGTTGCCCGTGGCAACGTGTGGTGTTGTGTACATGTGGTGGCAGTGTCTCTGCCTTCTGGCTGTATCCCAGGACATAGTTGCCACGCATGTCTTTGCCGACGGTAACAGCTGCAGTTTGATAGTTGTTTGTACACTTCCCCTTTAAGTGGCAATCTTCCCTTGCCTGGTGTAGGAAGGGTTAACTCCCTTCTTTGTGTGTGACCACTGGGTGTGTTTGTGTGTGGATGTGGCCACTTGGGGCTATTTAGCTCCTGCTGGATGCCAGACTCTGAGGGGTACTTCAGCCATGGTTAGCTGGAGTCATCCTCCTGGTTATATACCATCTGCCAGTGAGGGCCACCCTTGTGGTCATAAGTTATGTTAGACATTATTGTTCTTGTATTGTTATATGTCTAGTGGTGTCTGTATCTTTATTGCAGTTTATGGTCCTGGGTTCCTGTGTGATGTGTGGTGTGGGCTGTGTCCGTTTGTGTTCTTGTGGACAGCAGCTCTCGTGCATGGGTTCCAGGCTGTGTGTGTCAGTGGCAGGTACGTGTAATTCTAGTTTACTTACCTGCCATTGCCATATGCTGTACATGTGCCCCTTTCCTTGCAGCCTGGCCACTGAGACTCCTGTTCGTCCGTGATGTGGAGGAACAGGTCGTCTTACTCTGCTCCTAGTCCAGGGCCACTCTGAGGGCTAGTAGGGATCTTAGGTTCCTGAGTATGAGCCCTCCTACCATCAGGGTCGGCTCATACGGCTAGGAGACAGGGTCAGAATTAGGGATGTAATAAGAGGTGACCTGCTCCCTGATTCCTGTCCTGGCCTAGCAGCTATCTTGCATATTGACATCCCACGGATTAGAGTTACCCCCAGTCTGATCCGTGACAAAACTCTTGCTGTGTGTGTGAGGCTGGTTGTGATTGGTCTAGACTCCTGCCCAGCAACAACAGTTTAACTCTATTCTTTCTGTTGTTTCTGCTGTGTTATTGAGCTTACCTTACATTATATAATAAATCTTAAAGGCACATTATCTTTTTCTGCTTCCGTGGACACAAAATATAATTATTACATGACATCCAAACATGAAGTCACTGTAAATAACTCTGCTTTTGTCTTTAACACACAAACATAGGAACTGTATTAAGGTTATTGGCAGTTCTAGCTGTATAAACATATAAGCTAAATTAGCAACCTAGGACAGGTCTTAGCTGGCCAGTTACAGAAGGCAGCAGCCCTGGTCCTGTCTGGACAGGTTCTGTTATTCCTACGCCAGCCTTATCACTGGAGGTTGTGCACATCCAAGCATAAGTGAGCTTGAGGTACTCCAAAGCCAGGACAAGAAGTTCTTAGGATTAAAGTAAGAGACAGACTACAGCTAAACTAAGTTCCAGCAGAAGAGGAAGTTAGCATAGCAGTGCTGAGATTTTTGCTGAGAAATATTTGCCTGCCAAATTATGCCATTACCTGCTGATGACCAAGATACCGTTTGGAAACTGTTTGGATCACCAGTTATGCCAAGTAAAAGCAACTGTTCAACGTTTAACAAAGTCTGGACTTCATTTATTCTACTTATTCATCACCCAAGTTCAACTACCCTTTTTGCACTGCTTCGGACTACACGATGTCTGGGATCCAAGGACATCCAGGTAGGAACACCGTGACATGTGTATACAACATCTACAGAGACATTGTAGGCTACTCTACACCACTCTGGCAATACTACCCTGGGTACCAACATTACCATCCACAAAGGGGACTCCATGTCCTCGTTGCTTAACCGCAACTGGCATCACGTTTACTTGCTCTATAACAGGGACATATTTTGTAGAAACCTCCTAAGAGCAAAGGGATAGCCCACACGCTGTCAACCGCCCGCTGCAAAGCAAGTGGCGTCACGACAGGCCAGGGACACTTTCACTTTAGTTCCTTCCTGGTAGGAACCCGTCCGTTGCAGAAGTGACGGCTTGGGATTCTCCACCTTCGTTCGGCTCAAGCCATTTGTTCTCTAAAATGTGCAGAGACCACCACATGGAAAGGGAGGGACTGTAGTACCAGCAACTTGGCCAGGAGCATGTTCAACTTCTGCACCATTGGATGAGTGCACACATACTGTTGTTTCTTTGCAATTGCCTAAGTGATCGATTGCTGGCAAAACGCATGATGAAGAGGAGGAGGAGCATCAGGACCAGTATACAATGGGAAGGAAACACAGCTCCCTTCTGCTGAGGTGGTGGAGCCTTGACTGCTGGAGATGTGTCAGGCTGTACCACAACAATAGCGCCACTGCTTTCCCAGGCCACTTTATGGTGACGCAGGGCCGTGGTGCCAACATTGGCACCCTGGCCGCAGTTCACCTTCTGTCTACACATGCTACATACATATGTCACAGAAATATAAGCCATTTAATTAAAATTTAACTTTTAATAGATAATATTAAGAGAGGTATAATTTTCCCAAAAATTTTCTTGATATATTATCAAATGCCAGAATGAAGGTAGAATCAAGATCCACTGTGGACTTCAGGGCAGTAGGTCATATAATAAAGAAGGTAAGAGGTGTAGCACTTACAGTTGGATGTTTCATAAATCAGATCCGGTGAGGTCAGGAGGAATAAATATCCCTATTGATGCCCTAAGGTGTCTACCCCTGCCTACAGGCAGAGCACCCGCCCCGAAAGGGGCGACCCCACCTCTCGGTGGCTAAACCCTTTTCTTACCCTCACGTGACCCTGGATGTTACCTCACGGTGGGTTCAATGGTTCTCCTCTGTTAGATAGGATAAAGATGTCAGTCCTAGATGATAAAAGTTTGTAGTTGTCCCGACGCGTTTCCCCAAGGGAATCCTTGGTTCCTCAGGGGACCATGCTGGTTATATTCACATAGCCGAAGGATGGTGGCTATATGCTGGCAGTGGCTGATGATGCGCAGCCTCTATGTCTAAATGCAGGGTTTAAATAGCAGAGTTTTCGCGCCGGATAAACGGTGCCGCCCCTTTTTTGGATTTGGGAGTGATTGAAGTCTAAAATGGCCAATCGTTAGTGATGCCCCACTATGCTAGTTATATCATTGGTCTAGGGTCAGGGTTCTGGGATTGTGGCATACCTGTCAGCCAGTCCCGCTTGCTAGCTTCCTCCGAGAACGCCGGTAAGCCTAAGCGTCATGTCCGGTCATGTGATCGGGAGCTCAACCTCACATGATCACTACTTCCTCTCTGTGGAACGCAAGCCAAGCCGGCTGTGGAACGCATCGTGCATCACTTATGTTAGTTGCTGCGATCAGTCTAATTTCGCCATTAACACTATAGAAACCCTGCAATTATATACAGAAATTTGATTGGAATGCTTATGATAGTAGTTAGATATCTCGGATTGATACACAATATCGGAGGATATGTAAGACTCATGAACCTATTCCGGAGGGGAGGGGAGAGGGGGAGAGGGGGGAAAAAGGGGGAAATGGGGGGGGGAACATGCTACATACAGCCACGCTGATGTCTTACAGCGGCTTGATGAAAAATTCCCACACCGGTGAGCAGGGTATTTTACCCCCACCACTCTGTGATGACTGCCTGCCGCTGCCTCTATGAAGCCATGGACTGCTAGTTGTTTTCAAACAGGTAGGCTCCTGAATAGCAGATGGTCTACCCTGGGCACATTTGGCTCCAGATCTCACATTGTTGCCACCCTGCTGGCTTAGCGGCACACTGCCACCCTGCCTCCGCCTCGCGAGCAAGCTGCCAGATTCACGCCTTGATGATGGTGATGAAGCCCCCAATAACAGTAGAACTTGACATGTTATTTACCCCAATTTGATAATCAATGCCTAATAGAATTGCTTATCTATTAAACAATAGATAGCTCTGTGCCCTACACAGGGATTGATGCAAACTGCGCTGTCTGATATGGATCCCTTCAGCTTCAGATTACAGCCCCTGCACTATCCCTGCAGTCTGCCTATGCTCTCCGTACAGTGTCCGAAAACTCTCCCTGCACTGTCCCTGCTCTCTCCCTATCCAGTATTCCACAATTAAAGGCTTTCTTGAATACTGGACACTGAAAACTTCTGGTTTCAACTGTAACTAGTATAATACTGCTCCTATATACAAGAATATAACTAGTATAATACTGCTCCTATGTACAAGAATATAACTACTATAATACTGCTCCTATGTACAAGAATATAACTACTATAATACTGCTCCTATGTACAAGAATATAACTACTATAATACTGCTCCTATGTACAAGAATATAACTACTATAGTACTGCATCTATGTACAAGAATATAACTACTAGTTATACAAGAATATAACTACTATAATACTGCTCCTATGTACAAGAATATAACTACTATAATACTGCTCCTATGTACAAGAATATAACTACTATAATACTGCTCCTATGTACAAGAATATAACTACTATAGTACTGCATCTATGTACAAGAATATAACTACTATAATACTGCTCCTATGTACAAGAATATAACTACTATAATACTGCTCCTATGTACAAGAATATAACTACTATAATACTGTCTCCTATGTACAAGAATATAACTACTATAATACTGCTCCTATGTACAAGAATATAACTACTATAATACTGCCTCCTATGTACAAGAATATAACTACTATAATACTGCTCCTATGTAGAAGAATATAACTACTATAATACTGCTCCTATGTACAAGAATATAACTGCTATAATACTGCTCCTATGTACAAGAATATAACCACTATAATACTGCTCCTATGTACAAGAATATAACTACTATAATACTGCTCTTATGTACAGGACTATAAGTACTATAATACTGCCTCCTATGTACAAGAATATAACTACTATAATACTGCTCTTATGTACAAGAATATAACTACTATAATACAGCCTCCTATGTGCAATAATATAACTACTATAATACTGCTCTTATGTACAAGAATATAACTACTATAATACAGCCTCCTATGTGCAATAATATAACTACTATAAAACTGCTCCTATGTACAAGAATATAACTACTTTAATACTGCCTCCTATGTACAAGAATATAACTACTATAATACTGCTCCTATGTACAAGAATATAACCACTATAATACTGCTCCTATGTACAAGAATATAACTACTATAATACTGCTCTTATGTACAGGACTATAACTACTATAATACTGCCTCCTATGTACAAGAATATAACTACTATAATACTGCTCCTATGTACAGGACTATAACTACTATAATACTGCCTCCTATGTACAAGAATATAACTACTACAATACTGCCTCCTATGTACAAGAATATAACTACTATAATACTGCTCTTATGTACAGGACTATAACTACTATAATACTGCCTCCTATGTACAAGAATATAACTACTATAATACTGCTCCTATGTACAAGAATATAACTACTATAATACTGCTCTTATGTACAAGAATATAACTACTATAATGCTGCTCATATGTACAAGAATATAACTATTATAATACTGCTCCTATGTACAAGAATATAACTACTATAATACTGCTCCTCTAATTCTTCTAACGGAAATGAAATGTCTGGTGAGGGGTGAATCTGGAGTGAAAAGCTTTTCAGTCCATGTATTCTGCAGTGTTGTGAGGGTTTTACGCCGAGTTGGAATCCTCCTGTAATATTTCAGTGCTATATGCCTGTCTCAGCTCTGCTATATCTGCGGTATAAGATGCCGCTCTCTCACAGGACTTCATTCCTGCCAAGCTTTCCCTCTCGTGTTTGGTCGGGCAGCGCCTGGTGTTTGCAGAGCGTTTTATTTTTTCTTGCCATTGACCTGCGTTGAAATGTGAGCCGCTCGCAGTGGATGCCGCTCGTTTCATCATTATGATAATTTCTCGGCTCTGCTCAGCCTCCTCTCTCAAAAACAGCCATTCATGAAGATCCAAAAAATTTTACACTTCTAATTTTCCAATTGACCTTGCCAGTTACAGCGTGACCCAGTGTCACAGTCTGAAAACATACGCTGTGTTGTGCATGCTCTTGGCAGCTGGGGTGCAGCTTGATCCTAACCAGAACTCACCCTCCTGCTTACGGTGAGCGGTGATTAGCGCTCGCTGTGGACGGGGGCGGCGGGATGCCGACTACACTGCCCCCATAGATCCCTACAGCTGCTCCCACTTTACTGCCACAAACTTGTGTCCTATGAGATTCATCTCCAGTGTTCGGATCATGTTGGGGGTTGTAGTGTTTTATGTATAGGGTAGAACAGAATTGTATTATGGTCATGTCCAGTGGTAGATCACTGCAACCCCCAACATGACCTATATATGGAGTATGATAGAGTTGTATTATGGTCATGTCCAGAGGTCGTGGGTTGTAGTGTCCTACGTATAGAAAATAATAGATTCCCTTTGTGGTCATGTCCACGGTTTGGGTCATGTTGGGAGTTGTAGTTTTCCTTACCTATCTCCCGCACAGAACCTCGGTGAACGCCCTACAACTTTGTTAAAAAGGAAAGTGAACTAAAAGAGAGGAATGTCATATCTCCGACCTGGGTCAGCGTTAAAGTGCCGCTATTAAACACTGGCGGAAGTCTTAACAGGTCTCTTAGGTACGACATATAGCTTAACGTTCTGCCGAAATGTCATAACAGACTGGAGTATAGGTGATCTCCCCCCCCCCTCTCGGAGTCTTGACAGGATAATGTCCGTCCATTTAGAGGCAGCGTTTGTATTTCAGTAAATTATAACAGCCCGGTCTGTAATGACCACTTTATTCTCCGGGAACTTTTACGCTGAAATGTCTGCGATTGACATATTTCGAAAATCCACACGTCAGCGCGGACATGACAGCACTTAACTAGATAGGTAAGTAATACAATGCCGGAGGTAGCTGGCGCCTGACACCTTAATTGCAGGGTTTCTATAACTTACAAGACAAACAGGAGGCGGCTGAGAAATGTTCTCTTAGTTTGTGGGAATCTAAGGTAAGTCCTTCTGCTCACAGACACCGTGAGATGGGAAAAGTTACTCTAGGGAGACTTTGACTTGGCAAGGGATAGTGGTTTGTCAGGGCGTGGCTTGTAATGGGATGCGGTTCTTCAGGGCGTGGCTTTTAATGGGTTGTCGTTTGTCAGGGCGTGGCTTGTAATGGGGTGTGGTTTCTCAGGGTGTGGCTTGTAATAAAATGTGGTTCGTCAGGGCATGGCTTATAATGGGATGGGGTTTGTCAGGACATGGCTTATAATAAGATGTGGTTTGTCAGGGCGTGGCTTGTAATGGGGTGTGGTTCGTCAGGGCGTGGCTTACAATGGGATGTGGTTTGTCAGGACATGGCTTGTAATGGGGGGTGGTTTCTCAGGGCATGGCTTGTAAATGGGTGTGGTTTGTTAGGGCGTGGCCTGTAATGGGGTGGGGTTTGTCATGATGTGGCTTGTAATGGGGGGTGGTTTGTCAGGCTATGGCTTGTAATGGGGTGTGGTTTGTCAGGGTGTGGCTTGTAATGGGGTGTGGTTTGTCGAGGTGTGGCTTGTAATGGTATGTGCTTCATCAGGGTGTGGCTTGTAGTGGGGTGTGGTTTGTCAGGGCGTGGCTTTTAATGGGTTGTGGTTTATAAGGGAGTGGCTTGTAATAGCATATGGTTTGTCTAGGCGTGGCTTGTAATGGGGTGTGGTTTGTCAGGGCATGGCTTGCAATAGGATGTGGTTTGTTAGGGCGTGGCCTGTAATGGGGTGTGGTTTGTCAGGACATGGCTTGCAATGGGATGTGGTTTGTTAGGGCATGGCCTGTAATGGGGTGGGGTTTGTCAGGACATGGCTTACAATGGGATGTGGTTTGTTAGGGCATGGCCTGTAATGGGGTGGGGTTTGTCGTGATGTGGCTTGCTGTGGGTGGGGTTTATCAGAATACACATTTTTTCCTCCAGTATTAGAGGGAACGGGTCTCAGATGATTCTTTTATTGCAAGGATAACCCCTTTGGCTCCAGACCAGATACCAAAAATTATTCAGATCCCAGATTATAATGAGGACAGCGCCTTGGTACTCGATATCTCTGCTACAGTGCAGCCTACAGAAAATAGGAAATATATCATTTTCTCAGCATGATCAACCCTACCAGGCAACATGCCTGGTTTAATAGGGTTGATCATGCTGACTGATGTTCTTTAATCATGAAAACTTTCCAGGCCCTAGACCTCCAGGGAAATCATTTTTTACCTCTTCACTGCTCCAGACCTGCAGGGTTATAAACACTAACCTAGTCTTCCCTATACCCACTAGAGGCTTTACCACATCAACCCTAGACCACCATGGACTTACCCATTAACTTCTTCATTGCTCCAGACCACCATGGACTTCACTGTTAATCCACTTTACCGATCCTGTAGCAATGACTTTATTTCTACAGGATCATAGTGACATAAAGCTGTATGTATGATTCTGTATCAGTAAGGTAACGCAGAGGCACGCAGCATTATAAATCAGTATTATGCCATGCGCTCCTGCAAGACGAGCAGTGTCCAGAACGGAGGATCACGCGTACACACAAAGAGGGATTTCCGGACTGCACACTGCCCTAAGACATCATTTACCTTTCTTCTGCATTGCTATTAGTCAGGAGCACATCGTAATAGTTCAATGTTCTTTACTTTGAAGTATAAATAGCCATGAGATGCGTCTGCTGTCATGATGAGGGTACAGCTTTTATGGCTAATGTGCATTATGTTCTATGGGAAGCTTCCTGACATGGACTCATCATTATAATGGCCGGAAAGTAACTATTAATAATACAAGGAAGTAACACGTAAATGATGTATAAAATGCACTCTGCATGGCTGAATGTTTATGCCCCCTCCCCCCAATAATAGGGGTTTTATTCCTCTATGAGCAAAGCTTGAAGGGCATCTGTCAGCAGTTTTGTACCTATGACACTGGCTGACCTGTTACATGTTTGCTTGGCAGCTGAAGGCATCTCTGTTGGTCCCATGTTCATATGTGTTCACATTGCTGAAAAAAACGAAGTTTTAATACAGTAAAGGAAACGAGGCTCCAAGTACCGCCGATATTCATAATGCCCCCATAGAACCCCTAGTATAAATAAATCCCCCTATAGTGCCCCCAGCAGTAACAAGGCCCCTCTATAAGACACCCATTAAGAGCCCACAGTGGTAATAAGGCTGATCTATAACGCAACCCTATAAAGCCCACAGTAGTAATAAAGCCCCCTATAGTGTTCCCAGTAGTTATAATGCCCCTGTAGTAGCCCCAGTATTTATAAAGTCCCACTGCAGTGCCCCCTGTATTATAATGCCCTCTGTAGTGCCACTACATATAATGCCCCATGTAGTGCCCATATGTATAATGCTCCTCTGTATTGATAGTATATATAATTTGCCCCCTCTGTATTGATAGTGTATAGAATGGCCTGCGGTGTAGTATATAGAATATGCCCAACTGTAGAATGCCTCCCTCTGTAGAATGCCTCCCTCTGTAGAATGCCCCCTCTGTAGAATGCCCCCTCTGTAGAATGCCCCCCTCTATAGAATGCCTCCCTCTGTAGAATGCCTCCCTCTGTAGAATGCCCCCCTCTGTAGAATACCCCTCTCTGTAGAATGCCCCCCTCTGTAGAATGCCTCCCTCTGTAGAATGCCCCCTCTGTAGAATGCCTCCCTCTGTAGAATGCCCCCCTCTGTAGAATGCCCCCCTCTGTAGAATGCCCCCTCTGTAGAATGCCCCCCTCTGTAGAATGCCCCCCTCTGTAGAATGCCCCCCTCTGTAGAATGCCCCCCTCTGTAGAATGCCCCCCTCTGTAGAATGCCCCCCTCTGTAGAATGCCATCCTCTGTAGAATGGCCTTCCTGTAGAATGCCTCCCTCTGTAGAATGCCCCCCTCTGTAGAATACCCCTCTCTGTAGAATGCCCCCCTCTGTAGAATACCCCTCTCTGTAGAATACCCCCTCTGTAGAATGCCCCCCTCTGTAGAATGCCTCCCTCTGTAGAATGCCTCCCTCTGTAGAATTCCCCCCTCTGTAGAATGCCTCCCTCTGTAGAATGCCCCCCTCTGTAGAATACCCCTCTCTGTAGAATGCCCCCCTCTGTAGAATACCCCCCTCTGTAGAATACCCCTCTCTGTAGAATGCCCCCCTCTGTAGAATGCCCCCCTCTGTAGAATGCCCCCCTCTGTAGAATGCCTCCCTCTGTAGAATGCCTCCCTCTGTAGAATGCCCCCCTCTGTAGAATGGCCTCCCTGTAGAATGCCTCCCTCTGTAGAATGCCTCCCTCTGTAGAATGCCATCCTCTGTAGAATGCCCCCCTCTGTAGAATGGCCTCCCTGTAGAATGCCTCCCTCTGTAGAATGCCTCCCTCTGTAGAATGCCATCCTCTGTAGAATGGCCTTCCTGTAGAATGGTCCCCTTCTGTAGAATGCCCCCTCTGTAGAATTCCCCCCTCTGTAGAATTCCCCCCTCTGTAGAATTCCCCCCTCTGTAGAATTCCCCCCCTCTGTATAATGCCCTCCTCTGTAATATATAGAACACCCTCCTCTGTAGAATGGCCTTCCTGTAGACTGGTCCCCTTCTGTAGAATTCCCCCCTCTGTATAATGCCCTCCTCTGTAATATATAGAACACCCTCCTCTGTAGAATGGCCCGCTTTGTAATAAATATAATGCTCCCCCCAGTATGGTCAGCATACATACATTAAAAAAAAAACTGTGCCCTCTCTCCGCTGCCATCTGCTTTCCCTCTGCTCTCCCACGTCCCGGCGCAGGTGGTCACGATGAAATCACTATACCCTACTGCATTGGGTCTCACGATATGACTTGACGACCGCGAGACCCGCCACAAGAGGTTGCATTGATGTCATTGCGATCTCCTATGCCGTTTTGCGCAGAGATCCCGCCATAAACTGCCGCCTCCCTCAGAGTCAGCCAAGCAGGTTCCCTGGGCCCCCCAACCTCGCAGGCCCCATGGCGACTGCCTGGTCTTCCTCTATTGGTGGTACGTTCCTGCTCTAGGAACAACGGGGGCGTTGCCATTACACCTAGAGGCTCTGCTCTCTCTGCAACTACCACGACCTCTGCACTTTGATTGACAGGGCCTGGCAGGCATTATAACGTTTACACTGCCTGGCCCTGTCAATCAGTGTGCCGAGGGTGCAGCAGCTGCAGAGAAACTTGGCCGGGGCATTTAGACACAGGGCTAGGTTAGTAAACTGAGTCTTTGCACCCTATTTGTCTCCTGTCAGTGAAAGCAATCAGATATTTTGAAACACAAAGCCAGTTGTGATGTCACTGCTGCTTACCTGAACTAAAACTAATTGTGATGTCACTGCTGCTCATCTGATTAAAACCAGCTGTGTGTCACGGATGGTGTACAGGAAACAAGACAATACCATATAAACAATGTCTCTCTGGATCCACAACTAAGGAACAAAGGGAGACCCCTGCAATAGACCTGCCACTCTCCCTCACTGCTCAGCCTATGCGAACACCCCAAAGGTGGATGGGCGCATATCCACGTTCCTCGGCTATCTATTACCTGAAGACCCTACAATAGTGAAGGGACACGACCACCGGCTCCCTACACTGACACGGAGGGAGTCAGGGTCACCTGGATCCAGAAAAGAGAAAATCATAAATACATAAACAGCACTTATCTTGCAGACGACTGAGGACTGAGGACTGGGAACTGGGAACAGCATGCACACACACTCCAGGAAGTTGTATCAGCCGCACACTACTGCATTATGGGGAGGAACTTAAAGGGCAGCAATCAGTCCAACTGCATGACAGCTGAGATAGACTAACGAGATGAGAAACTAAACCAAAACAAAGAAATTCAAGGAGGAGGATCTGAAAAGCTCCTGTGAGCGCTTCTCAGCTGTCTGGCTGTGACAGTACCCCTCCCTCTACGAGTGGACTCCGGACACTCAGAGCCCACCTTCTCAGGATGGGACCTATGGAAAGCCCTGATGAGACGAGAGGCCCTAATGTCCGTCACTGGGACCCACATCCTCTCCTCAGGACCATAACCCTCCCAATGAACGAGGTACTGGAGGGAACCGCGGACAAGACGAGAATCCACAATCCTAGAGACCTGAAATTCAAGATTTCCATCAACCATAATCGGAGGAGGAGGCAAAGGCGAGGGTACAATAGGTTGAACATAAGGTTTCAATAAGGACTTATGAAAAACATTATGGATCTTCCAAGTCTGAGGAAGATCAAGACGGTAGGCAACAGGATTGATGACAGACAGGATCTTGTAAGGCCCAATAAACCTAGGACCCAACTTCCAGGAGGGAACCTTCAATTTGATATTCTTGGTAGACAACCACACCAGATCACCAACATTCAGGTCCGGACCAGGCACACGTCTCTTATCCGCCACACGCTTATATCTCTCACTCATGCTCTTTAGATTATCCTGACTCTTTTGCCAAATAGATGACAAAGACGAGGAGAATCTGTCCTCATCAGGCAAACTAGAAGAGCCCTCTCCCGAGAAAGTCCCAAACTGCGGATGAAACCCATATGCACCAAAAAATGGTGACTTATCAGAGGACTCCTGACGACGGTTATTTAAAGCAAACTCAGCAAGGGACAAAAAAGAACACCAATCCTCCTGATTCTCCGCCACAAAACAGCGCAGATATGTCTCCAGATTCTGATTGACGCGCTCTGTCTGGCCATTCGACTGCGGATGGAAAGCAGAAGAGAATGACAACCGAACCCCCAAGCGAGAACAGAAAGCCTTCCAGAATCTGGAAACAAACTGCGTGCCCCTATCAGAGACTATGTCTGAAGGAATCCCATGCAATTTGACAATGTGGTCAATAAATGCCTGCGCCAGCGTCTTAGCATTGGGCAAACCAGGAAAAGGGATAAAATGCACCATTTTGCTAAAAACGGTCCACCACCACCAGAATCACAGACTTCCCCGAGGAACGAGGCAAGTCCGTTATGAAGTCCATGGACAGATGTGTCCAAGGACGGGAAGGAATGGGCAAAGGAAGGAGAGGACCTGATGGCCGTGAATGAGGGACCTTGGCACGAGCGCAAGTCTCGCAAGCTGCCACAAAACCCTCAACCGACTTACGAAGCGCAGGCCACCAGAATCTCCGAGCGATGAGATCCAGTGTGGCTCTTGCCCCCGGGTGCCCAGCAAGGACCGTATCGTGGTGTTCTTTAAAAATCTTGTGTCTCAAAGCGAGAGGCACAAACAACCTCCCAGGAGGACAAAGATCAGGAGCTTCTGACTGGGCTGCCTGCACCTCTGCCTCCAATTCAGGAAAAAGAGCAGAGACCACCACACCTTCAGCCAAAATGGGACCCGGGTCTTCAAAATTCCCACCTCCCGGAAAACAACGTGACAGGGCATCTGCCTTCACATTCTTAACCCCAGGGCGGAACGTGACAACAAAATTACAGGGAGTGCAGAATTATTAGGCAAGTTGTATTTTTGAGGATTAATTTTATTATTGAACAACAACCATGTTCTCAATGAACCCAAAAAACTCATTAATATCAAAGCTGAATATTTTTGGAAGTAGTTTTTAGTTTGTTTTTAGTTTTAGCTATTTTAGGGGGATATCTGTGTGTGCAGGTGACTATTACTGTGCATAATTATTAGGCAACTTAACAAAAAACAAATATATACCCATTTCAATTATTTATTTTTACCAGTGAAACCAATATAACATCTCAACATTCACAAATATACATTTCTGACATTCAAAAACAAAACAAAAACAAATCAGTGACCAATATAGCCACCTTTCTTTGCAAGGACACTCAAAAGCCTGCCATCCATGGATTCTGTCAGTGTTTTGATCTGTTCACCATCAACATTGCGTGCAGCAGCAACCACAGCCTCCCAGACACTGTTCAGAGAGGTGTACTGTTTTCCCTCCTTGTAAATCTCACATTTGATGATGGACCACAGGTTCTCAATGGGGTTCAGATCAGGTGAACAAGGAGGCCATGTCATTAGATTTTCTTCTATTATACCCTTTCTTGCCAGCCACGCTGTGGAGTACTTGGACGCGCGTGATGGAGCATTGTCCTGCATGAAAATCTTGTTTTTCTTGAAGGATGCAGACTTCTTCCTGTACCACTGCTTGAAGAAGGTGTCTTCCAGAAACTGGTAGTAGGACTGGGAGTTGAGCTTGACTCCATCCTCAACCCGAAAAGGCCCCACAAGCTCATCTTTGATGATACCAGCCCAAACCAGTACTCCACCTCCACCTTGCTGGCGTCTGAGTCGGACTGGAGCTCTCTGCCCTTTACCAATCCAGCCACGGGCCCATCCATCTGGCCCATCAAGACTCACTCTCATTTCATCAGTCCATAAAACCTTAGAAAAATCAGTCTTGAGATATTTCTTGGCCTAGTCTTGATGTTTCAGCTTGTGTGTCTTGTTCAGTGGTGGTCGTCTTTCAGCCTTTCTTACCTTGGCCATGTCTCTGAGTATTGCACACCTTGTGCTTTTGGGCACTCCAGTGATGTTGCAGCTCTGAAATATGGCCAAACAGGTGGCAAGTGGCATCTTGGCAGCTGCACGGTTGACTTTTCTCAGTTCATGGGCAGTTATTTTGCGCCTTGGTTTTTCCACACACTTCTTGCGACCCTGTTGACTATTTTGAATGAAACGCTTGATTGTTCGATGATCACGCTTCAGAAGCTTTGCAATTTTAAGAGTGCTGCATCCCTCTGCAAGATATCTCACTATTTTTTACTTTTCTGAGCCTGTCAAGTCCTTCTTTTGACCCATTTTGCCAAAGGAAAGGAAGTTGCCTAATAATTATGCATACCTAATATGGGGTGTTGATGTCATTAGACCACACCCCTTCTCATTACAGAGATGCACATCACCTAATATGCTTAATTGGTAGTAGGCTTTCGAGCCTATACAGCTTGGAGTAAGACAACATGCATAAAGAGGATGATGTGGTCAAAATACTCATTTGCCTAATAATCCTGCACGCAGTGTAAACCTTGAAAAGAACAAAGACCATCTGGCCTGTCTCGGGTTCAGACGCTTGGCTGACTCCAAGTAGGCCAGATTTTTATGGTCAGTAAACACGGTAATAGGGTGTCTGGCTCCCTCTAGCCAATGGCGCCATTCCTCAAAAGCCAACTTGATGGCCAACAATTCCCTATCTCCCACATCATAATTTCTGTCTGCGGAGGAGAGTTTCTTTGAGAAAAAGGCACACGGTTGCCATTTGGCAGGAGAGGAACCCTGAGACAAGACCGCACCCACCCCTACCTCAGAAGCATCAACCTCAACTATGAAGGGTAACGAAATATCAGGTTGTACTAGGATGGGAGCGGAAGCAAAACTCTCCTTGATATTAGAAAAGGCCTTACGCGCCTCTACCGACCAGGAAGAAAAATCTACCCCCTTTCTGGTCATATCAGTGAGTGGTTTAACAACAGAGGAATAATTCAAAATAAATTTCCTGTAATAATTGGCAAAGCCTAAAAAACGCATCAGCGCCTTCTGATTCTCAGGAAGCTCCGACTCAAGCACAGCGCGGACCTTCTCGGGGTCCATGCGAAAACCAGAAGCGTAGACAAGAAACCCCAGAAATTGAATTTCTGGAACCGCAAACACACATTTTTCCAGTTTCGCGTATAATTTATTCTCCCGCAGGATGAGCAAGACCTGACGTAAGTGTTCCTTATGAGTCTTGAAATCAGGAGAAAAAATCAAAATGTCATCCAAATACACTAATACAAATTTTCCCATTAAATGATAAAAAATGCTGTTGACGAAATGCTGAAAAACGGCTGGGTTGTATGCCCCTCTTAGGTCTAATTTGGAAAAGACTTTAGCCCCAACAACCTGGTTAAACAGGTCCGGGATCAGAGGAAGCGGATAAGGATCACGAATAGTGATACTGTTCAGCTCCCTGAAATCCAGACAAGGTCTTAAAGAACCATCTTTTTTCTTAACAAAGAAAAAACCAGCGGCAACAGGTGACTTCGAGGGTCGTATGTGTCCTTTTCTCAGACTCTCAGAGATATAAGCACGCATAGCGACCCTCTCAGGTTGGGAGAGATTGTATAAACGAGATTTAGGCAGCTTGGCGCCTGGGATGAGATTAATAGGGCAATCGTACTCCCTGTGCGGGGGCAAAACCTGAACTCCACTCTCAGAGAAGACATCCAAAAATTCAGAGAGGAAAGGTGGTACAGTCTTAGTAGAAACCTCAGAAACAGATGTTATGAGGCAATTCTCTCTGCAAAAGTCACTCCAACCATTTATTTGCCTCGCTTGCCAATCAATGGTGGGGTTATGTTTAGTGAGCCAGGGTAGCCCCAACACTAGAGGAGTAGGCAAACCGCTAAGGACGAAACATGACACATCCTCAACATGAGCATCACTCACAATTAAACGGATATTGTGAACTATGCCCTTTAATGATTTCTGAGAAAGTGGAGCTGAATCAATAGCAAAAACAGGAATATCCTTTCCCAAAGTGCATACCTGGAAACCATGAGTTATTGCAAATTGATTATCAATGAGGTTGACAGCTGCTCCACTATCCACAAAAATCTCACAAAAAATGCTCTTGCTCTCTAGCGCCACCCTAGCAGGCAGGACAAAACGGGAACTACAAGCAAACGGAAAACCTTCAATTTCCGCCTCAACCCTGCCAATAGTAACAGACGGAACATTTTTAAAAGATTTTTTCCTTTTTGTCTCTTTATTACTCCCAGAAAACTGCCTGAATCTCCTAGAGGGACAAACATTTGCCAGATGATTTATACCTCCACAACAAAAACAAACCCTCCCCTGCGGGCTGAATCTTCTATTGTCAGAGGCAATCAACCCCAGCTGCATGGGCTCCTGCTCAGAAGGGGCTGACAGCGACTGAGACCCCTGTGCACAGAATGAGACCGCTGCACTGTCCCGGGACTGAGTATGACAGGAAGGAGAGATCTCTCCTCTCTCTCTAAGACGCCTGTCAATACGAACGGCCTGAGACATAGCAGAATCCAAGGAGGTAGGTCTCTCATGAAAGGCAAATGCATCTTTCAATCCCTCTGAAAGACCATAGCAAAATTGACTTCGGAGTGCAGCATCATTCCAACCCGTATCTGCTGCCCATCTCCGAAATTCTGAGCAGTATATCTCTGCGGATTGTTTACCCTGGCATAACAGACGTAGTCTAGACTCAGCCAGAGCAATACGATCCGGATCATCATATATCTGACCCAGGGCTAAAAATAATTCATCCACTGAACGGAGGGGCCGTGCCCCTTCCGGCAGCGAAAAGGCCCAGGACTGAGCGTTACCCCTGAGCAGCAATATAATGATCCCCACCCTCCGTTCTTCATCACCAGAAAAATGGGGAAGAAGGCGAAAATGGAGTTTGCAAGCCTCTCTAAAACGCACAAAATTCTCACTACCCCCGGAGAACGTATCCGGGAGCGAGATCTTAGGCTCAGCACAAACTCCATGAACGCAAGCTGAACCGGTCACTTGAAACTGAGAAAAAGTCTTACGGAGATCAGCTACCTCCAAAGAAAGACCCTGAAAGCGTTCAGCCAAAAGTGAAACCGGATCCATGCTTGAGACGGTTTTGGCGGCTGATAATGTCACGGATGGTGTACAGGAAACAAGACAATACCATATAAACAATGTCTCTCTGGATCCACAACTAAGGAACAAAGGGAGACCCCTGCAATAGACCTGCCACTCTCCCTCACTGCTCAGCCTATGCGAACACCCCAAAGGTGGATGGGCTCATATCCACGTTCCTCGGCTATCTATTACCTGAAGACCCTACAATAGTGAGGGGACACAACCACCGGCTCCCTACACTGACACGGAGGGAGTCAGGGTCACCTGGATCCAGAAAAGAGAAAATCATAAATACATAAACAGCACTTATCTTGCAGACGACTGAGGACTGAGGACTGGGAACTGGGAACAGCATGCACACACACTCCAGGAAGTTGTATCAGCCGCACACTACTGCATTATGGGGAGGAACTTAAAGGGCAGCAATCAGTCCAACTGCATGACCGCTGAGATAGACTAACGAGATGAGAAACTAAACCAAAACAAAGAAATTCAAGGAGGAGGATCTGAAAAGCTCCTGTGAGCGCTTCTCAGCTGTCTGGCTGTGACACTGTGATGTCATTGCTGCTTACCTGACTACAACCAGCTGTGATGTCACTGCTGCTTCTGACTACAACCAGTTGTGATGTCACTGATGCTTACCTGACTACAACCAGTTGTGATGTCACTGCTGCTTACCTGACTACAACCAGTTGTGATGTCACTGATGCTTACCTGACTACAACCAGTTGTGATGTCACTGCTGCTTACCTGACTACAACCAGTAGTGATGTCACTGATGCTTACCTGACTACAACCAGTTGTGATGTCACTGCTGCTTACCTGACTACAACCAGTTGTGATGTCACTGATGCTTACCTGACTACAACCAGTTGTGATGTCATTGCTTCTTATCTGACTAAAACCAGTTGTGATGTCACTGCTGCTTAGAAGAAATTGTGATGTCATTGCTGCTTACCTGACTACAACCAGTTGTGATGTCACTGCTGCTTACCTGACTACAACCAGTAGTGATGTCACTGATGCTTACCTGACTACAACCAGTTGTGATGTCATTGCTGCTTACCTGACTACAACCAGTTGTGATGGCACTGATGCTTACCTGACTACAACCAGTTGTGATGTCATTGCTTCTTATCTGACTACAACCAGTTGTGATGTCACTGCTGCTTACCTCACTACAACCAGTTGTGATGTCACTGATGCTTACCTGACTACAACCAGTTGTGATGTCACTGCTGCTTACCTGACTACAACCAGTAGTGATGTCACTGATGCTTACCTGACTACAACCAGTTGTGATGTCACTGCTGCTTACCTGACTACAACCAGTTGTGATGTCACTGATGCTTACCTGACTACAACCAGTTGTGATGTCATTGCTTCTTATCTGACTAAAACCAGTTGTGATGTCACTGCTGCTTAGAAGAAATTGTGATGTCATTGCTGCTTACCTGACTACAACCAGTTGCGGTCACTGCTGCTTGTCTAAATTTAAACTGTAATATCACGGCAGCTTAGCAGACGGATACAGAGCTGTCATATCAAAGCAGCTTTCCTGAGTGATACATATTTGTGATGTCACAGAATGTTATTTGACTAGAACCACTTGTGATGTCACTATAGCTTACTTGAATGAGAAAAGTTTTGCAATAACAGCATTTACCTAAGGAAAACCCTGCTGTTATGTCATAGTAGTTTCCCTAATGACCTGTCTGAAACCCACTGGTGATGTGACAGAAGCTTAACTGACTCAAAACCACTGATGTCATAAGAGCTTAGTTATCTAATACTCTCTTGTGATGTCACAGCAGCTTACCGGACTGAAGCTTGTGATATAACTAGAGGCAGACACAAACATGAAAGGGTGGTGCTTTTTAAAGAACATATTATACACTGCTCAAAAAAATAAAGGGAACACTTAAACAACACAATGTAACTCCAAGTCAATCACACTTCTGTGAAATCAAACTGTCCACTTAGGAAGCAACACTGAGTGACAATCAATTTCACATGCTGTTGTGCAAATGGGATAGACAACAGGTGGAAATTATAGGCAATTAGCAAGACACCCCCAATAAAGGAGTGGTTCTGCAGGTGGTGACTACAGACCACTTATCAGTTCCTATGCTTCCTGGCTGATGTTTTGGTCACTTTTGAATGCTGGCGGTGCTTTCACTCTAGTGGTAGCATGAGACGGAGTCTACAACCCACACAAGTGGCTCAGGTAGTGCAGCTTATCCAGGATGGCACATTAATGCGAGCTGTGGCAAGAAGGTTTGCTGTGTCTGTCAGTGTAGTGTCCAGAGCATGGAGGCGCTACCAGGAGACAGGCCAGTACATCAGGAGACGTGGAGGAGGCCGTAGGAGGGCAATAACCCAGCAGCAGGACCGCTACCTCCGCCTTTGTGCAAGGAGGAACAGGAGGAGCACTGCCAGAGCCCTGCAAAATGACCTCCAGCAGGCCACAAATGTGCATGTGTCTTCTCAAACGGTCAGAAACAGACTCCATCTGGGTGATATGAGGGCCCGACGTCCACAGGTGGGGGTTGTGCTTACAGCCCAACACCGTGCAGGACGTTTGGCATTTGCCAGAGAACACCAATATTAGCAAATTCGCCACTGGTGCCCTGTGCTCTTCACAGATGAAAGCAGGTTCACACTGAGCACATGTGACAGACGTGACAGAGTCTTGAGACGCCGTGGAGAACGTTCTGCTGCCTGCAACATCCTCCAGCATGACCGGTTTGGCATTGGGTCAGTAATGGTGTGGGGTGGCATTTCTTTGGAGGGCCGCACAGCCCTCCATGTGCTCGCCAGAGGTAGCCTGACTGCCATTAGGTACCGAGATGAGATCCTTAGACCCCTTGTGAGACCATATGCTGGTGCGGTTGGCCCTGGGTTCCTCCTAATGCAAGACAATGCTAGACCTCATGTGGATGGAGTGTGTCAGCAGTTCCTGCAAGACGAAGGCATTGATGCTATGGACTGTCCCGCCCGTTCCCCAGACCTGAATCCAATTGAGCACATCTGGGACATCATGTCTCGCTCTATCCACCAATGTCACGTTGTACCACAGACTGTCCAGGAGTTGGCAGATGCTTTAGTCCAGGTCTGGGAGGAGATCCCTCAGGAGACCATCCGCCACCTCATCAGGAGCATGCACAGGCGTTGTAGGGAGGTCATACAGGCACGTGGAGGCCACACACACTACTGAGCCTCATTTTGACTTGTTTTAAGGACATTACATCAAAGTTGGATCAGCCTGTAGTGTGTTTTTCCACTTTAATTTTGAGGGTGACTCCAAATCCAGACCTCCATGGGTTGAAAAATTAGATTTCCATTTTTTTATTTTTGTGTGATTTTGTTGTCAGCACATTCAACTATGTAAAGAACAAAGTATTTCAGAAGAATATTTAATTATCTAGGATGTGTTATTTTTGTGTTCCCTTTATTCTTTTGAGCAGTGTATAAGGCAGAACAGTGGCGTGCCTAAGGTGTTTGGCAACTGGGGTGGGTCCTTTTTATGGCCCCCCATACTTTAAAACACTTTCCCCCCTCACAGTAGTTATCCCTTCATTGTGCCCCTTTACAGTAGTTAGGGTACTTTCACACTAGCATTAGAGGAATCCGGCAGGCAAACAGATAGCATTTTTTTCCAGATCCGGAGTGCCTTTATTATTAACAGAGCCTCCTACAGTGCCCCTAATAGTGACAGTGCTCCCTTAGTGCCCCCATTACAGAGCCTCCTACAGTGCCCCTAATAGTGACAGTGCTCCCTTAGAGTGCCCCCATTACAGAGCCTCCTACAGTGCCTTTCATATTGTGCCCAATAATAACCCCCCCCCCATAGTATCTATAGTAGTAATACCCCCCCCCCCCCGTAGAAATTATTTTCCTTAAGGTGTCCCCAGTAGTTATTATCCTCAAAGGTGCTGCGGTAGTTATAATACCCCTTATAGTGCCCTCAGTAGTTATTGTGCTCCCCTATAGTGGCCCAGTAGTTATAATGCCCCCCTATATTGCTCACAATAGTTAAAATGACCCCCTATAGCAGTGATGGCAAACCCTTTACAGACTGAGTGCCCAAACTGCAACCCAAAACCCACTTATTTATTGCAAAGTGCCAACACGGCAATTTCCCCTGAATACTACAGTCCAGTACGGTATATCTTCCATGTACTTTATCATTAGATATAATAGTCTGCCTGCATTCAGTGCGCCGCCTGTGCCGTTCATGATGAATGGCAGGAAAAGTCTAAGGCATATTGGTACACCATAGACTTTTTCCAGGGTGTGGGTGCCCACAGAGAGGGCGCTCAGAGTGCCGCCTCTGGCATCTGTGCCTTAGGTTTGCCACCACTGCCCTATAGTGTTGTTTTATTATGCCTCTAGTGCCTCCAGTAGTTATAATACTGCCATAGTGGTCCTTATACTTAGAATCCCCCCATACTGACCCCAGTACTCATAATGTCCCCTATAGTGGCTCAGTGCTTATGACCCCCCCCCCCCCCCCCCCTGTAGTTCTCCAAATAGTTATAATGCCACCATTATGCACCCACTACTTACATTGCCCCACAGCTGGAGAGCCACAGAGTGATGACCACTATGCTGGGAGTTTTAGTTTTGCAACAGGTTGCAGACCATACCAGTAGTCAAAGTCTGTTAGGACACGATGGGAGTTGTAGTTTTGCAACAGCTGTAGAGTCACAGGCTGCAGACCACTCTAGTCATAAAGGGATATCATAGCATGCTGAGAGTTGTAGTTTCACAATCGCTGGAGAGCCCCTCCCAAGCCAGAACGCTCTAAATGCTATCTGCTGTCGCTCCCCCCCCCCCCTCATGTCCCTCCAAATGGAAACTGAATATAAGACGGACTTTCATGTGACATCTTGTTCTTGTACGTTGCATTCGGGAAATGTGGAGGAATGTCCGCATAATGCAGGGAGCGGAGTCGCCCACTCTCGCCGCTGCATCTGGCCGATATTAGCCCGCCAGTGTTTCTCATTGTGTACAATCACATTGAAAGCCGGTAGCCGGCTGGAGTCACTAATGTGGCGGATGATGTTTCACAGTAGCCCCATCTCATATACAGAGGGAAAATGTTTTCGGTTAGAACAGGAATACATTGGTGGTCTTATTTTAGTCTCTGCCTGACATTTTTCCACTTCAAACTCACCGCAGTCCTCCCCACAACTGGCGTGCCCTGCAGATGGGGGTGACGGCGGGCTACCGTCTACAACAGAGCGGAGCCTCTCTGGAAACCAGAGCTGGCTCTATCTATCTCTATATATACACATCAGGTCAGTTTATCCTCGTCTTGTTACAATGTATCACACGGGAGGGGGCGCCAGTATTTTTGCAATGGGATGAAAAAAAAACAAAAAAAAAATCGAGAGGCTCCAACGACATGAACTTAACTGAGCCCATAAAAAGCCACACAGTGATTCATGGTGGAAACCGAATCCGGTAAAACGATGGCAGGAAGCTTTCGTCTTCTTGTAATTCCGACGGTATAAAGAGTCATAAAAACAAACACGAGGAGTCTAGGGTTTCCAGTAGCGTTGACTTAGTAAATCCTGGACGGGCCTGCATTTGGGGTTTTTTGGGATGATGCAGTTCATAAAAGGACTTATTTAAGTGGTCAGAGTTCCTTTAAGGATCACAGAAAGTTAATCAATTTCCTCTGCGCTGAAATCATTGAGGTTAGAGAGAATTTCTCACTAAACTCTAAAGTAAATTTAGGAAAGGTTCTCGAGTGGTTCTGCTCCTGGGAAAGCTGAGTGACAACCAATATGGCTACCGTTATACAGCGTCAGACTGAAGTCCTATCGGCCCACCAGCGGAAATAATTCTGAGGGCCCACCATCTGTCTATATAGGACCTTAAGGGCCCTGTTGTATTAGAGTCCATTATTTTCAGAGCTTGGGCCTCTGGTGGGCCAGTCCAACCCTGCCGTGATAGGCCCACAGGGTTATGATCTGGCCCCTTTTCCAGCCTCTACAGTATATCTACGGCATAACCTCCAACACGCTGTTTCGGGAGACAAACTAAGACTCGTCCGGACGCAAACCGCATCATGCAGCTGTTTGTGTCCGGCCGACTCTCCGCTTGTCTGACGGAACCTCGTACAGATCTCCGCTGGACCCCATTATACTTAATCGAGCTGGCGGACATTCCGTCCACATCTGGCCGTGCCGGATCCGGTGAACACTGGGAGGTTGTTCTCTGCCAGAATTCACACCAGGGGTGTGAAGGTAGCCTAAGTCGGATCTTTAAACATGGTGCCCGCTCACTTTCAGCTTCTCAGCTAATGTCTGTGATCGGCGATAACACCGATGACAGACGTTTAATCCCTTCAGATGCTGTAGTCAGTTGTGACCACAACATTTGAGAGATGGAAGGTGGAAGGTCGTGTGACAATATATGTTATCTAGCCTTGAGGACACTGTATCAGAGGCAAAAAGTTGCAAAAAGTGAAGACACTTACCCCCCTGGGCCACACATACAGTATCATGGGTAGGCAATCTGTGCAAAGCATTGAGGTATCATTTTTTGGACTGCAAGGGCACCATTTTGGAAACCGGGTTTGCACATTATTTCTTATTAAAGGGACAATTCATATTTTCCTTGCAGCTACGGGTAAGGCCTCATGCACACGACCGTTGTTTTTATCGGTCCGCAAAATGGGGTTCCGTTGTTCCGTGATCCGTTTCCGTTTTTGTTTCCGTGTGTCTTCCTTTATTTTTGGAGGACCACCAGACGTAAAGGAATGTAAAAAAAAGTCTAAGACAGGTTTGCCATGCAAATGATAGGAAAATAACGGAAGCGGACGCGCGGACGCAGATGACAATCTTCTGTGCCTCCACGTTTTTTAGAGGTCCCATTGACTTGAATGGGTCTGCGAACCGTTTTCCGCGAAAATAATAGGACAGGTTATATTTCTTTGACGGACTAGATCCACGGATCACAGACGCGGATGGCAAACGGTGCATTAGCCGAGTTTTCAACGGACCCATTGAAAATCAATAGGTCCGCAGAAAATCACGAAAGACGGCGCAATGGACACGGAATAAAACAGCGGTCATGTGCATGAGGCCTAAGGGTGGATGACGACCCACAGGACAGGGCCACTGATATCAGTACTACTTGTACTGCGGCCCTGCAGGTGACATGTATCCAGGGTTGTCACACTGCCAGTATCTCACTGGCCGAGCTGATATTTTAGTGCCGATGCCGGTGATTTTTTCTACCAATACTAATTGCCGGTATTTTCCTATAAGGCTCATTAGTACAGCCTCCAACTCCTGACCCCTCCCTTTTGTGTTAAGAAGAAAAGAAAAAAAAGAACTCCCCTCCTCTATATGATGGCGCCGTGTAAACACTCGCTGGAAGCTCAGGACAGGATTTGCGGGACGTCATCACTCTGGAGCGCCTGTCCTGTTCTGAGCTTCCAGTGAGCGTTTACAGTGGCGCCATCAAATGGAGGAGGTGTTTTTTTTTCTTGCACAGATATGAGAAGGGGGCATTACGATCACTGGGGGGCACTAATGGGGGCATTACTATCACTGGGGGGCACTAATGGGGGCATTACTATTACTGGGGGGCACTAATGGGGGCATTACTATCACTGGGGGGCACTAATGGGGGCATTACTATCACTGGGGGGCACTAATGGGGGCATTACTATCACTGGGGGGCACTAATGGGGGCATTACTATCACTGGGGGGCACTAATGGGGGCATTACTATTACTGGAGTGCACTATTGGGGGCACTAATGGGTGCATTACTATTACTGGGGGGCACTACTGGGAGCAT
Organism: Bufo bufo; assembly: GCF_905171765.1. NCBI lineage: Eukaryota > Metazoa > Chordata > Amphibia > Anura > Bufonidae > Bufo > Bufo bufo. The sequence continues at coordinate 533,177,452 of NC_053393.1, read as the reverse complement.
TAATATTATTAGGGGGCACTAATGGGGGCATTATTAATTCTTAATTCTGGGGGGCACTAATGTGGACATTATTAATTCTGGGGGGCACTAATTGGGGCATTATTAATTCTGGGGGGCGCTAATGGAGGCATTATCAATTCGGGGGGGCATTACTATTATCGGGGCACTAATGGGGGGCATTATCAATTCTGGGGGGCACTAATGGGGGCATTACTATTACCGGGGCACTAATGGGGGGCATTATCTATTCTGAGGGGCACCAATGGAGGCATTAATATTACTGGGGGGCACTAATGGGGGCATTACTATTATTGGGAGCACTAATGGGGACATTATTAATTCTGGGGGGCACTAATGGGGGGCATTATCTATTCTGGGGGCACCAATGGAGGCATTAATATTACTGGGGGGCACTAATGGGGGCATTACTATTATTGGGGGCACTAATGGGGACATTATTAATTCTGGGGGGCACTAATGGGGGCATTATAAATTCTGGGGGGCACTAATGGAGGCATTTCTTTTACCGGGGTCACTAATGGGGGCATTATCAATTCTGGGGGGCACTAAAGGGGGCATTACTATTACCAGGGCACTGATGGGGGTCATTATCAATTCTGGGGGGCACTAATGGGGTGCATTATCCATTCTGGGGGGCACCAATTGAGGCATTAATATTACTGGTGGGCACTAATAGGGGCACTATTAATACTGGGAGCCACATTAGGACTTAACGACTTAACACCCCGTGTTACGCCATCCCCCCACAATCACACCCCTTTGCGGTGTGTGGCTTAACTTGGCCTATATTTTTTTGTTCGGAAAATTGGAAACCCGACACTTATCAGAGGCAAAGGGTTGCAAAAAGTGAAGAACATAAAAAGCCCTCCTAGGTAAAGCAGCAAGTGATTGCTGGTAGCAACAGATCAAAACAGTAAAGAACAGAGTAGTCTGAAAACAAAGGCATTACATGGGGGGCACAAAGTTTCCCCTGATCAGAAACTTGTTGTGGTTGGTAAACATAGAGAGCAGAGACTGTAACTTAGATGGAGAGGTAAGCGAGCCCTTTTATTGGAACTAAGGTTCGGAAAATTAAAGGGTCCTGGCCTCAGCGCAGTTTCCCTTTAAAGCAGTATTCCAGTTATATTATTGGGTCTTGCTATGTACCTCACATGGATCCAGAGATCTCCCCATTCACTGTTCCAATTGCTCTGCAAGATTATCTTCAGCATGGCAGCTCAGGGAGCGTGTCCTTTCTGCTGCAGCTCTCTCCCTCTAACTGCCACAGCTTCTAACAGAACATATGGCTGGTGACAGTTGAAGATTTAAACTGAGCGTGTGCGACCAGCTCAGTGAGATGGACAAAAAATAAGGAAAAGAAGACACAGCAGGTGGCGCTATACAGATACACTTTATTAAGTAACTCAGTGGCTATGCAAAATTTTTAATTACATGCAATTACAAAAGCGGTCAGATCCAGGGGCTGGTTTGAAAAATATGTAGAATATGTTTCGTGACACAATCTGTTTACGTTATTCCCTATTCACAAGATAACTATTAGATCAGTGGACGTCCTACCGCTGGGACGCCCATGATCATGAGAAAGGGGGCACCGTACCTCCTGGAGCCTCCCAAAATGAACAGAGCAGCCTCTTGGGCATGGGCTCAGCTGCTCAATTCATTTCTATGAGATTTCCAGAGATTGCCAAGTACAGCGCTCAGCTATCTCCGGAGCGCCCATAGGAATGAATGGAGCGGCTAAGCGCATGCCCAATCGGCCACTCCGTTCAATTCTGGGGGATCCACAGGGTACGGGGCCCTCCCCCCTTCTTGTGATCAGCCGTAGAACCCCCACCAATTTAATATATAGGTATACCTTAATATTAAAGGAATACCCCTTTAACCCTTAAAAGGACCTCCATGTGTAAGCATGTGCAGCATATACAATGTAGGTTTCCTCCGTGTTCTATGCTTTTAAGTTGCGCCAGTTTCCTCGCTGTTTGCCTGAAGTTACAGATATAATGAGCTTAATAGGGCAGAAAATGATCTGGAGAGACGCAGGGTTTTCGGGATATAAAGCACCTGGGTATTTCTTCCTCTTTGGCCCACACATGAATAGACATCTCTGGCCCTCACCGCAGATAATCCCTTGTCTATCATTACCATTCAGCTGCCTAATCCAGCAAATACTTTCACTTATTGAAAAGCTTTCAACACGTTTCGGACTTATTTCCATTTTCTTGCTGTCATTAAAGTGCATAATGTACAAATTACAGTGGAGAAGTTCTAGGAAGTGACCCTTCTCCATTATATACATTTTTATTTTATTTTTAAAGGGGTAATGGGGGTAATTTTTAAAAAAAATGACACCCACCGCCCCGAGCCCCCTCAGCTCCGGCTACACCACTCGCATCCTCACGGTACTACAGTCACAATATAATGTTTTGGCTGCAGGGAGGACATGCCCATTTACCGCACATGGCCGCTGCAACCAATCACTGGCCTCAGTGGTATAGGGACACGACACGACAGAAAAGCCCAGGGAGGAAGCAGCCGTGACATTGGAACAGAGGGGATTCGGGAAGAGGGGGGGGGGGGATACATTTTATTATTATAAGATAACTTATGGAGGGAGAGACGATGTCCCCCATAATGACCACCTGTCATACCCAAAATGCTGTGTTTCTGCTGTTGATATGGAATTCCACCTACAGTACTTGTAAGGCAGCCCATACCTATCTAATATCTAATATATAAAGCTGAGTGTGTGTGTGTGTGTGTATGTCCTCTAACTCTAAAGGAATCCACCCCGTCGCATTTACAATGACGAAATTTGGCATACAGGTACATCAGGTGTCCAGGAAGGTTTTAGACCGGGTCTCAGCTCTCTAGCACGTACTGTTCCTGAGATATAAAAAAAATTATGATAATAATGCAAATATGGCACATTAGCCAATAGAAGCCTGCAGGTCTTTCTCCTTATATCCCAACTGCCATACACACAGTCACATGTCCCTTATCAGCCAATAGAAGCTCGCAGGCCCTTAGTCTCCACATACACACAGTTTTACACCAGGTTTCCATAACAACCCAGCCATTTTTCTTCACTGCTGTAGGTCAACTTTAAAGGGGCAGGGCGCTGTGGGTGACACTGTTAAGGGAGCAGAGTGCTGTGGAGGTCACAGTTAAGGCAGCAGGTAGGGTGGCCATTGAGATGAACTTAAAAACCCCGCCCCCAGGCCCCACCAAGCCACGCCCTGACTCAGGTCACGCCCCCTCCCATTCCGCAGCCGACGGATATTGAAAAAATAAAGGTAAAAATCAACTTATGTCAGCTGCAGGGGTGGGAAGGAGGGTGACTTTCTCCCTGCAGCTCACACTCAGACAGCAAAGTGCTGCTGTCTGAGAGTGAGGGTACTTTCACACTAGCGTTTTTGTTTTCCGGTATTGAGTCACAGGACCTCAATACCCGAAAAAAACTGATCCGTTTTATCCTAATGCATTCTGAATGGAGAGCATTCCATTCAGGATGCATTAGTTCAGTTCCTCTTACATTTTTTGGACGGAGAAAATACCGCAGTGTGCTGCAGTTTTCTCTCCAGCCAAAAATACTGATCACTTGCCGGAATGCCGGATCCGGCATTAACTTACATTGAAGTGTATTAGTGCCGGATCCGGTGTAACGTTACATTACCATACTTCGTGAGATTTCCCTACCTCCTAACTTCCGGTCGCACCGCTAATGACGTGAGGAGGTGTTCCTGAGTTTTGACGATCTGCGCATGCGCAAACGGACAGTTTAGGGAAAATCTCACAGCGGAGTTCAGCTGCACACCGGGACAATGCGCATTCCCTCAGTAGGGAAATATTACGGCCCAGTGCGCAAGCGCGGCTAACCCAAGAAGATCCATCCGGTCTCCGCGCCTGCGCAGTGTGGGGGTAGGGATATCTCATGGCCATATTTTCTGTTAAATATATACACTGCTCAAAAAAATAAAGGGAACACAAAAATAACACATCCTAGATCTGAATTAATTAAATATTCTTCTGAAATACTTTGTTCTTTACATAGTTGAATGTGCTGACAACAAAATCACACAAAAATTAAAAAATGGAAATCAAATTTTTCAACCCATGGAGGTCTGGATTTGGAGTCACACTCAAAATTAAAGTAGAAAAAAACACTACAGGCTGATCCAACTTTGATGTAATGTCCTTAAAACAAGTCAAAATGAGGCTCAGTAGTGCATGCTCCTGATGAGGTGGCGGACGGTTTCCTGAGGGATTTCCTCCCAGACCTGGACTAAAGCATCTGCCAACTCCTGGACAGTCTGTGGTGCAACGTGACGTTGGTGGATAGAGCGAGACATGATGTCACAGATGTGCTCAATTGGATTCAGGTCTGGGGAACGGGCGCATGCGCAGACCTTTAAAAATGCACAAAAATTAATACCGGATCCGTTTTTCCGGATGACACCGGATAGACAGATCCGGAATTTCAATGCATTTGTCAGACGGATCCGCATCCGGATACGTCTGACAAATGCCATCAGTTTGCGTCCGGAACTGCTTGCCGGAATCCTCTGCTGCAAGTGTGAAAGTACCTTGAGCTGTTCAAAAGGACTTAGTTTGAAAGTCGAACTGTCTGGCCCAAAACTGGACCTCTGGCTACCCCAGGGGCAGGCTTCTGTGGAGGTCACAGTTAAAGGGAACCTGTCACCGGGATTTTGGGTATACAGGGAGAGCAGAATTATTAGGCAAGTTGTATTTTTGAGGATTAATTTTATTATTGAACAACAACCATGTTCTCAATGAACCCAAAAAACTCATTAATATCAAAGCTGAATATTTTTGGAAGTAGTTTTTAGTTTGTTTTTAGTTTTAGCTATTTTAGGGGGATATCTGTGTGTGCAGGTGACTACTACTGTGCATAATTATTAGGCAACTTAGCAAAAAACAAATATATACCCATTTCAATTATTTATTTTTACCAGTGAAACCAATATAACATCTCAACATTCACAAATATACATTTCTGACATTCAAAAACAAAACAAAAACAAATCAGTGACCAATATAGCCACCTTTCTTTGCAAGGACACTCAAAAGCCTGCCATCCATGGATTCTGTCAGTGTTTTGATCTGTTCAGAGAGGTGTACTGTTTTCCCTCCTTGTAAATCTCACATTTGATGATGGACCACAGGTTCTCAATGGGGTTCAGATCAGGTGAACAAGGAGGCCATGTCATTAGATTTTCTTCTTTTATACCCTTTCTTGCCAGCCACGCTGTGGAGTACTTGGACGCGTGTGATGGAGCATTGTCCTGCATGAAAATCATGTTTTTCTTGAAGGATGCAGACTCTTCCTGTACCACTGCTTGAAGAAGGTGTCTTCCAGAAACTGGCAGTAGGACTGGGAGTTGAGCTTGACTCCATCCTCAACCCGAAAAGGCCCCACAAGCTCATCTTTGATGATACCAGCCCAAACCAGTACTCCACCTCCACCTTGCTGGCGTCTGAGTCGGACTGGAGCTATCTGCCCTTTACCAATCCAGCCACGGGCCCATCCATCTGGCCCATCAAGACTCACTCTCATTTCATCAGTCCATAAAACCTTAGAAAAATCAGTCTTGACGTTTCAGCTTGTGGGTCTTGTTCAGTGGTGGTCGTCTTTCAGCCTTTCTTACCTTGGCCATGTCTCTGAGTATTGCACACCTTGTGCTTTTGGGCACTCCAGTGATGTTGCAGCTCTGAAATATGGCCAAACTGGTGGCAAGTGGCATCTTGGCAGCTGCACGCTTGACTTTTCTCAGTTCATGGGCAGTTATTTTGCGCCTTGGTTTTTCCACACGCTTCTTGCGACCCTGTTGACTATTTTGAATGAAACGCTTGATTGTTCGATGATCACGCTTCAGAAGCTTTGCAATTTTAAGAGTGCTGCATCCCTCTGCAAGATATCTCACTATTTTTGACTTTTCTGAGCCTGTCAAGTCCTTCTTTTGACCCATTTTGCCAAAGGAAAGGAAGTTGCCTAATAATTATGCACACCTGATATAGGGTGTTGATGTCATTAGACCACACCCCTTCTCATTACAGAGATGCACATCACCTAATATGCTTAATTGGTAGTAGGCTTTTGAGCCTATACAGCTTGGAGTAAGACAACATGCATAAAGAGGATGATGTAGTCAAAATACTAATTTGCCTAATAATTCTGCACGCAGTGTAGAGCTAAGGACATGGGTTGCTAGATGGCAATACCCAGTTGCTAGATGGCAATATACAGTCCCCATAGCTCTGTGTGCTTTTATTGCATAAAAAAAACCTACATATGCAAATTAACCTGAGATGAGTCCTGAACGTGAGATGAGTCCTGTATGTGAGATGAGTCAGGGACAGGACTCATCTCAGGGTAATTTGCATATGTATCAAATCTTTTTTTTTACACAATAAAAGCACACAGAGCTATGGGGACTGGGTATTGCGGATGTGCTAGCGGCCATCTAGCAACCCATGTCCTCAGCTCTATACCTAAAATCCAGGTGACAGGTTCCCTTTAAGGGGACGGTCCGCTATGGAGGTCAGTGTTAGGGGCAGATTGCTGTAGAGGCCACTGTTAAGGGGGTGGAGTGTTGTGGAAATCACTGTTAAGGAGATGGGGCACTGTGTAGGTCACTAATAAAGGGGCAGCCACTGTGGAGGTGTAACAGCGGCTGCTGTGCGCCGCTGTTCCCTTGCTTACCGCCGCGATCCCGGGCGCCATGTTCAGCGATGATCTGCTGCCAGTGCTTTCCCATTCACCGCTGCAGTCCTGGGCTCTGTCCGTGTAGGTACTGTTGTTCTGGGAACCGCTCCACAGTTTCCTTTCAGCCCTGGCCACAGTATGCTTGCTGCTTGTTTCCTGCAGCACCTGTCATCAACTTCATGGTGCCCATACTAACGGCAGAATAAAGTAGAGACAGGTGAGTTGATTTCAGTCATTTATAAGTTAAAAGTAAGTGGTTGCCGAGAACCAACATCACAATCATTGCAGACTGGGCCTGGAAAAGAGTCACGGCCACCTGAGAAGAGTCCTGGTTATTCATGAATCCCTGCTCTCCTGCTGATGACCTACAGTCTTCTACCTAGTTTTCTCCCTTTCTCTCTAGGAGAGAACTGCCAATCATCAGCAGATGGACGAGAGAGCAGGAGATTATAAATACCCAGGACTCTTCTCAGGTAGATTTGACTCTTTTCAAGGCCTGGGCTGCAATGATTATGATGCTGGTTCTCAGCAACCACTTACTTTTAGCTCATGAGCGACACACCGCTGAGATCAGCATTTCTGTCACTAATTTAATTTGATGACAGGTTCCCTTTAAGGGCTGGCGCACGTCACTTCCTGTGCTTTATGGGTTAGATCATATGACCTCGCTGACCAATCCTAGCCCTCCTGCACATATATATATAGCGGCTCAGCCCCCTTTCCAGATGCCTCAGCGTCAAGGTCCTTGTCTCCTGCTAGGTTGCTGTTATCTCTGCTTGTATTCCTGTTTACCTGACCCATGTTTGTGTTTCTGGACTCTGCTACCTGTTTGATCCCTGCCTGCTTGCATTGACTCTTGTTGCCGACCAAGATTGCCTGACCTGTACCTGTGCTGTCCTGCCCTGACCTATTGCTTGTTTGACTTCGCCTCTGCCTCATCCTTCGGTCCTGCACTGTTGCTCCTGGTTATGACTCGGCCTGCTGACTATGTCTGTACCTCTGGTACCTTGCTCAGATACCTCCTGGTCCGCCTGGACCAGCTGCCTCGTGTGCCTATCCTCCTCAAGAGGTAGCGACCTGGTGTTCCCCTCGGGAAAGTCTGTCCCCACCATCAGGGGTACTGTGAAGATCGAGGGGTTCACTTAGACAACGCCCTTAGAGGAGGTAGGACACGTGGCACGATGGGTTCACATTCGCTGGTTTGTGACAGGAGGTCACTGTGTTAAGGTGGTGGGATGCTGTGGAGGTCACTGTTAAAGGGGCGGGCACTGTGGAGGTCTCTGTTAAGGGGGCAAAGAACGGTGGAGGTCACAGTTAAGGGGACGGTCTGCTATGGAGGTCAATGTTAAGAGGCGGGGTGCTGTAGAGGTCACTGTTAAGGGGGTGGGGTGTTGTGGAAATCACATTTTAACCCCTTAGGGACGCATGACGTACCGGTACGGCATGTTTCCCGACTCCTTAAGGACCCATGACGTACCGATACGTCATGTGTTGTTCTGATCACCGCCGCCCGGCGGGCGGTGATCGGAACACGGTGCCTGCTCAAATCATTGAGCAGGCACCACGGCTAAATGTGCGGGGGGGTCCCGTGACCCCCCCCCCCCCCCCCGTGTCGGCGATCGCCGCAAACCGCAGGTCAATTCAGAGCTGCGGTTTGCGGTTTTTACCTGGTGCGGCGGTGGTGCAATCGGGTCCCCATGGGGCTGTGGGGGGGGGGGCCCGATGGCATGGAAGGCAGCGCGATGCCTTCCGGTGAAGAGCCTGTGAGATCCAGCCCCCTGGATCTCACAGGCCCCGGAAGCTGTATGAGTAATACACACAGTATTACTCATACAGCCAATGCATTCCAAAAAGTACAACAGCAAGCGATCAAAAAGGCGTTTGCCCACCAAAATAGTACCAACCTAACCGTCACCTCAACCCGCAAAAAATGAGCCCCTACCTGAGACAATCGCTTAAAAAATAAAAAACTATGGCTCAGAATATGGAGACAATAAAACATCATTTTTTTTGTTTGAAAAAAGCTGTTATTGTGTAAAACTTACATAAATAAAAATATTTGGTATCGCCGCGTTCGTATCGACCGGCTCTATAAAAATATCACATGACCTAACCTCTGAGATGAACACCGAAAAATTTTTAAATAAAAACTGTGCTAAATAAACCATTTTTTGTCACCTTACATCACAAAAAGTGTAATAGCAAGCGATTAAAAAGTCATATGCACTCCAAAATATAGCCAATCAAACCGTCATCTCATCCCGCAAAAAATGAGACCCTACCTAAGATAATCACCCAAAAACTGAAAAAACTATGGCTCTCAGAATATGGAGACACTAAAACATGATTTTTTTTTTGTTTAAAAAATTATATTATTGTGTAAAACTTACATAAATAAAAAAAAAGTATACATATTTGGTATCGCCGCGTCCGTATCGACCGGCTCTATAAAAATATCACATGACCTAACCCCTCAGATGAACACCGTAAAAAATTTAAAATATAAACTGTGCTAAATAAACAATTTTTTGTCACCTTACATCACAAAAAGTGTAATAGCAAGCGATCAAAAAGTCACACGCACCCCAAAATAGTGCCAATAAAACCGTCATCTCATCCCGCAAAAATCATACCCTACCCAAGGTAATCGCCCAAAAACTGAAAAAATTATGGCTCTCAGACTATGGAAACACTAAAACATGATTTTTTTTGCTTCAAAAATGAAATGATTGTGTAAAACTTACATAAATTAAAAAAAAGTATACATATTAGGTATCGCCGCATCCGTATCGACCGGCTCTATAAAAATATCACATGACCTAACCCCTCAGATAAACACCGTAAAAATTTAAAATAAAAACTGCTAAATAAACCATTTTTTGTCACCTTACATCACAAAAAGTGTAATAGCAAGCGATCAAAAAGTCACACGCACCCCAAAATAGTGCCAATAAAACCATCATCTCATCCCGCAAAAATCATACCCTACCCAAGGTAATCGCCTAAAAACTGAAAAAATTATGTCTTTCAGACTATGGAAACACTAAAACATGATTTTTTTTTGCTTCAAAAATGAAATCATTGTGTAAAACTTACATAAATAAAAAAAGTATACATATTAGGTATCGCCGCATCCGTGACAACCTGGTCTATAAAAATATCACATGATCTAACCTGTCAGATAATGTTGTAAATAACAAAAAATAAAAACGGTGCCAAAACAGCTATTTCTTGTTATCTTGCCTCACAAAAAGTGTAATATAGAGCAACCAAAAATCATATGTACCCTAAACTAGTACCAACAATACTGTCACCCTATCCCGTAGTTTCTAAAATGGGGCCACTTTTTTGGAGTTTCTACTCTAGGGGTGCATCAGGGGGGCTTCAAATGGGACATGGTGTCAAAAAAAACAGTCCAGCAAAACCTAGCCTTCAAAAACCGTATGGCATTCCTTTCCTTCTGTGCCTTGCCGTGTGCCCGTACAGCGGTTTACGACCACATATGGGGTGTTTCTCCAAACTACAGAATTAGGGCCATAAATATTGAGTTTTGTTTGGCTGTTAACCCTTGCTTTGTAACTGGAAAAAAATTATTGAAATGGAAAATCTGCCAAAAAAGTGATATTTTGAAATTGTATCTCTATTTTTCATTAATTCTTGTGGAACACCTAAAGGGTTAACAAAGTTTGTAAAATCAGTTTTGAATACCTTGGGGGTGTAGTTTATAGAATGGGGTCATTTTTGGGTGGTTTCTATTATGTAAGCCTCGCAAAGTGACTTCAGACCTGAACTGGTCCCTAAAAATTGGGTTTTTGAAAATTTCTGAAAAATTTCAAGATTTGCTTCTAAACTTCTAAGCTTTGTAACATCCCAAAAAAAAAAAATATGGAAAAAGTAGTATAGACAAACCACTCACTCCCCTTACAATTTTGGATTGGGTGCTCTAGTCTCAAATTGATTCACTCAAATCAATCAAAAGCGTAATAAAAAGTATATATTATGTAGTATAAGACTGGCACTCCCTCGCATGGAAATAGAGCAATGGTAATAGTGTTGTTACACAATGTTTAATTGGCAAAATATATTAAAATACAACATCACAATACAATATTAAAATATATGTGATGTTGTATTTTAATATATTTTGCCAATTAAACATTGTGTAACAACACTATTACTATTGCTCTATTTCCATGCGAGGGAGTGCCAGTCTCATACTACATAAAAAATAAAATATCATTCCAAAAATGATCCAAACATGAAGTAGACATATGGGGAATGTAAAGTAATAACTATTTTTGGAGGTATTACTATGTATTAAAAAAGTAGAGAAATTTTAACTTGGAAATTTGCAATTTTTTATAAATTTTTGGTAAATTTGGTATTTTTTTATAAATAAAAATGTTTTTTTTTTACTTCATTTTACCAGTGTCAGGAAGTACAATATGTGACGAAAAAACAATCTCAGAATGGCCTGGATAAGTCAAAGTGTTTTAAAGTTATCAGCACTTAAAGTGACACTGGTCAGATTTGCAAAAAATGGCCAAGTCCTTAAGGTGAAATAGGGCTGAGTCCTTAAAGGGTTAAGCAAATGGATCTCTGTGGAGGTCACTGTTAAAAGGGTGAGGTACAGTGGAGGTCACTGTTAACCACCTCAGCCCCCAGTGCTTAAACACCCTGAAAGACCAGGCCACTTTTTACACTTCTGACCTACACTACTTTCACTACACTATTTCATTGCTGCTGACATTTTTACTTTTTTTGTTATTAATTGAAATTTAACGATTTTTTTTGCAAAAAAATGACATTTTTCACTTTCAGTTGTAAAATTTTGCAAAAAAAACTACATCCATATATAAATTTTGCTCTAAATTTTTTGTTCTACATGTCTTTGATAAAAAAAAATTGTTTGGGTAAAAAAAAAATGCTTTGGGTAAAAGTTATAGCGTTTACAAACTATGGTACAAAAATGTGAATTTCCGCTTTTTGAAGCAGCTCTGACTTTCTGAGCACCTGTCATGTTTCCTGAGGTTCTACAATGGCCAGACAGTACAAACACCCCACAAATGACCCCATTTCGGAAAGTACACACCCTAAGGTATTCGCTGATGGGCATAGTGAGTTCATAGAACTTTTTATTTTTGTCACAAGTTAGCGGAAAATGATGATTTTTTTTTTTTTTCTTACAAAGTCTCATATTCCACTAACTTGTGACAAAAAATAAAAACTTCTATGAACTCACTATGCCCATCACGAAATACCTTGGGGTCTCTCCTTTCCAAAATGGGGTCACTTGTGGGGTAGTTATACTGCCCTAGCATTCTAGGGGCCCAAATGTGTGGTAAGGAGTTTGAAATCAAATTCTGTAAAAAATGACCTGTGAAATCCGAAAGGTGCTCTTTGGAATATGGGCCCCTTTGCCCACCTAGCCTGCAAAAAAGTGTCACACATCTGGTATCTCCGTACTCGGGAGAAGTTGAGGAATGTGTTTTGGGGTGTTATTTTACATATACCCATGCTGGGTGAGATAAATATCTTGGTCAAATGCCAACTTTGTATAAAAAAATGGGAAAAGTTGTCTTTTGCCAAGATATTTCTCTCACCCAGCATGGGTATATGTAAAATGACACCCCAAAACACATTCCCCAACTTCTCCTGAGTACGGAGATACCAGATGTGTGACACTTTTTTGCAGCCTAGGTGGGCAAAGGGGCCCATATTCCAAAGAGCACCTTTCGGATTTCACTGGTCATTTTTTACAGAATTTGATTTCAAACTCCTTACCACACATTTGGGCCCCTAGAATGCCAGGGCAGTATAACTACCCCACAAGTGACCCCATTTTGGAAAGAAGAGACCCCAAGGTATTCGCTGATGGGCATAGTGAGTTCATGGAAGTTTTTATTTTTTGTCACAAGTTAGTGGAATATGAGACTTTGTATGAAAAAAAAAAAAATCAGCATTTTCCACTAACTTGTGACAAAAAATAAAAATTTCTAGGAACTCGCCATGCCTCTCACGGAATACCTTGGGGTGTCTTCTTTCCAAAATGGGGTCACTTGTGGGGTAGTTATACTGCCCTGGCATTTTCCAGGGGCCCTAATGTGTGGTAAGTAGGTAAATGACCTGTGAAATCCTAAAGGTGCTCTTTGGAATATGGGCCCCTTTGCCCACCTAGGCTGCAAAAAAGTGTCACACATGTGGTATCGCCGTATTCAGGAGAAGTTGGGGAATGTGTTTTGGGGTGTCATTTTACATATACCCATGCTGGATGAGAGAAATATCTTGGCAAAAGACAATTTTTCCCATTTTTTTATACAAAGTTGGCATTTGACCAAGATATTTCTCTCACCCAGCATGGGTATATGTAAAATGACACCCCAAAACACATTCCCCAACTTCTCCTGAGTACGGCGATACCAGATGTGTGACACTTTTTTGCAGCCTAGATGCGCAAAGGTGCCCAAAGTCCTTTTAGGAGGGCATTTTTAGACATTTGGATACCAGACTTCTTCTCACGCTTTGGGGCCCCTAGAATGCCAGGGCAGTATAAATACCCCACATGTGACCCCATTTTGGAAAGAAGACACCCCAAGGTATTCAATGAGGGGCATGGCGAGTTCATAGAAATTTTTTTTTTTTGGCACAAGTTAGCGGAAATTGATATTTTTAATTTTTTTCTCACAAAGTCTCCCGTTCCGCTAACTTGGGACAAAAATTTCAATCTTTCATGGACTCAATATGCCCCTCACGGAATACCTGGGGGTGTCTTCTTTCCGAAATGGGGTCACATGTGGGGTATTTATACTGCCCTGGTATTCTAGGGGCCCTAAAGCGTGAGAAGAAGTCTGGAATATAAATGTCTAAAAAAAATTACGCATTTGGATTCCGTGAGGGGTATGGTGAGTTCATGTGAGATTTTATTTTTTGACACAAGTTAGTGGAATATGAGACTTTGTAAGAAAAAAATAAATAATTCCGCTAACTTGGGCCAAAAAAATGTCTGAATGGAGCCTTACAGGGGGGTGATCAATGACAGGGGGGGTGATCAATGACAGGGGGGGTGATCAATGACAGGGGGGTGATCAGGGAGTCTATATGGGGTGATCACCACAGTCATTGATCACTCCCCCTGGAAGGCTCCAGGGAGACGCCTGTATGTGTTTTGCAGATCCGATCCATCTATCAGTGGATCCGTAAAAATCATGCGGACATCTGAATGGAGCTTTACAGGGGGGTAATCAATGACAGGGGGGTGATCAATGACAGGGGGGGTGATCAATGACAGGGGGGGTAATCAATGACAGGGGGGTGATCAGGGAGTCTACATGGGGTGATCACCACAGTCATTGATCATGCCCCTGTAAGGCTTCATTCAGACGTCCGTATGCGTTTTGCGGATCCGATCCATCTATCAGTGCATCCGTAAAAATCATGCGGACATCTGAATGGAGCTTTACAGGGGGGTAATCAATGACAGGGGGGTGATCAGGGAGTCTATATGGGGTGATAACCACAGTCATTGATCATGCCCCTGTAAGGCTTCATTCAGACGTCCGGATGCGTTTTGCGGATCCGATCCATCTATCAGTGGATCCGTAAAAATCATGCGGACGTCTTATGGAGCTTTACAGGGGGTTGATCAATGACAGGGGGGTAATCAATGACAGGGGGGTGATCAGGGAGTCTATATGGGGTGATCAGGGGTGATCAGGGGCTAATAAGGGGTTAATAAGTGACGGGGGGGGGGGTGTAGTGTAGTGTAGTGGTGCTTGGTGGGACTTTACTGAGCTACCTGTGTCCTCTGGTGGTCGATCCAAACAAAGGGGACCACCAGAGGACCAGGTAGCAGGTATATTAGACGCTGTTATCAAAACAGCGTCTAATATACCTGTTAGGGGTTAAAAAAAACACATCTCCAGCCTGCCAGCGAACGATCGCCGCTGGCAGGCTGGAGATCAACTCTCTTACCTTCCGTTCCTGTGAGCGCGCGCGCCTGTGTGCGCGCGTTCACAGGAAATCTCGCGTCTCGCGAGATGACGCATATATGCGTGACTGTGCGCATGGCTGCCACCTCCGGAACGCGATCCTGCGTTAGGCGGTCCGGAGGTGGTTAAGGGAGTGGGGTACTGTGGCAGTTACTGTTAAAGGGGCAGTTGCTGTGGAGGTCTCTGTTAAGGGGGCCGGGAATGGTGGAGGTCAGTTAAGGTGACTGTAACCTATGGTCAGTGTTAAGGGGCAGGTGCTGTGGAGGTCACTGTTAGGGGGCGGGCCCCTGTGGAGGTCACTGTCAAGGGGTGGGGTGCTGTGGAACTCACTGTTAAAAGGGCAGGCTGCTGTAAAGGTCAAAGTTAAGCGGGTGGGCTGCTGTGGAGGTCCCATTTTAAGGAGACAGGGGCTGTGGTTATAGTGGATACTGTCTATCTTTTAACGACACACACAAACATTAAATGAAATAGATTAAATATTCCCGTGCGAAGCCGGGTCCTTCAGCTAGTGTATCTATATATCTATATCAGTTTATCCATCTATCTATCTATCTATTATCTATCTATCTATCTATCTATCTATCTATCTATCTATCTATCTATCTATCTATCTATCTATCTATCTATCTATCTATCTCTATAAATTATCTATTTATCTAGCTATCTATTTATCTATATCTCATATCTGTCTATCTATCCTCTAATATATCCTGTTCATTCATAGGGCCAATAGTCCTGTATAACATGATAACAATACATGAAGGTTAACATATTGCCCCCTCTCTACTGCACCCTGTTTCCTGCACCCTGATTTCTGCCTGCGCCGGCCTATATTAAATAATGGGCCTATATTGTGCGGTAAACACTGGAAGGCGCAGCGCAGTGTACTGTACCTGACGCCTACATGATTGCAATGTTAGGCTCAGACTATTATGCGAGCAGATGGACTACGGACAAAGGGAGCTGTGGATTTCGGTATAATCAGCTTCTGGGGAGGATATGCCGGAGTCTGGTTTCAAACTGCTGGAGCTGAATAGCTCATTGTGCCGCACACTATTCTTACAGCGCGGGCACAATACAGAAAGGATTGCATTTGTGTCTGGGGACGGGAGCTGTCATTTGCTTGTCCAAATTACAATCACATGTACGGAGGCATTATTCTATTGTGAGGACGGAGATTTAATCCAGGGCTGAAGGAACCAAATTGGTTCTCAAATGGAATATTGGACTGGAGACGTTCAGGACCAGGCACACAACACCTCTCTGCTGGTACCTGGGCTGGCAGAAATGGAGGAGCAGAATATCAGACTGTGCCTAATTGGCGGTGCGGCTCTGCTGCCGCCCCCTAAAATTTTGCACCCGGGGCAACACCCCCCCCCCCCACGCTACGCCACTGGTACCAGCCACAGGTCCCCCGAATCACTGTACCATCCACAAATCCCCCATAACAGTGTGTCATCAACAGATCCCCCAAAACACTGGTCCATCCATAGAGACCCATAACAGTGCTTCATCTACAGATCCCCCATAACAATGTGTTGTCCACAGATCTCCTATAACAGTGTCATCCACAGATCATCTATAGATACCCTATAATAGTGTGTTATCCACAGATCCCCCATAACAGTGTGTCATCTACAGATCCCCATAGCAGTGTGTCATCTATAGATCCCCCATAACAGTGTGTCATCTATAGATCCCCCATAACAGTGTGTCATCATAGACCACAAAAGAGAGCTGATAGATCCTCTATACTACACCACACAGGAGAGCTGACAGATCCTCTATACTACACCACACAGGAGAGCTGACAGATCCTCTATACTACACCACACAGGAGAACTGACAGATCCTCTATACTACACCGCACAGGAGAGCTGACAGAACCTCTATACTACACCGCACAGCAGAGCTGACAGATCCTCTATACTACACCACACAGGAGAGCCGACAGATCCTCTATACTACACCACACAGGAGAACCGACAGATCCTCTATACTACACCACACAGGAGAACTGACAGATCCTCTATACTACACCAAACAGGAGAGCTGACAGATCCTCTATACTACACCACACAGGAGAGCCGACAGATCCCCTATACTACACCACACAGGAGAGCTGACAGATCCTCTATACTACACCGCACAGGAGAGCTGACAGATCCTCTATACTACACCACACAGGAGAGCTGACAGATCCTCTATACTACACCACACAGGAGAGCGGACAGATCCTCTATACTACACCACACAGGAGAGCCGACAGATCCTCTATACTACACCACACAGGAGAGCTGACAGATCCTCTATACTACACCACACAGGAGAGCCGACAGATCCTCTATACTACACTACACAGGAGAGCCGACAGATCCTCTATACTACACCACACAGGAGAGCTGACAGATCCTCTATACTACACCACACAGGAGAGCTGACAGATCCTCTATACTACACCACACAGGAGAGCTGACAGATCCTCTATACTACACCACACAGGAGAGCTGACAGATCCTCTATACTACACCACACAGGAGAGCCGACAGATCCTCTATACTACACCACACAGGAGAGCTGACAGATCCTCTATACTACACCACACAGGAGAGCTGACAGATCCTCTATACTACACCACACAGGAGAGCTGACAGATCCTCTATACTACACCACACAGGAGAGCTGACAGATCCTCTATACTACACCACACAGGAGAGCTGACAGATCCTCTATACTACACCACACAGGAGAACTGACAGATCCTCTATACTACACCACACAGGAGAGCTGACAGATCCTCTATACTACACCGCACAGGAGAGCTGACAGATCCTCTATACTACACCGCACAGGAGAGCTGACAGATCCTCTATACTACACCACACAGGAGAGCTGACAGATCCTCTATACTACACCACACAGCAGAGCTGACAGATCCTCTATACTACACCACACAGGAGAGCTGACAGATCCTCTATACTACACCACACAGGAGAGCTCACAGATCCTCTATACTACACCACACAGGAGAGCTGACAGATCCTCTATACTACACCACACAGGAGAGCTGACAGATCCTCTATACTACACCACACAGGAGAGCTGACAGATCCTCTATACTACACCACACAGGAGAGCCGACAGATCCTCTATACTACACCACACAGGAGAGCTGACAGATCCTCTATACTACACCACACAGGAGAGCCGACAGATCCTCTATACTACACCACACAGGAGAGCCGACAGATCCTCTATACTACACCACACATGAGAGCTGACAGATCCTCTATACTACACCACACAGGAGAGCTGACAGATCCTCTATACTACACAGGAGAGCCGACAGATCCTCTATACTACACCACACAGGAGAGCTGACAGATCCTCTATACTACACCACACAGGAGAGCTGACAGATCCTCTATACTACACCACACAGCAGGGCTGACAGATCCTCTATACTACACCACACAGGAGAGCCGACAGATCCTCTATACTACACCACACAGGAGAGCTGACAGATCCTCTATACTACACCACACAGGAGAGCTGACAGATCCTCTATACTACACCACACAGGAGAGCTGACAGATCCTCTATACTACACCACACAGGAGAGCTGACAGATCCTCTATACTACACCACACAGGAGAGCTGACAGATCCTCTATACTACACCACACAGGAGAGCTGACATATCCTCTATACTACACCACACAGGAGAGCTGACAGATCCTCTATACTACACCACACAGAAGAGCTGACAGATCCTCTATACTACACCACACAGGAGAGCTGACAGATCCTCTATACTACACTACACAGGAGAGCCGACAGATCCTCTATACTACACCACACAGGAGAGCCGACAGATCCTCTATACTACACCACACAGGAGATCTGACAGATCCTCTATACTACACCACACAGAAGAGCTGACAGATCCTCTATACCAGTGTTTCCCAACCAATGTGCCTCCAGCTGTTGCAAAACTACAACTCCCAGCATGCCCGAACAGCCTTTGGCTGTGCAGGCATGCTGGGAGTTGTAGTTTTGCAACAGCTGGAGGCACACTGGTTGGGAAAGGCTTTAAAAGCTATCACAATGAATATACTGTACATTTGTCTTCATATTTTAGAGCATAAAAACTTTTAATACTTTGAAATAAAAGTTATAAAGACAACAAGTATTATTTTTTTTAATTTTTTAGCAGAATATATTGTCGCTGTAATATAGGGAGTCTTCAGCACATATCTCCACATTCAGTCTTGTATACTGCTCTTTGTTCTCAATCATTTTCTTTCCTTGTAGAATTCACTGGCAACCTGTCATTACAGGAGACTTGAACATGGTTTTGAAAACTTGGCAAGAGAGGACAGTGCAAATCTTTTCAGTTCATTGCTTGCTGTCTTACACAGGGTCAGACTGGGGTTTCTGGGGCCCACCAGAGGAAATTATTCACGGGTGCCCAACCCCCATATAATTAAAAAAAGTCAATTTTTTTTAAATTTAACAAAATAAACACTAGTGGCAAGTTATTGGCTCCAAAGGCAGTTGCCAATGACTTTTTCTCCTGGACCTTTGGGGCCCACTATGGTATCAGAGCTGGGGCCCACCAGAACTTTGTTTTATTTGGTCATAAGCTTATCTAACCTTCACTGATTTCTGCTGCACGGGCTCTGACACATAAATACAAATCGCCTGTACTCCGAAGTCCCAGTGTCAAGTTCGGGTGTGGGAGGGAAACCCACACCAAACGTAGGAGGGAAAGGGGTGAGGGGAAAAGGCCTGGAAACTAAGGTAAGGAGCTGGTCACCTCATAGAGAAACCTTAATCCAAGTCCTGACTGTCTGCATGTATGAACTGACCTCAGAGTTAGGTGAGTTTATACACAGGAACCTAGAGTCCTAACTCACCCTGTAGTACCCTGGTACTAATGTCAGTACAAGAGACAACCTGTTCCTCCAAACGGTAGGACGAACAGGAGTCTCCCTTAGGCTTAAACACAAATGGCAGGGAAAAGAGCAACACAAGAAAACCCAAACAATAAAACAACAGGGGAAGGAGACACTTAACTTCAAATGGCTATGGAAGTACAGGAAATCCACAACAAGACTGAAGCTATAAACCGCACAGCATGGTGGGGAAGCCACAATAAATATGGAAGGTAAAATGACCACATAAGCAACACCTGAGAAAAGGGCGTGGCCATTACCAGAAACAACACAGACAAGATTTGATCCCCAAGGAACCTGTCAGATCAAACCACGTGTTGCCAGTCTCACTGATCTCCTGGTACCTGTCACGGGAACGTCTGTGACACCCAGTGAGGGGTAAGAGTTCTAAAAATGGCTGTCTTAGCCTTATTATAGTCTATACGACCTATGACACTGAAAATGGTGTCTGAGCTGGAGGCGTTACAGAGCAGGAGGAGCTGAGCAGATTGATGTATAGTTTTTGGGGAAAAGATTTAGGATCAATTGGCCAGGGGAGGTTACTATGCAGGAATCTGAATCTGTCAATCAAGAAGGAGAGGGAGGAGCTGGCAGAGGAAGCAGGAGGAGTAAGGTTGTTCAAAAAGGCTCGGGTCCGCCTTTGTTGCACTTAACTGCTCATTTGCATATAGATTTAAAATCCATTTTTCTCCAGAATGAAGCAACAGATCACCATGCGAAAGATATTATTAGATTCAGCTGATCTAGGTCTACAAGGCATTGTGTCTGGTTCACCAGTGGCCTTCCTGCTGACAGGCTCCTTTTAATCATTGTATCGCAAAATCATCAGTAATATTCTAATACACAAATCCTGGCCATTTTCAAGATCAGTTCTTGTTTTCAAAGAATGGCGAACCTGCCGTATACATCAAGCGACTGAAATCAGCACAAACCTTATACTAAGGCCTCATGCACACGACTGCATGTATTTTGAGGTCCACAAACCGCAGGTCCACAAACTGGCCGTGTGCATCCCGCAGTTTCCTCAGTCCCTATTATAGACATGGCTCTTCTTGTCCGCAAAATGGATAAGAATAGGAGATGTTTTATAATTTGGTTGACATCCATATGCTGTCTGCATTTTTTGCTGCCCTATAGAAATGAATGGGTGCGGGTGCGATTAGCAAAAAAAGTGGATAGGACGCAGACCAAAACTACGGTCGTGTGCATGAGGCCTAATACTCACACCTAGAGTTTGTTACAATCGTATCCAGTTCAGACCATACTATGTGCCTCTGATATACAGCAGCACAAATCGTTTTAGCGTCTTTTGTTTGCTACAATGTATCAGCCTGAAGTCCAACTACAGGGAACTGGCTCGACTATTTGTAGCAAGGCTCCAGCAAGGATAGGCTACTTTCACACTGGTGGCAGCAGGTTCCGGCAGGCTGTTCTGGTGGGGGAATAGCCTGCTGGATCCGTGCTAACGCTAGCCCACCGTGCCGCCGGAAGTCCGCTCCAGCTCCATTCACTATAATGGGAGCGGGGCCGGAGGTCCGGCTGCAGCGCGGCAAACAGGCCGAGAGGCGGCCAGACAAAAACGTGCTGTCATTTTTGTCCGGCCGCCTCCTTGGATGTTTGCCGCGCTGCGGTCGGACCTCCAGCCCGCCACCATTATAGTCAATAGCACCGGAGCGGTCTTCTGGCGGCACGGTGGGCTTGCGTTAGGACGGATCCGGCAGACTGTTCCCCCTCCGGAACAGCCTGCCGGAAAAGGCTACCGCAAGTGTGAAAGTAGCCTTAGAATGCGACATTTTTCAACCTCTGCATGTAGACAACGTTTTATTTGCGGTCAGCAAGCAGAGCGGTGAGGAATTTTATATGCCAAGTAGATTACAAAATTGGAGAACATTTAATAATACTTGTTTCCTAGCTTTTCTAGACATGGGGCGCAAGTACACAGTGCGGCCTGGATGACGGCTAATTGCCAGGCTGTGCTTGTCATGGATTTTGATATTGATCCTCAAGGGTTCCGATTTATGGCACCCCTACCCATCAGTTGTCGCAGGTGCTTAGGCCTCTTCCTAGACCTGTGACATCACCATACATAAGTCACATGGCCTAGGCGCAGTGGACGGTGCTGTGCTTGGTAAACTGCAAGAAGGCAGCGGCGCTCACAGGGGGAGCAGTGCCTTCTCAAACAGCTGATCGGCGTGGGTCCCGGGTATCGGACCCCCACCAATCAGATACTGATGACCTATCAAGAGGGTAGGTTATCAGTTAAAAATTCTCAGAGAACCCCTTTAAGTACATTTTATTGCAAAAATGTGCTTGGTAAGCTCTGAGGAGACACTCGAGCTCTGAGGCCTCTTCAAACAGCTGATTGGTGGGTGCGCCAGTAGTTGGACCCCTGACAATCTCCAATCTCCTGAGGATAGGCCATCAAGATCAAAATCCCGGATAACCTCTTTAAGTTGCCAGTACAGGTGCAACCCCGGCAATTAGCGGTAATCCTCAGAGCGTTCCCTCAATTGTGCCGCGTAGAAGGCGTGACCAGCTGGCCAGATGATTCAACTCCATGGACTCCAAAATGGCTGACAACAGTAAGGACACAAACTGCTGCCGTAGCAAGTGAGGTACTGTGCAGACCTCATACACAAGTTTTAATATTCTGGCAGAAAAGCGTTTAAATGGGGTCATTATACAACCCCCCTGGAGCCGAGCGCTTGCACAATGATATAATTTATTGCGTCACTGGATGTTTTCAGCCCGTAAATTTTCTTTTCTGCATTCAGGCCAGAAATAGTCCCGCCGTACTCGGCTCAGCTTCTCGCCGCCTGAAAAGCCGTTTTGTTCTCCCGATTCTTTACATTTTTATATAACACAAGAAAACAAACAATTTCATTGTAGGTGAGAAATGGAAAAAAAATTGAAGAAGAGAGATGGAACATGTGACGATAGTTTCCACATAAAGCACCGATCGCTGCTTATGGGCCGAAGGAAGAAATTATATATTAAAAAAAGCAAACACGCACAAAAATATATATGTGCATCATAAAAGGAAGCAAAAATAAAGTCGTCAGAAGTCAATGCAGTCAGTATATTGGTTCCCTCCTGCTGGCCGACTATAAATCAGCACATGCTGAGCCCCGGATTAAATGAAAAAACAATTATGAAAGATTTCCTCATAGGATGCGAAGAATAAGACGCCAGAATAAAGCTCCGCTTGCTGCACCGCTCTGAAGTTCTCTAAGACATCTGCTAATATGCTTAAGTGCCACAATTACTAACGTGCCTATTAGCGCTTCTATTTACATGAGAACGCATTCATGACATTACCGTGGGAAGCCAAGCAGTGTGCCATAAAGTCTGCTTCAAGGGCACATCTTCCAGGGTTATGTTGAGTTTGACATAAAGTTTGGTACCAGTGGGGGGCGCTGTGGTGTTCTCTTAAAAGTTGCCCCTAGGCTCAGCATCAGCTCAGCATTGGACTGGGGTTCCTGGGGCCCACCAGAGAAAACGTATTCTCCGAGGCCCAACCTCTAAATCATCAATAAAGTTGAATGGGTTTTGAAATAGACCCTGGTGACAAGTTATCGCCCCAAAAACAGTAAAATGTTTTTGTTTTTTCCTGAAACTTTGAGGCCCACTATGACATCAGAGCCTGGGCCCACCGGAGGATCCTCTAGTGCTCTGGTGGGCCGGTCCGACCCTGGCTTAAGTTTATAGGCTCCGATGTTAAAGGCTATGTACACCTTTCGGGTCAATTTTTTTTATTATTGCATTTCTACTTATTTTGAGCTACAAATAATTTTTTCAATTGGTCTTTATTAAAAATATGGAATCCTTTTTTTGTGTACAGAGCTGAGATGCTCTACAAGCTGCCTGTGGATTTTCTGTCTTTTCCGTCAGACCAGAAGCTGACAGGCTCCTTATCTCTGCTCTCTGACCTTATAAACACTCATTATAGCTTAGTTCTTATCTGACTGATAAGAATGTGACTTAAATAAGTGTTTATGACCTCTTAGTAGGTTAGAGATAAGGGTTATTAGATGACAAAGTGAAAGTACCAGTCACACAGCTAGAAAAACAGTTAACTCTTTGTGACAGAATGGCTCAATATTTTTAATAAAGGCCAATTGAAAATATGATTTTTAGCCAGAAATTTGTAAAATGCAATCATAAACAAAAATTGCCTCTGTACATAGCCTTTAAAGAGAGCATGACCACCCCATCCTGACATGTTTGTTTTAGTAATAACAATTCTGTGACATCTATTGTTATGGCTCTATGTTGTGCTATTCCTCTATCATTCCAGCTAGAAGTTGCACTCTGCAATGAAGGTCTAGATGCGTGTTACCAGTTGGGAGTGTGTCCCTACACAGTCTGACACTGGTAGCACTGGTTGGATAGCGTCAGACTATGCAGGGATACACCCACCACTGGTAACACCCATCTGGACCTTTGTTGCAGACTGTTCGCAATTCATTCATAACTTCGAGCAGGAATAATAGAAGAAAGGCACAGACATGTCAGGAGAAGGGACAGGTCCTTACTAAAACTGGCTACTGAAGCTGCCCATGTCTATGTGTAAGGGGGTCCGATGCCCATACCCGATGACAGATGTCAGTTTGCGGGACAACTAGGATCGACATCTACATGTTGAGCTGCAATCCCAGGCACAGCCACAACTGAGTGCATGGCACTGTGCTGGGTAAGCCATAAAGGGACGCAGTGTTTGCCCTGATCGGTCAGGGTGCTGGTAGTCCAACTCCCTAAGAACATGCCATCAAAGTTATAGTCCTGAAAAGATCCTTACATAGGGTCTACTGGGAAGGTGCCTTAGAGGAAGTGCCTACTTGGACTTTCCTCTAAGGGTGGCATCACGATGGGAATGATGGAGTAAAGATGGTGGGAAAATTAGGAGACAAGGGTTGGTGGATTGGTTTGGTTGCTCATAGTGAGTGAGGCATGTGTTAAAGGTCAGGGTTAACTTGCTAGTAGAGAAACAGGTCTCTATGGCAGGTTCCTCAGCGATGTTCTGGGTTTGGTACTCACATTGAATGTGGTGTCGTTATTGGCCGGGCTGCTTTTATATTATATGTTCAGATGTTTCCTTCCTTACCATGCCTCAACATATCTCAAGATAAATATGTATGGTGCAAATGAGCTAGCTTTGGGAATAAAACACGATTTCATGATACTCTGTCCGGAGTTGTTTATCCTATATGTGTCTATATGTGGCCACCCAGTGGTTATTTTCTGAATTACAGCCTGAAGGCTTTTGCTGTGAGAAGACTAAGGGTGATAGCACAAGTATGTAGTTATGTATCAGGCAGATATGTAAATGATTACAGGTGTGGTCTGATTAACCCTTTCATGACAAAGGGTCGTTGATGCCCCGGGGTCCAAGTCAAAATTTACAGTTCTGGTATGCACTGTTTTAAATAATATCTTTACAAGTGCTTTGCATATCATAACTGTTTTGACTTTCCAAGACACATAGAGTATTTATTTTCTTGACTGATTTAATAAATTACTGTATTTTTTTATTTATTATGAGCAGATAAATAGCAAAGAAAGTATTTTTTTTTTTACTTTTTTTTGTTAATTTGGCCACTACACTCCCTTGAATAGAGGTACAAATGCAAATATTGATACCAAAATATATTACCTTACTGATCTAGACGTACAGAATATCTGAATTGTGTACGTGGCCCACTCCCTTTCAAGACCAAGCCATTTTTCACCTTTGTGACTACGTCTAATTTTGCAAATCTGACGTGTCAATTTATGTGCTATTAACTTTGGAATGTTTTTACTTAACCAAACCATTCTGAGATTGTTTTCTCTTGACACATTATACTTTATGATAGTCATAAATTTGAGTCAATATATTTCACCTTTATTTATGAAAAAATCCCAAATTTACAAAAAAAAATGAAAAATTCACAATTTTAAAAATTTCTATTTCTCTGCTTTTAAAACAGAAAGTAATACTTCATAAAATATTTATTACTTAACATTCCCCATATGTCTACTTTATGTTGGCATCATTTTGTAAATGTCACAAAAAAATTTTAGGACGTTAGAAGGCTTCGAATTTTAGAAGCAATTCTTAAAATTTTTAAGAAAATTTACAAAACCCACTTTTTAAGGACCAGTTCAGGTCTGAAGTCACTTTGTGGGGCTTATATAGTGGAAACCTCCATAAATGACCCCATTGCAGAAACTACACCCCTCAAGTTACTCAAAACTGATTTAACAAACTTTGTTAACCCTTTATGTGTTCCACAAGAATTAAAGGAAAATGGAGATGAAATTTTTAAATTTCACTTTTTTGGCAGATTTTCCATTTTAATCAATTTTTTTCTTTAACACTTCGAGGGTTAACAGCCAAACAAAACTCAATATTTATTATCCTGATTCTGCGGTTTACAGAAACACCCCACATGTGGTCGTAAACTGCTGTACGGGCACACAACAGGGCGCAGTATAAAAGGAACGCCATATGGTTTTTGGAAGGCAGATTTTGCTGGACTGGTTTTTAGATGCCATGTCCCATTTGAAGCCCCCCTGATGCGCCCTTACAGTAGAAACTCCCAAAAAGTGACCCAATTTTGGAAACTAGGGGATAAGGTGCCAGTTTTATTGGTACTATTTTGGGTACTATGATTTTTAATTGCTCTTTTTTGTGAGGCAAGGTAACCAAAAAATGGCTGTTTTGGCACAGTTTTTCATTTTTACAAGATTCATCTGACAGGTTAGATCATGCGCTATTTTTATAGAGCATGTTGTTATGGACGCAATGATATCAAATATGTCTACTTTCTTGTTTTTTTTTAGTTTTACATAATAAAGCATTTTTGAAAAAAATATTATGTTTTTGTGTCTCCATTTTCTGAACGCCTTATTTTTTTTATTTTTCTGCCGATCGTCTTGTGCAGTGGCTCGTTTTTGCAGGTAGAGTTGATGTTTTTATTGGTACCATTTTTGGGTACATATGATTTTTTGATCATTCATTATTACACTTTATGGGGCAAGGTGACCAAAAAATAGGTTGTTTTGGAAGTTTTTATTTATTTATTTTTACAACGTTCGCCTGAGGGGTTAGGTCATGTGATATTTTTATAAAGCAGATCGTTACAGACGTGGCAATACCTAATATGTATACTTTTCTTATTTATTTAAGTTTTACACAATAATAGCATTTTTGAAACAAAAAAAATTATGTTTTAGTGTCTCCATAGTCTAAGAGTCATAGCTTTTAAATTTTTTGACTGATTGTCTTAAGTAGGGTCTCATTTTTTGCAGGATGAGGTGATGGTTTGATTGGTACTATGTTGGGGGGCATTTGCCTTTTTGATCGCTTGGTGTTGCAATTTTTGTGATGTAAGGTGAAAAAAAATTCCTTTTTTGGAACTGTTTTTATTTTAATTTTTTTACGATGTTCAGCTGAGAGGTTAGGTCATGTGATATTTTTATATAGCTGGTTTTTACGGACGCGGCGATACTTAATATGTATACTTTTTTTTTATTTATTTCACTTTAGCACAATAATAGCATTTTCGAAACAAAAAAAATGTTTTAGTGTCTCCATGTTCTAAGAGCTATAGTTTTTTTTTTATTTTTTAAGCGATTTTCTTATGTAGGGGCTAATTTTTTGCAGGATGAGGTGATGGTTTTATTGGTACCATTATGTTGGACATACGCCTTTTTGATCGCTTGGTGTTGCACTTTTTGTGATGTAAGGTGACAAAAATGGCTTTTTTGACACAATTTTTTATTTTTTATGGTGTTTATTGGACGGGGTGGATCATGTGATATATTTATAGAGACGGTCGTTATGGACGCGGTGATACGTAATATAATTAATTTTTTTATCTCTTATAAATGAGCGGATATAGGAAAAGGCAATTTATTCTTTTTTATTTTACATTTTTATTTATTTTATTTTTTTAAAAAAAAATTATTTTCACACTTTTTCTTATCAAGTCCCTCTTGGATCTTGAAGATCCAGTGGGTCTGATGGCTGTACTATACTTTTCAATGCTCTTGCATTGCAAAATATAGTACTATCAGGTTTCCTGATAGATGGCAATACCGGACGCCTTTGCAAAGCATCCGGTTGCCATGGCAACCATCGGGCCGCTGCCATCGCATCGCGGCAGCCCGATGGTTAAGAGAGGGAGCCCCCTCCCTCTATTAACCCCATGGTTAAGGGGTTATAGCAGAGTGTCAGCATACTTGTCAGCTGACCCTCCCTGCTGATTGCAGAGCTTGGATTAAAGAGCTGCCATGACGTTTATACATGTGCTATCTGCGCGGGGTATGTGCAAATAGCACGTATATAGCCGTATGGCAGTCGTTAAGGGGTTAAACACTTGGTCTTCGAACAAGAGGGCGTAAAAGTGATTTAGATGTTGCCCTATAGAAAGGCTCTCAGAGGCTTCTTTTGGGTAGTGTACATCTTGATGGGAGATAGAGGACTGCTAGACATGCCTCTGTGATACAATACAAGACATTTTGTCCAGTTGGCAGACTTTGAGAGGGGGTGCATCACTGGACTGAGAGAAGCAGGATGGTTGTTTCATTGCTTTGCCCGCCATCTAGTCTGTTCTGATCTAGCTGTTAGGAGGTGTTGTGAGCAGTAATTACATGAGGGCACCCATATGGTAAACAGGCTCTGGATGGTCCAGGCAGGCCACCAGTAGAGAGGATTTCTGCCGTCAAGCCTAAGCAGCTCCCACAGTTTTGTTCTCCACCATCCAGATACAGGTGGCTCCTCCATTACACTCCTGTCTCTGCCTGGACCATTTCCAGGAAATTAGCAGAAGGAAATTTGGTGATACTGTGCCCATTACGTGTCCTGCCATTTAGAGCCACACAGCGTCACCTTCATTTGCAGTTTTGACATGAACGAGAAACCTGCACTGCTATGGAACTTTATCGTCTTTAGCTTTGAATCCAGGATCTTTTTGGGATATGATGAAGGTCATGGTCAAGTATGGAGGCCTTGTGGTAAGGGCTTTAATCCTGCCTTTGTTGTGGAGCCAGACACTGCCCCAACTGCTAGTGTGATGATCTGGGGAACCAACGCAAATGATAGTCGGTCACCCTTAGTAGTGGTACGAGGGACACTAACAGCTCAGTGATATGTGCTGGACATCCTGCTGCCACATGTGTTCCTCTCATGGCAGGGCTTCCTACTGGCATTTTTAAGCAGGATAATGCTCGCCCACACACAGCAAGGGTTTCCTAGGAATGTCTCCACCAGATTACAACACTTCCTTGGCTGCCCGGTCACCAGATTTATCATCAATGCAGCATCTATGGGACCAGCTGGGACAGCCGCTTTAGCAACCACGAGCAGTGCCATCTTAAGAGCATTATAGGCCCCCGGGCAATACAGTGCACTGGGGCCCTGTCTACACAATCACGCACTAGAATAAAAATGCAAATTATCAATAAGGCGATATTTATTGGGCATTTCCTCTTGTGGATTTTCCCCAGCAGTAGGATCAGGTAATGATACCATTGGTATTTCTGCTGGAATTGGAGTGCATGTAGATGTGGATGCTACATCTGGAGGAGCAGAACTACTGGCTGACGTTGCACCTGGATTGAGCCAAGATGTTAGTTTTGGAAGTTTGCACATTTTCTCTTTCTCCTCTGCAGCCTTTTTGCTCTTCTGTGCTCCACTCAAAACATTACGTTTCATTTCTGCACTAAAGGTTATTTTCACCAACACGTAATAAACTTTATTTTTCCTCACCTTTTTTACACTTCCTCGAACGAGTGGCAACTCTAAGATTGCTATATAAGGGGGACACATAAGATATTACAGTCAAAACTTGAGGGGCACTAATAACTTAAAGTGGATGTAAACCCAAACATTTTTTTTTTTTGTGATGTCACAATGTAGAGTACCCAGGCAGTACACACGCCACTCCAACATTAATACCCACCAGCACCAGCAGTACCCACACCAGCATTACCCACCAGCACCAGAGTGTGTGTACATTTATATATATATCTATATTTATTTCGTTTTTTTAGTTGTATGATTAAAGTGGATGTAAACCCCCAAGTATGCAGTATAGCACCCTATAGTATACAGCACCACACAGTATGCAGTATAGCACCCTATAGTATACAGCACCACACAGTATGCAGTATAGCACCCTATAGTATACAGCACCACACAGTATGCAGTATAGCACCCTATAGTATACAGCACCACACAGTATGCAGTATAGCACCCTATAGTATACAGCACCACACAGTATGCAGTATAGCACCCTATAGTATACAGCACCACACAGTATGCAGTATAGCACCCTATAGTATACAGCACCACACAGTATGCAGTATAGCACCCTATAGTATACAGCACCACACAGTATGCAGTATAGCACCCTATAGTATACAGCACCACACAGTATGCAGTATAGCACCCTATAGTATACAGCACCACACAGTATGCAGTATAGCACCCTATAGTATACAGCACCACACAGTATGCAGTATAGCACCCTATAGTATACAGCACCACACAGTATGCAGTATAGCACCCTATAGTATACAGCACCACACAGTATGCAGTATAGCACCCTATAGTATACAGCACCACACAGTATGCAGTATAGCACCCTATAGTATACAGCACCACACAGTATGCAGTATAGCACCCTATAGTATACAGCACCACACAGTATGCAGTATAGCACCCTATAGTATACAGCACCACACAGTATGCAGTTTAGCACCCCACACTATACAGTACCCCACAGTATATAGTAGAGCAGTATAGACCCCCACACTATACAGCACCTCACTGTATACAGCACCCCAAACTATACACGATACAGCCCCCCACACTATACAGTACAGCACTCTACACTATACCGCACCCACAGTATACAGCCCCCCACACTATACAGTACAGCAGTATAGCACTCCCCCCACTATACAGCCCCCCCCCCCCCCACACTATACAGGCCCCCCACACTATACAGGCCCCCCACACTATACAGCCCACCACACAGTATACAGGCCACCCCCCCCCCCCCCACACACAGTATACAGCCCACCACACAATATACAGCCCATTACACAATATATAGCCCACCACACAATATACAGCCCACCACACAGTATACAGGCCCCCACACAGTATACAGCCCCCCACACAGTACACAGCACCCCACTATACAGTAGTTTACAGTATATTAAAATAACAACCCCATGTCACCTTTTTCTGATGTAATCTTTACACAGAAAAGCTCCACAGTTAACTTCTGCAACACTCCTGATAGGACCTGTGATGACTTCATAGCCATGTGACCAGTAATTGCTAGGTTACTGGTCACATGGTAATGATGTCATTAAGGTCCTAGATCAAAACTCATTAAGGTCCTAGAATTAAGATCATTAACACAGTACGATCATGATGCCTGTGTAGCCGACAGCCTGACACCCGGGGCAGTAGCTAGCAGGGCTCAAGAGGCAGCTGCCTTGGGCCCCCCCAGGAGCAACTGGGCCCAGGGCAGCTGCCCCTTTTGCCCCTTGGTAAAGACGGCCCTGGCGGCAACGCTGCTAAATGACGGTTGGGAAGTTGGCTGGTGGGTTCACTGGGCAGGCGGGCCCCCAGGCAAGTGGGGCCCCCGGGCAACTGCCCAGCGTGCCCATTCGAAAAGACGGCCCTGACCACGAGTGTGCAGGATCTACAGGCCCAGCTACATCATCTGTGGGCAAATGTGCCTCAGGATGCCATACAAAACCTGTATGCCTCCATGCCCAACCGTACCTCATCTTGTATCCCGTCTAGAGGCCGTACCTCATCTTGTATCAGGCTATAGGCCGTACCTCATCTTTTATCCAGACTATAGGCCGGACCTCATGTCACGATTAGTGTGTGGGGGGGGGGGGGGGGACGACACTTCGGACTTCACACTGAACACAGGAGGGAAGGGGAACAGTAACTGGGCCTGAAAACTAGGGAAGAAGCAGGTCACCTCCTAGACAACCCTAATCCGGGCCCTGACTACCTATCAATATGAATAGACCTTGAAGGTATTCATATGCAGGATACCTAGGCCTTGATTTTCCTATAAGGCACTGGAATAAGTTTAGGACCAGAGACAACCCATTCCTCCCCAGATGGACGAATGGAAGTCTCTGTCTCAGGCCCAGATACAACAACAGAGAATACAAACAAACGCGACACTAAACTTCTATAGAGATGGAAGAACAGGAACACCAGAGAAGAACTGACACCAGCTCAGCCAAACCCAAATGAAGCTATCTACCGCATAGTCAGAAGGATGGGGTCAGACTATAAAGGGTAAAAGTGATGACCACTGAGCAACAGCTGAGAAAAGGGAAGTGGTCATTAACCCTATCAACACTGAATAAAGAGAAATCAAGGAGGCTGTTAGATTCCTCCACGCTCAGCCAGTCTCTCTGATCTGACACCAGTCACCTGAGGGACCATGACACCTCATCTTGTATCCAGCCTATAGGCCGTACCTCATCTTGTATACAGACTATAGGCCATACCTCATCTAGTATCCAGGCTATAGGCCCAACCTCATCTTGTATCCAGGCTATAGACTGTATCTCATCTTGCATCCAGGCTAGAGGCCGTATCTCATCTTGTATCCAGGCTAGAGGATGTATCTCATTTTGTATCTGGGCTAGAGGCCATATCTCATCTTGTATTCAGGCTAGAGGTCGTGTCTCATATTTATCCAAGCTAAAGGCCGTATCTCATCTTGTAAACCGGCTAGATGCTATATCTCATCTTGTATCCAGGCTAGAGGCCGTATCTCAATTGCATCCAGGCTAGAGGCTGTATCCCATCTTGCATCCAGGCTAGAGGTCATATCTCATCTCTTGTATCCAGGCTAGAGACCGTATCTCATCTTGTATCAAGGCTGGAGGCCATATCTCATCTTGTATCCAGGCCAACGGCCATCTCATTTTGTATCCAGGCTAGAGGCTGAATCTCATCTTGTATCCAGGCTTGAGGCCGTATATCATCTTGTATCCAGGCTATAGGCCGTATCTCATCTTGTATTCAGGCTAGAGGCTGAATCTCATCTTGTATTCAGGCTAGAGGCCGTATCTCATCTTGTATTCAGGCTAGAGACCGTATCTCATCTTGTATCCAGTCTAGAAACCGTATCTCATCTTGTATCCATGCTAGAGGCACCCAAAAGGATCGTAGAGCCTCCTTTAATTGTACAGCTTTCCCCAATGAACTTCTCCTTTCCTCTAATATTGTAATCACTTCCATATATAACCATTACATTTCCTTCCAACAACTCCTCGGTGCGGTATTTTTTTTGCCACTAGGTATATATTCTTCGTCCTTTGGTGCTTTCCCGCATCCATTTATCATCTGGCAATAGAAACCTACACATTAAAAACCAGGAAAATGACTTAATCAGTTCTGGTTCCCGTCGACAAAAGTCAACAACCCCATTCTAAAAATGCACAGCTACCGGCGAATAAAGCGCGGATTTCATTCACCTGGTAATAGTTAGGATTTTTTAAATATTTTCCACTTGCTCCGTTAAGCACTATTTTCGCGGCGGGGAAGAAATTTCACACGGAGCTCATTGTAATAAGCGATAGCTATCTAGAATAATGTTCAGTCTAGAGCTGACCCGTTAAGCATCCGTCAATCAGGAGCTTTAACTCCAAACACAGACGATTTAAATTCATGTAAGCAGCGAGGAGAGCGGTGCCGGCTGGAGTGAAGATGATAGGATTACCTCCGCTGCTTTGCCCCCTTTTTCTGCTTTTCGTCCGAGCAGTTAAATCAAGACAAGCCTTCCTGAAAAAAAAGTCAGTGTCTGGGATTTCGTTCTCTTCGTTCCTGCTGGGTTTTTCCTATTATAAATCCGCTGTCAAAATTGAGAACTTCACTCGGAGCTTAATTTTCTGCAGGCGTGAACACCACAGTTCAACACGTCTGCTCCGGGACCGTCCTTCGTCAGACGTGTTCTCATTGCTCTCCATGGAAAAGACGTATTCAGACTTTACGTTTTTCGGGGAGACGTTTAGGTCGGAGCTGTCATATCTGGGGGGAGGTTGAAGCCCGGCTATGTGCTCTGTAATGATAAAGGGGAAATTTTTTGGGTAATTTTTTTGGCCTACATTAGGGAAAATGTATCAATGCACCAAAGTCTTGGTTGCGCCACTTTTTTGGTACATTTAGCAATGGCTTTAGCCAAATTCACCAGTCTGTGCGCCATGCTCGCCGGTTTAGGAAAGGGTATAGTTTTGAGAAATTGAATAGGTTACAAAATGTGAGTAGATTTAGTCATAATAGCGACACGTCATCAAACCCTGAAGTGTGCATCTACTAACAAAACCTCGGGACATCTGATAAAACCTTAGCTTAGCAACTAAGTGAAAGAACGAGAGGTTTGATACCAATTCTGAATTCAATATACTCCCCACTGAGTAAGACCGCCTAGTATACCTCTGCTGAGTGCTGGAGGGTGTGCAGGAAACCAGCCCTCTGCAGCCGATACCACATCCGGACGGGGCATTAAGTTCATCCACACAACCCTTTAGGAAGCTTTGCGCTTTTTTATACACGGGACAGTGATAGGGAAAAAATGCTTTTTTTGCAGGTGATCGGTATGTACTATTATAGCAGTTACATTCTTTTACATAGGATCAGTATTATAGTAGTCATATTCTTGTATATAGGAGACAGTATTATAGTAGTTATATTTCTGTACATAGGAGCAGTATTATAGTAGTTATATTCTTGTACACAGGAGGCAGTATTATAGTAGATATATTCTTGTACATAGGAGCAGTATTATAGTAGTTATCTTCTTGTACATAGGAGCAGTATTATAGTAGTTATATTCTTGTACATAGGGGGCAGTATTATAGTAGTTATATTCTTGTACATAGGAGCAGTATTATAGTAGTTATATTCTTGTACATAGGAGGCAGTATTATAGTAGTTATATTTCTGTACATAGGAGCAGTATTATAGTAGTTATATTCTTGTACACAGGAGCAGTATTATAGTAGTTATATTCTTGTACATAGGAGAAGTATTATAGTACTTATATTCTTGTACATAGGAGCAGTATTATAGTAGTTATATTCTTGTACATAGGAGCAGTATTATAGTAGTTATATTCTTGTACATTGGAGCAGTATTATAGTAGTTCCAATCTTCTGCAACCTTGGCGGCAATCCGCAGTTATATTGTCAGACTTAGAGGTTGTATTATAGAAATGTTCATAAAATGTGCATTACTGACAGGGAGTGACAGCCAACACAAAATAAATCTTTACTAAGGATGAAAGTAATATAACTCTGTGCTCCAGTTCCTGATGGAAGTGACAATCAAAATGTTTTCCATGTTTATTGTAGTGATCGTGTTGCACTTACATCAGTTAAGGTTAGAATTACTTTTTAACAGAGCAACTTAAAACAAATGTATTTTTAAGCGCATTTGTGTTGTTTTGAGCATTGAATCAGTGTCTGCATTTTTTGACAATACACAGGAGTCTGTGGATTGTACATATTGAGGTGTAAATCCAGCCCCCTGGAGGCCGATATAACTCACACTGTCGACTGTTCAGCTTCTCTACAGGTGCACCAAGTTGAGAATTAGAGAAACATTGCATGTACATTCTATAAATTGTACAAGAATAAATCAGCATCTGACACGTGATATATCGAACAACCATGAAGGGGCCAGACAGAACGTAAATACTAAAGAAAATATATACCCTGGTAATCTGGATGGTTATGTGTGGATAATCCGGATAAATATTTGCAGAGTAACACATTTTTAACCCGAATATGAGCTTGTGGTTAGTAAAAGAATCAACATTTATTTTACAATATGGTGAATTTTTATACAATTTAATTTTTGTATTGTTCTACACTTATATATTTATTATATATTTACATCGATTTATTAAGAGTCCCAGAAGTCCTTTTTAATTGTATTCACACAATATAAATATGTATGAGCAAAAAATATACATCGAACATCGAGGGCTGATACAACCTCTGTGGATTCTTTTCTCTGTAATTGTGATTCTTTACACTTGTACATGAAACTATAGATCAAGTAAAGTCTGTAAATGTGTTGTTGCTTTGAACAAAACAATCTCAGAGTAGAAGAGTCTATCTATCATCTATCTATCATCTATCTATCTATTATCTATCTATCTATTATCTATTATCTATCTATCTATCTATCTATCTATCTATCTATCTATTATCTATCTATCTATCTATTATCTATCTATCTATCTATCTATCTATCTATCATCTATATATCTATCTATTATCTATCTATCTATCTATCCATCTATATTATCTATCTCATATCTATCTATCTATCTTTCTATTATCTATCTATCTATTATCTATCTATCTATTATCTATCTCCTATCTATCTATCTATCTATCTATCTATCTATCTATCTATCTATCTATCTATTATCTATCTATTATCTATCTATCTATCTATCTATTATCTATCTATCTATCTATCTCATATCTAATTATCTATCTATCTATTATCTATCTATCTATCTATCTATCTATCTATATTATCTATCTATCTATCTATCTATCTATCTGTCTATCTATCTATCTATCTATCTATCTACCTCATATCTATCTATCTATCTATCTATCTATCTATCTATCTATCAATAGAACAAAAAAGAGGCTTGAGAAAGGCCTCATTGTGTTGGGCTGAAACGTTGCGACTGGGGTAATAAATGGGTCCATCACCCTCACCTTCTTTGGAGTGCTGCCTTATTATTTGTTCTTTGGACATTGTCTGTAGATTCGTGCCTGAAATCCATGAGGGATTGCACCCAATTTCACTTTTAAAGAGAGTGTGCTGCTGTTGTTTTTTTGTATCTATCTATCTATCTATCTATCTATCTATCTATCTATCTATCTATCTATCTATCATCTATCTATCTATTATCTATCTATCTATCTATCTATCTATCTATTATCTATCTATCTATCTATCTATCTATCTATTATCTATCTATCTATCTATCTATCTATTATCTATCTATCTATCTATCTATCTATCTACTAAAACAGGAAAATTAAGCTGCACTGTCACTACATAGAAAAAAATCCACCCAAAACTGTAGGTTGTAGGTCAAAGCATGACCAAAATGAAAAGTGAGGCATCATTCCTGAATTGGTTCTTTCTTTCTTTCTATGTCATATCTATCTATCTATCTATCTATCTATCTATCTATCTATCTATTATCTATCTATTATCTATCTATCTATCTATCTATCTATTATCTATCTATTATCTATTATCTATCTATCTCATATCTATCTATCATCTATCTATCTATTATTTATCTATTATCTATTATCTATCTATTATCTATCATCTATCTATTATCTATCTATTATCTATCTATCTAATTTCTATTGCACCATTGAACAATGGTCTTTTCTTTTTATCCACCGATAGTAATCCATTTGTATCTTTCATCTGCGCTTCTTTCTAATAAGTTCTCCTCTTTCCTTACCATGCCTTTTCAACGTTTTTAACTTTTCGAAATAAACTTGAAAGCCTTTAATAGGAACCTTCACAATCATCGGGAAGTTCTGCACAGAAGATTATTTTTGCAGTTACCCTTTGGTCCTTACATCCTTTATGACACCAGGACAAAGTTTCCATCACTTTGAGGAATCTTCTATTATTTTGCAGAAAGGTCTATAAAGCAGAGAATTCGGTGAGATGCATTTGTTAGGCCTGGGGTTGGGGGCACCACAACATCTGGCTGCAGCGGCTTCACATGAGTCAGCTTCCTCCCTCGTTACAGTCAAATTAACCTCTTCACCCCTGGCAGGCAGACTTGTAGCTTGATTTGCTCTTGACTTGTAATGACAACCTTGAACATACATAAATTAAGGGAGGACAGAAACAGACCTGGTAACTCTTAGACATATGGATGTTGACAGTCAGAAGAAGAAAAGGACTATTTCTAAAAGTCTGGTAATCCTCGGTGAGGCTCACCCTTACACCCACACGACTTGAGTTACCTCATATTTTCGGTTTCGTGATTCATAGGTGATGCAGCACTTTACGTAGTTCATTCCACCATGTCCATTCCTAATTCTTGGGTGGGAAAAATGTTATTTTTATTAAATTTAATTTCATGGAATTTGGATAACATTGGTTGATGGGCATCTTCTTGGAATGTTGAAATGATCATATTGCTCAATGTGGTTCAGTTCATGAGAAGTGGAACAAGGACCATTGCCAGCTAAAGAATGCTGTAAAAAGTGATGCTTTTTAAAGGTGTTTTCTGAGCTATGGATGAATTTTAGAAAACCCCTTTAACGTGCTAAGTGGAAGAAAATAACTGTTTTCATTAGCACTGGTCCTCGGGGTAGAGACATCATGTCCTTTGAGTTTCTTGGCCACGACAGCCAATCATGCTGCAGTGTTGCATCCATATTAGTCTCATGAGAGGAGCCTAAAAGAAGGGTCTAAGAGGCGTTAGACTCTTGTACTGCACATGTAGACATGTATAAATATGTACTTACATGGTGGTCACCTAGAGAGGAAGTCAGACAGAATGTATGTTCAGTACCTTTGTACACCAATACTAACTACTTTATTACTATTGTCAATACAGAAGAACATACACATAATACATAACACATAATACTGCTCCTCTGTACGAGAATATAACTACTGCAATACTGATCCTATATATAAGAATATAACTACTATAATACTGCTCCTCTGTACGAGAATATAACTACTGCAATACTGATCCTATATATAAGAATATAACTACTATAATACTGCTCCTATGTACAAGAATATAACTACTATAATACTGCTCCTATGTACGAGAATATAACTACTGTAATACTGATCCTATATATAAGAATATAACTACTATAATACTGCTCCTCTGTACGAGAATATAACTACTGCAATACTGCTCCTATGTACAAGAATATAACTACTATAATACTGCTCCTATGTACAAGAATATAACTACTATAATACTGCTCCTGTGTACAAGAATATAACTAATATAATACTGCCTCCTAAATACAAGAATATAACTACTATAATACTGCTCCTATGTACAAGAATATAACTACTATAATACTGCTCCTATGTACAAGAATATAACTACTATAATACTGGCTCCTATGTACAAGAATATAACTGCTATAATACTGCCTCAATGTACAAGAATATAACTACTATAATACTGCCTTCTATGTACAAGAATATAACTACTATAATACTGCTCCTATGTATAAGAATATAACTACTATAATACTGCTCCTATGTACAAGAATATAACTACTATAATACTGCCTTCTATGTACAAGAATATAACTACTATAATACTGCCTCCTATGTACAAGAATATAACT
The DNA here is from genome assembly GCF_905171765.1 of Bufo bufo. Taxonomy (NCBI): domain Eukaryota; kingdom Metazoa; phylum Chordata; class Amphibia; order Anura; family Bufonidae; genus Bufo; species Bufo bufo. The sequence continues at coordinate 533,138,334 of NC_053393.1, read as the reverse complement.
ACTATAATACTGCTACAATGTACAAGAATATAACTACTATAATACTGCTCCTATGTACAAGAATATAACTACTATAATACTGCTCCTATGTACAAGAATATAACTACTATAATACTGCTCCTATGTACAAGAATATAACTACTATATTATTGCTCCTATGTACAAGAATATGACTACTATAATACTACTCCTATGTACAAGAATATAACTACTATAATACTACTCCTATGTACAAGAATATAACTGCTATAATACTGCCTCCTATGTACAAGAATATAACTACTATAATACTGCCTCAATGTACAAGAATATAACTACTATAATACTGCTCCTATCTATAAGAATATAACTACTATAATACTGCCTCCTATGTACAAGAATATAACTACTATAATACTGCTCCTGTGTACAAGAATATAACTACTATAATACTTCTCCTGTGTACAAGAATATAATTACTATAATACTGCCTCAATGTACAAGAATATAACTACTATAATACTGCCTCCTATATAGAAGAATATAACTACTATAATACTGCCTCCTATCTACAAGAATATAACTACTATAATACTGTTCCTATGTACAAGAATATAACTACTATAATACTGTCTTCTATGTACAAGAATATAATTAAAATAATATTGCTCCTATGTACAAGAATATAACTAGCATAATACTGTCTTCTATGTACAATCATATAATTACTATAATACTGCTCCTATGTACAAAAATATAACTACTATAGTACTGCCTCCTATTTACAAGAATATAACTACTATAATACTGCCTCCTATGTACAAAAATATAACTACTATAATACTGCTCCTATGTACAAGAATATAACTACTATAATACTGCCTCCTATGTACAAGAATATAACTACTATAATACTGTTCCAATGTACAAGAATATAACTACTATAATACTGCTCCTATGTACAAGAATATAACTACTATAATACTGCTCCTATGTACAAGAATATAACTACTATAATACTGCTCCTATGTACAAGAATATAACTACTATAATATTGCTCCTATGTACAAGAATATGACTACTATAATACTACTCCTATGTACAAGAATATAACTACTATAATACTGCTCCTATGTACAAGAATATAACTACTATAATACTGCTCCTATGTACAAGAATATAACTACTATAATACTGCCCCTATGTACAAGAATATAACTACTATAATACTGCCTCCTATGTATAAGAATATAACTACTATAATACTGCTCCTATGTATAAGAATATAACTACTATAATACTGCTCCTATGTACAAGAATATAACTACTATAATACTGCTCCTATGTACAAGAATATAACTACTATAATACTGCCTCCTATATACAAGAATATCAATACAATAATACTGCCTCCTATGTACAAGAATATAACTACTATAATACTGCTGCTATGTACAAGAATATAACTACTATAATACTGCTCCTATGTACAAGAATATAACTACAATAAAACTGCTCCTATGTACAAGAATATAACTACTATAATACTGCTCCTATGTACAAGTATATAACTACTATAATACTGCTCCTATGTACAAGAATATAACTACTATAATACTGCTCCTATGTACAAGAATATAACTACTATAATACTGCTCCTATGTACAAGAATATAACTACTATAATACTGCCTCCTATGTACAAGAATATAACTACTATAATACTGCCTCCTATGTACAAGAATATAACTACTATAATACTGCCTCTTATGTACAAGAATATAACTACTATAATACTGCTCCTATGTACAAGAATATAACTACTATAATACTGCTCCCATGTACAAGAATATAACTACTATAATACTGCCTCCTATATACAAGAATATAACTACTATAATACTGCTCCTATGTACAAGAATATAACTACTATAATACTGCTCCTATGTACAAGAATATAACTACTATAATACTGCTCCTATGTACAATAATATAACTACTATAATACTGCCTCCTATGTACAAGAATATAACTACTATAATACTGCTCCTATGTGCAAGAATATAACTACTATAATACTGCTCCTATTTATGTACATGAATATAACTACTATAATACTGCTCCTATGTACATGAATATAGCTACTATATTACTGCTCCTATATAAAGAATATATCTACTATAATACTGCTGTAGACAAGCATTTCACTATTATAATACATAAGTTATGTTTGTGCAAATGGAGTCTTCAGCTTTTCAGCTTAGTTTGGTCTAACATACTCTACTAGAGTCTGCTCTAACAGTGTAATCTTCCAGATAAAATAAAGCTTCTGTCCAATATTATTTTTCACATTGGGAAGGTTATAGTTTAATTAATACTCTAGTTTGTTTTTATTATGTTCTCAAAGTCTTCTGTAGCCATAGAAGGATCTGAGGTCAGGGAGACCTGAACGTTGATTCGTACATTTCTAATCTTGGAGGTTTAGGCTAGTTTCACATCTGTGGCACATCTCTCCAGTAGGCAGTTCCAGAAGTGGACAGCCTGCCAGAGATCTCTAGATCCAGTGTTGTTGGATAGTCCCGCCTGCCCACTGGATCCCATTAAAGAGATCCAGCAGCTCCCTAGCAAATATGCTGGGATTCAGCTGGAGAAATGCTGCTTCATGCAACAGTATACCAGGTGCCGGATCAGCCTTCAAGAAAGCCGTGCTGCACATGTGAATGTTGCCTTAGTGTATTAACTTATTTATCTTCAACCTCAATGGTATATTTTTATGATTATCTTTATCCATCATAGTGTTGAGCGCGAATATTCGAATTGCAAATTTTTTTCTCGAATATCGCAATTTCGAGATTTCGCGAATATTTAGAATATCGTTCTATATATTCGCGAAATCGAATATTCGTTTTTTTTTTTATTATATTTTTTTCTTTCCCACTTCCCTAAAATTGTTCTTACCTGTCCTTTGGATTCCTGGCTTCCTGGCTGCTCCAGTCAGTGGCGTTTTCAACTTACTGCTATATTCCATATTAGCTAAATTACAATCTAATCTATATGTGTATTTTACGAAATTTCGCAATAGTCGCAATTGCGATGCGAGTAATATAACACTGCTATATTCCATATTAGGCTAGAATATGGAGTATAGCAGTGCTAAGTTGAAATCTTCATGCGAATATTTCGTGTTATATTAGTCGCATCGCAATTTCGACTTTTTCAAATGTTCTTAATATTGCTCTAACTTCGTCTTTTAGAAATTTCGTAATATTGCTCTAACTTCGTCTCTTAGAATATTACGAATATTCTAAAAGACGAAGTTAGAGCAATATTAAGAAATTTCGTAAAATACACATATAGATTGTAATTTAGCTAATATAGTGCTATAATCCCTTTTTTTTCCTGTAATTTTTTTTTGCCTCTTCTGAACCTAAGTTTTGTAAAATATGTACACTATTAAAAATTATTACTATAGCAGTATATTAGCTTAAATACAATCTATGTGTATTTTACGAAATTTCGTAATATTGCTCTAACTTCGTCTTTTAGAATATTACGAATATTCTAAAAGACGAAGTTAGAGCAATATTAAGAACATTTGCAAAAGTCGAAATTGCGATGCGAGTAATATAACACGAAATAGTCGCATGAAGATTTCAACTTAGCACAGCTATATTCCATATTCTAGCCTAATATGGAATATAGCAGTGCTAATTTAGCACAGCTATATTCCATATTAGGCTAGAATATGGAATATAGCAGTGCTAAGTTTAAATCTTCATGCGACTATTTCGTGTTCTATTACTCGCATCGCAATTTCGACTTTTGCAAATGTTCTTAATATTGCTCTAACTTCGTCTTTTAGAATATTCGTAATATTCTAAGAGACGAAGTTAGAGCAATATTACGAAATTTCGTAAAATACACATATTAGCCTAGCCATAGTCATTAGCATAGGAACGTTGCCTTATACTATCAAGATAAATTTTCGCAATATGCGAAAAAATAATTTCGCGATAATTGGAATAATTGCGAATATTCGATTTAGACGAATATAACACGAATATTCATGCGAATATTCGCGAAATATCGCGAAATCGAATATGGCACCTCCCGCTCATCACTAATCCATCATTATTTTGTCCATTTTCTTCTTGTTTTACCTTCAACCCTTCCACCAGACTCATCTTTTCATGGAAGGTTCAGGCTTGGATTGGTTACATATACTGTATGATTCTTTTCCTTCAGTTTGATGAAGGTCTACTCCAAAGAAATCATATAATCTTCAGATTCTACCTTTTACAAAGTTTTTGCTTGTCTTGTACAAGTCTTTTCAAGCTGTGTCATTATGGAGGACCTATCAAGGTGACTTCAGGGCTGGAAGACCAAGTCGTTTTTAGTATTTGTGGATGGTTTGGCTTTTGTTCTACAAAAGTATTTTCAAACAATGTTGTTATGGAGGACTTTCAGTTTATCAAGGTGACCTCAGTGCTAGAAGACCACGTCATTTCAGTATTAGTGGAAGGTTCAGCTTTGTTTAGTCAAGGATTATCTAGTTTGTTTTTCTGAAGGTCCATAAAACTTTACACTACCCAAATCATATTATATCCAGAATATGATAAATCTTCCTCCTGGTCATTTTTTGGTACCAGGGGAAGGTTTGGCTTAATTTGGTCAAGAAAACTCTAGTGTTTCGTACAAAGGTCTTCTTTAACCATATCCTTATAGAGAGCTTGAGGTCAATAAAACTGATCTCGGTGACAATTCCTTATATCTCATGATCTGTTATCATGTTCTTAGTTTAAGATTGAAATTTTGTTCTCCAACACCTGATTGGTTGGTTTTTACATTGCATATCTTAGGTTTAGTCTTTTAACATATCGATCTTCATCTTATGTCTACTTTTTATCTTGAGATGTTTTTGAAATGGACTTGTTTTTGGACTTCATATGCGTATTGTTCCCGGTATAAATACATAGAACCACTAAATAATGGTAGGACATTTAATTATGTTTACAGTATTGAACGGAATAGAAAGCAGACGGGTTGGGTGAAGAGGAAACAGTGAAATCGTCAATAATACTTGTGACACGCCACAACTTATTTTATTTACTCTTAAGAAAAGTTTTTGATAGACTTTATTTATTATGTCGGCGCAGAAGATTGGATTTATATAAATGCTCTAATCATCGCCTGCAAACAGAACGGTCCTGTTTCCTTAGAGTGGTAAATAAGCACCGTTTTGTCGCCCAATACTACTGTATGTTTTGTATAAATATGGATGTTTGAGAGAAAAATTCCTATATCTATAAGGTTTTTAGTTTTGAAGGATTAACTCTTTGTTTTTGTTACACAGAAGAAGACGAGGATGACGAAATGGGGGAACTTAAAAGAGACCACGACCAAGAGGAAAACCAAGAGGAGAAGCAAGATATGAAAGAAGGTAAACAGTTACTGTGATTGCTTCCATTTCTGCTTTAATAGCTAATTAAAAACATCAGAAGGATCCCACCATAATTAAATCAACCATTAAGTCTTAGGTATGGGAGGAAAATTTAATGCAAGATGACATGAGTGACATTATGTAGAATTTAGTTCCCAGATAATCAGGTAAACTGATTTCCATTGGACACTGTCGAGATGTCACTACGTGTTGCTGCTGTCAGTAGAGGAGGTAAGGCGTGGCGAACCCTGAAGGGAAATAAGTCCAGAGAATTAGGGTCTGCAGTAAACCAGGGCACATCTTTACTGGAGGAACTCAAGTTCAAAACAATACAGAAAATGCACTGAGCTGGCTTCTCCAGTCTTCTCCCGGCAGAAGATGGTTCTGTGCTAAGGAAAGGTCTGAGCTAGCTGTCCCTCTCTCAGAAGACTAGTAACCTGGCCAAAGAGCAGGTGGCCCTGTGGTCTGTGGCTGAGTATCCCCATCTCATCATCTTCTTCTGGTCACTCATGTGTCTGGCACAGTCTGGCAAAGTTTCTTCTACTAAACACTGGTCCCTATCTACAGACAACCAGGGGCTCTCCTTTTATACAGTTTCTAACAGAAATTTGGGTTGGGCAATAAATCGGTATTAACGATATACCGCGGTATTAAGAAATATCGTAATAAGCCACTCACCACGTCAAGGTTGCCTCTATGAGTGGTCCCTAACACTAGTTCCTACCTGTTATGGGCCATGATAGCCACACAAAGTCCAGGGAGCGCAGGTACAGCATGCACGCCAGGCACACTCTGCTTTTAACCCCGTCCGGTGCCGTGACAGCTTTCATCGGATCCAGGGATGCAAGTACCAACATTCATGCTGAGCCCACTATATACTTCTCCTGGAGCCAAATGGCTACTGGTAGGCGCTGTAAAAGCAGACTCAGTTTTATACTGACTTTAAAACCAGCCTCCAGGGCAGACTAACTGGTAAGGTGTGCATGACTGCATGGAGATCGCCACGCCTCCAATATATACTACAAAGAAAAAATGTGGGGGGTTCAGTCAGCACATCCCTGGATCCGATGAAAGCTGTCACGGCACCGGACGGGGTTAAAAGCAGAGTGTGCCTGGCGTGCATGCTGTACCTGCGCTCCCTGGACTTTGTGTGGCTATCATGGCCCATAACAGGTAGGAACTAGTGTTAGGGACCACTCATAGAGGCGACCTTGACGTGGTGAGTGGCTTATTACGCTTTGGCCAAAATGTACACTAATGCCTCATTCAACATCCAGCATAGAGGCAGGGCAGAGTGCTGGTTGCAGAGTGCTATTGCATTTGTGTTTTTGCGTTTGTATCTGTATTTCGCCATAGCGATGTGCACCTGCATACAGGGTTGTGCTGACTGAACCCCCCACATTAAGAAATATCGCCATTTCTTAATTACCGTGGTATTTTAGTGACGTCATAGGAGCAGACACACGTCACATCGCCTCTAAAACGTCCGGTGCACATTACAACCGGCACAGTGGAGAAGGAGCGAGTCCCTCCCCACTGTGATCCGGCTGCCGCTGCGCCACCAATGTGAAGGTAATAGTGAGGAGGAGGGGAGGAGCTGTGGCTGCTGTGCCACCAATGAGAATTACCCTCAATACAAATATAGACTGCGGGTGCTGGCCGTATCACATACCCGGCACCCGGTCTCAATGACAGGAAGCGGCAATCCCGCGAACCGAGGCAATTTACCCCTCAAATGCTGCACCTGAGGGGTATATTAGCATGGTTCGGTGGGATCCCTGTCATTGAGGCCGAGTGCCGGCTGTGTGATATGAATGGCACCCGCAGTCTATATTTGTATTATGGGGTTAATTATATTCATTGGTGGCGCAGTGCGCCCCCCCATACCCCAGTATTATAAATTATAATCATTGGTGGCGCAGTGCACCCAAGCCCCCCAGTATTATGATCATTGGTAGCAGTGGCCACAGGGTCCCCTCCCCTCTTCATTGGTGGTGCAGTGGTAGCTTATGATCGGTGCCCCAGCAGTGAAATCTCAGGGCTCCGATTGGTTAGAAATTAGCTCAGTCAGTGAAAAAAGGCAATAAGACATTCTTCAGATACATAAATAAAAAAAGGAAACTAAAAAAAAGAATTACCAAATTAAAAACAAAAGAAGGAAGGTATATGAAAGAAGATAAAGAACTAGCTTACTGCCTGAATGAATACTTCTGTTCAGTTTTTACAAAGGAAAATGAAGGAAAAGGACCTCAGTTAGGAAAGAAGACTAATGAATCTTTTGATGCATGTGTCTTTACAGAGGAAGAGGTTCTAAGTCAGCTGTCTAAAATTAATCCAAATAAGTCACAGGGGCCTGATGGGATACTGTCACTACCAGAGCTTTGGGACGTTCTCACAGCTCTGTTTCTCCACCCCTGTGATGATGTCACTACTAGAGCTGGGAGGAGTTCTCACTACTCTGTTTACTTTTGGTTTCTTTCACCACAGCTGTCCTTCATGTGTTTGATTTTCCTCTCTTTATATCACCCCTCCTCCTATGATAGGATGTGGATTATAGTTCTCACTTCAGTTGTAGCTCTGGCTTTAGTTTCTTCACTTGTAGCTATCAGTTCACTGGACCTGTGTTCTGCTGCAGCTAGCACTCCGGATATTGCCAGCCTGTCCTTGGATCCATCTTCTCTGCGGCTGCAACACCGTCAGCTAAGTGTGCAGACATTGTTGTGTTCCTGTTTATTTTCTGACTGGATCTGAGGTGGCCACGGTTCCCTCCATATACTGAGTAGGGCACTGGTGGCCGTGCCCCTTCCACTATTGTAGGGGTTACAGTGGTCATTAGTCTTAGGCACGTGGGCATGCCTCTTTCCGCCATTTGGATCCGGGCATGTGCTTTAGCAGAATAGGGAGAGCGTTGAGGGTCGGACAGGGGTCACCCGTTATCCTCCCTAGTTCTGGGTCCAGTCAGTAGCTCTGTACTGTGTATTACTATTGTTGCCCACATACAGCCGTGACATTATAATCCACCAAAACCGTCCTTTTTTGACATGGATCCGCTTTCTGGCCTGGTTGACCGCATGCAGGGTCTTTCTTTGGAAGTAGCGGATCTCCGTCAAACTATGACTCAGCTTCAAGCATTGGGCCCTGCTCCGGCTCATGGAGTCTGTTGCGAGCCAAAGGTCTCACTTCCGGAGACGTTCTCCGGGGGCAGTGAGAATTTTGTTCGTTTCAGAGAGGCATGCAAACTCCATTTTTGCTTGTGTCCTCACTCTTCTGGTAATCAAGAGCAGAGGGTGAGGATTGTCATCTCCCTGCTCAGGGGTAATGCTCAGACTTGGGCTTTTTCGCTGCCATCAGGGGATCCCTCCCTTCGATCCGTGGAGGGATTTTTTGTGGCCCTGGGGCAGATTTATGATGACCCGGATCGTGTTGCTCTGGCCGAATCTAACCTACGTGTTTTATGCCAGAACAAACGGTCTGCGGAGCTTTATTGTTCTGAATTTCGGAGATGGGCAGCTGATTCGGGTTGGAATGATGCTGCACTCCGGAGTCAGTTCTGTCATGGTCTCTCGGAGAGATTAAAAGATGCGTTTGCTTTCCATGAGAGACCAACGTCCTTAGAGTCTGCCATGTCATTGGCGGTACGCCTTGACAGGCGTCTAAGAGAAAGAAACGAGACCTCTCTGTCCAGCCATTGTCAGTCTAGGGGAAGTGGTGCGGACTCATTCAGTGTGCAGGGGCCTCATCCTGTCTCGCTCCCCTCTGAGGAGGAACCCATGCAGCTAGCTCGACTTGCCCCTGATAAAAGAGGATTTAGTCCTCAGAGTATGGTCTGTTTTTGTTGTGGGGGCATAGGTCATTTGGCAAATGTTTGTCCATCTAGGAGATTCTTGAACCGTACTAAGAGCGATAATAAGAGAAAAATCTCAAAAGGTAAATCATCAAGTTCTGCTTCATCTGCTACTTTGGGCAAAGTTGATGTAGGATTTGATGCTTTTCCTCTGACCTGCAGTTCCCGTTTTCTCCTGTCTGCCAGGGTGGCGCTAGAGAGCAAAGTCATTTCTTGTGAGATTTTTGTCGATAGTGGAGCGGCCGTCAATCTTATTGACACTCAATTTGTAGCCATGCATGGTTTTCAGGTTTGCACATTAGATAAAGATATACCTGTTTTTGCTATTGACTCTGCTCCACTCTCACAGAGATCTCTGAAAGGCATTGTTCACAATATCCGGCTAGCTGTAGGTGACACTCATGTGGAGGATATATCTTGTTTTGTCCTTAACGGATTGCCGTCTCCTCTAGTTTTGGGGTTACCCTGGCTCACTAGACATAACCCCACTATTGATTGGCAAGGAAGGCAAATAAATGAGTGGAGTGACTTTTGTAGAGAGAATTGTCTCACAGCGACTTTTGCAGAGGTGTCTACTAAAACGGTGCCATCATTTCTCTCTGATTTCTCGGACGTGTTTTCCGAGAGCGGTGTTCAGGAGCTACCTCCTCACCGGGAGTTTGACTGTCCCATTAACCTCATTCCCGGCGCCAAGCTGCCAAAAGCACGCCTCTACAATCTCTCACAACCGGAAAGAATCGCTATGCGAACTTACATCTCCGAGAGTCTCGAAAAGGGGCATATTCGTCCCTCAAAGTCACCTGTGGCCGCGGGTTTTTTTTTTGTTAAAAAGAAAGATGGCTCTCTGAGACCTTGCCTAGATTTTAGGGAGCTGAACCGTATCACGATTCGCGATCCCTATCCCCTTCCTCTGATCCCGGACCTCTTCAATCAAATTGTTGGGGCCAAGGTGTTTTCCAAATTGGATTTGAGAGGCGCGTACAACCTGGTCAGGGTCAGAGAGGGGGATGAATGGAAAACGGCCTTTAATACCCCTGACGGGCATTTCGAGAATCTCGTTATGCCTTTCGGCCTGATGAATGCTCCGGCCGTCTTTCAGCATTTTGTTAATAGTATTTTCTATCATTTAATGGGGAAATTTGTATTGGTGTATCTTGATGATATTTTGATTTTTTCCCCTGATGTTCAGACCCATCAGGATCATCTTTTTCAGGTTCTGCAGATTCTGCGGGAAAATAAATTGTACGCCAAGCTGGAGAAATGTCTTTTTATGGTATCGGAGATTCAATTTCTGGGTTTTCTCCTCTCTGCTTCTGGTTTTCGCATGGATCCCGAGAAGGTCCGTGCTGTACTTGAGTGGGAGCTTCCTGAGAATCAGAAGGCATTGATGCGCTTTCTGGGTTTTGCGAACTATTACAGAAAGTTCATTTTGAATTATTCCTCTGTTGTCAAACCCCTCACTGACATGACAAAAAAGGGGGCGGATTTTTCCTCTTGGTCGGAGGAGGCGCTTGCAGCCTTTTCTAAGATTAAAGAGAATTTTGCGTCTGCTCCCGTCTTGGTGCATCCCGATGTTTCCTTACCTTTTATTGTTGAGGTGGATGCTTCCGAGGTGGGTGTGGGTGCGGTTTTGTCCCAGGGCCCTTCCCCTGCCAAGTGGCGACCCTGTGCCTTTTTCTCTAAAAAACTCTCCCCGGCAGAGAGAAACTATGATGTGGGCGATAGGGAGTTGTTGGCCATCAAGTTGGCTTTCGAGGAATGGCGCCATTGGTTGGAGGGGGCCAGGCACCCTATCACCGTTTTTACCGACCATAAGAATCTGGCATACTTGGAGTCGGCCAGGCGTATGAATCCGAGACAGGCCAGATGGTCTCTGTTCTTCTCCAGATTCAATTTTGTTGTTACATTCCGACCTGGGATAAAAAATGTGAAGGCTGATGCTCTCTCTCGCTGTTTTCCGGGAGGAGGAAACTCCGAGGACCCGGGTCCCATTTTGGCGGAGGGGGTAGTTGTTTCTGCTCTATATTCCGATTTGGAGGCCGAGGTCCAGGCTGCCCAGACTGAGACACCTGCCCGTTGTCCTTCTGGGAAGTTGTTCGTGCCTCCTGAGCTACGTCACAAACTCTTTAAGGAGCATCATGATACGGTTCTTGCTGGTCACCCCGGGAGTAGAGCCACGGTGGATCTCATTGCTCGGAGATTTTGGTGGCCGGCTCTTCGTAAGTCGGTGGAGGGTTTTGTGGCTGCTTGTGAGACGTGCGCTCGCGCTAAGGTCCCTCGTTCACGGCCTTCAGGTTCCCTTCTCCCGTTACCCATTCCTTCCCGTCCTTGGACACACCTGTCCATGGACTTTATCACGGATCTTCCTCGTTCCTCGGGGAAGTCGGTGATCCTGGTGGTGGTGGACCGTTTTAGCAAGATGGCTCATTTCGTACCTTTCCCTGGTTTACCTAATGCTAAAACGTTGGCGCAAGCTTTTGTCGACCATATTGTTAAATTGCACGGCATTCCCTCTGATATTGTTTCCGATAGAGGCACGCAGTTTGTGTCCAGGTTCTGGAAGGCTTTCTGTTCTCGCCTGGGGGTTCGGCTGTCCTTCTCTTCTGCTTTTCATCCGCAGTCGAATGGTCAGACTGAGCGCCTCAATCAGAATCTGGAGACATATTTGCGCTGTTTTGTTTCAGAGAACCAGGAGGATTGGTGTTCATTTCTCCCTCTTGCTGAGTTTGCTCTGAACAACCGTCGTCAGGAATCTTCTGATAAGTCACCATTCTTTGGTGCATATGGGTTCCATCCACAGTTTGGGACATTCTCGGGAGGGGCTCTTTCTGGTTTACCTGAGGAGGAGAGATTTTCCTCGTCTTTGTCTACCATTTGGCAAAAGATTCAGGGTAATCTTAAAAAGATGAGTGAGAGGTATAAGCGTGTGGCTGATAAGAGACGTGTGCCTGGTCCGGACCTGAATGTGGGTGATCTGGTGTGGTTGTCTACTAGAAACATTAAGTTGAAGGTTCCCTCCTGGAAATTGGGTCCCAAGTTTATTGGGCCTTATAAAATCTTGTCAGTCATCAATCCTGTTGCCTTCCGTCTTGATCTTCCACGGGTTTGGAAGATACATAATGTATTCCACAGATCTCTCTTAAAACCATATGTCCAGCCCACGGTACCCTCCTCTTTGCCTCCTCCTCCGATTTTGGTTGATGGCAATCTGGAGTTTGAGGTTTCCAGAATTGTGGACTCTCGCATGGTCCGCGGTTCTCTTCAGTACCTCGTTCATTGGAAGGGTTATGGTCCTGAGGAGAGGATGTGGGTTCCGGTGTCGGACATTAAAGCCACTCGCCTCATCAGGGCATTTCATAGGGCTCATCCTGAGAAGGTGGGTCCTGGGTGTCCGGAGTCCACCCGTAGAGGGGGGGGTACTGTCACTACCAGAGCTTTGGGACGTTCTCACAGCTCTGTTTCTCCACCCCTGTGATGATGTCACTACTAGAGCTGGGAGGAGTTCTCACTACTCTGTTTACTTTTGGTTTCTTTCACCACAGCTGTCCTTCATGTGTTTGATTTTCCTCTCTTTATATCACCCCTCCTCCTATGATAGGATGTGGATTATAGTTCTCACTTCAGTTGTAGCTCTGGCTTTAGTTTCTTCACTTGTAGCTATCAGTTCACTGGACCTGTGTTCTGCTGCAGCTAGCACTCCGGATATTGCCAGCCTGTCCTTGGATCCATCTTCTCTGCGGCTGCAACACCGTCAGCTAAGTGTGCAGACATTGTTGTGTTCCTGTTTATTTTCTGACTGGATCTGAGGTGGCCACGGTTCCCTCCATATACTGAGTAGGGCACTGGTGGCCGTGCCCCTTCCACTATTGTAGGGGTTACAGTGGTCATTAGTCTTAGGCACGTGGGCATGCCTCTTTCCGCCATTTGGATCCGGGCATGTGCTTTAGCAGAATAGGGAGAGCGTTGAGGGTCGGACAGGGGTCACCCGTTATCCTCCCTAGTTCTGGGTCCAGTCAGTAGCTCTGTACTGTGTATTACTATTGTTGCCCACATACAGCCGTGACAGATACACCCAAAGCTATTAAAAGAGCTCAGCGGTGAAGTAGCAAAACCATTAACAGATTTATTGAACCAATCACTGGCAACAGGAGTCGTACCAGAAGATTGGAAATTAGCAAATGTTGTGCATAGTAAGAAAATATGAGATGGCACTCACCAAGAAGATCCAAACTTTACTTTATTAGAGTAAGAATAACTACTCGAATTTACTAATTTACTCGAATAAAGTAAAGTTTGGATCTTCTTGGTGAGTGCCGTCTCGTATTTTCTTACTGTGTGCGGGACTTTGTGTTTGAGACTGAGCACCACCAAAGTCGTTTGGGCCCATGTGTCACCGCTGAGAGAGAGTGGAAAGTGTGACCCCGGTTCCTGGGGGAAAACTGTAGCAGTGCCGCCCTGTTCATTGGTCTCCCTGTGTTCAATTAGCAAATGTTGTGCCCATTCACAAGAAAGGTTTTAGGGAGTAATCGGGCAACTATAGGCCAGTAAGCCTGACATCAATAGTGGGGAAATTAATGGAAACCATACTTAAGGAGAGGATTGTGGAACATCTAAAATCCCATGGGTTTACTTCAGGGAGAACATGTCAAACTAATCTTATTGATTTTTTTTGATTGGGTGACTAAAATAATAGATGGCGGAGGTGCAGTAGACATCGCTTATCTAGACTTTAGTAAGGCTTTTGATACTGTCCCACATAGAAGGCTTATCAATAAATTGCAGTCTTTGTGCGTGGACTCCCATATTGTTGAATGGATTAGGCAGTGGCTGAGGGACAGTCAGAGGGTTGTAGTCAATGGAATATATTCAGACCAAGGTCTTGTTACCAGTGGGGTACCTCAGGGATCTGTTCTGGGACCCATATTGTTTAATATCTTTATCAGCGAAATTGCAGAAGGCCTCGATAGTAAGGTGTGTTTTTTTGCTGATGACACAAAGATTTGTAACAGGGTTGATGTTCCTGGAGGGATACACCAAATGGAAAAGGATTTAGGAAAACTAGAGGAATGGTCAAAAATCTGGCAACTAAAATTTAATGTTGATAAGTGCAAGATAATGCACCTGGGACGTAAAAACCCAAGAGCAGAATATAAAATCAGTGATACAGTCCTAACCTCAGTATCTGAGGAAAGGGATTTATGATAGAAACTTTTAAATACATAAAGGGAATCGACAAGGTAAAAGAGGAGAGAATATTTAAAAGAAGAAAAACTGCTACAAGAGGACATAGTTTTAAATTAGAGGGGCAAAGGTTTAAAAGTAATATCAGGAAGTATTACTTTACTGAGAGAGTAGTGGATGCATGGAATAGCCTTCCTGCAGAAGTGGCAGCTGCAAATACAGTGGAGGAGTTTAAGCATGCATGGGATAGGCATAAGGCCATCCTTCATATAAGATAAGGGCCGGGGGCTATTCATAGTATTCAGTATATTGGGCAGACTAGATGGGCCAAATGGTTCTTATCTGCCGACACATTCTATGTTTCTATGGTTACCATGGCAGCCAGGACGCTACTGAAGCCATACATGGCTGCGATGGTAATATCCTGCTGCCGTGTGCACAAAGCACAGGGCAGCAGGGACAATGTTAGATCCTATGCACCCTAATAGATCTCTATTAGGATGCATAGGACAAGGGATGAAAAGGTCCCAGGTTCTAGCCCCATAAGGGGGCTAATAGTTATTAAATAAAAAGTTAATCACCCCCTTTCCCAATTTACATAAAAAATATATAAACAATAAAAAAAATTAAGTATCGCCATGTCCGAAAAATTCCAAACTATTAAAATATCTCTTATGTGGTGAACGCCGTAACAGAAAAAAAATGTAAAAAACACACGATTCTCCATTTTTTTTTTGTCTCCTTCTCCCCTAAAAAATAGCATAGGACTGTTCTATTATGGGCCGCAAGTTCCAAAAAATTGCGGAATGCACACTTTTTTTGTAATTTCATTTTTCTTTTGCGTGGTATCGAGTATTGCATTACTTTTTTGTTGGACCGAAATTGAATCAAAATTTTGGTATTGTGACAACCGTAGTCACGGGGGTATAAGTCCTTTAGGTCACAAAGAAATGGCATTTAGTGGCTGTAAACCCCCAGAGCCAGGAGGCCGGTGCTGGATAACAGTCGCTGCACTCTGGGGGCTGCTGCATAGAGAGGCCGGGGCTGAGAAAAGTCGCTGCACTCTAGGGGCTGCTGCACAGAGAGGCCGGGGCTGAGAAAAGTCGCTGCACTCTAGGGGCTGCTGCACAGAGAGGCCGGGGCTGAGAACAGTCACTGCGCTCTGGGGGCTGCGGTAATATGGCTGTAGTCTGTAGGGACTAAGACCCATATGGGAGGCGCCAGTCTTTAGTAAATAACCCCCAATGTTTTATTTGACTGAAAGGCATCTTTATGATGCCAAGGTGCCCTTCCTGACAATGTGCACCTATGATGGGCACACTCTGGACAACCCACTTATCAGTGTTTTCCGCTAGGCTGTCCCATTTTCTGTGGGAGCGGTGAAGATAGCTGATGGTTGCTATCTCCAGCACTCCCATAGAGAATGAATGGAGCACCAGGGGGCACAGCCGCTCCATCAGATTTGGGGGGAACGGTGACCCCGTTCTTGGTGGGCAACTAAGAGATATTACTGCATGGGGGCATGAAGGAGACATTATAATGTATGGGGGCAACAAGGAAAGACGAGTACATGTTTTGAGTGGTTTTTTTTTCTAAATGGCCATTTATCGCGATATATATTGTTATCACGATAAATTTCTTAATATCGTTATCGTGGCAATATTTTTGATGTGAAGAAACACAACCTAAACAGAACAGTGTTGCAATTTCATAGACTTTTATAGAGTTTCAATACAGGTCTATGGGAATGACTAAGCTGTTTTTCCAGATAAAAACAAGTCTTCGGATATAAACAACAGAGCTAAAGCAGGCAGTCAAAAGGTCAGTGTGTCCTTTCTCCCTCCAAAATGTTGCATAGTTCTTTATAGTAACTGTGGAAGATTTCTAACTTCTCAGTGCATAGATGGAAAGGCCGAAAGTTTCTTAATAATAACTGGCTCTGATATACAGATATAGTCTAATAACAGTGGAAATGAACAGGGTACAGGTATATTACAATAAACTTATAACATTCAGTATAAGTGTAAACAACGGCATAAATCATAGTGCAAGTTAACCTTTCCAAGTTCACTAAAGAGTTTGATGGCTTTGCGTAATAGCAATAGGTACAAATGTCCATAGTCCAAAGTACCCTTTCTCCAGGGCACTACTACACCTGTACCTATTTCTGTAATTCCCAGAGAAGTAACAACATTTGATCTCTGAGATCCTTTTCCACAATTCTTGGCTGTTGTACTCAGGTGAAAAATAGGCACTGGTGTCCTAAATTTGTCTGTTGTTTGATTCCCTGGATAATGTCTTGTACATGTGATACCTGGATACAAGGGAATATGTTGGACATATGGTTGATAGGTGCAAGGACAGTAGATAGTCAATGTAAAAATGTGCCAATGAGAGTATTACGATGAGCTGGGGATATAGTCAAATAAACTAGAGGTCTGGGAATAGAGGTTAGGCATAGGGAATCGGGTAGTGTGGAACAGACAGGACTGAAAGTGAAAACACCAGGGGGTCAGGTAAGGATTAGGCAGGAACTGGGTATCGGGTAGCATGGAGAAGATAGGAGCCTAAGCAGGCAAGCCACAGGTCAGGTAATGGGGCTCCGGTAGGACTTGGTATTGGATGCCATGGAGCAGATAGGAGCCTAATTGAGCAAGCCAGGGGTCAGATCATGGTGTTCAAGCAGAACCAGGTTTGTGGTAGTATGGAGCAGGCAGGAGTCTAGTTGAACTAGCCAGAGGTCAGGTACAACTGGGTATGGGGTAGTTCGGACCAGGCAGGAGCATAAGAAAACAAGTCAATGGTTAGGTAACAGAGATCAGGCACAAGGAACTAAATAGAGGTACCAGGAAAATCCAACAATTAGTCAGAAAAATTGGCAAATAGCAGCTCATCTTAAAGAGGTTATTAAAAAATTGATGATTTATCATCTATCAACAGATAGTAAAGATCAGATTGTGGAAAGTATGACATAAGGCCACCCAAGAACAAATGGTCATTGAGTTTCCTGTCTAAATGGAGCAGTAGTGCACATCAGTGGCGTCGCCAGGGGGGGGGGGGCCAGAGGGGGCCACGGCCCCCCCTACATCAAGCTGTGCCCCCCCATGTGCCCCCCCAACTAAAATGTCCCCCATTCATTTTGGTACTAGTTGGTCTGTGCTGAGCTGCTGCGCACTGCGTAGGCACTAGGCAGCCCTACCGGACATCTTCTTCACATCTGATGATCTGATCTGACTGAGTCTCGGACTTGGTGCCATTGCGGTCTCACTCTCTAGTCTCCACCCACCGCCGTCGCACCGCGTCCCCAGCCCCGCCCCCGGCCCCAGGACCTGACCAGTTAAGTCAGACTCAGTGGCCGTGCTGTGCATAAATCGGCACACCGCTAGTCGAGACTAGCTGATTCTGATTCATTCAACTACTGGCAGCAGCTGCTTCAAGGGCTTCTGTCACCCCACTAAAGTCATTTAGTTAAATTCCTTATAATGCGATATATCAATATATAATGCTCTTACTCATTTTGGTTGGGCAGTTTCTTCAAAAAACAGACTTTTATAATATGTAAATGAGATCTCTACCAGCAAGTAGGGCGGCTACTTGCTGGTAGTAGCCGCATCCTCCTATCATAAAGACGCCCCCTCCTCATGTTGATTGACTGGGCCAGTGAACGCGCTCGTCCTCTGGCTGGCCCTGTCTGCGTTCAAAATCTGGCGCCTGCACCGTACCTGTCTTCAGTCGGCGCAGGCGCACTGAGAGGAGGACGCTCGCTCGGCCCCTCCTTCCTCAGTGCGCCTGCGCCGGGTGTAGATGTGACGTCATCGTCACAGGCGTATTGAGGACGGAGCGGCCGAGTGAGCGTCCTCCTCTCAGTGCGCCTGCACCGACTGAAGACAGGTACGGCGCAGGCGCCAGATTTTGAACGCAGACAGGGCCAGCCAGAGGACGAGCGCGTTCACTGGCCCTGTCAATCAACATGAGGAGGGGGCGTCATTATGAAAGGAGGATGCGGCTGCTACCAGCAAGTAGCCGCCCTACTTGCTGGTAGAGAGCTAATTTACATATTATAAAAGTCAATTTTTTGAAGAAACTGCCCGACCAAAATGAGTAAGAGCATTATATATTGATATATCGCATTATAAGGAATTTAAGTTGCCCAAAAAAAATATATGACTTTAGTGGGGTGACAGAAGCCCTATAAGCCAGCCAGGCCCAGACTAGAGACTGTGAGACAGACAGTGTGTGGCGTGGCGTGGCCCTACCCTACCCTACCCTAACCTACCGATACCGAACAGACTGGACTGAGACTGACTGAGCCTGACCTAGTGGTGACGGTGTGTAGCAGGTTAACTTAATAATAATAAGGTACAACTTACAAGTAGTGACTAGTGACTGAGTGGACTGACTAAGTCTCTTTCTATTCTAACTAGAGAGATTAGACTGAGTCTGAGCGGAGAGCTGGCTGGCGGCTGCCCCTGAATCTTCCTGATTTAAAAGTTAAAGGGGTTCTGCACTTTAATTTAACTGATGATCTATACTCTGGATAGATCATCAGCTTCTGATCGGTGGGGGTACCGGGTCAGACACCCAGGACCCCCGCCGATCAGCTGCTTGAGAAGGCACCGGCGCTCAAGTAGCGCCGCAGCCTTCTCACTGTTTACTGCCGGCCTAGTGATGTCACGAGTTACGACTAGTATCAACTAGCGTGGGCGGGGCTATGCTCCATTCAAGTGAACAGAGCTTAGCCGCGCTCAGGCCAGTTGCTACTAGTTGTGATGTCAGTCAGTGGGCCGGCGGTAAACAGTGAGAAAGCCGCGGTGCTGCTCGAGCGCCGGTGCCTTCTCAAACAGCTGATCGGCGGGGGTACCGGGTGTCTGACCCCCGCCGATCAGAAGCTGATGATCTATCCAGAGGATAGATCATCAGTTAAATGAAAGTGCAGAACCCCTTTAAAGTGCAGCCTGGATGATTACAGTGTTTACTACTTTACCGTTTAGAGAAATCATGTTCCAATGTGAGCGGTGGGAGGGTGATCTGTGGTCTGTGGATGTCATGAGTCATTACACTGTTATAGGGGGGAGGGATCTGTGGATGATACTCTTATAGTGTTATAGGGAGGGGGATCGGGGGTCTGTGGATGTCAGGACACTGTTACGGGGGGGGGGGGGGGAATCTGTAGATGACACTGTTATAGGGAGGGGGATCTGTAGATGACACGGTTATGGGGGGGGGGGGTCTGTGCCACTCTGTGGATAACACTGTTAGGCTCCATTCAGACATCCCTAACAGTGGCAATGTGCGGGTCCGCATTTTTTTTCGGGAACGGAATTGCGGACCCGGAAGTGCGGGTCCGCATTTCCGTATACGGCAGCATGTCATGCTGCTCTATAGACATGAATGGGTCCGCAATTCCGTTACGCAATTCCGTTACGCAAATTTCGGATGTGTGAATGGGGCCTTATAGGGAGAGGGATCCCGGTATGACACTGATATGGGGTGGATCTGTGAATGACACATAGCATAAGATGCTATAAATGGTATGTGTCATCCACAGATCCCCCTCCATAAGTGTCATCCACAGATCCCCAGACAGCTAGGACATATTGAAATCTGAGTGAATGGGGTTTTTCTTCCCCATTGCGGTTTTAGGTATTGGGTAAAGTATCGCAGCATTTCTAAGCATACTTGTGTAAATGTATCGTTGTTAAAGCTGCCCCCCCTACTTTTGTCTTGGCCCCCAGTGTGCCCCCTCAAAATTTGAAAGCTAGAGACGCCACTGGTGCACATGTCTTTCCAGACAGCTCTCCATCAGCCCCAAAGAAGTGAGTGGAGCAGTAGACCAACATGCACAGCTCCACTCAAAGCAGGAACAAGGGGACCCAATTCTCTGGGTCGTGTGGAGAGGGAGTCCCAGTTATCAAATTGGTAGGTGATACGTTTTTTAATTGGTGCCTAGTCTTGGGAGAGAAACTAGCAAAGGTGGTTCGAGATCCTGCAGGAAGATTGTTACCAACCATTTCTAGACTTGACACCTTGACTAATTGTTTTTAGGGTATACAAACAATGCAAAGAAACCTGTCCAAAAGGCCACACCTGAGAAATGTAATCCCAATCTAGGCCAACTAGACTATTTTATGTATGTTGGACCTCTATTTTGAGAGATTTTTGAGAAATTTCACCTCAAAGTGGTTTCACTGTTAGGTATCTTCCTGGTTAATTTTTGGTTGAAATCAAGAGTGTTTGTCACATTATGCTAAGAAAGATTATGGTTTTTGATCTGGATGGTAACATAAAAAAACTTGGAAGGCTATGATTTTCCTTGTGTTAAGCTCTGAATTCTGAAGTGAATTAGATGAGACATTTACATCCATATTGTCAAGTGCCGGGGATCCCGTGAAGGACCTCCGAGACGTCAGGCAAGCAGGAACATCAGAACAGAAAATCGAACTGAACTTTATTAAAGAGAACAGTCTCATGACCGGAACAGAGGCACTCAAAGTACACACAAGGAACAAGGGGTGTGAACCCACTGCGCCACTGACTGGCAATACTCTGGAGGGACGTGACTAAGCAACACCTGTTATTCACTAGAGCCTCAGATGCTGAGGATAGGCTTGGGCCAAGGTAGTTGCCAGGGGCTACTCCAGAGCGTAAACTGAGTCAGTGGCAGCTGGTCCAGACAGACCGGGAGATACCTACGAAGATACCAATAGTAGTAGAGTCCACAGACAGACAGGCAGAGACATACCAGCAACAGGTAGGGCAGAGACGGGAGCAGTTACCTGCGCTGCAAGCAAAGAGAGCAAGTGGCCCCAGGCAGAGATGCACACGGAAGGCAAAAGGGCATACACTAACACGGGAATTCCCCCTCCGGGGAAACCAGGAACCCCCTTCCGGAGGAACTGCCAGACTGACATGAACTAAACATCAGAAGCAGAAACAACTGCCAGACAGGACACGGAACAGAACAGAATAAGATGCAGTTAAGCACTGCTAGGCTTACACATACAGTACTGAACAGGTCACAGAAAACGTGACAAACGGCATAAATGCAGAATCAGGTGAAACCACACCGAAGTGCGAACAGAATGACCCCTAGGATCAGCAGCAAGGGGACAACACCCAACAACCAACACATAGACGGAGTACAGACAGAACCGAGCAGAGAACTGACCTACAGACAAAAGCACAAACATTGACCCCCCAGCAACCAGCTCACAGCAAGATAAGATTACCTAATGAGGGCACCTGGGAGGACACACCCCAGGAAACAACACAGGGAGATTAACCCTTTCAGGTCTGGGAGAAACAGAACCCTGCAGTATGGAGCATTGCCCATGGCAACCAGGAACACGGAACCAGAATATAGGAACAGAAATGCAGATACAGTCAAAGGGGTACACACGTACACAGGCAGAGTACACACTAGACATCGCAGCCAGCACGCAGCCCCTAGCAACTAGCCTACACAGAAACCTGCAGCCAGTACGCAAGGGGATGTGCAGCCAGCCTACACGGTAACACACATCACGGTGAACCGCACCGTGACACATATGAAGGGTCCATCGTTATTGTGCATTATATTTCTGTCCCACATGGGCTCATGTTCTCCATCATCCTCTTCATTACGAACATAGGGGGTTATTTATTAAGCTGATCTGTGACTTCTCTCCACTCACTCCAAGTCTAAAAAAGTGGGCGCGGCGTGGGCAGGGGAGGGGCCGGTAGACCCATCTCATTTACCATTTTTTACAACTGTGTCAGGCATAGAAAAAGGTCTAAATGTAAGACAGCAAGGAAGCTTTCTTACATTTAGAAGCGGCAGTGGATCCGCCGAAGTTATGATAAGGCCGGCACCTATTCAAAAGTCCGGTGGATCCACCGCCAGCTTAGTCTAAAAGGCCAGTCTTAATAAATGTGCTCCCTAGTTAATAATTTACCTTTTATGATTTGATGTTCCTATGTTCTTATTAAAGTTCCTCCCAGAGAACTGACTGAAGAAGAGAAGCAGCAAGCCGTCCACTCGGAGGAATTCTTGATCTTTTTTGATCGAACAATTCGTGTCATTGAAAGAGCCCTGGCCGAAGATTGTAATATATTCTTTGACTACAGTGGAAGAGACCTGGAAGATAAAGAAGGGTTAGTCTCATATTTCCATATGTTCACTATGATCATAAATATTGTGAAGATATAGTAACTGAATGGATGGGAGGGATGATCAATGCTTAGTTGGTTGGTTGGATTATTGGATGGGTGGATAGTTGCAAACAGTGTTGGCTATACTGGGCAGTAGTATATTAGTTATATATATATAGTCAGTATTATAGTAGTTATAGTCTTGTACACAGGAGGCAGTATTATAGTAGTTATATTCTTGTACATAGAAGCAGTATTATAGTAGTTATATTATTGTACATAGGAAGCAGTATTATAGTAGTTATATTCTTGTACATAGGAGCAGTATTATAGTAGTTATATTCTTGTACATAGGAGGCAGTATTATAGTAGTTATATTCTTGTACATAGGAACAGTATTATAGTAGTTATATTCCTGTACATAGGAGTAGTATTACAGTAGTTATATTCTTGTACATAGGAGGCAGTATTATAGTAGTTATAGTCTTGTACATAGAAGCAGTATTACAGTAGTTATATTCTTGTACATAGGAGGCAGTATTATAGTAGTTATATTCTTGTACATAGGAACAGTATTAAAATAGTTATATTACTGTACATAGGAGTAGTATTACAGTAGTTATATTCTTGTACATAGGAGGCAGTATTATAGTAGTTATATTCTTATACATAGGAGGCAGTATTATAGTAGTAATATTCTTGTACATAGGAGAAGTATTATAGTAGTTATATTCTTGTACATAGGAGGCAGTATTATAGTAGTAATATTCTTGTACATAGGAGAAGTATTATAGTAGTTATATTCTTGTACATAGAAGCAGTATTATAGTAGTTATATTCTTGTACATAGGAAGCAGTATTATAGTAGTTATATTCTTGTACATAGCAGCAGTATTATAGTAGTTATATTCTTGTACAGAGGAGCAGTATTATAGTAGTTATATTCTTGTACATAGGAGCAGTATTATAGTAGTTATATTCTTGTACATAGGAGCAGTATTATAGTAGTTATATTCTTGTACATAGGAGCAGTATTATAGTAGTTATATTCTTGTACATAGGAGGCAGTATTATAGTAGTTATATTCTTGTACATAGGAGCAGTATTATAGCAGTTATATTCTTGTACATAGGAGCAGTATTATAGTAGTTATATTCTTGTACATAGGAGCAGTATTATAGTAGTTATATTCTTGTACATAGGAGCAGTATTATAGTAGTTATATTCTTGTACATAGGAGCAGTATTATAGTAGTTATATTCCTGTACATAGGACCAGTATTATAGTAGTTATATTCTTGTACATAGGAGCAGTATTATAGTAGTTATATTCTTGTACATAGGAGCAGTATTATAGTAGTTATATTCTTGTACATAGGAGAAGTATTATAGCAGTTATATTCTTGTACATAGGAGCAGTATTATAGTAGTTATATTCTTGTACATAGGAGGCTGTATTATAGTAGTTACATTCTTGTACATAGGAACAGTATTATAGTAATTATATTCTTGTACATAGAAGCAGTATTACAGTAGTTATATTCTTGTACATAGGAGGCAGTATTATAGTAGTTATATTCTTATACAAAGGAGGCAGTATTATAGTAGTTACATTCTTGTACATAGGAGCAGTATTATAGTAGTTATATTCTTGTACATAGGGGCAGTATTATAGCAGTTATATTCTTGTACATAGGGGCCGTATTATAGCAGTTATATTCTTGTACATAGGGGCAGTATTATAGTAGTTATAGTCTTGTACATAGGAGCAGTATTATAGTAGTTATATTCTTGTACATAGGAGCAGTATTATAGTAGTTATATTCTTGTACATAGGGGGCAGTATTATAGTAGTTACATTCTTGTACATAGGAGCAGTATTATAGTAGTTATATCCTTGTACATAGGGGCAGTATTATAGTAGTTATATTCTTGTACATAGGAGGCAGTATTATAGTAGTTATATTCTTGTACATAGGAGCAGTATTATAGTAGTTACATTCTTGTACATAGGAGGTAGTATTATAGTAGTTATATTCCTGTACATAGGAGGCAGTATTATAGTAGTTATATTCTTGTACATAGGAGGCAGTATTATAGTAGTTATATTCCTGTACATAGGAGCAGTATTATAGTAGTTATATTCTTGTACATAGGAGGCAGCATTATAGTAGTTATATTCTTGTACATAGGAGGCAGCATTATAGTAGTTATATTCTTGTACATAGGAGCAGTATTATAGTAGTTATATTCTTGTACATAGGAGTAGTATTATAGTAGTTATATTCTTGTACATTAGAGCAGTATTATAGTAGTTATATTCTTGTACATTAGAGCAGTATTATAGTAATTATATTCTTCAATATTCAGGAAAGCAAATTTTCATTATAATTTTTTTTTATGTCATATAGAAATGTTTGTACAGGTCATTAATGCATCTTAAAATTAGAATTTTGTGAAAAGGTTAAATATTCTAGGCTCAAAGTGTCACACTCTAGTCAGCTAATTATTCCATACCCCCTGAGCAAAGTGTACCCCAAAATTGTGACTTTGGGGTTTCATAAGCTGTAAGCCATAATCATCCAAATTATAACAAATAAAGGCTTGAAATATCTAGCTTTGCATGTAATGAGTCTATCTTGTATATTAGTTTCAACTTTTAAGTTGCATTACTGAAATAAATGAATGTTGCACGATATTCTAATTTTTCGAGTTTCACCTGTACTGTATATCAGTGCTTTCAATAATAGCAGGAATTGCTCTTCTCTACACATTCCTTCAGTTCAGCGTCATTATTGCCACATTTCTAATAAGCAGTGACTAAATGATATTATCTATAATAACTCCAGTGAGATTTGCTTTTTTAGTACGGTAATTAGTTTTTAGATTTATAGTCCAGACACAACAGGGATTCCTGCCTCCTCCTTCAGGGGCATAAAAATCACTGCTCGGCCCTGTGCTAATTAGTCAACAAATACTTTAATAAAATTAACTTGTAAAAAAAACAATAAAGATTTTAAAAAAATACAGTTATGATAAAAAATATGTAAGAACCATTAATAACCAGTTACACTCAATAACGCTCCATAGTAACATCTTGACCGTACATGAATGATAGGTTTGTCGCCTGCAAAGTGCAGAACTTTGATTAATATTATAAAACGCTTTGTAGCAGAGAAATGTATTATGTAACAAGAGCAGTTATGACCTCACCTCGCTCTTAAAGGGTGCTCGCTTTTGCAATAATTTCTTTCAAAACTTGCAAAGTTTTCTACCATTTTCTGCAAGTTTCCCCTAAGCAAAACCGTGTTTCTATGGTAACAGACCGCAAACAAACCCTGTGTAGTCTGATCCTGCTGTCATGTGTTACTCCATCTGTACCAGCAGTACAAGAAGAGGCAGATGAAAATAAGTGACACATGACTGCAGGATCAGACTACCCAGGTTTTTTTTTTTTTTTTGGATGAAACTTTTTGTTGCTTTTGAAAAAGAAAAAAAGAACGAGTTGCAAAAGTATGCATATCCTTTAAATGGGAGGTGACATCATGTATGTTATTATCACATAATCCGCAATTTAGGAAAACAGACTGCTACATGGTCTACATGTACTACATCATTGATCCCCACACCATTATCTGATGTCACATTAACCCATGCCAAACCAGCTGCCACAGAATAAAAGAACTGTAGCCAAAACCCAGGATTGCATTATGTAAACCATTTATAAAGTGGCTGCAAGGGATAAGGATGAGCAGAGCGAATGCTTTGTCTCCAGCCACCACTAGGGGGAGCGGAGGAGTGTACCCCAGGTTGTATTCAGTAAACAGTATGCAGTAGACTCCTAAGCGCCCTCTAGTGGTGGCTTCAGGTAGCCAGAATTTTATCATTTAGCTCTTTCTAATCTATGAGTATCTCTTTATACTTTTAGATCTTTGAGTATCTATGGGTATTTGGAGCTCTGACCATTATAAAGATATATTTGGAAATTAATCTGGGCTGAATTTTGGACGTTCCTACATTTGTCTAGATATAACTTGCCTCAAAGATGTCATTGCCAGGAGCATTACGTATTTCACGTCTATTTTTGGTTACTACTCCCCTCCAGGAACCTAAGCAGTGCCAGGACCAATCTGATGCCAGCATTTCTCTCCCACGTGACTCCCAGACATCAGGACTTTCCCATATTTTAAATAGTCATGGGGCCTTCATTCATGCTTCCTGATACACAATCATGTCCTATTCATCAGGCTTCACGTGGTGTAATCATCGCATTGTACTCTGATTGGAAATAGCTGCTGATTGCTGATTGGTTGCTCGGAGCCGTTGCGCTATTGTAAATGAGTAATTAGCACCAGGAATTATCGTTGATAATCTCTCTATGGACATTTCCTTAGAGTCCTGCCCCCCCCCCCCCCCCCCCCCCCCACGTTTCAGCCGCCTACGACTATGACCATGCATTAACGCACACGGGTGCCAGCATGGGCAGCCTCTGGCATCCTCGCCAGGTCTTGTCATGTCTGCTTGAGCTTCAGCTCCCAGCACATTCTGTCGTTTGTGATTCATCAGACGCTGGGGAGCAACGTGAAAACATGGCCCGGTGATGGATGATGACAGCTGTATTTATAGAACCGCCATCAGCACAGCACATTTGGCGTCACTTACGACATTCGTAGGCTCCAAGCAAGAAATGTGGCCCCCTTGTATCCCTCTTGCCTGTGCTTGTAAATAGGTACGGTCTAGACTGCCAATCTATGGAATTAAAGGGGAACGTGATCATTTAGAAGGAGCGCTTCCATAAACTCCAAGTAGACTGGTCGTACAGGCAGATACATTTGGTTCTGCTATTACAGGGAGTCCGTCACCTCCAAAATCGGTTTCAAAGTAAGCATACCGCCGTGTAGGGCAAGTGCGCAGGAAAATAAACGTACTTTTCTTGTGAAAACCCTGTCCTCTAATCGTGATAAATCCGTCTTTTTATTCTTATGCAAATACGGTTTTCGGTGCATCATGGGTGCGGCCACTCCAATTGGTGCGCCATCACTCCGCCAGTAATGCCATCCAGCGCCACCTTGTTATTTCAAAACCTATAGGTAAAATGAATGGACATCCAGGTGCACCAAACAGATTTTCCCCGCCTATGGTGAAAGATATGGTTGGCATGTACCCTAAATGCTGGTATGCATGCATCGATTGTGGAGATTACAGACTCTCTTTAAAAGGCATCTGTCAGCAGTTTTATACCTATGACACTGGCTGACCTGTTACATGTGCGCTTGGCAGCTGAAGGCATCTGTGTTGGTCCCATGTTCCTATGTGCCCGCATTGCTGAGAAAAATGATGTTTTAATATATGCAAATGAGCCTCTAGGAGCAACGGGGGCGGTGCCATTACACCTAGAGGCTCTGCTCTCTCTACTTTGATTGACAGGACCAGGTGTGGTCATTTTACCCTGCGTGGCCCTATCAGAGTGGAGAGGGCGGGGCAGTTGCAGAGAGAGCAGAGCCTCTAGGTGTAACGGCAACGCCCCCGTTGCTCCTAAAGGGTTTAATTGCATCATCTTTCTCAGCAATGCGGGCACATATGAACATGGGACCAACACAAGTGCCTTCAGCTGCAGCAGGTCAGCCAGTTTAAAGGGGTCACTTTAAAGGGATTGTCCTGAAACATAAACCTACACAGGATAGGCTGTAAGCATCTGAAAGTTGGGGTCCAGCACAAGAATGGAGGTCCCCATTCCCCTCTGCTGCTCCACTCCTTCTCAATGGGACTGCCAGAGGTAGTCAAGCATGTGCTCAGCTATCAGGACCGGAGTGGCAGTGCAG
Organism: Bufo bufo; assembly: GCF_905171765.1. Lineage (NCBI taxonomy): Eukaryota > Metazoa > Chordata > Amphibia > Anura > Bufonidae > Bufo > Bufo bufo. Next base: position 533,109,940 of record NC_053393.1, on the reverse strand, counting down.
ATGCTCGACCACCGCGCCATTCATTTCAGAGAACTCAGGACCCTCATTATGGGTTCCCCACCGATCGGATATTCATCTACTATCCTGTTATTAGGGTTGTCCAAGTTTATTTTAATTACGGTATACTACAGTGCTGCCATGTAAGGCAACTTTTACATCCGCGTTTCTCCTTTCCGGTATTGAGATCCGTCATAGGATCTCAATACCGGAGGAAAACGCTTGGGGACAAAACTGAACGGAAGGGAGTTCACCAGAATGCATTCCGTTCCATTTGGTTGCGTTCCAATGACGGACAGAAAACTGCTGCAAGCTGCGGTTTTCTTTCCGTCATGGGAAGGCGGAGCAAGACGGACCAGTCAGGACACACAATGTAAGTTATTGGTGCGGATCCTTTTTCTCGGACACAAAAGAAAACGGATCCGTCCCCCATTGACTTACAATGGATTTAGGGCCGGATCCGTATTGGCTATTATTTTAGAGTTAATACAACCAGATCCGTTCAGAACAGATGCAGACGACTGTATTATCATGACGGATCCAGCAAAAACACAAGTGTGAAAGTAGCCTAAGATAATTTAAAAACTTCCCATGATGCACCTGCTCTGCTGGATCGGAGAAAGTGCATTATGGAGCCTTTACTCCTACCCAGCATATACTTTTCTATATACGGATGCAGCCAATCACTTGCTTCAGCGGCGAATGGCAGGAAACGCTGATGCAGCGCTGGATCGGGGAGAGTGGACACGTTAGTAACATAGAAGGTGTGGACAAACCCTTTAAGGCTGGTTTCAGATAGCACAATGCAACCACATTCGCATTACAGCCGGAGCATCAGCCATAGGAAGGTAGGGGGGCAATAACTGGAGGCTCCTGGGCCACGGGGTTCCCATCTACCTCCTTCCATTTATAACCCTGGCGTCTTTGTGTGTGGCAGATGGGCACATCTGGGCCCCTTCAGCCTGAGACCAGCAATGAGAGAGCTGCTTTGGATGTGAATAGAGTACTGTAAGTCAAGTTAGACATAGTGACGTAGTTACAATAATACACACACCCTTATGTGTAAAGGGTAAAATGATGCGGAGTTCTTCTTCAACTCCTTCCACCCTCCTAATCCTTCCAGCCTTCTTCATCATTGTTTGTTATTCTAATTTCCCAAATGAATCGATAATTGATGTCAGACAAGGATAATTCAGAGGGGAGTATGTGGGAGAAATGGTGAGAGAGCCGCCTCTCCTGGGGAGGAAGGACTGGAAATCTCAGCGGAGTTCCTCCATAGAGGGTTTTGTTTTTATTATTATTAGTTTATATTAAGATATTCCCCGACGGGAACACCCAAGAGGCGATCTGTGCACCTATTACCTGTGTAATATCTATCTATCTATCATCTATCTATCTATCATCTATCTATTATCTATCTATATATCTATCTATCTATTATCTATCTATCTATCTATCTATTATCCATCTATCTCATATCTATCTATCTATCTATTATCTATTATCTATCTATCTATCTATCTATCTATTATCTATCTATCTATTATCTATCTATCTATCTATCTATCTATCTATTATCTATCTATCTATCTATCTATCTATCTATCTATTATCTATCTATTATCTATCTATCTATCTATCTATCATCTATTATCTATCTATCTATTTATCTATTATCTATCTATCTATTATCTATCTATTATCTATCTATCTATCTATTATCTATCTATCTATCTATCTATCATCTATCTATCTATTGTTTATCTATTATCTATTATCTATCTATCTCATATCTATCTATCTATCTATCTATCTATTATCTATCTATCTATTATCTATCTATCTATTATCTATCTATCTATTATCTATTATCTATCTATCTATCTATCTATCTATCTATCTATCTATCTATCTATCTATCTATCATTATCTATCGATACTGTAGATCAGGGATGCCCAACCTGGGTCTCTCCAGCTCTTGTAAAACTACAACTCCCACCAGGCCATACTGTATGCTGATAGCTGTAGGTTGTGTTGGCATGCTGGGTGGGACGATACCACGGGGGCCACCTGAGCCCTCCTCATAGCCGGCCAGTGGAAGTTTTTGGGGATGTATTTTGCGCTGCTGGCCGCAGTATTTTGTGAAGGACTGTGGTATTTGGCTCTGTTGGGGTTGTATAATGTGCCGCAATATGGTATTGCTGGTCCTGCCTTCCATCAATTTGGACCCGACTACAAAACTTTTAGTATTTTTTCCAGGTCCACTTTAAGTTCCCAGTCCGCCCCTGCTGGGAGTTGTAGTTCTGCAACAGCTGGAATGCCACAGGTTGGGCATCCCTGATCTACAGTATCTATCTATCTATCTATTATCTATCTATCTATCTATCTATCTATCTATCTATCTATCTATTATCAATCTATTATCTATCTATCTATCTATCTATCTATCTATCTATCTATCATCTATTATCTATCTATCTATCTATCTATCTATCTATCTATCTATCTATCTATTATCTATCTATCTATCTCCTATCTATCTATCTATCTATCTATCTATCTCCTATCTATCTATCTCCTATCTATCTATTTATCTATCCATTCATTCTCCATCTAAAACATTTTACTTACATACAACTGTGGAAGATTAGTAATTTATTCTGAAGAAAAATGAAGAAAAATAAGCAGTGATGGCAGTTCTCACTTATGGGCCTCCTAAAAGCACTCTAGGCGACCCACTGAACAGTGTTTCCACAGGTATCTTTACACTCACTCCGGCCTCCAGTCCAACTTTTTTTTCCAAGTTGGTCAAGCTCATGCTTCCCACCAACATTTTCACGATGAACAAGCCCTCTCCAGCCTCCAGACCACCAACATTCTCACAATAGACAAGCCCACTCCAACCTTCAGACCACCAAGGTTCCCACAATAGACAAGCCCACTCTAACCTTCAGACCACCAACGTTCCCACAATGGGAAAGTCCACTCCACTCTCCAGACCACCAACATTCTCACAATAGGCAAGCCCAGTCCTAATAATCTGCCTTCAACTCCATGGCACCAAACCACCCCCCTTATCAGCTCCTGTCTGCTTCTCGTACCAACATTATGGTGTAGCATTCTAGCGTCAAAACGTGCATAACTGTATCAGCGTCACCTATGCCTAAGCCGGCTCCGACACCTATAACAGCTCAGGGGCATGTCCTTTCTACTGCAGCTCCCTCCCTATCACAGCTCAGGATTGTGTTCTTTTTGCTGCAGTTCTCTCCCTTTCTCCCTTTTACAGCTGATTTGGCTTGTCCTTTCTGGTGCAGCTTTCTCCTTGCAACTGCAATATCTTCTAAAAGAAGATACATCTGGTGGCAGTTGAAGGAAGTAACTGAGCATATGCGACCACCTCATTGATGTTACTGAAGTGGACAGAGAAATTAGGAAAAGTGCAAACAGCAGGTGGTGCTATACAGATAGATATCACTGAATAACTCTGTGACTATACTAAATTTTTAATACAAAAGTATTAAGGTGTAGGTTCTGATCATCCCTTTAAAGTACAACTCAGAGTCTTTTTTCTTTAAGGGGGGGACCTATTCCCCTTGGCAGACTGGGAACTTAAAGGCCAGTCCACCCCTGCCTATTCTTCTTACACTTCGCTCCAGTATAATGAGTTCTGTCCTCACCACTCCACTCTTCAAATTGTCAACTATGGAAATAGATGTCTGGGAGGTGGCCAACACCACCATCTTTCACCTATGGAAGGGTTCTCTCTTGACCTGTATCCATCTGTTCCTCACAGGACTTCTCCAAAACATCAGGTAGAACAAAAGTAGCCCCAAGACCACTTTTCATGAGTCGTCGTTATCTACAAAATCCCGAAAAATCCTGCCGACTATGCAAAGTATGGCCAGGGGTTTTTCATCTGCTTGATTGGTGACATTCTCCAGGCCTTGCTAGGGGACATCACGATGTCACCTCTCACTTATGGATCTCCACAGGATCCTCATCATTCTTTTCCGACACCACCATTATGGACACAAATCACTACAGCCTACAGCCCACCGACACCTTCATGATGGACAAGCCCAAGCTGTATTGTCATCAGAAACATTTAATACTGCAGCCTCAGGTTTTGGGCCTTCAATGAGGAGAAAGGCAGTAGTGCATTCACTGTCCATTGGTGTCCATAACGAAGGGGATGAACGGTTGACCGATACCCCACCTTTGGCATTCTACTAGTAATGTCTGACCTAATTCTTTCAGATCTTCAGATGAAGACTGAACCTGACAGATGACATCCCTTATGTTAATTTTCTCTGTGTTTTATAAAAAGTATATATTTTTTTACTTTAAAGGAAATGTCACTGTCCGCTGATGAATGAGCGTTCTTATTACCGCTGCCGCTGATAAGCTTTGATGTACCTCTGTGGTTACATAAGGTTTTAATGCAAGACATGTATCATATGTAGCGTCTTCATAATATATATTACGTATATGAGACATAAAGAAGATTTCCGACTCTTTCCAGATAGATCATCAGTTAAAAAGTGTCAGAAAATCCCATTAACCAACACTTCACCCTGAAGTAAAAAGAAATGGCTGAATTTACACAAATAGCGGTAAAATCTGCAATCTCAAACCTTCCCTAGGAGAAGTGAGGTCATGAAAGTTCTGGCTGTGCCAAAAAGTCTAACTGTTTCTATAGCAGACCCAGCATGTTTTTCTGCACATTATATTTTGTCTGCCACCAGGGGGAGCTGAAGAGCTTACTGCAAAGTATGTTAAAAGTATGGACTGTATGCAGAACGCTCCTGAGCTCCCTCTAGTGGTGGAAGAAGTCAGAATTTCTTTTGTGAATAGTTTTATAGAGGGTATTTGGAGCTTTGACCACTAAGAGTCAAGGAGAACATGGATTTTAATGTCTGTGTCAAAGCCCATGCGAACTTGAGTAAGACATACAAATGTGATGCAGGTCAAGTTTAAATCCAGGACCCCAGACCAGTACCAACCACTGAAACACCATGTTCAGAAGAACAATCCTTATATTTCTCCTGCTTCCTAGATCTGCATGTATTAGGATGTACAGACTATCTATGTCTTGTATGGGTGACACAGGGTGTTTTCTTTCTTAAAGGGATATCCAAGCTGGGGCCAATCTCTCATTTAATCGACAGTTCTATGATGAACATTGGTCAAAACATCGAGTGGTCACTTGTCTGGACTGGTCGCTGCAGGTAAGACAGATAAGCGTGTGATGATGTCCACAGCGAAGGATGTGCAGGGGCTGGTTTATGCTCTTCCGGGTAAATGGACCTCACAATCTAGCAGTAAAGCTCCTCAGAAGGGTGGAGATGGTGACAGTGGCAAATGTGGAACCAAATGTCCATAGGCTTAGAATGACATTTTTAGGAACTGCATATGCATGTTAATTTAGAGCATCATCCATCCTTCTTCCTTCTTTCTTTTATCCCTCCCTTCCTTTCTATATTCCATTTTTTATACCTTCCTTCCTTCGGCCATGTTGACATCTGCGTCAGTCTTCAAATACAGGACAAATCCGCAGCCAGGTCACCTGATGCCCCCCATTATAGTCAATGGGGTCTAGCTGGCACTGTTTGTGACAGTCCTGTGACAGATCCAGTGCTCCCGTTATTTCCATTGTTTTGCTCCTGTAACGCCAATGTGAACATGACCTTACTGTTCTGCTTTCTTCTTTCCTACCCTTTAGTTTTTCTACATTTCTTCTTCACTTTTATCTCCTTTCCATCTGTCTTTCCTCCCTTCCTCATTTTTTTCACTTTCCTTCCGTCCATGTTTTAAATATTAAATGTATCTGTAAAATATATAATCAGTCTCTGGTGTACATGGATTATTATATACAGCACCTTATGGAGAGAATAAAGGATACATTTCTGTGTTACAGTATCCAGAACTAATGGTGGCATCTTATAATAATAATGAAGACGCCCCTCATGAACCTGATGGTGTCGCCCTAGTATGGAACATGAAGTTCAAGAAGACCACTCCAGAATATATATTCCATTGTCAGGTGAGAATACAAAAATGTGTCTAGATAGATAGATAAATAATAGATAGATAGATAGATAGATAGATAGATAATAGATAGATAGATAGATAGATAGATAGATAGATAGATAGATAAATAATAGATAGATAGATAGATAATAGATAGATAGATAGATAGATAAATAATAGATAGATAGATAGATAAATAATAGATAGATAGATAGATAGATAATAGATAGATAGATAGATAGATAATAGATAGATAGATAGATAGATAGATAATAGATAGATAGATAGATAATAGATAGATAGATAGATAATAGATAGATAGATAATAGATAGATAATAGATAGATAGATAATAGATAGATAAATAATAGATAGATAATAGATAGATAGATAGATAGATAGATAGATAGATAGATAGATAGATAATAGATAGATAATAGATAGATAGATAGAAGATAAATAGATAGATAATAGATAGATCGATAGATCGATAGATCGATAGATGATAGATAATAGATAGATAGATAGATACCTGAAGATAGATAGATAATAGATAGATAGATAATTGATAATTTGATAGATGCATGATAGATATTAGATGATAGATAAAAAATTAAATAGATAGATATTAGATAATAGATAAAAGATAGATGATAGATAGATAGACAGGTAAAAGATACATATGAGATAGATAGATTTATAGATAGATAGATAGATAGATAGATAGATAGATAGATAGTGTGTGGTTTCGCTCTGGTAGACAGGATTAGCGGGCGCAGTATAGAGGCAACAACAAGTTCTTTGGATCAAACAGTTCAGTGTTTTATTCACACAGGTAGCCAGCCTTCATCCAGACACAAGGCTCCCAGATCCCAACACAGAGACCCCGCTTCTGAGCCCAGCTGTCTATTTAAGGACAGCCAGGTGCTGCCAAAACCCGGACCGGCATTTAAAATCCGGTCCGGTATTTGACCTCACCTGGCTGTAAATCAGCCCAGCAGCATATACTGGGAGGAAAATACCTGTTTTCCCAGACCAAACCTCTCACTGTGTCACAATAGATAGATAGATATGTGGAGAGAATCTCTAAATCGCACATCCTCATACCTATGCTTCTGATATACAACTGTTTTCAATTATCAGCATTTCTTATGATAAAACATGGCTATACAGCGATGCTATCAATCATTTGCTGTGCACTATAAAGAGACAATTAGTATACAGTTTGATCAAAGCGCATAGGCCCACTTACCGCGACAAGGATGCCTCTTGTTTAAGTGGGAACCTACTCTAACCATGGCGCAGAGCCGTGCGGCGACCACCACGCCTCCACACCGCTCCAGCAGGCAATGGGATCCAGCAGCCGCACAGCAGCCCCACTGTACAGTGAGGCCACATGGGCCCCGGGTCCCATCACTCCACCAGCACGGCACAGAAGCAGAGACGGCCGCCGTCCAGCGCCGCATGTGAACTGGTGCAAATGGCTCACCTGTTCACAGCCTCTCAGGAACTCCAACTGAGATGTGGTAGGAATATATAAACCCTTTGCAGACTTCTGCTAATTAAAAAGCACCTGAGCCACATGGGGAGGAGTGCTGATTCAGGGGAGGGGGGAAAAGAAGCTGGAGCGGTGTGGAGGCGTGGTGGTCGCCGCACGGCTCTGCGCCATGGTTAGAGTAGGTTCCCACTTAAACAAGAGGCATCCTTGTCGCGGTAAGTGGGCCTATGCGCTTTGATCAAACTGTATACTAATTGCCTCTTTATAGTGCACAGCAAATGATTGATAGCATCGCTGTACAGCCATGTTTTATCATAAGAAATGCTGATAATTGAAAACAGTTGTATATCAGAAGCATAGGTATGAGGATGTGCGATTTAGAGATTCTCTCCACATATCCATACAATAGATAGATATACAGGTAAGATATGAAATAGATAATAGATAGATATGAGATAGATAGATAGATAGATAGATAGATAGATAGATAGATAATAGATAGATATACAGGTAAGATATGAAATAGATAGATAGATAGATAGATAGATAGATAGATAATAGATAGATAGATAGATAATAGATAGATAGATATGAGATAGATAGATAGATAGATAGATAGATAGATAGAAAACCTCTTTATTATAACATGTTACCAGTATACTCCTGCGGTCTGTAGATACTAGAAAATATTTTTTTGCTTTCCTGTTTGGACACCTCCCGGTGAAGTTGCTGTGGGTTGCCATAGTAACCGGAGACCTGCAGATTACCCGTAGATTTTCCGAGCCTCCCCCTGCCCACTCATACTTACTACATCATTCCTCTTCCATCTGACTGCTGCACAACATTAATGACAAATCTGACTTCTCGGCTGTGGGATGACGCCTGCCCTCTGCTGCGCCAGGTTCACCACAGCTTTCTGCTTTTGCTGCTTGTTGCTATGTAAAAATTTTACTATTGACCAGCGGGCACCCCCTGCCCTCACCAATGCCATGTAGATAAAAACGGATTATCCGGATTATAACTAGGGCACATGGGCCATGTGCTCCAAGACCTTCACCATTACAGAGATCAACAGGCCTCCACCAACTTCTCCACCTTCCCTTCTGTCAACCACTTGTTGAAATCACCATCACATTGGAAAAACCATGTCTTTTTTCCCCATACCCCTTACCAATGTAATGTCATTTATGGAGTGACAGATGGACCAGGTTATTACCTGGTAGAAGATTACCGCACATCAATGGATGGCAACGTTGCTTTGATTTGGTCTTAAAGATGGGATGAGGGTCACCAACCTTTTTGCCCACCATCCTCAGTCTGGCCCTGCATGCAGGCCCTTTGATGGTGCAGCTCATGGTCCATTCACCACTGCTGATGTGACCTACAAGAGGAAGGATGGCTCCATTGCAAGGTGGGGACACTTGTCCCAGTGCTTTCTCTTGTGTGGAAGACACGTCACATAGATGTACACCTCTTGCCCTATTTATAGCTACCAGACATTGGCCGCATTTTTCTCAGTCCTCAAGTACTGTCGACCCATTGGGTCTAGTTCTATGCCTAAAAGTAATACCAGTCCTTAAGGTGACACACCACTCTCATAGGTGATCTAAAAAACTCAGATGTCTCATCAAGTACTGTAGATGCGTTCTTGCCCTATCAAGGCAAGTGTGGGACTAGGGACTTCCCTAAACCTGATATGAAAGCCACCATCTTTTCTGCCCACCATCCTGTGTGTGGCCCTTCATGCAGACCCCTTGATGGTGCAGCCCATGGTCCATTCACCACTGCAGATGTGACCTACGAAAGGAAGGAAAGCTCTATAGCAAGGTGGGGTTACCTGTACAGGTGCCTTCTTTTAGGTGGAAGACACGTCACATAGATGTCCACCTCTTGCCCTATACTTAGCTACCAGACATTGGCCACATTGTTGCCAAGTCCTCAAGGACTGCCAAACCATTGGGCCTAGTTCTCCGCCTAAAATAGAACAATACCAATCCTTAAGGTGGCATACCACTCTCATAGGTGATCTGAAGACCTCAGATATCTCATGAAGTACATGTCTCATTGCCCTGTCAAGGCAACTATGAGACTAGGGACATCCATAAACATCCCATTATATCTCACACTACCCCCATATGACCTTGTAGCAAAAAACACACACCCATGACAGTATTTTCAGAGGATATTAGCGAGAACCTGAGATTCTGTGACGACCTTCTGAGCACGTAGTAGGTGTTGATGTCCAGCTGAGAATGTAGCAGAAGTTGGATTAGTATTTTGCCGTGAGCTTGGGTGAAGAATTATGGGTGTTTTCTTAATGACAAGAGGGCTGACTCACTTGTGTGGTTTGTTTGGCGCTGCCCTGAGATTTTACATTTCATCGCTTTTTATAGTATTTTTTCTTTTCGGTCATAGAGGTTCCTTTGCCAAAAAGGTGAAGATTTAGGTAATTGAAGCCTGTTTGCCTTGGGTTAGTCGTAGTCAAAAGAGATTAGTTACAGGTGTTCCTTAATGAAGTTGGCGGGGCACCGCTCATGCCAGGTCACTGACACCTTCCATAATGTGTAAAGAGGCCGCAGCTGAAGTGCTCCCTGCCCTGCCAGATTCTTAAAGGGCTTTTCCACTTTCATGCAAGTAGATCTTAGTCATTCTGCAACTTCCTAATCTACTTCGTGCTTCAGAATCTCACCATTTTTAAGAGTTCTGCTTGCCGTCTGAGAAAGGGAATACTCCTTTATGGATCAAAAAGATGAAATCCTCTACAGATTTGACATGTCTCACAGCTGATGGTTTGCTACAATTGTAGGAGGTTTGAACCTGCAAGCATAACTAGTTTTATTATTTTAACCCCTCCCCTGCCATGTAGCAAATTTTTTAACTCAGACAACCTGTTTAATAATACTGGCACTGTTATGGGGACACTATGGTAGTCAGTAGTTTGAGAGCATTGAAGCTGCCACTGTTATTGGGGGCTCTGTGGGTGTTATGGAGGCACTGTGGCTAACAGTATCATGTGGGCACTGTTATGGGGCTCCACCAGCAGAATAGTGAGTGCAGCTCTGGGGTATAACACAGGATGTAACTCAGGATCAGTACAGGATAAGTAATGTAATGTATGTACACAATGACTCCACCAGCAGAATAGTGAGTGCAGCTCTGGAGTATAATACAGGATGTAACTCAGGATCAGTACAGGATAAGTAATGTAATGTATGTACACAGTGACTACCCCAGCAGAATAGCGAGTGCAGCTCTGGAGTATAATACAGGATGTAACTCAGGATCAGTACAGGATAAGTAATGTATGTACACAGTGACTCCACTAGCAGAATAGTGAGTGCAGCTCTGGAGTATAATACAAGATGTAACTCACAATCACTACAGGATAAGTAATGTAATGTATGTACACAGTGACTCCACCAGCAGAATAGTGAGTGCAGCTTTGCAGTATACTACAGGATGTAACTCAGGATTAGTACAGGATAAGTAATGTATGTACACAGTGACTCCACCAGCAGAATAGTGAGTGCAGCTCGGGAGTATAATACAGGATGGAAATCAGGATTAGTATAGGATCAGTAATGTAATGTACTTACACAGTGACTCCACCTGCAGAATAGCGAGTGCAGCTCTGGAGTATAATACAGGATGTAACTCAGGATCAGTACAGGATAAGTAATGTATGTACACAGTGACCGCACCAGCAGAATAGTGAGTGCAGCTCTGGAGTATAATATAGGATGTAACTCAGGATCAGTACAGGATAAGTAATGTATGTACACAGTGACTCCACCAGCAGAATAGTGAGTGCAGCTCGGGAGTATAATACAGGATGGAAATCAGGATTAGTATAGGATAAGTAATGTAATGTAATTACACAGTGACTCCACCTGCAGAATAGCGAGTGCAGCTCTGGAGTATAATACAGGATGTAACTCAGGATCAGTACAGGATAAGTAATGTATGTACACAGTGACTCCACCAGCAGAATAGTGAGTGCAGCTCTGGAGTATAATACTGGATGTAACTCAGGATCAGTACAGGATAAGTAATGTAATGTATGTACACAGTGACTCCGCCAGCAGAATAGTGAGTGCAGCTCTGGGGTATAATACAGGATGGAAATCAGGATCAGTACAGGATAAGTAATGTAATGTACTTACACAGTGACTCCACCTGCAGAACAGTGAGTGCAGCTCTGGAGTATAATACAGGATGTAACTGCATGATTTTCCTAGTCTATGACGTAAAGTCATGGTTTTATTAAAGACACGGAGGCGAGTATTGTTATCCCTTTCTTTACTGTCCACCAATAGCAGCAAAGAATACATTTTACAAAATTGATCAAGAACAAGTAACCATAGTAACCAGGTCCCTCCCCTGACAGCCCCCTATAATAGGCAGCTCCTCCTCTGGACCTTCCTCTTTCTTTGAGACTCTGACACCAAGACCGGAACTGCAAACAGGAACCAGGAACCGAATCCTGAACTGGAACCGTACAACTGGAGAAAAAACGCCTCAACACCAGCAAAACTGTAGGATGGGGCCAACCTGGCCAACTTGTGGAAAGGCGAACCAAAGATGCAATAAGTCGCAGTCGGTAGGAACATCAACCTGAAAGGAGAAAGAACAGAGAATATAGGGAAATAAATAGAGCGTAGACACCAAACTCGCTGGCAAATCAAAATCATGTAGATGCATGAAGAATAAATAATATCAATAAATAATACAAATATAAACGCACATAATAATAAGCAAGGGAGGGAAAAAAGGGTGGGCAATACTCGCCTCCGTGTCTTTAATAAAACCATGACTTTACGTCGTAGACTAGGAAAATCATGCAGTTTTACATCAAGACACGGAGGCTCCTATTGCAAGTTCAAAGCTGTTCAATTATGGCTGAAAAAACATGAGGGGGAGGCCGAAAATATAATTACCTGAATGTCCCTAGACCAATCAGCTAGGCGTAAGATGTCCTCCAAACGAGCTCCAGAAATCGCCAAAGAGGTAGCAGCCGCACCTCTCACTGAATGCGCGGTGAAAATGGAAGTATCCACTCCCGCCAGGGACATAACCCACTTCATCCAACGAGCTAAAGTAGGGCTGGAGACTGGGCCGAAAGGATGGCGAATGGAAAGCTGAGGAACCGTAGGAGACCGATGAGGCCTCGTCCGCGATTCGTACTCCCGTAAACAGGCAACCGGCCAAAGAGCTGGCGCAGACGGGAAACTGGGGTACGATACCGATCTGATGTTGGTCTTAGTGCGTCTAGAAATGTTGAAGGATCTGGCATCATGATCAAGAGCCCGGACGTCAGAGACCCGTTTGCACGAAAAAAGGCAAAAGAGAGTCACTAACTTGGCCGACAACTGACGCAAAGATAGGTCCGGATTATCGAGCCATGAAGAAAAGAAGGACAATACGGAAGAAACATCCCAAGTCGTAATAAAACGAGGACGGGGAGGACGAGCCAGGCGAGACCACGCAATAAACGACAAACCGAAGGATTCTGCCTAGCAGGGGTACCATCAAAACCCTGATGCTTGGAAGAAATGGCAGATCTAAAGAGGTTAATCGTCCGATAAGCCTTACCTGCCTCAAATAAGGAAGTGTGGAACTGTAACAGGTATCTCACAGGTGCCGAAACGGGATCCAGGTCCCGTTCCAAGCACCAGCTAGCCCAAGTTCTCCAGGCTGCCCTATAAGATTTTCTGGTGCCGGGAGCCCATGCATTGTCCAGGAGGCGTCTAGTTGCGTCCGAAATGCCCTCGACCTCTCCTAGCGTCCTGAGATCCGGCAGGCTAGCAACTGAAGGGATCCGTCCAGTAGGAGCGGGTGGTGTTGCCCCTGAGGGTCGCGGAGAAGCTCCACTTGACTCGGCAGAAGAAGAGGCACATCCACGATGAGTTCCAGAAGAGCCGGGAACCAGGCCTGGGTCCCCCAGAATGGGACCACCACTACCAGATCGGCCGACTGGCGACGTGTTTGGAGTAGCATCCTTGGGATCATAGTGAAAGGTGGAAACGTATATAGAAGCAAATTGGACCAGTCCTGCAGGAAAGCATCCACTGCCTCCGCCTCCGGATCCGGGCGCCAGCTGAAGAAGCGAGGGAGCTGAGTGTTGAGTCGCGAGGCGAACAGGTCTATGACGAGAGGACCCCAAACGCATGATATTGCGGAAAAGATCGTCGGAGCCAGCTTCCAATCGCTGCCGTCCAAGAAGTATCGGGAACTCCAATCTGCCCGACTGTTGTGGAGGCCCGGAATGTACTCCGCCTGGACCATGATATCCTTGGATAGGCAGTAAGACCAAAATTCCTTCGCCAAATGTGCTAGAGTCGTAGAGTGGGTTCCGCCCAGATGGTTGACGTAACGCACGGCTGAAACATTGTCCATACGAAGTCTGATGCACGCGTGGGCAATCCCATTGGTGAAACTCCGAATGGCAAAGGAGCCAGCCAGGAGCTCCAAGGCATTGATGTGGAGAAGTGTTTCGTCCTCTGACCAACGGCCGCCTGTAGAGATCCCGTCGCAGTGAGCCCCTCAGCCCTGGAGGCTCGCATCCGACTCCACTGTGAATTCGGGCTGGAAACCGAAAATCGCTCTGCCGTTCCACGCCTCCAGATTGTTGATCCACCAACGGAGTTCTTCTCTTGCTTCCGAATCCAGGACCACTGTATCCGCAAACGCAGCACCGGAACGAAGGTGTGCTATCTTTAGACGCTGAAGTGCACGGTAATGAAATGGTGCCTGGAAAACGGCTTGAATAGAGGAGGCCAACAGGCCGATGATTCAGGCTAGCTGGCGCAGCGACAGATGGGGCGCTGACAGAGCATGACGGAGTTCTTTGCGTATAGAGTGTAACTTCGTCGTCGGGCGGCTGAGTGACTCTGCAATCGAGTCCACGGTGAATCCCAAAAACTCTATCCGTTGTAACGGGGTCAGGGCATGACTTCTCCAGATTGAGGAGGAATCCGAGGCGTGAGAGGAGGTCTGAAGTCCAATGAAAGTGTTCTAGTAGGGTCGTTCTGGACTGATGCATGAGGAGGATATCGTCCAGGTATACAATCAGCCGCACTCCCCGACTTTGTAGCCATGACATGGCGGGACGCATCAGTTTGGTGAAACACCAAGGAGCCGATGACAGGCCAAAGTGGAGGCAGGTGAAATGCCAGACCTCCCCTCTCCAACGGAAGGGCAGGAGGTCCCTGGATGGGGTTGAAACTGGAACCGTCAAGTAAGCGTCTTTGAGGTCCAGTTTCACCATCCAGTCCCCAGGAAGGAGAAGATCCCGGAGCAGGTGAATCCCCTCCATCTTGAAGTGGCGATAACGAACTACTGAATTCAGAGCCCGAAGATTTATGACCGGGCGCATCTGACCACCTTTCTTCTGCACTAGGAAAATATTGCTTAGGACTCCCTCGGGAAGAGGGGGGCCCTCTCGATCGCTCGTTTGCAAAATAGAGACATAAGTTCCCTGTCTACGAGTGCACCGTGGGGTCGCGACAGTAGAAGAGGCGGTGGAGGGAGAACTAGGTCTGGGGAGTCTACTAGCTCGATGCGGAACCCTTTGACCGTGGCCAAGACTCAGGGGTCTGATGTGATGGCTGACCAGGCATGGAAAAAATTACGGAGTCTGCCCCCGATGTAATCTTCCGAAAACCCCCCGTCTGGGGGAGGACTTACCGTAAGGTCTCCTGGAGTTGGGAGTTCCTCTGAACGACCTGGAGCGCCACTGGCCGCCTCTTGCCGGGAAGAAGGGTGATGGGTTCCTCTGGTCCTGGAAAGCAGGTCTTTGGTTGAAGGAGCCTCTGCCCGCGCTACGGGTGTTGAAACTGGAACGGCCGGACAGGCGGCCCCTGCTACTGCCGGCCCTAGTGGAGACCCGTCCCTGAAAAACTTTCCTCATAGAGGACTGGGCCTTATCGAGGGCCATAAATGCCCCCACAAAACGACTCAGGTCCTTAATGAACGAGTCTCCGAACAAGAGGCCTTGGGCGTCCTTGCCTGCCTCAGTTAGGGCCAGGTTTACCAGTTTAGGGTCAATTTTAAACAAAATGGCTTTATGCCGTTCAATCGCAAGGGAGGTGTTGGCTCTTAAGTTCTTCCGGATCTACCGGATAGCCTTCTGCTCTGGCAACTTCTGCCATTTCAAACAATTTGGCCAGGGGACCAAAGATATCAAGCAATTTGTCCTGGCAACTGCGTAGAGCGGAATCCAACCCTTTACGGGGGTTCCAGCCGGACTTAGAGAGGAACTGCGTGACTTTGGGGGTCAACGACCGGAGTCTCGCACACTCTATTGGGGATTAAAGGCCTGGGGCATTCCGCCCTGAGCTTACTACATGCCTCCTTACTGAGGGGGCGACGTACCCAGTGCTCTAGGTATTTACCCACCTGATCGGCCGGAAGCCACTCCGCCAATCTTGGGTGATGAAGGACATCTGGATCAAACATAGGCTCACCCGCTGGATCTACCAGGGGGGTGGCTACGTTATTGACGGAGGAGGAAGCACTTTCTATGGCCAGCGAAGTGGAATGAGTGGGGCCGGCCGGGGCCGAATATTGGTAAGGGGTTTCCTCCTCCGAATCATGATGTGCATCCGCGAAAGCCTCCTCGTCTGAACCCCTTTCGGAGCTCTAGCGCATTTCCATAGCCGCGTCCGTTCTGCCTGGCGCGGTAAGGCTCTCTTACGTGAACTCAGCACGTTTTCAGGGGTGGCCGTATGCGCACCAGTCATTGTCTCCTGTAATACAGGAGGATCTAAATTGCTATGCTGCGGATCAATAATGGGGGCGGTTTGTAAATTCCCTCTAGGAGGGTGAGCAGACAAGGCCTGAGAAATGCTCTGGGATAAGATGGTAGACATAGAACCCATGGCTGCCATGATGGCACTAGAGACAGAGCGCTGGAGCGCCAGCGCCTGGTCATCACTCGGAGTGTGCAGGGGTCCCCCCTCAGGGGATAAGGGGGGGCTATTTGCATTGGGAGGGGGGTCAGAGCGAGGCATAACTACAATTGATAGCCCAAGGGGAAACACAAAACAGGGCCAAAGGACCAAATAGAGGGGCAGGAGGTCTAATAGAGGGCCCAGAGTAACAAAATGGAGGGAGAGGAGGTATACTTATACAGGGTTAATCACCCTAGATGGCGCAGCAGCAGGACGAGACGGAGCTCACCGGATAAGCCGAGGGGAAAATGGCCACCGAAATCTCGCGAGAGGGTGGCCTTAAGAGGCCGCCGAAATCCAACGAGATCTCGGGGCAACGGCGCCAGAATAGGCGCGCAAAATGGCCGCCAAAATCTCGCAAACGGCAAGAGTAAAGGCCGAATGAGAGGAGCAAGATGGCCGCCGAGATCTCACGAGATCTCGCGGCCGACCAGGAAAGATGGAAGAAGGGAAAGCGAACCAGCGCAGATTGATGAGGGGGATAAAGGACGGCAAGAAACTGCAGATAAGATGGCGGGTGGGACCGGTGGCAGGGGTAGCGGAGGCTACAGAGTGGGAGCAAACGGCAATAAGGCAAAAAGAGGTATCATACAGGTGTACTTATCTGGTGCCAGCAGCAAAGAAAGAGGGAGGTCCAGAGGAGGATCTGCCTATTATAGGGGGCTGTCAAGGGAGGGACCTGATTACTATGGTTACTTGTTCTTGATCAATTTTATAAAATGTATTCTTTGCTGCTATTGGTGGACAGTAAAGAAAGGGATAGCAATAGGAGCCTCCGTGTCTTGATGTAAAACTCAGGATCAGTACAGGATGAGTAATGTAATGTATGTACACAGTGACTCCACCAGCAGAATAGTGAGTGCAGCTCTGGAGTATAATACAAGATGTAATTCAGGATCAGTACAGGATAAGTAATGTAATGTATTTACACAGTGACTCCACCAGCAGAATAGTGAGTGCAGCTCTGGAGTATAACACAGGATGTAACTCAGGATCAGTACAGGATAAGTAATGTATGTACACAGTGACTGCTCCAGCAGAATAGTGAGTGCAGCCCTGGAGTATAATACAGGATGTAATTCAGGATCAGTACAGGATAAGTAATGTATGTACACAGTGACTGCACCAGCAGAATAGTGAGTGTAGCTCTGGAGTATAATACAGGATGTAATTCAGGATCAGTACAGGATAAGTAATGTAATGTATTTACACAGTGACTCCACCAGCAGAATAGTGAGTGCAGCTCTGGAGTATAACACAGGATGTAACTCAGGATCAGTACAGGATAAATAATGTAATGTATTTACATAGTGACTGCACCAGCAGAATAGTGAGTGCAGCTCTGGTGTATAATACATGATGTAACTCAGGATCGGTACAGGATAAGTAATGTAATGTATTTACACAGTGACTCCACCAGCAGAATAGTGAGTGCAGCTCTGGAGTATAACACAGGATGTAACTCAGGATCAGTACAGGATAAGTAATGTAATGTATGTACACAGTGACTCCACCAGCAGAATAGTGAGTGCAGCTCTGGAGTATAACACAGGATGTAACTCAGGATCAGTACAGGATAAGTAATGTGTGTAATCAAATACAGCCTTTGGTGGAAACTCCTGACCTTGTCCTGCTTACACAGCTATCGGATTTGTTTCAGGTAAACGCGGCAGCAGTATATGGCTATGATTATGGGAATTTTCCTTTAAGAATTCCTTATCCTAATGCCTTGCTTGTCTGGAGGTGAGATGTAACCTCTCTATTCCCCTTATCCTCATAGTATTTTCTCATACATTCCATTGATTTTTATGGTTCATTTCCTTTGGTAAACAATGACGGCCACTTTGACCAAGACGCCCTTGATTTACCCTCAAGAATATACTGCAATAAGGGAAAGCCGAAGGAATCTGGCAGCGTTACCCCTAGTGATACTTGGCCCCCATCCGCTGTCTTGCCACAACTCCGATGACAACGTCCCAATTTCTGTTTTCATACACAAAGTCCATGGAAAATGTTGGTTAAGTCGGCAGCCCACGTCTTCTGCACCACAAAGTATGACTTCCTTCCCTGGAGATGTTTTCTCGTGGCTTCCACACCCGGCCTCGTATATGTGCCTGGCATGTAAAGAATCAGGGCAGAATCCTTCTACACCTTCTGCACACGGGCTGAGATGTTCCATGTCTCACTCACCGCTCTGGAACGCTCAGCCCGTGGGTGGTAGAACGTTCTAGACTCGCCAGGTCAGCGTAACGTCCAAGAATTTACTTGAGCTGCAAAAATGGGGTCTAAAGATTTTAAAAATGTCTATAAATATAAGCCCTTAATGGGATTTTCCAGTTTCCCCCAAAAAAATCTCTTTTATACTATGAAGGATATTTATTATACCAGGGATTGTCCAGGACTAGAAAAACAGCGCCACCCCTGTCTACAGGTTGTGTGCGGTATTACAGCTCAGCACCATTCACTCCAATGGAATTGAGCTGCAGTACCAGGTATAACCTATAGACAGTGGTGGTGCTGTTTTTGGAACAAAGCAGACATTTTTCTCTAATCCTGGACAACCCCTTTAAAATGAAGTGCGCTGGAGTGCAATGCACCAAATTTAGGTGCATCTTGGGTTGTATTTAAGCCAAGAAATTAAATGTATGGCTGCTATGAGCAGCTGCAGACTTGCGCCATTTCTTGCATCATTTTCTGGCTTCAAATTAAATTTGACAGAAACTGTTTGGCCCCTCCCACTCCTGCTAAGCCCCACCCGCTTTTCCGCTACTATTGAAAGTCATTAAAAACGATGTGTTTGCTGAATGAGAACACTCTTGTCTACATTCAGAGGCAGTAATCCTGTCCATAGCTAGTCCTGGTCCCCACTGAGGGTTTGTTACAACTGTATCCGCTCCAGACAATGCTCTGTGAGCTAAACACATCCGCAGCAGCTGCTACAATGCATCAGTCTGCCGTCACAGAGCATTGTCTAGACTGGATACGATATGTGACAAACCCTCAGCTGAGAGCAGTACTAGCTATAGACAGGTTTTACCACTTCTGAATGTAGACACAACTGTTCTCATTCACTGACAGCAAGCGGAGGTCTTGAAAACGATTAAGAAGTCAAACAGAAATGTTTTTAAAAGTTTGTAGAACTTTTTATTTATACACTGATTAAAGGGGTTGTCCATTTTTTTAAAATCAACAGGGACAGTGTTATAATAATTTTGAAAAAATGTATACAATACCGTCCTGTTCAGACTGGAGAGGTGACGGCCGCGCTGGTATTTCGCCCGTGACTGCTACAACCAATCACTGGTCTTCTGCCATATGCCGCCGAGACCAGCGATTGGCTGCAGCTGTGGCCGAAACATCACGGCTGAAGCCACCGGGAGGAGAGGAGGAGTGGTGCCGGAACGGAGGCGGTTCTGGCCGATATGTATCATTTTTTATTACTATTATAACACTGTCTCTGCTTTATTAAACATCTCGGACAACCCCTTTAACGGAGCGCTCCGTTCTGTTCAGTTCAGTTTTGTCCCCATTGACAATGAATGGGGACAAAACCGAAGCGTTTTTTTCCCGGTATTGAGCCCCTATGACAGATCTCAATACCGGAAAACTAAAACGCTAGTGTAAAAGTAGCCTAAAAGGGATGGACGACCAAAGTACTAATGAAATAGAGCTATATTATCTACTAATTTGTGTTTTTTTTGTATTTTTTTTTTATCCCAGCAAAGCCCGGCATTGGTTACTTGGTTTCTTCCTGCACTGTGGGCGGGTCAGAGCTCCACCAAACTACATTTACAATGCGTTGTGACCTGCCTACCCTGCCCGGTACACCGCCCCGCTCCTAGTACTGCCTGCCTGCCGACATCGCCATGCTCCCTGACATGCGCATATTTGCAAAGCCTTCACACCGCGCATGCGCTGTGAAGACCACCGCTTCAGTCTGCCCGTGTACATAACCTCAATGACACATACATGGGTGATGGATACCAGGCAGTCAATCACCTGCTGGGTGCACGGGGAACCACGTTTTGAATTCTGATTCAGCAACAGTGGAAAAAAATTACATTAAATTAACCTTGTCCATTACACAACTTATTTTATAACAGTCCAACGCTCCACCTCCAGCTTGTGTCA
Organism: Bufo bufo; assembly: GCF_905171765.1. Taxonomy (NCBI): domain Eukaryota; kingdom Metazoa; phylum Chordata; class Amphibia; order Anura; family Bufonidae; genus Bufo; species Bufo bufo. The sequence continues at coordinate 533,089,334 of NC_053393.1, read as the reverse complement.
TAGTATATAGATCTGCTCTCTATTAATAGATACAGTGAAACACCTGAGCTAAAAACACAAAGCCAGCAGAACCGCTGGGAGATTCCAGCTGCAGAGCCTGTAGAATAGTGAGTGCAGCTCTGGAGAATAATACAGGATGTAACTCAGGATCAGTACAGGATAAGTAATGTAAAGTATGTAGACAGTGAATGCCCCAGCAGAATAGTGAGTGCAGCTCTGGAGTATAATACAGGATGTAACTCAGGATCAGTACAGGATAAGTAATGTAATGTATGTACACAGTGACTCCACCAGCAGAATAGTGAGTGCAGCTCTGGAGAATAATACAGGATGTAACTCAGGATCAGTACAGGATAAGTAATGTAATGTATGTACACAGTGACTGCACCAGCAGAATAGTGAGTGCAGCTCTGGAGTATAATACAGGATGTAACTCAGGATCAGGGCTCTTTCACACTTGCGTTGTTCTTTTCTTCCGGCATAGAGTTCCGTCGTCGGGGCTCTATGCCGGAAGAATCCTGATCAGTTTTATCCTAATGCATTCTGAATGGAGAGAAATCCGTTCAGGATGCATCAGGATGCATCAGGATGTCTTCAGTTCGGGAAAGGAACGTTTTTTGGCCGGAGAAAATACCGCAGCATGCTGCGCTTTTTGCTCCGGCCAAAAATCTGGAACACTTGCCGCAAGGCCGGATCCGGAATTAATGCCCATTGAAAGGCATTGATCCGGATCCGGCCTTAAGCTAAACGTCGTTTCGGCGCATTGCCGGACCCGACATTTAGCTTTTTCAGAGTGGTTACCATGGCTGCCGGGACGCTAAAGTCCTGGCAGCCATGGTAAAGTGTAGTGGGGAGCGGGGGAGCAGTATACTTACCGTCCGTGCGGCTCCCCGGACGCTCCAGAGTGACGTCAGGGCGCCCCAAGCGCATGGATCACGTGATCGCATGGATCATGTCATCCATGCGCATGGGGCGCTCTGACGTCATTCTGGAGCGCCCCGGGAGCCGCACGGACTGTAAGTATACTGCTCCCCCGCTCCCCACTACTACTATGGCAACCAGGACTTTAATAGCGTCCTGGGTGCCATAGTAACACTGAAAGCATTTTGAAGACGGCTCCGTCTTCAAATGCTTTCAGTACACTTGCGTTTTTCCGGATCCGGCGGGCACCTCCGGCAAATGGAGTGCATGCCGGATCCCAACAACGCAAGTGTGAAAGAGGCCTAAGTAATGTAATGTATGTACACAGTGACTGCACCGGCAGAATAGTGAGTGCAGCTCTGGAGTATAATACAGGATGTAACTAAATGATTTTCCTATTTCATGACGTAAAGTCATAGTTTTATTAAAGACACGGAGGCTTCGTATTGCTTTCTCCTTCTTTACTGACCACCAATAGCAGCAAAGAGAAAAAATTTACATACAAGGAACCATAGCAACCAAGGTCCCTCCCCAATGGCCCCTATAATAGGCCGCTCTTCCTCTGGAACTTCCTCTTTCTTTGAAAATCTGGTGCTGACATCACGAACATCCCAACGATAACTCCGAACTGTAACTGGAACGGAAAGTCCAACGCCCATGAAGCGCAATCAACTAGCCAACCTGGCTAAACTGTAGAAGACATCAACCGGTAACACAGCATCTTATAACGGAAAGAACTTCATCCTGGAAAATAAAACAGACCATAGGCCTAGGTGAAACAAACATGTCAGGACAGAATGTCCGGAAGCCATCTACGCAACTGACTCAACAGGCGTCAAGTGACAGAAAACAATATAAATTGCAATAAATAACATGAAATACAATGGCAATGAAACAAACATTAGGACAATAAATACCTAAAACAAAATAACTTAAAAGGTTAATAATACATAGAGGCAAAGATACATGACCCCTGTAACAAAAAACCGAAAGAAAAACCCAAGGGAGGGAATAGGGCGGGCAATACTCGCCTCCGTGTCTTTAATAAAACTATGACTTTACGTCATGAAATAGGAAAATCATTTAGTTTTACAGCAAGACACGGAGGCTTCATATTGCAAGTTCAAAGCCCGTCTATAATAGAAGCAAACAAATTAGACGGAGGACGAAAATAAAATTCTCTGAACGTGGTAACACTCGACCAATCAGCCAAACGCATGACATCCTCCAATCTGGCCCCCGAAACCGCCAAGGCAGTGGCAGAGGCACCCCGCGCAGAATGGGCCGTGAATATAGAAGTGTCGATACCTGCAAGCGACATGACCCATTTAAGCCAACGTGCCAACGTAGGGCTAGAAACTGGACCAAACGGGTGCCGAATCGAAAGGAACAATTGGGAAACGGTGGAAGACCGGTGTGGCAAAGTTCTGGACTCGTACTCCTTAAGGCAAGCCACAGGGCACAAGATAGGAGAGGAAGGAAAACTGGGATAGGAGACTGACCGAATGTTAGTCTTGGTTCGACGCGAAATGTTAAAGGTGACCCCATCCGGGGTAAACGAACGAGCGTCGTAGTCAAGGGCCCTGACATCCGAGACCCTTTTACAAGAAATAAGGCAAAACAATGCCAACAATTTTGCGGACAATTGCCTAAGCGTAAGGGCGGAATTCCCGGGCCAAGAGGATAAAAAGGATAGGACCAGGGAGACGTCCCACGTAGTGGAAAAACGAGGCCGAGGAGGGCGAGCCAACCGTGACCCACGTAAAAGGCGAGATACCGAGGGATGTTGACCAGCCGGAACACCCTCGTACCCAGCATGGGAAGAAGAAATAGCGGACCTGAAAAGGTTGATGGTCCGATACGCCTTCCCCGCCTCAAAAAGAGAGGTGAGGAACTCCAGCAGGTGGGCTACAGAAGCCGAAAGGGGATCCAAGTCCCGTTCCACGCACCAATTAGCCCAAGTTCTCCAGGCAGCGACTCGACAGTTATTGGACAACGCATGGGCTCCCGGTACCAGAAAGTCTTACCGGGCAGCCTGGAGAACTTGGGCTAATTGGTGCGTGGAACGGGACTTGGATCCCGTTTCGGCTTCTGTAGCCCACCTGCTGGAGTTCCTCACCTCTCTTTTTGAGGCGGGGAAGGCGTATCGGACCATCAACCTTTTCAGGTCCGCTATTTCTTCTTCCCATGCTGGGTACGAGGGTGTTCCGGCTGGTCAACATCCCTCGGTATCAACATCCCTCGGTATCGAGATACCGAGGGATGTTGACCAGCCGGAACACCCTCGTACCCAGCATGGGAAGAAGAAATAGCGGACCTGAAAAGGTTGATGGTCCGATACGCCTTCCCCGCCTCAAAAAGAGAGGTGAGGAACTCCAGGAGGTGGGCTACAGAAGCCGAAACGGGATCCAAGTCCCGTTCCACGCACCAATTAGCCCAAGTTCTCCAGGCTGCCCGGTAAGACTTTCTGGTATCGGGAGCCCATGCGTTGTCCAATAACTGTCGAGTCGCTGCCGAAATGCCCTCGACAGCTCCAGGTGTCCGGAGATCCGGCACGCCAACAGCCGTAGGGATCCGTCGAGGAGAAGTGGATGGTGTAGACCCTGAGGGTTCCGTAGGAGATCTGGTCGGGTCAGGAGGAGAAGAGGTACCTCCACTAGGATCTTCATCAGCGAAGGGAACCAGACCTGAGACCCCCAGAACGGAACCACCAACACCACATCCGCCAGGTGACGTTGGACCTGAAGGAGAGTCCTCGGAATCATCGAGAAAGGAGGGAAGGCGTAGAGGCGGGATACCGACCAATCTTGGAGAAACGCATCCACCGCCACCGCTTCCGGATCTGGACGCCAGCTGAAAAACCGGACGAGTTGCCTGTTGAGCCGAGAGGCAAAGAGATCGACAGACATCGGACCCCATATCTCCGAGATTGCTGAGAAGATCTGTGGATCCAACTGCCAATCGCTGCCATCCGCTAGGTAGCGTGAGTTCCAGTCCGCACGAACGTTGCTCAGTCCCGGCAAGTATTCCGCCTGTACCATGATGTCCCTGGTCAGGCAAAACGACCAAAAATCCTTGGCCAACCGAGCCAAGGTTGCCGAGTGGGTACCTCTCAAACGGTTGACATACTGGACCGCCGATATATTGTCCATCCGTAGCCTGATGCACGCGTTGGCGATCCCGTAGGAAAAACTCCTCACCGCAAACGAACCGGCTAGTAGTTCCAAGGCATTGATATGGAGTAGGGATTCCTCCGCCGACCAGGCTCTCCCCGTGGAGACCCCATTGCAGTGGGTGCCCCAGCCCTGGAGGCTCGCATCCGACTCGATGGTCAATTCCGGCAGAAATCCAAAGATCGCTCTGCCGTTCCACGCCTCCAGATTGGCGATCCACCAACTCAACTCCTCTCGGGCCTCCGAGTCCAAAACCACCGCGTCCGCAAAGGAGGCACCGGTCCGAAAATGGGCGATCTTTAGCCGTTGTAGAGCCCGGTAGTGCAACGGGGCCGGAAACACGGCCTGAATTGATAAGGCCAACAAACCGATGATGCGAGCTAGGTGACGCAATGAGAGGCTGGGCATGAGAAGAGCATGCCTCAACTCCTTGCGGATGGCTCGTAACTTCGCCGCCGGCAGACTGAGGGACTCCGAGAGCGAGTCCACCATGAATCCCAGGAACTCCATCCACTGGGATGGGATGAGAGAGGACTTCTCCTTGTTGAGGAGGAAACCGAGATCTGACAGTAGGTTCGCTGTCCACTGGAGATGTTCCAGTAGTCCCGTCCTGGACTCGTGCATCAACAAGATGTCGTCCAGATAGATGATAAGGCGCACGCCCCGTGTCCTCAACCATGACACGACCGGATGCAGCAACTTGGTGAAACACCAAGGGGCGGATGACAGTCCGAATGGTAGACAGGTGAATCTCCAGATCTCGCCTCTCCACCGGAACCGGAGGAGATCCCTGGAATGACTGGCCACTGGAACCGTCAGGTAAGCATCTTTCAGATCCAGTTTTACCATCCAGTCCCCGGGAACTAACAAGTCCCGAAGGAGGTGGATCCCCTCCATCTTGAAATGCCGGTAGCGTACTACCGAATTTAGAGCGTGAAGGTTGATGACAGGTCTCATCTGACACCCTTTTTTCTGGACGAGGAAGATGTTGCTGACCACCCCTCCCCCATAAGGGGGCACTCGTTCTATCGCCTGTTTTTGCCTGAGAGAGACCAGTTCCGCGTCCACCAAAGCACAATCTGGGGGTGACAAGGGTATGGGTGGAGGGGAGGGATTAGGGATGTGGAACCCGTGAGTTCTATGTGAAATCCCCTGACCGTGGAAAGTACCCATGGATCTAAGGTGATGAGACTCCAAGCATGCGAAAAAAGATGGAGTCTGCCCCCTACACAAGGGACCATAGAATCCCCAATCTGGGGGGAACTTACCCAAGGGTCTGCGTTGGCTTGGATTTCCTCTGAAGGAACGAGATCTCCATTGATTTCCTCTGGTGGAGAAGAAAGGTGACGGGTTGCGCTGGTCCTGGAATGACGGTCGTTGACCACCAGCACCTCTGCTCGTGCCACGGGCCTAAAAGTTTGCACGGCCGGACAGGCGGCCCCTACTACTGCCGGCCCGATGACAGACCCGTCCCTGGAATACTCTGTGCATATTGGCTTGGGCCTTGTCAAGTGCGGTAAAGGTACCCACAAAACGACTCATGTCTTTAATGAAAGAGTCTCCGAAGAGGAGACCCTGGGCGTCCCTCCCCGCCTCAGTAAGAGCCAAATTTGCCAACTTGGGGTCGATCTTAAACAAGATGGCCTTGCGCCTCTCGATTGCCAAGGAGGTATTGGCGTTACCGGCAATACAAATTGCCCTTTGGGTCCAACCCCGCAGTTCCTCTGGGTCTATTGGAGAGCCCTCATTTCTAGCTGCTTCAGCTAATTCAAAAATCTTTGCCAACGGGCCAAAGATATCTAAAACCTTGTCCTGGCAGCTGCGCAGAGCTGAATCCAGGCCCTTCTTAGGGTTCCAGCCAGTTTTGGCCAAGAATTGTGACATCTTGGGGTCCACTATGGGGGTGTCACACACTTTGTTAGGCACTATTGGCCTGGGGCACTCGGCCCTAAGCTTGTTCCGTGTCTCACGGTTAAGAGGGTGACGTACCCAATGTTCTAAATAGGACCCCACATGTTCAGTGGGGAGCCATTCCGCCGAGCGCGGATGATGCAGAGTCTCAGGGTCGAACATGGGTTCGCCTGACGCATCTAGCAAAGCCTCTGAATGATTAGCGTTAGAAGAGGATGCCGCATCTTTGGCAGAGGAGGCCGCAGTAGCGGATGCAGAGGGACCCTGCACTGGGGGGGCGATATCCTCCTCTGACCCGTAGTAAAAGTCCGCCATAGCCTCCTCGCCTGATGCTCTATCTGAGTCAGACATTTCTGGTGATTGTGCTCTAGCGCACTTCCATGTCCGCGCCCGTTCTGCCTGGCGGGAAAAGGCTCTTTTCCGTGAACTATGCACGGTCTCTGGGGTGGCATGATGCGCACCAGTCAAAGTCTCCTGTGGCACAGGAGGATCATTATAGGTAGGCTGCGGAGAAGTACTATGGTCTGGCAAAGACCTACTAGCTGGCTGGGCGGACAGAGCATGGGTAATAGTTTGTGACAAAATAGTCGACATGGAACCCATGGCCGCCATGATAGCGTCTGATACAGAGCGCTGTAGGGCCAGCGTCTGTGCATCCACATCTGTGGGATTGTGACCCTCAGGGGAGGAAGGGGGCATATTGATAGCAGGAGGAATAGGGTTAGACATGATCCCAATATGGCCTAGCTATTGAAGCACCCTAACAATGTAATGCGCAGGCTAAAACTAAAAGCACCTGATATAAATAGCGACCGCTGCTAAAGGCAGAGCAGGAGCCGCCGACCGCAGAGCACAGGAGCAGACGCAGGGCCGGAAGTGACGGAGGTACCGGACGTTGCGCTGTAAAGCCCGCGAAATGCGGTAAGCTAATACAGAACGGCCGCTGAGATCTCGCGAGATCTCGCAGCCGGCCGGGTCACTGAAGGAATTCCTAGCGGCTCCGTTCTCCCACTTTTGTCGCCTCCCTCCAAGTCCAGATTATCAGGGCCAGGCAGAGCTCACATCTGTCTGCTCTGGGGAAATCTTGCACCGTTCAGTATTTGGCGCAGGAGTGATGAGGAAGCTGGCAGCCTGCGAGCGTCTTTCTCTCTCCGCACCTGCACCGAATGCTGAACGGCACGAGATTTCACCAGAGCACAGGGCTGGCAGACAGATGTGAGCGCGGCCTGGCCCTGTCAATCAGGACTTGGAGGGAGGCGAAAAAGGTGGGAGAACTGAGCCTCTAGGAGCAGGAACAACGCCACCCCCCCCCCCCGCGCTCCTAGAGGCTAATTAGCCTATTATAATAGTTAAATTTCTGGCGTAACGGGGGCATAGATAAAAGTATGAATAGGCTAGTTAGGGTTAGCTGACATTATCACATTGCTAATGTCAGCTAGCTTAAAGGGGTATTCCTATCTTAGACAATGGGGGCATATCGCTAGGATATGCCCCCATTGTCTGATAGGTGCGGGTCCCATTTGTGGCTGGAGGACCCCAGATTTCTCCGGGTCCGTCCACCACCAAGAGCTAATCCCCGCCTCTCCCATAGAAGTGAATGGGAGTGTGCCGCCAATGCGCGGCCCATGCTCCCATTCACTTCTATGGGGCAGATGGCAATAGCCGAGCCAGCTGGCTATTTTCGGCGGCCCCATAGAAATGAATGGAGGGCGGCTGCGCATGCGCAGTGTGCTCTCCTTCACTTTCGGGGCTCCGTTCTCGATTTAGGTGCGTGTCCCAGTAGTGATGTCGCGAACATAAAATTTTCCGGGCGAACCGCCATAGACTTCAATAGGCAGGCGAATTTTAAAACCTACAGGGACTCTTTCTAGCCACAGTAGTGATGGAAAAGTTGTTTCAAGGGGACTAACACCTGGACTGTGGCATGCCGGAGGGGGATCCATGGCAAAACTCCCATGGAAAATTATGTAGTTGACGCAGAGTTGGATTTTAATCCATAAAGGGCATAAATCACCTAACAATCCAAATTTTTTTGGAACAACGTGGTTTAAAACATCCAGTGTGTGTATACGATCAGGTATGATGTTGTATCGATCAGGTAGTGTAAGGGTTACGCCCGCTTCACAGACATTGACAGACCAAACTCCCCTTTTAATGCACCGCAAACAACCGCAAACAGTCCATTTGCCCAACCGCATTTGCACAAGGTTGGATACCAAGCTAGCCATGTCCCGTCACGTACAACACCAAGGGTCCCCGAAAGGTGAATTGAATTGATTTTTCGAACGGGGAGATGGTTAAAAAAACGCTGGCTCCCTCCCCTTTGTTTGAATCCACGGTCACTGCGTCTGCGCCGTGCAATTTACTGCCCCACCCGATATGAGTGGTATTTTCTGTAGTTCTCTCTTCTCATCAGTTTAATCCCTGTTCTGTCCCCAATCTGGGGTCAATTTATTAAATAGATTTTTCGAACGGGGAGATGGTTAAAAAAAAACGCTGGCTCCCTCCCCTTTGTTTGAATCCACGCCACGGTCACTGCGCCCGCACCGTGCAATTTACTGCCCCACCGGATATGAGTGGTATTTTCTGTAGTACTATTCTCATCAGTTTAATCCCTGTTACGTCCCCAATCTGGGGTCAATTTATTAAATAGATTTTTCAAACGGGGAGATGGTTAAATGGTTAAAAAAAATGCTGGCTCCCTCCCCTTTGTTTGAATCCACGCCACGGTCACTGCGTCCGCACCGTGCAATTTACTGCCCCACCGGATATGAGTGGTATTTTCTGTAGTACTATTCTCATCAGTTTAATCCCTGTTACGTCCCCAATCTGGGGTCAAAATATTAAATAGATTTTTTTTTTTATCTGTGAGGTATTTGTGAGTAAATGACACCCTGTAACGGTATAAGTGGAGGCAGGGCCGGCCTTAGGTGTCCAGGCGCCCTGTGCGAGCTAACCTTGTGGCGCCCCCCCCCCCCCAAAAAAAAAAAAAAAAAAACTTGTTGCTGGCATCATGGCATAGGCTGGCTGACTATCCAACCAAGTAGTTACCAGCCCGCACACCCCAAAGGCCCGTGTAATGTTATACTTCCCTACTTCGTGAGATTTCCCTACCTTCGTCACTTCCGGTCGCACCGGACATGACGTGAGGAGGTGTGCAGCGCCGCGCAGGCGCACAACGACAGGTTAGGGAAGTTTCACAGCAGAGTGCGCATGCGCCAGGAGCCTCGCCGGCAGTTAGGGTAGGGAAAAACTATGGGCCAATGCGCAGGCGCAGTGATCGGATGGATGTTCTCAGCTGGACACCGGCCGACACTGCGCATGCACCGGGAGCCTCACCAGCGGTTAGGGAAGGGAAAAATTACGTACGGGCCAGTGCTTTTTCCCTACCCTAACCGCTGGTGAGGCTCCCAGCGCATGCGCAGTGTCGGCCGGTGTCCAGCTGAGAACATCCATCCGATCACCGCACCTGTGCACTGGCCCATAATTTTTCCCTACCCTAACCGCCGGCGAGGCTCCCAGCGCATGCGCACTCTGCTGTGAAATTTCCCTAACCCGTCGTTGTGCACAGTGCGCCCCCCCAATATAATAAACATTGGCGCAGTGCACCCCCCCAATATAATAAACATTGGTGGCGCAGTGCGCCCCCCCCAACACCCCAGTATAATGAACATTGGTGGCTCAGTGCGCCCCCCAATATAATAAACATTGGCGCAGTGCGCCCCCCCAATATAATAAACATTGGTGGCGCAGTGCCCCCCCCCAACACCCCAGTATAATAAACATTGGCGGTGCAGTGGGCCCCCCCAATATAATAAACATTGGTGGCACAGTGCGCCCCCCCAATATAATAAACATTGGCACAGTGCACCCCCCCAATATAATAAACATTGGTGGTGCAGTGCGCCCCCCCAACACCCCAGTATAATAAACATTGGTGGCGCAGTGCGCCCCCCCCCTCAATATAATAAACATTGGTGGCGCAGTGGGCAGTGCCAATGAGGGTTAAAAAATAAAAAAATAATTAACTCACCTCCTCCAATTGATCGTCTCCTGTTCTTTCTTCATGACCTGTCAAAGGACCTGTGGTGACATCACTGTGCTCATCACATGATACATCACATGATCCATCACCATGGTAATGGACCATGTGATGAGCTCAGTGACGTCACCACAGGTCCTGAAGAAAGAACAGGAGACCGGCAGCTACGCGATCAACTGGAGGAGGTGAGTTAATTTTTTTTATTATTTTTTAACCCTCATTGGCACTTCCCACTGAGCCACCAATGTTTCTTATACTGGGGTGTTGGGGGGGGGGGGAAGGGGGGGTGCACTGTGCCACCAACGTTTCTTATACAAATACAGGAGGCGGGTGCCGGAATCAAATAGCCGGCACCCGACCTTTGTGACAGGGAGCTGCGATCAGCGGCAGTTAACCCCTCAGGTACCGCACCTGAAGGGTTAACTCAACTGCAGCTGATCGCAGCTCTCTGTCACAAAGGTCGGGTGCCGGCTATTTGATTCCGGCACCCGCCTCCTGTATTTGTATTACAGGTCAGTTATCTTCATTGGTGGCGCAGTGGCCACAGCCCCTCCTCCTCCTCCTCCTCCTGTCTCTCTTCTTATTGGCAGCGGCAGGGGCAGCAGGCAGGTCAGACACAGGGGAGGAGGAATCAGGTCAGACAGGGGAGGGGGAGATGGAGGGGGCGCCCCGAGGGAGAACACAAGAGCAGCCTCGCCTGCCGCATATTACATTGCGAGCTGTCGGCCACCCAGCGCCCCTGTTGCTATGGCGCCCTGTACGGCCGCACAGCCCGCACACCCCAAAGGCCGGCCCTGAGTGGAGGTCTAGCCACTGGCCACAATACAGTCTGTGTGGGCCTGACACACACGGGCTTGCAAATGGGATTAGATCACAGAAAAATATTAAATAGAATTTCTTTTATCTGCGAGGTATTTTCTGTCACACCCTGTATGAATGGTGTGCACACAGTACTGTCTGTGACTGAGCCTGCAGCCTCTCACACACGGGCAGGCAACTGCAATATATATATATATATAAAATAAAATAATAAAAGCAGACTGATGTACCAGCCCTGAAAAGGGCTTTTTGGGGTGCTGTCAGGACGCTGTCCTTACAGCAGATGAGTCTGTGGACACAGAACACTGCCCTAGCTAACGCTTTCCCTATTAGATCAGCAGCAGCAGCAGCAGCAGCAGCACTGTCCCTCCTCTCACTGAGAATGCAGATTCAGAATGAATCTAAAATGGATGCTGTCCGGGAGGTGGGAGGGTCTGGGAGGGAGGGTCTGCTGCTGATTGGCTGGAATGTGTCTGCTGACTGTGAGGTACAGGGTCAAAGTTTACTCAATGATGATGTATAGGGGGCGGACCGAACATCGCATATGTTCGCCCGCCGCGGCGAACGCGAACAAGCTATGTTCGCCGGGAACTATTCGCTGGCGAACTATTCGGGCCATCTCTATGTCCCAGCGGTGGGACCCACACCTATAAGACAATGGGGGACTATCCTAGCGATATGCCCCCATTGTGTGAGATGAGAAAACCCCTTTTAATAGGGTTAAATCTGGTGACAGAAACCCTTTAAAGTTTGTAGATGCAGGTGCATCTTCAGCATATACCACTGCCTCACAACTTAACCTGATGACTCCTGGCTGGATAGTGTAGGACGCAGTGATAGATGTTGGTGGTGACACCCCTGAGATAAACCCTATTATCATCCTCTGAGTGGTGCAGTGAGCTTCTTGGGAGGTCGGTGTGGTAGTAGAAGTCTCGTGGTATCCTCAGGATGCAGAGCTATTTCAGTATGAACACACATCCAGATGTATTATTCTTTCCTTTATCCTGGGCCACGTGTGAACTGGAAATCAGATTCCCTGTCACTCAGGATCCCGCAAACCAACAGCATCTATTTCTATCTCTGCTATGTACTATGCAAGGCACCAAACACAAAGCTCACCAGTGAACCAGTCCTCTGTCAGGATGTTTCAGTAAGTACATTTTTAAAATCTTTGCTGGACTCCCCATTCCCCTCCCCTTCATCTTCCAATAGTCAGCAGGGCTCCCCTTTTCTCCACTAGTCACAGCAGAGCTGCCCCATTTCACCAGAAATCACAGCAGTCACAGTAGGGCCTCTCTCTTTCACCAGTAGTCACAGCAGGGCCTCTCCCTTTCACCAGTAGTCACAGCAGGGCCTATCCCTTTCACCAGTAGTCACAGTAGGGCTTCTCCCTTTCACCAGTAGTCACAGCAGGGCCTCTCCCTTTCACCAGTAGTCACAGCAGGGCCTCTCCCTTTCACCAGTAGTCACAGTAGGGCTTCTCCCTTTCACCAGTAGTCACAGCAGGGCCTCTCCCTTTCACCAGTAGTCACAGTAGGGCTTCTCCCTTTTACTAGTATTCACAGCAGGGCCTCTCTCTTTCACCAGTAGTGACAGCAGGGCCTCTCCCTTTCACCAGTAGTCACAGTAGGGCTTCTCCCTTTCACCAATAGTCACAGCAGGGCCTCTCCCTTTCACCAGTAGTCACAGCAGGGCCTCTCCCTTTCACCAGTAGTCACAGTAGGACTTCTCCCTTTCACTAGTAGTCACAGCAGGGCCTCTCCCTTTCACCAGTAGTCACAGTAGGGCTTCTCCCTTTTACTAGTAGTCACAGCAGGGCCTCTCCCTTTCACCAGTAGTCACAGCAGGACCTCTCCTTTTTACCAGTAGTCACAGTAGGGCATCTCCCTTTCACCAGTAGTCACAGCAGGGCCTCTCCCTTTCATCAGTAGTCAGAGTAGGTCTTCCCCCTTTCACTAGTAGTCACAGCAGGGCCTCTCCCTTTCACCAGTAGTCACAGCAGGGCCTCTCCCTTTCACCAGTAGTCACAGTAGGGCCTCTCCCTTTCACCAGTAGTCACAGTAGGGCTTCTCCCTTTCACCAGTAGTCACAGCAGGACGTCTCCCTTTCACCAGTAGTCACAGTAGGGCTTCTCCCTTTCACCAGTAGTCACAGCAGGACCTTTCTTTTTAACCAGTAGTCACAGTAGGGCATCCCCTTTTCAGCAGTAGTCACAGCAGGGCTTATCCCTTTCTGTAGTAGCCAGAGGATCCCCTCTCCATTTTACAGTAGTCACAGCAGGACTCCCCTTCCCTTTACTTGTCACAGCAGGGCTGCCCTCTTTTACCAAGGACAAACACCAGCAGTCAAAACACAGCTAACCGCTATCTCCAGTTGTCACAGCAGGACTTCCCCTCCATTTTACAGTAGTCACAACAGGACTCCTCTTTTCTACAACAGGACTCCAGCTGCATTTTCCAGTAGTCTCTTCAGCACAACTCCCCTTTTCTCAAGTAGCGACAGCAAGGCTGCTTCCTCCTTTCTCCAGTAGTCACAACAGGGCTGCTTCCTCCTTTCACCAGTAGTCACAACAGGGCTGCTTCCTCCTTTCACCAGTAGTCACAGCAGGGCTGCTTCCTCCTTTCTCCAGTAGTCACAACAGGACTGCTTCCTCCTTTCTCCAGTAGTCACAACAGGGCTGCTTCCTCCTTTCACCAGTAGTCACAAGAGGGCTGCTTCCTCCTTTCACCAGTAGTCACAACAGGGCTGCTTCCTCCTTTCACCAGTAGTCACAGCAGGGCTGCTTCCTCCTTTCACCAGTTGTCACAGCGGGGCTGCTTCCTCCTTTCACCAGTAGTCACAGCAGGGCTGCTTCCTCCTTTTACCAGTAGTCACAGCAGGGCTGCTTCCTCCTTTCACCAGTAGTCACAGCAGGGCTGCTTCCTCCTTTCACCAGTAGTCACAGCAGGGCTGCTTCCTCCTTTCACCAGTAGTCACAGCAGGGCTGCTTCCTCCTTTCACCAGTAGTCACAACAGGGCTGCTTCCTCCTTTCACCAGTAGTCACAGCAGGGTTGCTTCCTCCTTTCGCCAGTAGTCACAGCAGGGCTTAACCCAGTAGTCAGTCCAATAGTCAGAGCTTTCTCCCTTTTTCCATGAAGCATAAGAGATATGATTGTTTTGTCAGTTGTCATGGTATATCTAGACACCTAGATAATAATTAGCTTTAATTGCTATTCAGGAGTCTGGGAAAGCTGGATGAATGTGCCAAATAATATGGAAACTGTAATGCCACCATATTGGTTGTCGTCCAGGTTTTCACACAAAACTATTATTATCATTATGGTTGTCCAACAATATGAAGCCCAAAGGATAAACCTTCATCTGCAGAGCTTGGCAGATGTGCTGCTCAGGACTCCTGGAAAGTTGGGTGGAAATTAAAGGGCCAAATGCCTGAACTTGCTGGAATTTCATTATGATTTGTCGCTGATTCTTATTAAGTCTGTTCCTTCCACCATTGATAAATATAACAGAATCTGCCGGCGGAGAGCGAGCGAATATCACAAGCGGAGGAGACAGAAGGGAGACATTAAGCACAAGCAGGGCTCAGTACTTTTCCAATAAAATAAATGTAATTTGTGGCCACGTATCAAGAGCTCGCTAGTTTGAAGTTCTAAGTGGAACAATCCAGCTCCTGGCGTTTGAACAGCCATGCGGCTGCGCCTGATGCTGCGACTTTCATGTGGTTTGTGGGGCATATCCAGAAAGCCACAGCATTTCTGAGGACCAGAAACCAGATAGGTTCACATTGCTTCCTTTCTTCTTAAATAAATACTTCTCATTTAACCAGATCATGTCTGGAAGTTCTCCTTTACCCCCAAGAAAAGCTTTGAGCTCCTAGACATGGACCAGTCCTCTCTCACCACCTTATGGCTTCTGATGGGAACCTTTGAGCAACCTTAAGCTCCAAGGTCTGGAGGGCATTTCTTGGCTTAATGATGGACAAAGGACTACAGCTCTCAACATTATCTGCAATATTTCAAGTGGAACATTTCTGGTAGACCATAATGGGATTTGCAGATCTTGATCATCGGAAAGACTGTTGGTCATTGACCTTACTTCTAAGGAGAGAAACATACTATGGGGGTCATTTAGTAAGGCCGGTCTTAATACCCCTTTAGCTGGCGGTGGATGCTGTTTGGTCTGCATGACTTCGGCGTATCCACCACCTGTCTAAGTCTATTCCAGCTCCCTTGCTGCCATAGATTGAGATAATTTGCTACTCCTAAAACAGGTGTAGAAAATGATAAATGAGATGGGCCCGCCCCCTTCTCGGCCCACACCCACCCCATTTTTTAGACATGGCGTGGGCCTGGCCAGTTTTAGGCATAGAAAATGGTCTAAATTTAAGCCATATGTGTCCAGGGGCTTCGGTATCACACTGTACTACTGTTTGGTGCCATGCTGTGCATAAAGCGAATATCCACCCTGAACCATCCATGGTTTGGTCATTTGACCAAGGTCTGATGACCTCTTCAAAGCAGCAGCTCATGAAGAGACCCGAGATAGGATCGGTCTCTGTCACTGACTTCCTATGAAGTCTCTTCCTCCTTCCTGGTTTGCTCTACCCTTCTGATCCTATAGGGGGGGTGTTAAAGAAAATGTTAATTATTCATATTTTGGTTAATATCAATAATTAATATTCTTAAATAGGCATGAGTCGTCTATTGATGACTCCGCCTATTTGTAATATAAATACTAACTAACTCTGTTGCACTTACACTTTTTCCTTGAACTATGTGCTTTATACTACTACTGCGGCGACGACTACAATAAATGACTATTCGCTGTACTTTAAATAATAAAAGGTATTTATTAAAACAATTACACGTCTACAGTCTATTATTGCTATAATTATATATATTTATATCAATGGACATATATATATACCTATAGTCGCACACAGTAATACACCAACAACACTACAATACAAACCTAACTACACTACACACAATACACAATGTCCTACACAATTACAATTCCACCTAAATAGCACACTTACATACACACACGTAAATAACAGTCCCTACAGGGTAGAAAGGGTTAAATACAATATATAGATATACACTGCCTGTCCCAAAAAAAAGTCGCCACCAAAAAAAAAAGGTCACACACAATATTTCGTTGGACCGTCTTTAGCTTTGATTCCGGCACGCATTCGCTGTGGCATTGATTCGATAAGCTTTTGCAATGTCACAAGATTTATTTTAATCCAGTGTTGCATTCATTTTCACCAAGATCTTGCATTGATGATGGTAGAGTCTGACTGCTGCGCAAAGCCTTCTCCAGCACATTCCAAAGATTCTCAATGGGGTTAAGGTCTGGACTCTGTGGTGGCCAATCCATGTGTGACAATGATGTCTCATGCTCCCTGAACCACTCTTTCACAATTTGTGCCCGATGAATCCTGGCATTGTCATCTTGGAACATGCCCGTGCGATCAGGGAAGAAAAAAATCCATTGATGGAATAACCTGGTCATTCAGTATGTTCAAGTAGTCGCTGACCTCATTCTTGGAGCACATACTGTTGGTGAACCTAGACCTGACCAACTGCAGCAACCCCAGATCATAGCACTGCCCCCACAGGCTTGTACAGTAGGCACTAGGCATGATGGGGGGCATCACTTCATCTGCCTCTCTTCTTACCCTGATGCGGCCATCACTCTGGAACAGGGTAAATCTGGACTCATCAGACCACATGACCTTCTTCCATCGCTCCAGAGTCCAATCTTTATGCTCCCTAGCAAATTGAAGCTTTTTTTCTGGTTTGCCTCACTGATTAGTGGTTTTCTTACGGCTACACAGCTGTTCAGTCCCAATCCCTTGAGTTCCCTTCGCATTGTGCGTGTGGAAATGCTCTTACTTTCACTATTAAACATAGCCCTGAGTTCTTCTGTTAATTTTCTTCAATTTGATTTCACCAAACGTTTAAGTGATCGCCGATCACGTTCATTCAGGATATTTTTCCCACCACATTTCTTCCTCGAATACGATGGGTCCCCACTATCCTTCCAGTTTTTAATAATGCGTTGGACAGTTCTTAACCCAATTTTAGTAGTTTCTGCAATCTCCTTAGATGTTTTCTCTGCTTGATGCATGCCAATGATTTGACCCTTCTCAAACAGACTAACATCTTTTTCACGACCACGAGATGAACGAGGTACTGGAGAGAACCACGGATAATACGAGAATCCACAATCCTAGAGACCTGAAATTCAAGATTACCATCAACAACAATCAGAGGAGGAGGTAAAGAGGAGGGTACAGTGGGTTGGACATAAGGTTTTAATAGGGACCTGTGAAAAACATTATGGATCTTCCAAGTCAGAGGAAGATCAAGACGGAAGGCAACGGGATTAATGACGGACAAGATCTTGTAAGTCCCAATAAACTTAGGACCCAACTTCCAGGAGGGAACCTTCAGTTTGATATTCTTTGTAGACAACCACACCAGATCACCCACATTCAGGTCCGGACCAGGCACATGTCTCTTATCAGCCACACGCTTATATCTCTCACTCATCCTCTTCAGATTACTCTGAATCTTTTGCCAAATAAATGACAAAGACGAGGAAAATCTCTCCTTATCAGATAAACCAGAAGACCCCTCTCCATAGAATGTCCCAAACTGTGGATGAAACCCATATGCACCAAAAAATTGTGACTTATCAGAGGACTCCTGGCGACGGTTATTTAAAGCAAACTCAGCAAGGGACAAAAAAGAACACCAATTCTCCTGATTCTCCGCCACAAAACAGCGCAGATATGTCTCCAGATTCTGATTGACGCGTTCGGTCTGACCATTCGACTACAGGTGAAAAGCAGAAGAGAACGACAACCGAATCCCCAAGCGATAACAGAAGGCCTTCCAGAATCTGGAAACAAATTGCGTGCCCCTGTCAGAAACGTCTGAAGGAATGCCATGCAGTTTAACAATGTGATCAACAAACGCTTGCGCCAACGTCTTAGCATTGGGTAACCCAGGAAAGGGAATGAAATGCACCATTTTGCTAAAACGGTCCACTACCACCAGGATCACAGTCTTCCCCGAGGAACGAGGCAGGTCCGTAATGAAGTCCATGGACAGATGCGTCCAAGGACGGGAAGGAATGGGTAACGGGAGGAGGGAACCCGATGGCCGTGAATGAGGGACCTTGTCACGAGCGCAGGTCTCGCAGGCTGCCACAAAACCCTCAACCGTCTTACGAAGAGCCGGCCACCAGAATCTCTGAGCAATGAGATCCACTGTGGCTCTACTACCCGGGTGCCCAGCAAGGACAGTATCGTGGTGCTCCTTAAAAACCTTGTGTCGTAAAGCGTGAGGCACAAACAACCTCCCAGGAGGACAAAGATCAGGAGCCTCTGCCTGGGCTGCCTGAACCTCTGCCTCCAAATCAGGATAAAGAGCAGAGACGACCACCCCTTCAGCCAAAATGGGACCCGGGTCTTCAAAGTTCTCCCCTCCCGGAAAACAACATGACAGGGCATCCGCCTTCACATTTTTAACCCCAGGGCGGAACGTGACAACAAAGTTAAACCTAGAAAAGAACAAAGACCATCTGGCCTGTCTTGGGTTCAGACGCTTGGCCGATTCCAAGTAGGCCAGATTCTTATGGTCGGTAAACACGGTAATAGGGTGTCTGGCTCCCTCTAACCAATGGCGCCATTCCTCAAAAGCTAATTTGATGGCCAACAACTCCCTATCTCCCACATCGTAATTTCTGTCTGCAGAGGAGAGTTTCCTTGAGAAAAAGGCACACGGTCGCCATTTGGCAGGACAGGGGCCCTGAGGTAAGACCGCACCCACACCCACCTCAGAAGCGTCCACCTCAACAATAAAAGGTAGAGAGACATCAGGTTGTACCAAAATGGGAGCGGAAGCAAAACTCTCTTTGATACTAGAAAAGGCTTTAAGCGCATCTACCGACCACGAGGAAAAATCTACCCCCTTTTTAGTCATATCAGTGAGTGGCTTAACAACAGAGGAATAATTAAAAATGAACTTTCTGTAATAATTGGCAAAACCCAAAAACCGCATCAGAGCCTTCTGAAATCCAAACAAGGTCTTAAAGAACCATCTTTTTTCTTAAAAAAAAAAAAAAACAGCTGCAACAGGTGACTTCGAGGGTCGGATGTGTCCCTTTCTCAGGCTCTCAAAGATATCAGTATGCATAGCGACTCTTTCAGGTTGGGAGAGATCGTATAAACGTGATTTTGGCAGCTTGGCGCCTGGGATGAGATTACTAGGGCAGTCGTACTCCCGATGATGGTCCTGGACACCACTCTCGGAAAACACATCCGAAAATTCAGAGAGAAAAGATGGTACAGTCTTGGTAGAAACCTCTGAAAGAGATACCATGAAGCAATTCTCTGCAAAACTCACCCCAACCATTTATTTGCCTTGCTTGCCAATCAATGGTGGGGTTATGTTTAGTGAGCCAGGGTAGCCCCAACACTAGAGGAGTAGATAAACCGCTTAGGACGAAACACGACATATCCTCAACATGAGCGTCACCCACAGTTAAACGGATATTGTGAACTATGCCCTTTAACGATCTTTGAGAAAGTGGAGCGGAATCGATAGCAAAAACAGGTATATCCTTTTCCAAAGTGCATACCTGGAAACCATGCGTTATTGCAAATTGATTATCAATGAGATTGACAGCTGCTCCACTATCTACAAAAATCTCACAAACAATGTTCTTGCTGTCTAGCGCCACCCTGGCAGGTAGGAGAAAACGGGAACTACAAGCAAATGGCAAACCTTCAATTTCCGCATCAACCTTGCCAATAGTAGCCAATGGAAAGTTTTTAGAGGTTTTTTTTCTTTTTGTTTTTCTTTTATTACCCTCAGAAAACACCATGAATCTCCTAGAGGGCAAACATTGGCCAATTGATTTATACCCACACAACAGAAACAAACCCTCCTCTGAGAGTTGAATCCTCTACTATCAGAGGCAAGCAAACCCAGCTGCATGGCCTCCTCCTCAGAGGGGATTGAGAGAGACTGAGACCCCTGCGCACTGAATGAGACAGCCCCACTGTCCTTGGGCTGAATATGACAGGAAGGAGTAGTCTCCTCTCTCTCTCTAAGACGCCTGTCAATACGAACAGCTGGAGACATGGCAGAGTCTAACGAGGCTGGTCTCTCATAAAAAGCAAATGCATCGTTCAATCTTTCCGAAAGACCATGGCAAAATTGACTTCGGAGTGCAGCATCATTCCAACCAGTATCAGCTGCCTATCTCCGAAATTCAGAACAATATATCTCTGCGGACTGTTTACCCTGGCATAAAAGACGCAGTTTAGATTCAGCCAGAGCAATACGATCCAGGTCATCATATATCTGCCCCAGGGCTACAAAAAATTCATCCACCGATCTGAGGGGCCGTGCCCCCACCGGCAGCGAAAAGGCCCAAGACTGAGCGTTATCCCTGAGCAGCGAGATGATGATCCCCACCCTCTGCTCCTCCTCACCAGAGGAATGGGGAAGTAGGCGAAAATGGAGTTTGCAAGCCTCTCTAAAGCAAACAAAATTCTCACTACCCCCGGAGAACGTATCCGGAAGTGAGATCTTAGGCTCGGAACAAACTCCATAAACGCCAGCAGAACCGGTCACCTGAAACTGAGACACCGTTTTACGGAGATCTGCTACCTCCAGCGAAAGACCTTGGATGCGGTTAATCAAGGCTGAAACCGGATCCATGCTTAAGACGGTTATGGCGGTTTATAATGTCACGGATGATGTTGCAGATAGCTGGAACTTATAAATAAATATCCGACTGGCTTGATCCCAAACTAAGGATCCCTGACTGCTATGCCCATGCAAGGGTCTCGATGGTAGACGATTGCATGCCCACGTACCTAATACTGTGTGACACCTGAAAACCCTATAATAGTGAGGGGAAACGACCACCGGCTCCCTGCACTTAATACAGACGGAGTCAGGGTCACCTAGAATCAAGCCAGCAAGGAAACACAAATAAAGCAAACAGCAGCAGCAGCCTCCAGCAGTGAACACCTCATCCAAGAAGTAGTATAAACCGCAAAGTGAGGCTTTATGGGAGGGAATATAAAGGGAGACAATTAGTCTAAATAGGTGACACCTGGGAGAAGGAAAGGAGATGAGAAAGTGAAACCAAAACAAAGAACGTCATGTAAGAGGTAGAGAAGAACGTCTGCCAGACCTTCTCACATAACTGGCGGTGACAGCGGTCTGTCAGTGTCGATCTTCATGTATCAGCCACTCCCTATGTAGTCTTTTCCTGACTCTGGAATGGCTTCATCCTCACAGTCTCTAGGTCGATCCACATAGCAACCGTAGACTGGCCTCCTTTCATTTCTCCTGTCAGTGTCGATCTTCAGGTACTCGCCGCTCCAACTGTCGTCTTTTATTAGTCAGACTCTGGGATAGCTTCACTCTCACGGTCTCCAGGTCGATCCACGTAGCACCTCCTTTCTGGAGTACGGTCAACCGTGGAATGGCCTCCTGTTTTCTTCCGACACTGCTTCTTCCATCTTGATTGAAGAATCTCTTGTTGAGGAGGTTCTCCCCTGGACAGATACGTAGGTCTTTACAAGGCAGATCAGAATTTCTGGAATAAGAGGTGATGTCCTAGTACCCAAATTCTAACTTTGGGAAAGAACACCGCCCTAACTGACATTCAGTCCCTCCCTTACGAACTTCACCTTTCTTGGGGTTAAAGTGGCAAATAACTTAGTAGAGGAGGGGCCCTGTCCCTAGGGGATCTACTCTCTTCCCCATTCACACAAAATACAGGTAGTGTGTGTACCCATAGAGACTCATGCCACAAGGTATATCTCTCTACACCTCCAAAGACACAGGTAGGTCACAGACCCACATGTCAATGGGAAACGACTATAGGATGCAAATGTGTGTACACCCATATTGTAACTCACCTCTGTACGTTGGGTGAGTTTCCCTGAGTATAGGCTTTCACACATTTGCACCTAGAGTGCCTATGGGTACACAATCGACAGACATAGAAATAAAAAGTAACACTTTTGGGATCATAGGACCAAATCAGAGTCAAGTCCTTGAACCCTGACTTCATCAGTATAGGACTTTCTGACTGGCCTTGTTGTAGTCACTTAGCCAGTCCTCTCATCCTGTTGTTGATGACAGTTCAATGACAGTCCAAGGTATGACCACCTAAGTGGACGGCCAGGTTGAGGAGCAAAATCCCTTTGAGATGGTATCCAAAGCAGCCAGGACACAGCGGAGTCTTTTGCCATGACCTCTCGGAGACTCAGCTTCTCTCTGCTCTTTCTCACTGCTCTAAGGGGTATCTGGTCGGATAGCCACCTTCTTAGCTGGGCGTAGTTTTTTTTTTTTTTTCTCCTTCTCCATTGTATCCATACCTAGGACAAAAGACAGTACAATACACTCCTGGGGGAATTCTCCCCTCACGGTGCAATTAGTTGTCTAATACCAGCACCAATACCTTTGACCCAAGAGTAGAGAAAGGCATTGGGCTGACCTTCATCTCACAGGACCCCTCGTTATCTCAACACTGGTGTCTGAGCACCCTATTATCAGAGGATCGCGTCCTCTGCTACACATCCATCTGTACCAACAGATAAGGATGGCCATCCTAATAGGTTAAGACATCCGAGGGGAGCTGTGGATGAAGCACCATCCTTTTCTTGATGGCACTGTATCCCTGTCTTACTCATGTGTACTCAGGCTGATCTCCCCCTGTCATCCTGTCTTGTGGAGGACAGCAGAATCCATGGCATAAGTCCTGCCTTGACTCTTCAGGACTCCACAACACAAACATGGACCACACTCTGCTGCCAATCTTTCTGTGTCCAACCCCCATCAGAGCTGTGGTACCTGATCGGACTAGAAAGTAAGTGCATAGAACAACATTACACCAATGTTGTCTGTCCGCCCCAGTCCCCAGTATAACACAGCCCTACCGAAAACCCTGAGCAAAACAGTGTTATCCGCATCGATCTGAGACCTTGGTTTTTCTAGGAACGTCTTCCTCCGACCAGCAGAACTTTACCAAAGTCTGTAGCTGAGCAAAAACGGAAAAGCAAAAACGTACCACAAGTATCTTAGGAAAACGTAAAAAACAACATTTGCACTGGGTCTCAGATGTATATGTGCTACCTGCCTGAACTGACAATATAACATTACACTACCTTGTGTCCCTATGTTATCTGTCCAAGCCTCTCTACCTATCTAAGTTCACAGTATAGTCAATAAATACTTCACTATATCCCAAATGCAAAAATATTAATTTAACAGTTGGGCCAGATCGGTCTCTGTCACTGACTTCCTATGAATAATAAAGTGACATCATCATTTTTAGGTCTCCTCCTCCTTCCTGGTTTGCTCTACCCTTCTGATCCTATAGGGCAGGCATGCTCAACCTGCGGCCCTCCAGCTGTTGTAAAACTACAACTCCCACAATTCCCTGCTGTAGGCTGATAGCTGTAGGCTGTTCGGGCATGCTGGGAGTTGTAGTTTTGCAACAGCTGTTCGGGCCGCAGGTTGAGCATGCCTGCTATAGGGGGTGTAGACAGCAATTTCACCAAAGCCCTGGTACTTGAGGCGGCCAAAATCTACCACAGAAGAGGATACCAGTGTAACAAATGGGACATGGTAGGTAGGTGGCTGTTAGAAATGTTGCTTTGGTACTCAGGAGTTTTTCTCCCAGCCATGGACAATACAGCAGGACCTCCGGCAGAACTGTCAATCACAATGTGGTAGCTCCACCCACATCCAGCTGCTGACACTGTAAACATTAGACACAATATAGGAGTACAGTACTGTGGTTCTATCAAGTCTGTATGGGTAAAATACTTATGTAAATTGTATTTCTCAGTCTTCAACTCTTAGAGGATGATGAGGGTGATTTTCCATTTTTGTCTCTTTTTTCACTTTTTACTCTCTGCCTTCCCTGAGCCATAACTTTTTAATTTTCCGTTCAGATAGATGTATGGGGCTTGTTTTTTTCAGGACAAGTTGCATCTTCTAATGTCACCATTTAATGTTGTAGTTTTGATGCATCACACATGTATTTTCTTTTAGCATAAATAGTAAAAATGAAATTTTTTCCCAATAAGGCCTCATGCACACGGCCATTGTGCGGCCGTTCCGTGCATTGGTGACCAGTGCAATTTAAGGTCCCCAATGCATGGGCAACATCCGTGCGGCGGCCGGGACGGATCGAGACCCATTCAACTTGAATGGGTCGTGATCCGTCCGTACCGTAAGGAAAAAGAACATTTACTATTTTTTTTGCGGTGCAGAGGCACGGACAGAAACACCATGGAAGCACTCCGTAGTGAATGGGTCCGCATCCGTGCATTGCGGACTCGCTGTATGCGGGCCGCAATACGGCCACGGCTGGGCAACGGGCCTAAGGGTGACCCTGCACAGGGACTATTTTTGGAGTTATCAACCCTCTCATTCACCATTTAATGTTGCATACGATGTAGTGGGCGGCTGGAAAAAATGCTATTGCACCATAGTTTTATGGGTTTCGTTTCTACGGCGTTCCCTATGCAGTAAAAATGACCTATTACCTTCATTCTCTGGGTCAGTACGATTACAGCATCACCACATTGATATCGTTTTTCTTGTGTTTCAATACTGGAAAAAAAAAAAACTTTGGAAAAAAGATTTTTTTTCTTTGCATCGCCATATTCTGACCGCCTTTTACTTTTCTAGATTTCCATCTATGGAGCTATGTGGGGGATAATGTTTGCAGGTCAACTTATACATTTTGGAGTGTGTGTGACTCTTTGCTCACTTGTTAAGAGGTGAAGCGATGAAAAAACTGTAAATCAGCCATTTTTTTACCCATTATGGTGTTCACTGTACAGAATGAATACGTTTATATTTTAATAGTTCAGGTATTTTGGGATGCGGCAATGCCTATGATGTTTTTTTTTTTATTATTTATTTTTATTATGGGGAAAGGGGGTAATTCAAATTTTTTTCTTTTTTTTTTTTTACTTTTTAAGCCCCCTTAGAGATTTTTTAATTGAATAATAAATTCGCTATGTTGTTATGGAGTCCTGCCACCTGTAGGCCTCCCTAAGAACTATGGGGAACAACATAGTTTTTTTTTTTCCAGAGAGACCCAGGCTATTGCAGACAACGAACAGCTTCCATGATCTCAGTGCGGGAAAGCCATTTGGGCCCCGGGTGTGCAGCGAAGCCTTCTCAGATGCCATGGTCACAATTGACCATGGCACCTGAGGGGTTAAATGTCTGTGATCGGTGTTATCTCTGATCGCAGACATCAGACCCAGGTGTCTCCTGTGTGAAACAGCAGAAACCTGGCAGATATGCTGTCTGCTCCACTCCAAAGCGGGTGCCATCTTTAAAAGGACAACATGTACCATGTGCATGTTGTCAAGGGGTTTATTTTATTTAAAAACAAATCTTGAAAATGTCAAAGTTTTGGGTTGTTAGGGTTAAAATATTGATGACCTATCCCCAGGTCATCAATATCTGATCGGTGGGGGTCGGACTCCTGACAGTCCCCCTGATGGGCTGTGGTGCTCAGGCAAGTGCTGCAGCCTCTTCCTCGCCCTGTGACGTCAAACTCCTGTCCAAAGGTCACAGGAGCTTGTTGCAGCTCAGTGCCAATCAGTTGCACAATTAGATGGGGGTTTTTTTTGTTTATTTTTTTTCAAAACCCAACACATTTTAAAGGATCCTGTCACCATGAAAATATAGTGCAGCATGTTATAGAGCAGGAGGAGCTGGGCAGATTGATGTATAGTTTTATGGGAAAATATTCAGTAAAACTTGAATTTTATTCTTTTAAATTCCTGGTCATTCTGGGCTTTGAAGTCCAGGAGGCGGGGCTATCAGATGATTGACAGCCTTCCCTCTATGACTGTCTATACAGAGACAGCTGTTAATCACTGATAGCTCCACCTCCTGGACTTCAAAGCCCAGAATGAGCAGGAATTTAAAAGAATAAAATACAAGTTTTACTGAATATTTTCCCATAATACTATACACTCACATAAAGAATTATTAGGAACACCTGTTCTATTTCTCATTAATGCAATTATCTAGTCAACCAATCACATGGCAGTTGCTTCAATGCATTTAGGGGGGTGCTCCTGGTCAAGACAATCTCCTGAACTCCAAACTGAATGTCAGAATGGGAAAGAAAGGTGATTTAAGAAATTTTGAGCGTGGCATGGTTGTTGGTGCCAGACGGGCCGGTCTGAGTATTTCACAATCTGCTCAGTTACTGGGATTTTCACTCACAACCATTTCTAGGGTTTACAAAGAATGGTGTGAAAAGGGAAAAACATCCAGTATGCGGCAGTCCTGTGGGCGAAAGTGCCTTGTGGATGCTAGAGGTCAGAGGAGAATGGGCCGACTGATTCAAGCTGATAGAAGAGCAACGTTGACTGAAATAACCACTCGTTACAACTGAGGTATGCAGCAAAGCATTTGTGAAGCCACAACACGCACAACCTTGAGGCGGATGGGCTCCAACAGCAGAAGACCCCACCGGGTACCACTCATCTCCACTACAAATAGGAAAAAGAGGCTACAATTTGCACGAGCTCACCAAAATTGGACTGTTGAAGACTGGAAAAATGTTGCCTGGTCTGATGAGTCTCGATTTCTGTTGAGACATTCAAATGGTAGAGTCCGAATTTGGCGTAAACAGAATGAGAACATGTGTCCATCCTCTGATGGCTACTTCCAGCAGGATAATGCACCATGTCACAAAGCTCGAATCATTTCAAATTGGTTTCTTGAACATGACAATGAGTTCACTGTACTAAAATGGCCCCCACAGTCACCAGATCTCAACCCAATAGAGCATCTTTGGGATGTGGTGGAACGGGAGCTTCGTGCCCTGGATGTGCATCCCTCAAATCTCCATCAACTGCAAGATGCTATCCTATCAATATGGGCCAACATTTCTAAAGAATGCTATCAGCATCTTGTGGAATCAATGCCACGTAGAATTAAGGCAGTTCTGAAGGCAAAAGGGGGTCCAACACCGTATTAGTATGGTGTTCCTAATAATTCTTTAGGTGAGTGTATATCAATCTGCTC
Source organism: Bufo bufo (assembly GCF_905171765.1). NCBI lineage: Eukaryota > Metazoa > Chordata > Amphibia > Anura > Bufonidae > Bufo > Bufo bufo. The sequence continues at coordinate 533,062,355 of NC_053393.1, read as the reverse complement.
AGCTCCTCCTGCTCTATAACATGCTGCCTGCAGCCTACACACCATGTCCAACACGTCAAGTTCCCTTTAAGCTTTCCAAAAGGGCAGCCGCGGTTCTAATGGTTTTTTATTATTTAGAAATTCTGCATTTGGTAACGATGTGACAAGACGTGAGTCGTGTCGCGGAGCCTTCCGTTACAATAGAAGTTTCTGTAAATGTTCTGACATGTCCAGACCTCCTGTAACAGGCTCCCTCCCGGTAAGGGGCTTTATGGAAAAGCTTTTAATGTGCATTACATCCTGGAAGGCGGCAGAAATCAGCGTCCGCATTGTGAATATTTTGTTCAGTTCCGTCACTTTAATGGAGCACAGTCAGGAGATTGCTGGGTACGGTAATGTGTTAAACTAAGACCCTGGCGTCAGAGAATTTGATAAATTTTACTCCGGGCGGATCTCGAAAATAGCAAATAACTGAATTTTATTTATTTTAAGCGAAAACATTAAAAGCTCCTGTGTTAATGGAAAACATGGGTTGTTATGTGCTCGGCGGGGAGGCAGACGTAACATTTGTATTAATCTGATGCCTGTGCTCACGATGGAGCAATATAGATAGTAAAATAATCTCCGTCTAAGTCTATCATATGTGATGATTTGCTTCTCAGTTGGTGTATCTAAGCCTGACATGTGATACGGTCTCCTGAGTAAGTGTATCACTGCCTATCACCTGTACTACTCTTCTGCTGAGCCTGGGTATCTACAGGGCCGTCTTTAATATTGATTGGACCCTGGGCAAGAATTTACTTGTGCCCCCTGGATCCCGCCCTCCCACACCCATAGCATGCACTCACGCCCTCCACCAAAACACACACAAAAATCCACACACCTCGTAGAATAGTAAACCTTAATAATGATGAGTGGCCACTCGAGCTGTTCCTTGGCAGTAATGTAAATACTGACTTTTTTTCAGAAAAGGCAGTGTTTACATAAAAAATCTTGCACAGACATGATATAGACACCAGAACTACGACGTTTAGATGTTGTGGTTCTGGTGACTATAGTGTCCCTTAAAATAGAGGGGAAAAAAATCAGCACAAAAGTATCAAATATAATGGCTGTATCATTATTCTAAAAACTAAAAAAGCACAACTTCTGACACAATATTTTTTTTACAATGTGCAGATACCCCCTCCATCCACCCCTACATACAGGGTAATACAGCGCCACATACCTCTTACATCCAGTGACGTCTCTTTGATGTAGATGTTCTCTTTCCTCATCTTCTCCTTTTAGACCTTCAGACCATTTCTCAGCCATTTCTCTTCTCTGCAGTTTGACAAACAAAATCTTAGTTTACTACTTTTCCATCATCCTCCCATCTTCTGGACAAATCATCCTACCACCCCCAATACTGTGCCGCTGTGCTCCCCAATACTATACTGCAGAAACAGATAAACCCCCTGATAATAGTAGTACCATGCAGACAGTGCCCTAAAATAACTGCGCCCAGCAAATAGTGCCCCTGACACTGATAGTGTAAACATAACGTCCCCCAAAAATAATTGTGGTTTGCTGATACTGTGCCAAGGTGCCCCCACAGTAATAGTGCTCCCAAATGTCACACCAATAGGAATAATTCTCTGCTAGAGCACACATGGTAGTAATAGTGCTCCTACAGTGCCCCCAACATGTCCCCACTGTGCCCCAGAAGTAATAATGCTCCCATAGTGCCCATACTAGTAATCATGTTCCCCATAGACCCCCAGTAGTAATAAAGCCCATCATAATGCCCCCCCAATAGTAATAATTCTCCTTATAATGTGCCAGTGCAAAAAATACTCCCTTTTAATGCCCCCAGTTGATCTAATGTTCCCATAGTGCCCCCATAATGTGCCAGTAAAAAATACTCCTATATAGTGCCCCCATATACAGAGCCCCCCATATAAAATACCCCTTCTTTGTGGCCTCAGTAGAAGCCCCCATAGTGTTCCTCTCCCCCCTTCCCCCATATAAAATACCCCTTCTTTGTGGCCTCAGTAGATGCCCCCATAGTGCCCCCAATAATGTGCCAGCAAGAAGTGCCCCCATAGATGCCCCACAGTGCCCCCAATAATGTGCCAGTAAGATGTTCCCCATAGATGCCCCCAATCATGTGCCAGTAACAAGTGCCCCCATAGATGCCCCCCAATCATGTGCCAGTAACAAGTACCCCCATAGATGCCCCCCAATCATGTGCCAGTAACAAGTACCTCCATAGATGTCCCCCAATCATGTGCCAATAACAAGTGCCCCCATAGATGCCCCCCCCAATCATGTGCCAGTAACAAGTGCCCCCATAAATGCCTCCCAATCATGTGCCAGTAACATGTTCCCTCAAAGATGCCCCCCAATCATGTGCCAGTAACAGGAGTCCCCATAGATGCCCCCCAATCATGTGTCAGTAGTAGTACCATATAAAAAAATAAACACTTATCCTTACCTCCATCAGGCTGGCAGCGATGCGATGCAGGCCTCTTCCGGCCTGTGTCCCGCGCTGTACGGCACCGGCCTCTGATAGGCTGCAGACGCCTCTCCCTCCCCTGGCCGTTCGCAGCATTTCCATCTGTATCGCTGTCCTGAGGACGGCGATACAGATGACTATTAGAGATGAGCGCTTCCACAATGGAAGCGCTCATCTCCCTGTGCCCTGCCGCCGCCCCCCACTTGTCACCAGGGCCGCGCCGCCTGGGGCCATCGCCTCACTTTGCCTAATTGGCGGTGCGGCTCTGCTAGCGCCCCCTGGAATTTTGCGCCCCCGGGGCAACGCCCCCTTCTTCACGCTATGCCACTGGCCAGCGGGGCTCAAGAGGCAGCTGCCTTGGGACCCCCAGGAGGAACTGGGCCCGGGGCAGCTGCCCTTTTTGCCCCGCGTTAAAGACGGCCCTGGGTATCTAATCCTATTAGGGCCAGTTTTAGGCGTGGCAAACTGGACAATTGCACAGGGTCCTCAGTTCCTGGGGACCCCAAGTATGGGGCCCTTGGAATCAACCAGAATTTACTGTTGACCCCTTTAATGCCCTAGAACAGGGATGCTCAACCTGCGGCCCTCCAGCTGTTGCAAAACTACAACTTCCAGCATGACCTAATAGCTGTAGGCTGTCCAGACATGTTGGGAGTTGTAGTTTTGCAACACCTGGAGGGCCGCAGTTTGGGCATCCCCGCCCTAGAACTAAGATAACCTCTTCAGTGCATTTATCCACATGGAAATTGACTATTTACCCTTTTACTATTCTAAACTTCCAGGGTCTTTGAAGCTGTAAGAAAAATAAAGTCTAAAAAGGACAAAAGGGAGGGATGATCCCTAAATTATTGTGCAGGATCCCATTTACTAACCAGCTGCAGGTCATGTGTGATACAGGCTGGTAAGCCAATGTATCCAAGCCCATTATACATGATACTGTGCAGCCAGGTTGGTTTAATCAGCTTATTATATGTGATGTCTGTAGAGCTTGTGTATCTAAGCACATCATGTGTGATACTGTCTGCTGAGCCCGGATGCCATACATTCACCATTCTGCTGGGAGAGTCACTGGGGATCATTTACAAAGACTGGGGAATCATAGTTTTAGCAGAAAAGTCCACTGCAGTGAGATGTGGTAAATTTATATAGAGATGTGCCCATCTTAAAGGGGTTATCCGATATCACAAACAGCCCCCCCCCCCCCCCCATGTGCCGGGCCCCTCAGAGGCAATCTACTTACCCGCCCCCCCCCCCCCCATGTGCCGGGCCCCTCAGAGGCAATCTACTTACCCGCCCCCCCCCCATGTGCCGGGCCCCTCAGAGGCAATCTACTTACCCCGCCCCCCCCCCCCCCCCCCCCATGTGCCGGGCCCCTCAGAGGCAATCTACTTACCCCGCTCCCCACACCGCTGCTGCTTCTCCCTGTAGACGGATGAAAACATCCGGTGTCAGGGGGAGCAGCCAATGGCTGGGTAAGTATATTGCCTCTGAGGGGCCCTGTACATAGGGGGGCTGTTTGTGATATCGGATAACCCCTTTAATAAATTTGTCTCATCTTCTGCTATCTGTGTGCCAGAAACTGAAATCTACTGCAGCTAGGAGTGAAAATTATTGTAAATGTCTTGGCCGTTCCCCTAATGCTAAACTCTCATCCAAAATGACAATAGTGATGAAAAACATAAAAAATGCAACACTTTTGCGCGCAATGCCATTTATGCAAATACCTGTGACTCTAAATGCCAGAAAACTGCCATACTAGTTTTGAAAATGAATCCCATTGTAAACATACATTACATTACTTATCCTGTACTGATCCTGAGTTACATCCTGTATTATACTCCAGAGCTGCACTCACTATTCTGCTGGTGCAGTCACTGTGTACATACATTACATTACTTATCCTGTACTGATCCTGAGTTACATTCTGTATTATACCCCAGAGCTGCACTCACTATACTGCTGGTGCAGTCACTATGTACATACATTACATTACTTATCCTGTACTGATCCTGAGTTACATCCTGTATTATACTCCAGAGCTGCACTCACTATTCTGCTGGTGCAGTCACTATGTACATACATTACATTACTTATCCTGTACTGATCCTGAGTTACATCCTGTATTATACTCCAGAGCTGCACTCACTATTCTGCTGGTGGAGTCACTGTGTACATACATTACATTACTTATCTTGTGTTGATTCTGAGTTACATCCTGTATTATACTCCAGAGCTGCACTCACTATTCTGCTGGTGGAGTCACTGTGTACATACATTACTTATCCTGTACTGATCCTGAGTTACATCCTGTATTATACTCCAGAGCTGCACTCACTATTCTGCTGGTGCAGTCACTGTGTACATACATTACTTATCCTGTACTGATCCTGAGTTCCATCCTGTATTATACTCCAGAGCTGCACTCACTATTCTGCTGGTGGAGTCACTGTGTACATACATTACGTATCCTGTACTGATCCTTAATTACATCCTGTATTATACTCCAGAGCTGCGCTCACTATTCTGCTGGTGCAGTCACTGTGTACATACATTACATTACTTATCCTGTACTGATCCTGAGTTACATCCTGTATTATACTCCAGAGCTGCACTCACTATTCTGCTGGTGGAGTCACTGTGTACATACATTACATTACTTATCTTGTGTTGATTCTGAGTTACATCCTGTATTATACTCCAGAGCTGCACTCACTATTCTGCTGGTGGAGTCACTGTGTACATACATTACTTATCCTGTACTGATCCTGAGTTACATCCTGTATTATACTCCAGAGCTGCTCTCACTATTCTGCTGGTGCAGTCACTGTGTACATACATTACTTATCCTGTACTGATCCTGAGTTCCATCCTGTATTATACTCCAGAGCTGCACTCACTATTCTGCTGGTGGAGTCACTGTGTACATACATTACGTATCCTGTACTGATCCTTAATTACATCCTGTATTATACTCCAGAGCTGCGCTCACTATTCTGCTGGTGCAGTCACTGTGTACATACATTACATTACTTATCCTGTACTGATCCTGAGTTACATCCTGTATTATACTCCAGAGCTGCACTCACTATTCTGCTGGTGCAGTCACTGTGTACATACATTACATTACTTATCCTGTACTGATCCTGAGTTACATCCTGTATTATACTCCAGAGCTGCACTCACTATTCTGCTGGTGGAGTCACTGTGTACATACATTACATTACTTATCTTGTGTTGATTCTGAGTTACATCCTGTATTATACTCCAGAGCTGCACTCACTATTCTGCTGGTGGAGTCACTGTGTACATACATTACTTATCCTGTACTGATCCTGAGTTACATCCTGTATTATACTCCAGAGCTGCACTCACTATTCTGCTGGTGCAGTCACTGCGTACATACATTACTTATCCTGTACTGATCCTGAGTTCCATCCTGTATTATACTCCAGAGCTGCACTCACTATTCTGCTGGTGGAGTCACTGTGTACATACATTACGTATCCTGTACTGATCCTTAATTACATCCTGTATTATACTCCAGAGCTGCGCTCACTATTCTGCTGGTGCAGTCACTGTGTACATACATTACATTACTTATCCTGTACTGATCCTGAGTTACATCCTGTATTATACTCCAGAGCTGCACTCACTATTCTGCTGGTGGAGTCACTGTGTACATACATTACATTACTTATCTTGTGTTGATTCTGAGTTACATCCTGTATTATACTCCAGAGCTGCACTCACTATTCTGCTGGTGGAGTCACTGTGTACATACATTACTTATCCTGTACTGATCCCGAGTTACATCCTGTATTATACTCCAGAGCTGCACTCACTATTCTGCTGGGGCAGTCACTGTGTACATACATTACTTATCCTGTACTGATCCTGAGTTCCATCCTGTATTATACTCCAGAGCCACACTCACTATTCTGCTGGTGGAGTCACTGTGTACATACATTACGTATCCTGTACTGATCCTTAATTACATCCTGTATTATACTCCAGAGCTGCGCTCACTATTCTGCTGGTGCAGTCACTGTGTACATACATTACATTACTTATCCTGTACTGATCCTGAGTTACATCCTGTATTATACTCCAGAGCTGCACTCACTATTCTGCTGGTGGAGTCACTGTGTACATACATTACTTATCCTGTACTGATCCTGAGTTACATCCTGTGTTATACTCCAAAGCTGCACTCACTATTCTGCTGGTGCAATCACTGTGTACATACATTACATTACTTATCCTGTACTGATCCTGAGTTACATCCTGTATTATACTCCAGAGCTGCACTCACTATTCTGATGGTGGAGTCACTGTGTACATACATTACATTACTTATCCTGTACTGATCCTGAGTTACATCCTGTATTATACTTCAGAGCTGCACTCACTATTCTGCTGGTGGAGTCACTGTGTACATACATTACATTACTTATCCTGTACTGATCCTGAGTTACATCCTGTATTATACGCCAGAGCTGCACTCACTATTCTGCTGGTGGAGTCACTGTGTACATACATTACATTACTTATCCTGTACTTATCCTGAGTTACATCCTGTATTATACTCCAGAGCTGCACTCACTATTCAGCTTCAGCCTGTTTCATAAACGACTTTTAAATCACCTGGCCTATTATGTACCTTTAGTGGACATCATCCATGCCCTCCTTAAACCCTTTGAGCTGTGGGCCTCAGGCACTGGGGGCCCTAAGAGTTTAGAGGCAACACAGCCCAGAAACTATAGATCCTCCTATAAAACTGATAAAGAATGACTTCCATGAGGCTGAGCTGCAGTACCAAATTCAGCCTATGGATAACAGTGGCGCTGTTTACTTTTCACACAACCTCATATGGTGTTATGTACAGTAGTGAATACACCGTGTAGATGATGTAACTCCTGCTAATGCTGACTGGCAGCCCCAGGTTGAGATGATATTAGCACTGGAGGTAGATTAGACTTACATGGGTCTGCTGGGAGTCTCTCTGTGGATACGGTTCTATTAAGACCACATGACGACCAGACAAATGTTTTCTTTGTTTTCTATGAGGGTTGCCATGCCTGAATGCATAGCACCATGATGTAAGGGAGACTGCGGTCATTCTGCATTAGAGACTTCTTAGCGGGGATCTTCTAAAACACGTCTTAACTTACGACTCAAGTGGCTTCCACAACGAGTCCACAATCAGATAAATGCTGAACAAGGAAAATCTACATTTACATCTTCATAGATGCAAACAAAGCCTAAAGTACAGCACATGTATTACACATAATGCTACCCCTCCCAGGGACGGGGGGTCTTCTCAGCCAATTTAGGACAAATAAAGTGTAAAAGTGTGAAATACTTAAGGCAGAAACTTTAGGATTCAATGTAGTCTTCAGTGGTGGAGCTAGAGTCCTATGGGCTTCATAGCAATTTGTCATTCCCCCTGGTATAGCGCCACACAGTCTGCCTCAGGCTGAATTTTGCTGCAGACTTTGACTGAAAAAATGATGTAGCCACAGATATTACTGCCTCCCTGTCTCTCCTTGTACATGAAGTAGGTACAGATAGTACTGCCTCCCTGTCTCTGCCTGTAGATTATGTAAGTACAGGTAGTACTGCCTCCCTGTCTCTTCCTGTAAATGATGTAGGCACAGATAGTACTGCCTCCCTGTAATTGATGTAAACACAGATATTACTGCCTCCCTGTAAATGATGTAGGTACAGACAGTACTGCCTCCCGGTAAATGATGTAGGTACAGATAGTACTGCCTCCCTGTCTCTTCCTGCACATGAAATAGGTACATATAGTACTGCCTCTTCCTGTAGATAATGTGTGCACAGATAGTACTGCGTCCTGGTTACTTGAGGTAAATAATTTATTCACAGCTAGTACTTCCTTCCTGTCAATGAGGTAGGTACAGATAGTACTGTGTCCCTGTCTCTCTCTGCAAATGATGTGGCTATAGATAGTACTGTGTAGGAACTAATAGTACTGCCTCCCTCTCTCTGTAAATGGTGCAGGCATAGGTTTTACTATCTCCCTCCCTCTCTCTGCAAATGATATAGGTAAAGATAGTACTGCCTCCCTCTCTCTCTGTAAATGATGTAGGTAAAGATAGTACTGCCTCTCTTTTTTTAATTGATGTACGTACAGATAATACTGCCTGTCTCTCACTGTAAATAATGTAGATACAGATAGTGCTGCCTCTATGTCTCTCCTTGTGAATGATGAATGCACAGATAGTACTGCCTACTATCTATCTCTCTATAAATAATGTAGGTACAGATAATACTGCCTCCCTGTCTCTCACTGTGAATGATGTAGGTAAAGATAGTACTGCCTCCTTCTCTCTCTGTAAATTATGTAGATACAGTACAGATAGTACTGCCTACTGTCCCTCCCTGTAAACAATGTGGGTACAGATAGTACAGCCTCCTTGTCATACCTGACATAGATAGTACAGCCTTCCTGTCTCTCCTGACATAGATAGTACTGCCTTCCTGTTTCTCCCTGTAATTTATGTAGGCACAGATAGTACTGCCTTTCTGTTTCTCCCTGTTATTGATATAGGTACAGATAGTGCTGCCTCCCTGTATCTCAGTGTGAATGATGTAGGTACAGATAGTACTGCCTCCTTTTTTCTCTGTAAATGATGTAGATACAGTACAGATAGTACTGCCTACTGTCCCTCCCTGTAAATGATGTGGGTACAGATAGTACTACCTCCCTGTCAATCCTGACAGATAGTACTGCCTCCCTGTCTCTCCTGACATAGATAGTACTGCCTTCCTGTTTTTACCTGTGATTGATGTAGGCACAGATAGTACTGCCTTTCTGTTTTTCCCTGTAATTGATATAGGCACAGATAGTACTGCCTCCCTGTCTCTCACTGTGAATGATGTAGGTACAGATAGTACTGTCTCCTTCTCTCTCTCTGTAAATTATGTAGATACAGTACAAATAGTACTGCCTACTGTCCCTCCCTGTAAATGATATGGGTACAGATAGTACTGCCTCCCTGTCAATCCTGACATAGATAGTACTGCCTTCCTGTCTCTCCTGACATAGATAGTACTGCCTTCCTGTTTCTCCCTGTAATTGATGTAGGTACAGATAGTACCACCTCTCTGTCCCTCAAGCATAAATGGTGTTGATAGGAATAGTACTGCCTCTACCTGTAAACAATAATGTGAGTTTAGTTTTTTGATTTACACTTTCTGCTAATCTTTAGCTTTAGTCTTTTGAGTTTACAGTAATTTTGCTAACATGCATAACCCAACCTTAAGCCCATCCCCTGCTGTTTTGCAGTCATCAGTGATGTCGGTCTGCTTTGCACGTTTTCATCCAAATCTGTTGATTGGTGGGACATACTCTGGACAGATAGTACTGTGGGATAACCGCAGCCACAGGAGGACTCCGGTTCAGCGGACACCGCTTTCTGCCGCAGCGCACACGGTGAGCTCCATACCCTCCGGGTGGGTATATCTATCATCTTATGAATCGCTTCACTGCTATAATCTATACTGGAAAGGGGTCTAGCAAAGTATGCCCACATACACGTGTACATCATCATGCATCATGGCATCACCCCAAAGAGTTCATATTATCATAAACCCCCATTGGAACTCAATGTTGGTTATAGGACAGTAAGGTAGACCACATTCCCTAATATCGGTGTAACTATTCCATGTTCATTACCCCTGTGGGTGGTCCTTAAAGGGGGTTTCCATTCTTAAGTAAATCACTGATTTATCAAAATTTCTAGAACTTTCCAATAGACTTTGCGTTTCGGTTCCTCACCTTGGTGGCGGTTTCTTAATGCTGTCAGTGAATGGGATTGAAGCTCATTGGCCACGATGCACAATCGCTTACAGCTGCCCTTTCATTTTGAGGATTGGTTGGGGTTGTGGCAGTCCATGCCCCACCGATCACATGTCATGATTTTGGCATGGTTCTAGTGGGACAGCAATGCTGCGCCATGTCAATATATTGACTCCCTATATTTAGCATCTCTCTATATGTTTCCTCATTGACAAATGACCCCCATTTCGGGTTAGAATTTCAAGAGAACTTTTTGGCATCCACTTCTATTCAATGTAACATGTGGCCTCCTTCAATTACTGAGTGATAATGGCTATCATAGGGTTGTGCTTCTCTTTTCCAGCATCCTATCTACTGCGTGAATGTGGTGGGGACGCAGAACGCGCACAACCTTATTACTGTTTCCACCGACGGTAAATTGTGCTCCTGGAGTTTGGATATGCTCTCAGCTCCGCAGGTGGGTGTTTATTTCACTCCATAAGAACCACTTTGCCAAATGTGTTAATGGACAAGGTCTGAAAGAAATGGAGAAAAGTTTAACTTTATGCTAACAGGGAAAACTTGTTTTTGTGTACTGCTTCTGAAAACAGTAATTATAGAAACATCTGGGAATTTCAGTCCATCCAGCCTCGGATCTGATCAAAATTTCAGAAATTAGCATCTCTAGGGTGTATCTCAGGTAGTGGTGTATGGAAAGGGTGGGAGGGGGTCAGTCCCTCTATCTTGACCACTAATGGCAGGGCTGGATCCATTTGTATGTGGCCCCAGATTGAGTACCCTACCCTAGGCTTTTTTACCCTAAAATCTACCAAGGTGCTAAAGCCTGTTCTGAATGGTGTTTCTCCAGTGTCTCAATGGAAAAACCCTTTGCAAGCAATGCTACATACTTCAGGTCAGGGGCAGACTGGGAACTTTAAGTGGCCCTTGAAAAAATACTAAAAGTGGCCCCCGATTTGTAGTCAGTTTCAATTTGATGGAAGGCAGGGCCAGCAATACCATATTGTGGCACATTATACCACCCCAACAGCACCAAATACCACAGTCCATAAAATACTGCGGTCAGCAGCGCAAAATACATCCCCAAAAACTTCTACTGGCCGGCTATGAGGAGGGCCCAGGTGGCCCCCTGGGCATCGGCCCACTGGGAAATTTCCCTGTAAGGGCTATGGCCAATCCTCCCCTGCTTCAGATGGTACGTAGACTGGTATGGCTACCTGTAGATGTATTTTTACAGTTTAACTTGTACACTTCTTTCAATCAATTTTAGAAATTCTGAAGACATTTACACCTTTTTTACTTACTATCTTGATACTTTCTAGAAATTCTGAAGACTTCTCCAGCCTTATTTTCCGGATACTTTTTGTACAATTCTACTAATTTTGCATTAACAATTCTTTTTGATGGATATGGGATTATTGGGTCAACTTGACTATTTGTAGCAACCCAGGAGGAGAGCAGAAAGGATGCTAGTGATAGTAGCAAGAATGGTGGTTGTAGGTTGTTGCACACTCTGACGCTCCTCTGGGCCGTGCAGTGATGGGAAGGGTTCACCTTTCTTTCCTTCGGGGCACATCCTGGTTCTGGGGATTCTCCTGCCTGATTGTGGTTCGGGGTGTCCTTGGTGGTGGATAAATTGTGAGGTGCAAGGCAGGGTCCCCTGCAGCATTGCAGTAAAACAGTTCTTGACTGAAGTTCAAGCACACCAGTTACAGTTCTTAGCATGCATGGACTGGCAGTTCTTATACAGTGTGCAGTGTCCACAATTCTTACATGTTACATGGCTGCAGTAACAGTTAATAGGCCATTATGTATCTCTAAAGCAATTCTCCTCACATTGCACTTCTCTAGCTGACTTTTGCACAAACATATAGAATTAAGGGTGCAGCACTTTTCATTATGCAACAAAGGGGCGGACCCCAACGTCAGGCTAAGCTCTGGGGTACTCACAATTTATGTTACTACTGGTTTCCACGGCGGGATGTAGTATGGTGGATTCTGCCTTTTTAAGCTTGTCCAGACCTGGAAGCCTTTAACTTTCTGGACAATGTCTGCTATGGAGTCTACACGCTTCTTATTAAGCTGTTTATCTCCACAGAGCTTCTGCTCTCACCTCCTTTTGACACTGGAATGCTTTTCAAATATATCAATTCTTTTCTCTCCACTTTAGCTGATGTTTACGCTGTCATGTGAACTAGTTTTCTCAGGGATGTGATCTGCTGCCTTACCGCATACTACACTGCACAAACATCCACTGTCTCTACACTGAATGCTCTTACTACTCCCTATGGGGAGGGTGACAACATCCCCACCTAGCAACTGGTTGCTAAGGTCTGTACACAGAAAATGCATAATTACTCGAGAAATCACTTAGTTAACCCTTTTGAAGCATAAATACAGGAAATGCACAAAAAAAAAACATTTGCAGAGAGATACACTGCCATAGCAGTGGGAGACTGCATTGTGCGATTGTCTCGTGAAACCCAAAATGTGGGCAACATGTGTCTACCATGTATCAATAGTACCCAATTGCACTTCATCTGTTGTAAAACTACAACACCCACCAAGCAGCTGTCAGGGTATGGTGATAATTTGTAATAGACAGGTATAGGATGGAGACCACTGGTCAAGATATAAAGCTAGCCATACAGGTGTATGGTTTATGGAAGCCATAGTAACTGCAGATCTTTGTGGTAGCCCCCTTTTTCTTTTGTTTTTATATTACCTCTTCATATATTGTATATTTGGTGACAGGATTATGCAATGTTTTCATTCCTGAAACACCCTCTAAGGCAAGATGTAACTCATCTGGAAGGGGCCACATATGGACACATCTAGCCCATTGTTTGGTGGAAGATTCTCTTTAAAAGTCAACTCCACTGAAAATGCAGGTGTGAAGATTTAGAAACTCAGCATCCCACTCCTCCACATAAAGGTCTAGGAATCTGAAATGTGGGGAGATGTTTGATAGGTGTCCCCATTTCTGCCTGTGAGGTGGCCAACGATTATTTTAACTAACAAATGGCGGCTCGTGTTAACTAGTTGCGATAATGATTATTGGTTCCCATCATGTCACACGAAACATATTGAAAGCCGCTCTACAGTGTGAAAAACCAACCAAGCAGATCCTCATATCTCAGCTTCTTGGACACCTGTGATTGTGGAATGAGGAGAGCGAGATTTCAGGTTTAATTGTGGCCCATTCTCCCCAAATTTTCTGGTTTTGAGTGTAGTTGCTGTTATTACTATTATAGCTTTTATAGATTTTTATGGTAAATCTGCATAATAATCAACTTTTTTAATTCTAGGAAAGTATGGAACTGGTCTATAATAAATCCAAGGCAGTAGCAGTGACCGGGATGGCGTTTCCTACAGGAGACGTGAACAACTTTGTAGTCGGGAGTGAGGAGGGGACGGTTTACACGGCGTGCCGCCATGGAAGGTAGAGTCATATGCTACATTATTTTATCAGTTCACTAGACAAACATCACAACTGTGGCATCAAATAAAATCCAAAAATTCTATTTCTAAACCAAACCCTACAAGTAAACCTAACCATAAAGCTGCTTGCCTTCACGCGGATCCAAAAGATATGTCCGACCCTGGGTTCTTGCACTTTGGATAATCCCTCATTTTTTTAGAAGGGTCCTAACAATAAACTGATCAAAAAGTATCCTCCTGTTTGAACCTCCAGCGATCAGCTGTAATCTGTGAGGAAACCTGGCAGTAAGTGTTCGCTTTCCCTGCAGTGCCACCATAGGAGAAATGAAGTATTACATACGTAGTGTCCAGGAACTCTTTGAAACTGCTTTAAAACTGCTTTCCGCTCTGGCCAAAGGATGAGGATCCTGGACAGTAGACCCCCCCCTATATTAACCCAGAATTCCGTAATGCGGATTCTAACCTGGACAAGCCCATTTAATGATTAGAGAAGTGTCTTTCATCGAGTCAAATTTAAAGACATTGTCCACCAGGCCAACTCACTTTTGTTAGGCAGTTCCTCTGATGTTGAGCACAATAACTGCAGAAATTTCACTGAAATTGATTAACTTGTAAGGTGGAAGAGAAGACAAGGTGCGGATGAACTAACACTCAGGCGCATTGTCACACGGCCACACGAATTGGCTTGTGAATCATGCAGCCATAAGCCACCAGAAGTAGTGTCATCCTATTGCAGAAGTCAGTGAATGAATACGATGGAAGTTGATGGGGTGGCAGCTCCACAGGTCCTTTATTTGAGGTTCACAGATTCCATATATTTTTTCCAGAAAAAATAATGAATTGCATATATAGAGGATAAAATAATAGGAACATTTTGCAACTAACAGAAGATGGCCTCATGCACACAACCATATTTTTCTTCAGCCCTTTCTATTGATGGGAGTGAAGAAAAAAAATAAATGCATGCAAAAAGTGTAAATTTTTCAAGGATTCAGGATTTTTGCCGACCAAAAAATAGATATGTGCATGAAGCCTAAAACTAGACAAGACAGGCAGAAACCCCACCAGAGGTAATACAATGGTGCACGCTTTAGGATATATTGGCGCTCTACTCTACTGCTTGAGAATAGTCAGAGTAAGAGGACTGAAACGTCACTGTCTGGTGATTAAAGAACACTTATTTTAATCTACTCTATTTGGAAGTTCATTGGAATTTGTCCTGTTATCATTTTAGTTGGTGCTCTACTCTAGATATCTCAGATACTTTGGTCTTCTGTGCACCACCCCATGGCTCATTTTGCAATTCCTCTGAGTAAATCACCCCAAAATTCTTGTTTTTTTGGCAACGTCGATAATTATTTTGAAATTTTTTAAAACATCCCTCCATATTGGAGCAACATGCATCCTTCCTGCATTGACTGTGACAACTGCAGTGAATAGGAATTAATGGACAGGAAAGGGTCCATAGACCAATACAGTCTCCAGAAAGGTTTAAAAAAGGCCTCACCTGCATGGACCAGGGAGTGACGGGGGAACTGCATGCAGACCCTCATCTGTGTGTACAGCCTATAGTGCTATATACTGTACAAGAGGGCTGTCATCTGTCATTAACTCTTTACCGACCACTCACCATCTTTTGACAGGTGGCAGCGCAGGTCCACAGTCTGCAGCAACGTCGCTGCAGTCACGCCCCTAGCAGGACTATGACACCACTTCTGGCTTCACTTTTGAAGTCTACATAGAGACCATTCACCAGGGCGTAGCCGAGCTGGTGGGACCAGGTCAGCTCTAACACTGAAGAGTATATGTAGTGTGAATGTAGTACTGAACAGCCCTATGTGTCACGAAAAACCTCATAAAATGATTTTGGTAGCCCAATAAATAAAAAAATAGGTACATTAAACCACCATGTGTGCAAAATTGCAAAAATTTGGTCATCAAGGCGTTACATTTGCTGCCTTCTGTTAATAATGAGATGACTGCTGACTGTCAAAGTCTACTCAGCAAAGCTGAAATGTGAGTTGCAGAAAACAGGAAGCGTTAGCTCACTCTACTCCTGTTTCAGAACTGGAATATTTTTTATTTTTGAATATTAAATTAAAAAGTCAACAAAATTTTAAAAAAATATGAGAAAACCCTATTTTAAATAATATTATTTTTTGATGATGCATTCATCTATCAACCAGTTTGCCCTTTAAGCCCTAGTACTAGATGTGCTCATTAGCATATACCATGAACATTTACCCAAGGCCCCGTTTCATATTTTTGACTATTCTGCTGGTTTTTCTATCCACTTAATAGATGGCAGATGTCGTGTAGGTACTAATTGAATTTTGCAATGTGTGTGCAGCAAAGCTGGCATCAGTGAAGTCTTTGAAGGCCACCAGGGCCCAATCACGGGACTCAACTGCCACAGCGCTGTGGGAGCCATCGACTTCTCCCATCTGTTCCTGACGTCATCCTTCGACTGGACGGTCAAGCTGTGGACCACTAAGGTAAGGGCTGCAACCAATAACTAGACTTTCATAGATTTCAAAAAATTCCCTTTTTTTTTTCGTGACACCAAAGTTCTCGATCCCTGTGCTGGACTTCAGCCAAGAGACGTGTGAAAATAATAAAGTTCGGCTTGTATCTTATTTTTATTAAAGGGTCCTTTTTTTACCTTTTTTTTAATATGGAACATGTGTCAGGGGTAATGAGAATATTGTACTACTGCAGATCACATTTCTTACATATGGCAACGTGATACCATTGACAGAGCCTTGCATGAAGATGACATCTAGTGATCTGAGGACTATTTTGTTCCGAATTCGCAGATTTTAAAATTATTTTTAAATGTGGAAACCCTAAACTTCTATGAGAGGTTACGTCCCTCTGTCCACGCAAGTGGCTTCCATTAAGTCTCCTAGGCATTTTCCATCAAGGCTCGGTACTTTGCAAGGTTCAGCTTAGAAGGTATGGGGAATTCTTGGCCTCCTGTGGGGGAATATAGTTTAGTTTTGTTGGAATGGAGCCTTGAGAATGTATAACCTTCTACTTCAGGGGTGTAACTAGAAATGCCTCCATAAAGAATGTGCCCCCCTACTTTTTGACAGTAATAACTGAAGAGCAATTGAGGAATGGATGTAATGTCCAACTGTAGACCTTCTGTACATGGAGAACCTACATTGCAGGGCAGAACTCCATCACCGGAATCCCTACCCAGAAATCATTTCTTCATCGGAGTGGACCACCACTGATAAGCCCCATATGAGCTATCATGACTTTAGGTACACTTATGTTCTGCTTCAAATTCTTGACACCATTTTTTTTCACTTATAAAAGCCATAACCTAAGGAAATCCATGGTAAGTTGCATGAAAGTAGACTTTGGTGTAGCTCACAATGGTAGTATGGCAGTTGCTGTCCTAGGTAGGTATCGTGACAGAGTTTCCCGACTTGAACATTTCAACATGCTCATAAGTAGTGATGAGCGGGAGGTGCCATATTCGATATCGCGATATTTCGCGAATATTCGATTGAATATTCGTGTTATATTCGTCGAAATCGAATATTCGTAATTATTCCATTTATCACTAATAATATGCGATTTAATTAATCGCATATTGCGATTTTTCTTTTGATAGTATAAGGCAACGTTTCTATGACTAATTGACTATGGCTAGGCTAATATGTGTATTTTACGAATATTCTTAATATTGCTCTAACTTCGTCTTTTAGAATATTCGTAATATTCTAAAAGACGAAGTTAGAGCAATATTACTAATTTTCGTAAAATACACATATAGATTGTAATTTAGCTAATATAGTGCTATAATCCTTTTTTTTTTCTCTAATTTTTTTTGCCTCTTCTGAACTTCAGTTTTGGAAAATATGTACACTATTAAAAAAATTACTTTAGCAGTATATTAGCTAAATTACAATCTATATGTGTGTTTTACGAATATTCTTAATATTGCTCTAACTTCGTCTTTTAGAATATTCGTAAAATACACATATAGATTGTAATTTAGCTAATATACTGCTAAAGTAATTTTTTTAATAGTGTACATATTTTCCAAAACTGAAGTTCAGAAGAGGCAAAAAAAATTAGAGAAAAAAAAAAGGATTATAGCACTATATTAGCTAAATTACAATCTATATGTGTATTTTACGAAAATTAGTAATATTGCTCTAACTTCGTCTTTTAGAATATTCGTAAAATACACATATAGATTGTAATTTAGCTAATATACTGCTAAAGTAATTTTTTTTATAGTGTACATATTTTCCAAAACTGAAGTTCAGAAGAGGCAAAAAAAATTTGACAAAAAAAAAAAGGATTATAGCACTATATTAGCTAAATTACAATCTATACAGGGAGTGCAGAATTATTAGGCAAGTTGTATTTTTGAGGATTAATTTTATTATTGAACAACAACCATGTTCTCAATGAACCCAAAAAACTCATTAATATCAAAGCTGAATATTTTTGGAAGTAGTTTTTAGTTTGTTTTTAGTTTTAGCTATTTTAGGGGGATATCTGTGTGTGCAGGTGACTATTACTGTGCATAATTATTAGGCAACTTAACAAAAAACAAATATATACCCATTTCAATTATTTATTTTTACCAGTGAAACCAATATAACATCTCAACATTCACAAATATACATTTCTGACATTCAAAAACAAAACAAAAACAAATCAGTGACCAATATAGCCACCTTTCTTTGCAAGGACACTCAAAAGCCTGCCATCCATGGATTCTGTCAGTGTTTTGATCTGTTCACCATCAACATTGCGTGCAGCAGCAACCACAGCCTCCCAGACACTGTTCAGAGAGGTGTACTGTTTTCCCTCCTTGTAAATCTCACATTTGATGATGGACCACAGGTTCTCAATGGGGTTCAGATCAGGTGAACAAGGAGGCCATGTCATTAGATTTTCTTCTTTTATACCCTTTCTTGCCAGCCATGCTGTGGAGTACTTGGATGCGTGTGATGGAGCATTGTCCTGCATGAAAATCATGTTTTTCTTAAAGGATGCAGACTTCTTCCTGTACCACTGCTTGAAGAAGGTGTCTTCCAGAAACTGGCAGTAGGACTGGGAGTTGAGCTTGACTCCATCCTCAACCCGAAAAGGCCCCACAAGCTCATCTTTGATGATACCAGCCCAAACCAGTACTCCACCTCCACCTTGCTGGCGTCTGAGTCGGACTAGAGCTCTCTGCCCTTTACCAATCCAGTCACGGGCCCATCCATCTGGCCCATCAAGACTCACTCTCATTTCATCAGTCCATAAAACCTTAGAAAAATCAGTCTTGAGATATTTCTTGGCCCAGTCTTGACGTTTCAGCTTGTGTGTCTTGTTCAGTGTTGGTCGTCTTTCAGCCTTTCTTACCTTGGCCATGTCTCTGAGTATTGCACACCTTGTGCTTTTGGGCACTCCAGTGATGTTGCAGCTCTGAAATATGGCCAAACTGGTGGCAAGTGGCATCTTGGCAGCTGCACGCTTGACTTTTCTCAGTTCATGGGCAGTTATTTTGCACCTTGGTTTTTCCACACGCTTCTTGCGACCCTGTTGACTATTTTGAATGAAACGCTTGATTGTTCGATGATCACGCTTCAGAAGCTTTGCAATTTTAAGAGTGCTGCATCCCTCTGCAAGATATCTCACTATTTTTGACTTTTCTGAGCCTGTCAAGTCCTTCTTTTGAACCATTTTGCCAAAGGAAAGGAAGTTGCCTAATAATTATGCACACCTAATATAGGGTGTTGATGTCATTAGACCACACCCCTTCTCATTACAGAGATGCACATCACCTTATATGCTTAATTGGTAGTAGGCTTTCGAGCCTATACAGCTTGGAGTAAGACAACATGCATAAAGAGGATGATGTGGTCAAAATACTCATTTGCCTAATAATTCTGCACGCAGTGTATGTGTATTTTACGAATATTCTTAATATTGCTCTAACTTCGTCTTTTAGAATATTCGTAATATTCTAAAAGACGAAGTTAGAGCAATATTACAAATTTTCGTAAAATACACATATAGATTGTAATTTAGCTAATATACTGCTAAAGTAATTTTTTTTATATTGTACATATTTTCCAAAACTGAAGTTCAGAAGAGGCAAAAAAAATTTGACAAAAAAAAAAAGGATTATAGCACTATATTAGCTAAATTACAATCTATGTGTATTTTACAAATATTCGTAATATTCTAAAAGACGAAGTTAGAGCAATATTACGAATATTCTAAAAGACGAAGTTAGAACAATATTACGAATATTTTAAAAGACGAAGTTAGAGCAATAATATTCCACTTTGGCATACTGCTCCCCGACAAGCGTCCCCGTCACCATGGGAACGTCTGTGGGTTAGAATATACCATCAGATCTGAGGTTTTACGATCTCAGGGAAAACTCAGATCCGATGGTATTTTCTAACCCACAGGCGTTCCCATGGTGACGGCGACGCTTGTCGGGGTGTTTGTTGTATGCTGAAGTTGATTAAATAACGATTTTGTCATGCGCTCGGGCACACGTATTAACCATTGCGATTTTTCTGTTGTAATATTCGTGAACTCGAATATTATAACCGAGATTATTGGTTTAGATTAGAATAGGACGAATATTCTAAAATTGAATATACAGCAATATATTCTTTATTTTGAATATTCCGGTCCATCTGAAAACGTGATTCCTTCCAGCTTCAATTCAGTTGCTTGTGGGCCAATGGCTCATTGACCCACAAGCAAGAAGCAGGGAGGAATCATATATTTTCAGATGAAAAAAAAAAGAAAAAAAAAAAAAGAATATTCGATTTCGCGAATATATGGAACTATATTCGAAATATTCGCGAAATCTGGAAATTGCGATATTCGAGATAAAAATTCTAAATTCGAATATTCGCGCTCAACACTACTCATAAGATCATAGAAATAAATTCAATGTTTTTCAATCTGGACTTTTTTGGGGGGTGTGGGCACTTGGCTATGGTCCTAGTTTTCTGGATCGGTTGTCTATCTCCAGCCTCTAGAATTATGCAATAGACTCTTCCAAGTCATTTCATGAATTAACCATTACAACATTGAGAAGAGTCCCATTATCTAACCTGCTCTTACAGTAAAGAACCCCTTCTATACTCATTGTGACGGTCACGTACACTACACACAGGGGGGAGGATAGTGACCACTGCGCTCCACCCTCACCCCTGGCCCTGCCTACTTGCCTAGCAAGTCCTAATGACAGGGGACAACTAGACGGCAGTCCCTGACTTAGGATACGTGCTGGGAAGACAGACAAGACAAATAACGGAACGTGAACGGACCGGGTCAATACCTAGAGAGCTACGCTGTACTAAGGAATGAGCAGAGAATAGTCAGGAAAAGCCGAGGTCAAATACCAGGAGAGAAACGAAGTACAACAGGAGTCCGCAAAGAATCGTCAGGTGGAATCTGGGGTCAGGATACCAGGAGAGATGCGCAGTACAGGAGCAGGCAAAGGATCGTCAGGGAACAGGATCAGGTAGTATTCAATAGTCCAACAAATAGCCAGGAACCTAGAATATACAGGCAACCTGTGGCCAGCAGGCTGCCTGTATTTATAGTGGGGTCTGAGGGTCATGTGACGTGGCCAGCGTCACATGACCGACAGACAGACAAGTCGAGCACCGAGTGATCAGCTTGGCGCTCAAGGCAGACCTAGGAGAAGGGAGCCTCCCAGCTAGCAAAGCCGCCCTGGGAACGAGGCCAAACACAGATCCTCGCTCCCGAAGCTAAGCAGCAGGTCTGCGGCTGAATGGAGACCGAGTGTGCCTTTGGCGCCCCGTGACACTCATACTTACCAACTTTGTATAAGCCATGCCCTTGGAATTGCCCAATCCCGCACAGAACTGCCCACTTATGGGTGGGGCTTATAGAAACCCGAGCCCAAA
Organism: Bufo bufo; assembly: GCF_905171765.1. Lineage (NCBI taxonomy): Eukaryota > Metazoa > Chordata > Amphibia > Anura > Bufonidae > Bufo > Bufo bufo. The sequence continues at coordinate 533,040,697 of NC_053393.1, read as the reverse complement.
TTTGGACGGGAACGGCTAAAATGCCAGGACTGTCTCTGAAAATTAGGGACAGTCCTTGCAAATTCGGGACTGTTGGCTACCATGTGTGCAGATGGTGAAACCATATTTCCTCTATGTCCCTTTGTTAGGCCTCACATAGATGACAAAAGTCTAGATATCTCCATGTCCATGTATTTCTATGGCTCCATACTGCACCTCTGTATGTCTCTGCTTTTACATAGGGAATCTTACAAAGGTCACCCTTTGCCCGTTATTAGTAAACATAATTCCGTTGGCTTGGCAGCAGCTGCCTGGTGCTGGTAGCTCATGTGGCTGAGTTCCATTCCGCATCAGTCATGATCATATTTTTTTTCTTTATTTGCTCATCAAGGAATTTTCTAATATTTTATGATATTTCTTAACTTGAAGTTAGAGCCGTGCTAATTTTATTTCTTGTAAAGCAAATCACTTGTCTTCTCCCATTAATCCTATTTAAACTGCCTCGTGTTCATTTCATTTCTAAATTGCAGTCACAGGGACACAATACTCATTGTACTCTCTAGACACATGTTCTAAGCTGCTGAAAGAACTTAATAGCAGTTTCAGCTTCTAGTCGACTGTTTCCGAGGAAATATCGAAATTTACAGTTCAATATTTATCCAGAAAAGGTAATTACAGTACCGCGTAACATCTCGACTTGATTTTGCATGGAAACACAAAGCGAAACGGAAGCTGATAATTCATCAGTGCCACCAAAGTCTGAAGTAATTGGAGAAGTTGTTTTTTTTGCTTTTTGTTTCTTTAAAGGGTTTTGCGGTGGAATCATTTTTTTTTCAGCAAAAAGATACAGAATGGGTTAAAATAACAATAATGAATACTCATCTGTTTCCGGTGGTGCATACCCACTGTCCTCTCCCCTTCCTTCAGCAGGCCCTGTCACTGGAGATGTTTTGCCTCTCCACGCAGAAGGCGACCTGCTTCTCGCCTCTCCCTCCTCTGCCCGAAGAGAGCGCACACTCCCTACAATTCTGCAAGAGCCAGCGAGCACCCTAATCCGCACCCGCCAATAGTTGGCCACCTTCTGGAACCTAAAGCACCTTCCCCTATGGGAGGGTGCCTGATAAATAAGTTCTACTCTACTAGTGTCCTGTGTGCAATCTCTATGTGTATCTGCTTGTGCACCAACTTCTGCTTCTTTTCCGGATTTCATCCTTTTGCTTCCTGACCTGACTTCTACTTGATCTCCATACTGACCCTATCCCTGACTATGGTTTTGCCTGATTCCAGTGTCTCTTGACACCTTTGGGTCTGGGAGGGTGCATGAGAAATAATTTCTACTCTTCTAGTGTCCTGCAAAGGTGTGCAATCTCTATGTGTATCTGCTTGTGTGCCAACTTCTGCTTCTTTTGTGGATTTCATCCTTTTGCTTCCTGACCTGACTTCTACTTGATCTCTGACCCTATCCCTGTCTATGGTTCTGCCTGATTCCAGTGTCTCTTGACACCTTTGGGTCTGGGAGGGTGCCTGAGAAATAAGTTCTACTCTTCTAGTGTCCTGCAAAGGTGTGCAATCTCTGTGTATCTGCTTGTGTGCCAACTTCTGCTTCTTTTGTGGATTTCATCCTTTTTCTTCCTGACCTGACTTCTACTTGATCTCTGACCCTATCCCTGTCTATGGTTTTGCCTGATTCCAGTGTCTCTTGACACCTTTGGGTCTGGGAGGGTGCCTGAGAAATAAGTTCTACTCTTCTAGTGTCCTGCAAAGGTGTGCAATCTCTATGTGTATCTGCTTGTGTGCCAACTTCTGCTTCTTTTGTGGATTTCATCCTTTTGCTTCCTGACCTGACTTCTACTTGATCTCTGACCCTATCCCTGTCTATGGTTTTGCCTGATTCCAGTGTCTCTTGACACCTTTGGGTCTGGGAGGGTGCCTGAGAAATAAGTTCTACTCTTCTAGTGTCCTGCAAAGGTGTGCAATCTCTATGTGTATCTGCTTGTGTGCCAACTTCTGCTTCTTTTGTGGATTTCATCCTTTTGCTTCCTGACCTGACTTCTACTTGATCTCTGACCCTATCCCTGTCTATGGTTTTGCCTGATTCCAGTGTCTCTTGACACCTTTGGGTCTGGGAGGGTGCCTGAGAAATAAGTTCTACTCTTCTAGTGTCCTGCAAAGGTGTGCAATCTCTATGTGTATCTGCTTGTGTGCCAACTTCTGCTTCTTTTGTGGATTTCATCCTTTTGCTTCCTGACCTGACTTCTACTTTATCTCTGACCCTATCCCTGTCTATGGTTTTGCCTGATTCCAGTGTCTCTTGACACCTTTGGGTCTGGAGGGTGCCTGAGAAATAAGTTCTACTCTTCTAGTGTCCTGCAAAGGTGTGCAATCTCTATGTGTATCTGCTTGTGTGCCAACTTCTGCTTCTTTTGTGGATTTCATCCTTTTGCTTCCTGACCTGACTTCTACTTGATCTCTGACCCTATCCCTGTCTATGGTTTTGCCTGATTCCAGTGTCTCTTGACACCTTTGGGTCTGGGAGGGTGCCTGAGAAATAAGTTCTACTCTTCTAGTGTCCTGCAAAGGTGTGCAATCTCTATGTGTATCTGCTTGTGTGCCAACTTCTGCTTCTTTTGTGGATTTCATCCTTTTGCTTCCTGACCTGACTTCTACTTGATCTCTGACCCTATCCCTGTCTATGGTTTTGCCTGATTCCAGTGTCTCTTGACACCTTTGGGTCTGGGAGGGTGCCTGAGAAATAAGTTCTACTCTTCTAGTGTCCTGCAAAGATGTGCAATCTCTATGTGTATCTGCTTGTGTGCCAACTTCTGCTTCTTTTGTGGATTTCATCCTTTTGCTTCCTGACCTGACTTCTACTTGATCTCTGACCCTATCCCTGTCTATGGTTATGCCTGATTTCAGTGTCTCTTGACACCTTTGGGTCTGCAGTCAACCAAACAGAAACTACTCCAGGAAATAGTGGTCTGGTGGTTCCCCTACAACGAAATCCAGATTACCCTGTATAAAGGGTAAAGGGTGAGTACCAGGGGACTGCCAGAATAACGCACTTTGGAGTAGCCCCAAGTCAAATCTGTTCGGTTGACACAATGGTTCCACACCCACTGCCTAACACAAAAGCTACTGCAGTCCCTGCAGATTTCCACTTCCTGGTGCTAGTTTCACAGCATAGCAAGCACAGCGCCGTACATGTATTGTGGCTGTGTTTGGTATTGCAGCTCAGGACTGAGCTGCACAAAGCCCATGTGACTGATGGACGTGACGTCACTGGTTGAGGAAAATCCTTCAAACAGCTGATCAGGATAGGTCCATATTCTGAAGATAGATCATCAATATTTAAGTCCTGGAAATCTCTTTAATTAATTCCTACAACAAAGCTAGCATACCCCGGTCTTTGTACTGCATAATGGTATGGCCCATAAATTAGTACAGATATGCAGAATCTATTGGCAAACCATGAACAAAATGTTGTGTCTAGTCACACTACTCTGCTGGGTCACACAAGAAATGGTGGGTCACAAGATGTTGTGGGTGGGGGGGGGGGGGGGGGGGGGGGTGTGCATGACATCAAATAGGTCCATGTTTTGCCTCTAGGTGCTTCACAGCAGGGCAGATAGGGGTGCACTGCCCATTTAACAGCAGGTCTGAGAATATTTAATATACTTAAATGTTATAAAATAACAACTTTTTACATATTTTCCATTCTCTCCTCCATGCTTTACACTGCAGCTCTGCTTTAGCAGATTGGCAGCTATGTATAAACTCTGCAGGAAGTCTGCTGACTCCAATAGGCATCTTTTGATGTCCAGAGCGAAAGAAGCTTGTTCAGTTTCCCATACAACTAACCAGTAGAGTTTCCCGTTTCCTATCATGGTCGCCGTAGCCCCCTCTCCTGTCCTATTCCTATATGTAGTAAAAGAGATTAAAACAGACTCACAGCTATTGCAAGACACGTGGAGAGCGGTCATACCTCATGCCTCATCACGCCTCATTACATCCCAGACATGACTGAGGTAAGGCATCCTGGGACCTCATGCTGAACATCACTTCCTCGAACATTTCTTCATCACTTTCCTGCGTAATCTGTGTACACTGGAGGATTATACCGGTGTGATTAATGCAGTGCGCTCGTTATAAGAGAGAATTGATGAAAACAGAATTATCGCACAATGAAGAGTCTAACAGTAGGAATTTATTACCAAGAAACTCTATCTATCCATAGAGGGCAGTATTATAGTAGTTGTATTTCCTAAACATATAGAGCAGTATTATAGTAGTTATATTCTTGTACATAGGAGCAGTATTATAGTAGTTATATTCTTGTACATAGGAGCAGTATTATAGTAGTTATATTCTTGTACATAGGAGCAGTATTATAGTAGTTATATTCTTGTACATAGGAGCAGTATTATAGTAGTTATATTCTTGTACATAGGAGCAGTATTATAGTAGTTATATTCTTGTACACAGGAGCAGTATTATAGTAGTTATATTCTTGTACATAGGAGCAGTATTATAGTAGTTATATTCTTGTACACAGGAGCAGTATTATAGTAGTTATATTCTTGTACATAGGAGCAGTATTATAGTAGTTGTATTCTTGTACATAGGAGCAGTATTATAGTAGTTATATTCTTGTACATAGGAGCAGTATTCTAGTAGTTATATTCTTGTACATAGGAGTAGTATTCTAGTAATTATATTCTTGTTTATAGGTGGCAGTATAATAGTAGTTATATTCTTGTACATAGGAGCAGTATTATAGTAGTTATATTCTTGTACATAGGAGCAGTATTATAGTAGTTATATTCTTGTACATAGGAGCAGTATTATAGTAGTTATATTCTTGTACATAGGAGCAGTATTATAGTAGTTATATTCTTGTACACAGGAGCAGTATTATAGTAGTTATATTCTTGTACATAGGAGCAGTATTATAGTAGTTATATTCTTGTACACAGGAGCAGTATTATAGTGGTTATATTCTTGTACATAGGAGCAGTATTATAGTAGTTATATTCTTGTACATAAGAGGCAGTATTATAGTGGTTATATTCTTGTACATAGGGGGCAGTATTATAGTAGTTATATTCTTGTACATAGGAGCGATATTATAGTAGTTATATTCTTGTACATAGGAGGCAGTATTATAGTAGTTATATTCTTGTACATAGGAGGCAGTATTATAGTAGTTATATTCTTGTACATAGGGGGCAGTATTATAGTAGTTATATTCTTGTACATAGGAGGCAGTATTATAGTGGTTATATTCTTGTACATAGCAGCAGTATTATAGTAGTTATATTCTTGTACATAGGAGGCAGTATTATAGTAGTTATATTCTTGTACATAGGGGGCAGTATTATAGTAGTTATATTCTTGTACATACAAGCAGTATTATAGTAGTTATACTCTTGTACATAGGAGCAGTATTATAGTAGTTATATTCTTGTACATAGCAGCAGTATTATAGTAGTTATATTCTTGTACATAGGAGCAGTATTATAGTATCTATATTCTTGTACATAGGAGCAGTATTATAGTAGTTATATTCTTGTACATAGGAGCAGTATTATAGTAGTTATATTCTTGTACATAGGAGCAGTATTATAGTAGTTATATTCTTGTACATAGGAGAAGTATTATAGTAGTTATATTCTTGTACATAGGAGCAGTATTATAGCAGTTATATTCTTGTACATAGGAGCAGTATTATAGTAGTTATATTCTTGTACATAGGAGCAGTATTATAGTAGTTATATTCCTGTACATAGGAGCAGTATTATAGTAGTTATATTCTTCTACATAGGAGCAGTATTATAGTAGTTATATTCTTCTACATAAGAGCAGTATTATAGTAGTTATATTCTTGTACACAGGAGCAGTATTATAGTAGTTATATTCTTGTACATAGGAGAAGTATTATAGTAGTTATATTCTTGTACATAGGAGCAGTATTATAGCAGTTATATTCTTGTACATAGGAGCAGTATTATAGTAGTTATATTCTTGTACATAGGAGCAGTATTATAGTAGTTATATTCCTGTACATAGGAGCAGTATTATAGTAGTTATATTCTTCTACATAGGAGCAGTATTATAGTAGTTATATTCTTCTACATAGGAGCAGTATTATAGTAGTTATATTCTTGTACATAGGAGCAGTATTATAGTAGTTATATTCTTCTACATAGGAGCAGTATTATAGTAGTTATATTCTTGTACATAGGAGCAGTATTATAGTAGTTATATTCTTGTACATAGGCGCAGTATTATAGTAGTTATATTCTTGTACATAGGAGCAGTATTATAGTAGTTATATTCTTGTACATAGGAGCAGTATTATAGTAATTATATTCTTGTACATAGGAGCAGTATTATAGTAGTTACATTCTTGTACATAAGAGCAGTATTATAGTAGTTATATTCTTGTACATAGGAGCAGTATTATAGTAGTTATATTCTTGTACATAGGAGCAGTATTATAGTAGTTATATTCTTGTACATAGGGGCAGTATTATAGTAGTTATATTCTTATACATAGAAGCAGTATTATAGTAGTTATATTCTTGTACATAGGAACAGTATTATAGTAGTTATATTCTTGTACATAGGAGCAGTATTATAGTAATTACATTCTTGTACATAGGAGCAGTATTATAGTAGTTATATTCTTGTACATAAGAGCAGTATTATAGTAGTTATATTCTTGTACATAGGAGCAGTATTATAGTAGTTATATTCTTGTACATAGGAGCAGTATTATAGTAGTTATATTCTTATACATAGGAGCAGTATAATAGTAGTTATATTCTTGTACATAGGAGCAGTATTATAGTAGTTATATTTTTGTACATAGGAGCAGTATTATAGTAGTTATATTCTTGTACATAGGAGGCAGTATTATAATAGTTATATTCTTGTACATAGGAGCAGTATTATAGTAGTTATATTCTTGTACATAGGAGGCAGTATTATAATAGTTATATTCTTGTACATAGGAGCAGTATTATAGCAGTTATATTCTTGTACATAGGAGTAGTATTATAGTAGTTATATTCTTGTACATAGGAGCAGTATTATAGTAGTTATATTCTTGTACATAGGAGCAGTATTATAGTAGTTATATTCTTGTACATAGGGGCAGTATAATAGTAGTTATATTCTTGTACACAGGAGGCAGTATTATAGTAGTTATATTCTTGTACATAGGAGCAGTATTATAGTAGTTATATTCTTGTACATAGGAGGCAGTATTATAGTAGTTATATTCTTGTACATAGGAGCAGTGTTATAGTAGTTATATTCTTGTACATAGGAGGCAGTATTATAGTAGTTATATTCTTGTACATAAGAGCAGTATTATAGTAGTTATATTCTTGTACATAGGAGCAGTATTATAGTAGTTATATTCTTGTACATAGGAGCAGTATTATAGCAGTTATATTCTTGTACATAGGAGTAGTATTATAGCAGTTATATTCTTGTACATAGGAGGCAGTATTATAGTAGTTATATTCTTGTACACAGGAGCAGTATTATAGTAGTTATATTCTTGTACATAGGAGCAGTATTATAGTAGTTATATTCTTGTACATAGGAGCAGTATTATAGTAGTTATATTCTTGTACATAGGAGGCAGTATTATAGTAGTTATATTCCTGTACATAGGAGCAGTATTATAGTAGTTATATTCTTGTACATAGGAGCAGTATTATAGTAGTTATATTCTTGTACATAGGAGCAGTATTATAGTAGTTATATTCTTGTACATCGGAGGCAGTATTATAGTAGTTATATTCTTGTACATAGGAGGCAGTATTATAGTAGTTATATTCTTGTACATAGGAGGCAGTATTATAGTAGTTATATTCTTGTGCATAGGAGCAGTATTATAGTAGTTATATTCTTGTACATAGGAGCAGTATTATAGTAGTTATATTCTTGTACATAGGAGCAGTATTATAGTAGTTATATTCTTGTACATAGGAGCAGTATTATAGTAGTTATATTCTTGTATATTGGGGGCAGTATTTATAGTAGTTGTATTCTTACAGTTCAGAATTTTTACCTGAAAAGATACCAGATTGAAGAAATTTTCCTGTACACATCATATTTCATGTTTGCAGACTGTTATGCTCATTTTGCCGTTCTGAGTTGTGTTGGAATATATTATTTTTGCATTTTTGAACCCTAATTATGCCTTAGCAATCATACAACCTGCACACCTCATAAAGAAAAGGTCCTGAGCTAACAGCCTCCTCCATTCTGTGATTTTACAATATGTGCATATTTCTTTCTTTTCCCTCTTGGAATTCTCTGGCTGGCCTAATCCAGTGCAGCATATTACTGTAGTCTGAATCAGATGTTTTTAATTTATATTACAGAAAAACCAGCATTTCATATAGTAGAAAAATGACAGACATCTGGTTTTCTCTATGGAAATCAGTAGGATTTCATCACTTAGCAGCAGGAATTGTAATTTATGTTGATAACTTTTGCCGAACCTATTAGGAGAAGGGTTTGCTATGCCGTCTACAAGGCACAGTACATAATAATGGAGACCCTGCTTATTATATAATAGGGTTCACAATAATTATGTGTGTTCTCCTTTAAAATCATTAATGCATGACTTCTTTAGCCTTCCCATCTCAGAACGCCATAACCCTTTGTGACCTTGCAAGCTGCTATATGTGGTGCCATGCTGTTGTCTATGGCAGAAACACATGGACTTACATGTTATATATGTGTACACATGCATTTATATAGAGATGTAGCAGATCTGAGTTTGTCATTTGGCAAAAATCATTATAGTTTGCTGTCTATATTATCATTGGACTGCAGGTAATCCACCTACATCTTCTTATTCCTCAGCAAAGACTTTGATGGCATGTAGCTCGGATATTTCATCAAAGTCAAATAGTTGCGCGTCCCACCTGTGGGACCCAACGTATCTCCCTTACAGATGAATGGAGAGGTGGCCGTGCATGCACAGTGCACTCTCCATTCACTTCTATGAGACTTCTGAAAATAGCCGCGTGCACTCGCTTCGCTATTTTCAGGACTCCCATAGTAGTGAATGGAGAATACCAGCGCAAGCACGGTGTGCTCTCCTTTACTTTGGGATGGGGGGGGGGGGGGTAATGGAGATAGGTGCAGGTCTCAGAGGTGGGACCTGTACCTCTCTGACTTTGATGGCATATTGCAGTGATATGTAGGGATGAGCAAACCCGAACTTGACCCCGAACCCTACTGAAGTCAATGGGGTCCTGAACTTCACTTTATTATTTTCCGTTAAAACATGGTTATATTGGAAAATAATAGCATTCTTAAGACAGAATGCAAAACAATATGGCCATTTAGGGGTTAAAAAAAAACAACTCCCCTCATCCACATCATCGCGCACATGGCAGGTCCTTTGGCAGGTTCTGTTCAGTGGAGATAGAAGAAGTTTCTGCAGCGCAATCGAGTGGATGAGGGGAGTTTTTTTTTAAAAACCCTTAAATGGCCATATTGTTTTGCATTCTGTCTGAAGAATGCTATTATTTTCCGATATAAACCATGTTAGAACGAAAAATAATAAAATCACCCGAACACCGAACCCGGACTTCAGTGAAAATCCGGGTACCAGAACTAGCAAAGTTCGGTACAAACCCAAACTATGAAGTTCGGGTTCGCTCATCCCTAGTGATATGCCATCATAGTCTGAGATGAGACAACCTCTTTGAATTAAAGGCTCTGTATACCTCTATGATTGCATTTTATTTATTTTAGGCTAAAAATAATTTTTTCTTCTGGACTTTTTTTTATTAAAAGATTTCAGCCGTTTTTGAGATACAGGGGTTAAAAATGTGCAAGTTGTCATTTTCTGTTTTCTTTGGATCTTGTCATCTGATGGCATATACAGTGCCTTGCAAAAGTATTCACCCCCCCTTGACTTTTTTAGTGTTTTGTTACAAACCGGATTCCAAAAAAGTTGGGACACTATACAAATCGTGAATAAAAACTGAATGCAATGATGTGGAGGTGCCAACTTCTAATATTTTATTCAGAATAGAACATAAATCACGGAACAAAAGTTTAAACTGAGAAAATGTACCATTTTAAGGGAAAAATATGTTGAATCAGAATTTCATGGTGTCAACAAATCCCCAAAAAGTTGGGACAAGGCCATTTTCACCACTGTGTGGCATCTCCCCTTCTTCTTACAACACTCAACAGACGTCTGGGGACCGAGGAGACCAGTTTCTCAAGTTTAGAAATAGGAATGCTCTCCCATTCTTGTCTAATACAGGCCTCTAACTGTTCAATCGTCTTGGGCCTTCTTTGTTGCACCTTCATCTTTATGATGCGCCAAATGTTCTCTATTGGTGAAAGATCTGGACTGCAGACTGGCCATTTCAGTACCCGGATCCTTCTCCTCCGCAGCCATGATGTTGTGATTGATGCAGAATGTGGTCTGGCATTATCTTGTTGAAAAATGCAGGGTCTTCCCTGAAAGAGATGACGTCTGGATGGGAGCAGATGTTGTTCTAGAACCTGAATATATTTTTCTGCATTGATGGTGCCTTTCCAGACATGCAAGCTGCCCATGCCACACGCACTCATGCAACCCCATACCATCAGAGATGCAGGCTTCTGAACTGAGCGTTGATAACAACTTGGGTTGTCCTTGTCCTCTTTGGTCCGGATGACATGGCGTCCCAGATTTCCAAAAAGAACTTCGAATCGTGACTCGTCTGACCACAGAACAGTCTTCCATTTTGCCACACTCCATTTTAAATGATCCCTGGCCCAGTGAAAACGCCTGAGCTTGTGGATCTTGCTTAGAAATGGCTTCTTCTTTCCACTGTAGAGTTTCAGCTGGCAACGGCGGATGGCACGGTGGATTGTGGTCACTGACAATGGTTTCTGGAAGTATTCCCTAGCCCATTCTGTGATTTCTTTTACAGTAGCATTCCTGTTTGTGGTGCAGTGTCGTTTAAGGGCCCGGAGATCACGAGCATCCAGTATGGTTTTACGGCCTTGACCCTTACGCACAGAGATTGTTCCAGATTCTCTGAATATTCGGATGATGTTATGCACAGTTGATGATGATAGATGCAAAGTCTTTGCAATTTTTCGCTGGGTAACATCTTTCTGATATTGCTCCACTATCTTTCTGCGCAACATTGTGGGAATTGGTGATCCTCTACCCATCTTGGCTTCTGAGAGACACTGCCACTCTGAGAAGCTCTTTTTATACCCAATCATGTTGCCAATTGACCTAATTAGTGTTAATTGGTCTTCCAGCTCTTCGTTATGCTCAAATTTACTTTTTCCAGCCTCTTATTGCTACTTGTCCCAACTTTTTGGGGATTTGTTGACACCGTGAAATATTGAATCAACGTATTTTTCCTTTAAAATGATACATTTACTCGGATTAAACGTTTGATCTGTCATCTACGTTCTATTACTAATAAAATATTGACATTTGCCATCTCCACATCATTGCATTCAGTTTTTATTCACAATTTGTTTAGTGTCCCAACTTTTTTGGAATCCGGTTTGTACATTACAGCCTTAAGTTGAATGTTTTATTAGTCTGAATTGTATGTGACGGTTCAGAACACAATAGTCTAAGTTGGAGAAGTGAAATGAGAAAAATATATAAATAAAACTATTGTTTAGAAATACAAAACAGAAAATTGTTAGGAAGCCCATAAAAAGCTCTGGTGCAAGCAGTTACCTTCAGAAGTCACATAATTAGTGAAATGAGGTCACCTGTGTGCAATCTAAGTGTCACATGATCTGTCATTACATATACACACCTTTTTTTGAAAGGCCCCAGAGGCTGCAACACCTAAGGAAGAGGCATCACTAACCAAACACTGCCATGAAGACCAAGGAACTCTCCAAACAAGTAAGGGACAATGTTGTTGAGAAGTACAAGTCAGGGTTAGGTTATAAAAAAATATCCAAATCTTTGATGATCCTCAGGAGCACCATCAAATCTATCATAACCAAATGGAAAGAACAACAGCAAACCAGCAAAGAGACGGCCGCCCACCAAAACTCACGGATCGGGCAAGGAGAGCATTAATCAGAGAGGCAGCACAGAGACCTAAGGTAACCCTGGAGGAGCTGCAGAGTTCCACAGCAGAGACTGGAGTATCTGTACATAGGACGACAATAAGCCGTACGCTCCATAGAGTTGGGCTTTATGGCAGAGTGAGCAGAAGAAAGCCATTATTTTCAGCTAAAAACAATAAGGCACGTTATGAGTTTGGGAGAAGGCCTGTGGGAGACTCCCAAAATGTATGGAGGAAGGTGCTCTGGTCTGATGAGACTAAAATTGAACTTTTCGGCCATCAAAGAAAACGCTATGTCTGGCGCAAACCCAACACATCACCCAAAGAACACCATCCCCACAGTGAGACATGGTGGTGGCAGCATCATGCTGGGGGGATGGGAAACTGGTCAGAGTGGAGGGAAATATGGATGGTGCTAAATACAGGGATATTCTTCAGCAGAACCTGTCCCACTCTGTGCGTGATCTGAGGCTTGGACGGAGGTTCACCTTCCAGCCGGACAATGACCCCAAACACACAGTACAGCAACACTTGGGTGGTTTAAGGGGAAACATGTAAATGTGTTGGAATGGCCGAGTCACAGCCCAGATCTCCATCCAATAGAAAATCTGTGGTCAGACTTAAAGATTGCTGTTCACAAGCGCCAACATCCAACGTGAAGGAGCTGGAGCAGTTCTGCAAGAAGGAATGGGCAAAAATCCCAGTGGTAAGATGTGGCAACTGCTCCTAGAGACTTATCCAAAGCGACTTGGAGCTGTGATTGCCGCAAAAGGTGGCTCTACAAAGTATTGACTTTAGGGGGGTGAATAGTTCTGCACATTGGCTTTTTCTGTTATTTTGTCCTATTTGTTGTTTGCTTCACAATAAAAAAAAACTTAAAAAACTTCTTCTAAGTTGTCGGCCATGTTCTGTAAATTACATGATGCAAATCCTCAAACAATCCATGTTAATTCCAGGTTGTGAGGCACCAAAATACGAAAAAAAAGTCAAGGGGGTGAATACTTTTGCAAGGCACTGTAATATAATAACATATTTTTAGTCCAAAATGAGTGAAATGCAATAATAAAAAATTGCTTCGAAGGTGTCCATAACTTTTATAAATTATTACTATGATATATATATATCTTTACAAGGAGGGTCTACTTCGCAATTGCAGTGTTTTTTCCATTTTGACACCTTTTCTGCTTTATAGATATGCAAATGAGCAGTCAAGTGCACCGAGGGGGCCCCAAGCCACTCTGCGCACCCTTTTTTCCTCTGCCAGTCCCGCTCTTTCCTACTTGATTGCATAACCATTTCTAATGACCCTGTCAATTAAGAAGGAGAGTAAGGGACTGACAGAGGAGGCAGGAGGAGCAAGGGTGCATAGAGTTGTTTGGGCCGCCCTTGGTGCACTTAACAGATTTTTTGCATATGGATTAAAAGTATGTTTTTCTCCAGAAGGCATTATGCCCTGTTTAAAGGGGTTTTCCAGTAGTTCTATATTGATCATTTTTTCTCATCCTTGCCTGATCGGTGGGGGTCTGACTCCCAACACCCAGGCCGATCAGCTGTCTGAAGAGGCCATGGCGCTCCGGTGAGCACAGCTTACCAAACACAGCGTTGTACATTCTATAGCGGCTGCGCTTGGTATTCCAGCCCAGGCCCTTTCACTTGATTGGGACTGAGCTGCACCTAGGTCATGTGTCAAATGAACATGATGTAACTGGCCTAGAAAGATTCCCACCGATCGTATCGCGAGGATAAACCACATTTCCAGATGACAGGTTCCCTTTAAAGGATCAATTTTCAGATGCCTGCAGCCACCACTAGGGAGAGGTTACTCAGTTCTGTTCGTTCATTGAACTCGATAGTAAAACTGTGTGCAATAAGCTCGTAAACTCCCCCTAGTGGTGGCTGCAGGCAGCTGGAATTTTATCATCTAACCTTATGTGCATACTGAGGATTTGGAGCTCTGTATCACAAAATCTGAATGTTATAAATATCTAGTGAAGGGACACTACCATAAAAAAGAGCTATGTGTGAATATTCTATTCTAATTTTTTATATAAAACAGGTGGATGGTTTTCTTGATGTATTTTTTTTTAAAGGTTAATCCATGTATTTTGCTTCCTTTACTGGCTCTTTTCTTCCTCTTTGTTTGGATTTTTAGCATGGCAATACAGGCTCGCTTAACTCTTTCAGTCAGACCATCACTGTGGCCACAAAGTTAGAGTGGTGAGTGACTCAATTAGAGCATGTTACGGCAGTGGGTGTAGGACCAACAGATCTGGCTAAACCTAAGGGCGTCATCCTGGTAGTCGCCTGGTTTTCACCCTTTAACCCTATACAGGGGTCTGGACTTTGCTGCAGGGGAATCACCAGGCTTCTTGAATTTTTGTTGTATTTTTGTTAAGATTTTCTTTGCCTTTTATGTTCTATTTTAATAAAGATTTTTATGTAGTATTTTTTGTGTTGCATTTTTACACACATTTGTTTTTACAATTTTCCGTGCCCAACAGGAGCAAGTTTGTTATTTATTTTTTTTTCACTTGACACAAGTCAGTTTATTTTTATTTTTTTGCCATAACAAAAGGGTGATAAATAACCGCTCCGTGTAAATGTTCTGCTTGTCTTGCGGGGATCCTGAACTCGCTCCAAAATTGCGGCTGTGAATGAATCCACTTCAGAACAAGGTTTGGGAAGGAGGCCAAACTGACATGAAGGAGGAGGGTGGGGCGGCCTGTTCAGACAGGATTCCAAGTTCCTCCACTTTACCTCTGGAGCCAGAGGTCTGGCCCCGGCCCAGCCACACGAAGAGAAGATTAAGGCATTTTCTGTGTAAAAAGTTAAAGACGCAAACCCAGAGTCAGGTGTTTATTTTCCTTCTTCTCTCCTGTGGATGACGAGAAGTTTCTGCCTCTGTCTTGAAGATTTTTTGAACTACCTGTCGAAGAATAAAATCCCAAAAATAATATGAGATAGACAGATAGATATGAGATAGATAGATATTAGATAGATATGAAATAGATAGATAGATAGATGATAGATAGATAGATATTAGATAGATATGAAATAGATATGAGATAGACAGATGTGAAATAGATAGATAATAGATAGATATGAGATAGACAGATAGATAGATGTGAAATAGATAGATAGAACGGTCTTACCAAAGGGTCCTATCATAGCACCTCAGTGGGGTCGCCCTTCTGAGGGTGAGCACATTGCTCCCTGGGCAGCATTATTAGCGCAGGTCCAGTAGGGTAATCCAGGGTAAGAGACCCCGCATACGGATCTATGAGACCCTCATTAGGTTCCACCATACGACCCTTTGGTAAGACCGTGCTTTGTATTTCCGCACTGTGAACCATTGCACAAGCGCGCGTCACCTTTATCTATATGTTTATTTGATTATGGGCTTTTATTTTTATTTGCAAACTATATTAAAAGTTAAGTATTAATAAGGTCACCCCTTGTAGTTATCTTTTCATCAGTTTAGATGCTTCCAAACATCAAAGAATAAATAAAAAGGAAAAGACGGCGGCACTTCCATATGGTGAAAAAATGTGTAGTCCTTTATTTACCCACGCAGCGTTTCAGTCCACTTACTGGGACCGTTCTCAAGCGGATAGATATTAGATAGATAGATGTGAACAGATAACAGCTAGGCTCCTTGTTTTTTTTGGTTGATGCCACCACCCTGGGGTCAGGAGGACAGGGGTTAATTCCCTCCACCCCGGCTTCCTCACATTACACTAGGATGTACATTCACGATCGCTGGTCACCCCAAGTTTCGGGACTGATGAGAGACTCAATGGTTGGACCCCCCACATAGAAAAAACATCCAATAGATATACTATACATGTCTGAGTGGGAAACCCCTAAAAATACCACAACCGTTAAGGGGCCTTCAAAGGAATACACACTGAGGGTCTGACCTTAGACCATCCATGTGATATGCTGAAATCCAGAACCTAAGTGTAGTTTCTTAGAAAACACATTTAAGGTGATAATATCCCTAGTTGTAAATACTCGAGGCTGCGTGAGATAAATCTTATATTCCATCTTTCAGAGAAATGCATGACGCCCCTCAGTCTACTTCCCAGCCACTGGGTGGCGCTGTTGTTGCATGCCTTTGGCGTGTTGCATGCTGCATTTTTCTCAGTCCTCAGTGGAATTACTATGGCCCTTTCTTCAGTTAATGAATCCTTCCCACCGCTCTGACATGAGCCTCTCTATTACATAGTGTTGGAACAGAGTTGTCAGACCCCAGATTGTCTACTCCTCCTTCAGAATGGCAGTTTTTGTCAAACCTGGCAATGTCTACAGACTGCGAAGAGTCTGACACTGCTCCTACAGAATATCCAGGCTGAGGGCTGATGCACTGGGGCACATTTACTATAGTGTCTGCGCCAGTTTTTAGGTGTAAAGATGCTGTTTTAGACAGTCCTATGTTTTTAGTCTCATTTACTACTGAAAATGCGCTTGTTTTGGAGGCATTTGTGCCCCAGTCGCCTATTTTTAGACTATTTTTATTTATTTTTTAGACTAATTCAGAAGCTTTCCAACTTTTGCACCTATTTTCTGACTTATTTGTGTACAGTCGTGGCCAAAAGTTTTGAGAATGACACAAATATTAGTTTTCACAAAGTTTGCTGCTAAACTGCTTTTAGATCTTTGTTTCAGTTGTTTCTGTGATGTAGTGAAATATAATTACACGCACTTCATACGTTTCAAAGGCTTTTATCGACAATTACATGACATTTATGCAGAGAGTCAGTATTTGCAGTGTTGGTCCTTCTTTTTCAGGACCTCTGCAATTCGACTGGGCATGCTCTCAATCAACTTCTGGGCCAATTCCTGACTGATAGCAACCCATTCTTTCATAATCACTTCTTGGAGTTTGTCAGAATTAGTGGGTTTTTGTTTGTCCACCCGCCTCTTGAGGATTAAAGGGAACCTGTCACCTGGATTTTGGGTATAGAGCTGAGGACTTGGGTTGCTAGATGGCCGCTAGCACATCCGCAATACCCAGTCCCCATAGCTCTGTGTGCTTTTATTGTGTAAAAAAAATGATTTGATACATATGCAAATGAACATAAAAGAGTCATATCTTACTTGTGTGACCAGAGAAGAGTCATATTTTCAAGCTCTGACTCATCTCAGGTTAATTTGCATATGTATCAAATCGTTTTTTATACACAATAAAAGCACACAGAGCTATGGGGACTGGATATTGCGGATGTGCTAGCGGCCATCTAGCAACCCATGTCCTCAGCTCTATACCCAAAATCCAGGTGACAGGTTCCCTTTAAGTTCTCAGGCCATGGAGTTTCCAGGCCATGGACCCAAAATGTCAACGTTTTGGTCCCCGAGCCACTTAGTTATCCCTTTTGCCTTATGGCACGGTGCTCCATCGTGCTGGAAAATGCATTGTTCTTCACCAAACTGTTGTTGGATTGTTGGAAGAAGTTGCTTTTGGAGGGTGTTTTGGTGCCATTCTTTATTCATGGCTGTGCTTTTGGGCAAAATTGTGAGTGAGCCCACTCCCTTGGATGAGAAGCAACCCCACACATGAATGGTCTCAGGATGCTTTACTGTTGGCATGACACAGGACTGATGGTAGCGCTCACCTTTTCTTCTCCGGACAAGCCTTTTTCCAGATGCCCCAAACAATCGGAAAGAGGCTTCATCAGAGAATATGACTTTGCCCCAGTCCTCAGCAGTCCATTCACCAAACTTTCTGCAGAAGATCAATCTGTCCCTGATGTTTTTTTTGGAGAGAAGTGGCTCCTTTGCTGCCCTTCTTGACACCAGGCCATCTTCCAAAAGTCTTGGCCTCACTGTGCGTGCAGATGCGCTCACACCTGCCTGCTGCCATTCCTGAGCAAGCTCTGCACTGGTGGCACTCCGATCCCGCAGCTGAATCCTCTTTAGGAGACGATCCTGGCGCTTGCTGGACTTTCTTGGACGCCCTGAAGCCTTCTTAACAAGAATTAAACCTCTTTCCTTGAAGTTCTTGATGATCCTATAAATTGTTGATTGAGGTGCAATCTTAGTAGCCACAATATCCTTGCCTGTGAAGCCATTTTTATGCAACGCAATGATGGCTGCACGCTTTTCTTTGCAGGTCACCATGGTTAACAATGGAAGAACAATGATTTCAAGCATCACCCTCCTTTTAACATGTCAAGTCTGCCATTTTAACCCAATCAGCCTGACATAATGATCTCCAGCCTTGTGCTCGTCAACATTCTCACCTGAGTTAACAAGACGATTACTGAAATGATCTCAGCAGGTCCTTTAATGACAGCAATGAAATGCAGTGGAAAGGTTTTTTTTAGGATTAAGTTAATTTTCATGGCAAAGAAGGACTATGCAATTCATCTGATCACTCTTCATAACATTCTGGAGTATATGCAAATTGCTATTATAAAAACTTAAGCAGCAACTGTTCCAATTTCCAATATTTATGTAATTCTCAAAACTTTGGGCCACGACTGTAGATGCGCATTATTTTGCACCTGTTTTAGTAAAAAAAACTGTCTAATTTCTACTCCACTCCAGGGCTGGCGTACTATTCTGCGTCTGTTTTAGTGGAGAGCTGCGCCACATTTTGCCTACTTTCATGGAGACATGCGCCTAATTTCAGCTCACTTGCGCCACATTTTCACGCGCATACTAATTAGACCAGTCTTAGACCAAATTAGGCCTCTTGCACACGACCGTATGGATTTTTCTGTATTTTTCGGTCCGCAAAAAAAGGATCTGCAAAAAATCCAGATGATGTTCGTGTACATTCCGTTTTTTGGGACCTGATAGAACAGTCCTATCCTTGTCCGTAATAATAGGGCATGTTCTATCTTTGAACAGAACGGAAATACGGAAATGAAAGACATACGGAGTACCTTCCATTGTTTTTTGTGGATCCATTGAAATGAATGGTTCTGTATACGTAAAGCAAAAAACGTACCGTAAACGGAAAGTAAAACGTTCATGTGCAAGAGGCCTTAACCTGTCGTACCCCACTGTGCCCCACTGTGTGTAACCCCCCTACCCCTCCTTCCCCAATCAAGCAGTTTTGATGCCGTTTTCCATCTGAAGCCGTTTTGATGTGTTTTTTAGGTCTCTCATTCATCTCAATGGAAATTTCCATACGGAATCTGCCCCAAAAATGACTGAAGCGACATTGACCATCCAACACACTCAGGGGGTTCTCTATCTATCAAATAAATACACGGAATCTTATCTTTGTGGTAAAAAGGAGGGGAGGCCACAGGGGGGTCACCTGGCATGCCTGGCCACGGTGAGCGTGTCTTTGTGGAAACTTCAGGTGACTGCCACTTCTCCATCTTCTTCTTAGACAAGGTCCTCCCTCCGCCAGCTGTGGCATCTGAAATTACCGGCATCGTGAGCCAACCAAAAACAAAACAAACATATTTAACATATCAACCGCAGAATCCGAGAAAAAAAACACACAGGGAGGGAGGGTGGGAAACTCTTCACTGGCCGAGCGCACGCCAAGAGGAAGCAGGGGAGGAGTTAACCCTTTATATATACCCCCCTTGCGGCGCGCTCGGTCCAGAGAGAGCCCTCCACGGCCATTTAACCCTTCCCTATCCCCCTGTGCGATTCAGTCAATGGCACCCATGCTTATACAGCATGGGAGCCACACAAACATGTTGCCTTTATTTCATGATGCGACTTATGAATCTGTGGGCAGAGAAAAAAATTGCTTTGTATGAACTACAGCAGTGTGGACAACAGAAGATGAATTTGGCGTGGACGTTGGCGCAGAAAATGTACTAAATCCGTGTGGAGAATCCACCATGTGAACATGGACTTCATGTTGGCATACAGTGGACTGTTCATATAATGCACTACTTATATGTTTGTTAGTTTTTACCTTTTTTTTAGGCTGGTGAGCTCAAAGGTTTCAGGGATTAGGAACCCCAGCTCCAGGCTATCCTCTTGCAGACGTTCAGCCTTCACTAGGCCCTGAGGTTGTGCAATAAGTTACGAGCGCCACTCACCTCTACTTCCTAACTAACTATCTGGTTTTGTATCTTCCTAGCACTCTCACCATATGGGGTCTCACCTCCGCCACTGGTTCAGTACATAAACAGCCTATATCTTACATGGCCTACTGACTTAGAGCTCTCTTAACCCTGGGGGTGCCACTGCTCGCCTAGGACACGATGCAGCTCCTGTCAGTCGTGCATTCTACTGCAGTTCTCTTTTCATACCACTAGCTGCCGCTATAGAGCTGGAAACCCATCCAATCGGTATGATGAGGAAGCTGACCGGTAGGGCCCCTCGTTGCAGCCCCTGCAACCCCGATAACTACGTCACTGCCTAAGGATGCATTCACACTGCAGTCTCCATTTGGCATAGGCACCAGAAAAGCTCCAGCCCCATATGTCAAACTATAGGTAGGGTCCCACTTGCCGTTTTGGCCTCTGTCTGGTTGGTATATGTCGGTAAACATTTTATTCAACTCTATGCTATGTTATTCCATGGGAGTGACCCAAAGCAGCCAGAAGAAGCCCACACAAACACGGGGAGAACATACAAACTCAATGCAGAGTTGAACCCAGGACCCCAACATTTCAAAGCCGCTGTTGTAACCACTGAGTCATGCATGGGCATGACCCAAGAACACACTGGACACATGATGAGTCCAATGTGTTCACGATGGGAGCGCACAGCACGGACTGACTACAGATCCACTCCACGTGGTACAACTGTATTTACGGGATGCCTTTGCGGTAAAAGAAAAAGCATAGTAAAGAACTCTTTTCTATGGTATCCCAGTCCATCGGTGGTCAAAAAAGGCCACTCTCTTGGTCTCCATACAGTCAATGGGGTCCTATTACTACTCTTAGGGGTACGTGCCGGGAGATTTTCCCAACGCACTGCGGAACATGTTGACATAACAACTGAACACATCCTTCATTTTTTTTTTTTTCCTATTTATTTTTGAAGCTCAGCCGTGAAGAACGTTCTTCCTTTGAAAGAAACCACAAGAATGTAATCATGGTGGTATCTGCGGACTCCGTCTACTGGTAGACCTACACAGACACCTCCAGCACGTGTTTACACAGAGCGTCCTGCTTGTTACAATGTTGCATTCTTGTTTGTGAGAGCGAGTTGAAACAGAGCCCCCAACGCGGTCAGCAAAAGTTACTGGTCATACGTGGTGGGTCCCGAGTACGTGGCCAGAATTCCACAGCAGCAAAATCCACATCAAAAGCAGCAGATTTCAGGATGGAATTTGTCATGGAAATGTTGCGGAATTTGCCGCTGATGATTTTCCCCTCTGCGTTGCAAAGGAGGGTAGAAGAGGGGCGTAAAAACCCGCACCTTCGGGGTACCACTATATGGCACTGTTGGGCCATGTTGACCATGCCCGGGGCAAGCGCCGCGCAGTCGTATCGGCCACAGCTGGCTCTTTCTAACTAATGAAGACCTCACTGTTTAGTTGGTCTGTATTGTTAATGGCCGAGCAGCATTGAAGGTGCCGCGCGCCATTAATAATGCAGACCGACAAAACGATCCAGCTGCAGCCGCGCGGTATCGGACCGCAAGGCGGCCACGTCGCAACCGAGACACGACAGTGTGGTTGTACCCTAAACTGATTTAAAATCTGCACCGCAGGTCAAGTTATAAGCAGACTTTGTTGCAGATTTTTTCCGTGGCATGTAGATAAGATTTTTTTAACTTTCATAATTTTTTATATTTTTTCCTCCCTGCCTTTTAAAGGGGGATAGCTTTTTTTATTTTTCCATTCACATAGCTTGTTTTTTAGGTTAAACTGGTGCACTGTTTTAGGCCTAGTGCAGGAGAGGAGGCGCGGATCGAAGGAGTGGTAGTAGCAATGATGTTGGTAGTAGTCCCTGAGTCTCTCTAAACACATTGCAGCCTCTCCACAAGAACCACAGGCATGCAATCCTGTTCTCATTAACCCCTTCTGCAGATCCCGGGCTGAGGGCTGCAGAACTAAGATCCGGATGGCCAGTACATCTCAAAGTGTGGGGGAGGCCTAAGCAATATTCCCTCTTCACAGCAGCAAAGTCTTTATGCCATAGGTGAGCGCAATACCTTGCTGCCTTGTTGGTGGTGGACTTTCTAAGATGTCTCATCTCCTTCTCTCAGGGGTACTATGTTAGTGAGATGTCTTCTCTGGCAGCTGTAGTCTCAGAGATGAAGGTTCTATGAGCTCTGGCCTAGTTCTGAAGGAAGTCTCACACACACGTCCTTCCTGTACCTCGGCTCAGACTAGACTCACAACTAACTAACCAGAGGAGGACCTGGTTCATCACCCTGGCAACGTAACCAGTCTTAATATTAACAGTTCATTGCCTATACATTGCTATTAGGTGTACATAAGGAATAAAGAATTAACAGGAACAGTTTTCATCTCCCTGAGCCACTTTTGTGGCATAAAAAGTGGCAAACACTGTGTTTGCGACTTTTAAAATGACACTTGCGACAAATTTTGTCGTGAGTGGTTTTTCTACACTGCCCTTGCCACTTTCTGAAAAGCTGCAGTAGAGTTAATTCTAGCCTAAAACCTAGAGGATGGTACCCTTACATGTGATGAGGCCTGCGTCTTCACACCGCGCATCATCCGGCAGCGCATGAGGTCTAAAAAAAATGCCGGCCTTTGGCAGATCTCACCCTAAAAACCTTAACAGTGAATCACAGCATAACATGGAAACATTAAATTAACTCTTTCAGCATTAGCTAACCCTTTGCAGAAGTCCTCTGGGGTACTGCACTGGACTTGAGGGGGAAGTCTATGATGCAGGGCTTACAGCGAAGAGAATATCCCTGTGTCATGCTCCGCCTCTTCACGCTCTGTATCAGGCATAACGCAGTCAGAAAAGACCATGACTGTATTGTACCTTTAAGCAGACAGAACTGCACTGATACATTGTAACAAACAATAATGTGAAAATAAGACTAGGTCAGAGCGCTTTTGCGACATAAATGATGGTGAACAAGTTCTTTGCCAGATTCATGGTTCAGGACATGGAACTTTTTGAATATATTACATTGCCGATTTTCGCAATCGAGAAAATAATGGCGAATTCTCGAATTCATGACAAATATTCGGCCAAATATTTGCGAAATATCGCGAATTTGAATATTGCCCCTGCCGCTCATCACTGCTAATAATGGAAGCGCTCATTAGTATTGGCCCCATAAGACGCAGGGGCATCTTATGAGGCGAAAAATATGGTATTTGATCACCTACCAACCAGCAAGAACTCTGGCTCTCACAGACCTGTTAGTTTTTCTTTAAGAAGCCCTCCTACTCTGCACTCATTACCTGTATTAATTGCACCTGTGTGAACTCGTTACCTGTATAAAAGACACCTGTCCAGACACTCAATCACACTCCAACCTCTCCACCATGGCCAAGACCTAAGAGCTGTCTAAGGACACCAGGGACACAATGGTAGACCTGCATAAGGCTGGGATGGGCTACAGGACAATAGGCAAGCAGCTCGGTGAGAAGGCAACAACTGTTGGCACAATTATTAGAAAATGGAAAAAACACAAGATGACTGTCAATCTTCCTCGGTCTGGGGCTCCATGCAAGATCTCGCCTCATGGAATAAGGATGATTCTGAGAAAGGCCAGGAATCAGACCGGAACTACACGGGAGAACCTGGTCAATCACATGAAGAGAGCCGGGACCACGGTCTCAAAGATTACCCTTAGTAACACACTATGCCATCATGGATTAATATCCTGCAGGGCATGCAATCCCCCTGCTCACGCCAGCACATGTCCAGGCCCGTTTGAAGTTCACCACTAACCATCTGGATGATCCAGAGTTGGCATTGGAGAAGGTCATGTGGTCAGATGCGACCAAAATAGAACTTTTTGGTATCAATGCCACTCGCCGTGTTTGGAGGAAGAAGAAGGATGAGTACAACCCCAAGAACACCGTCCCAACCGTGAAGCATGGGGGTTGAAACGTCACACTTTGGGGGTGCTTTTCTGCAAATGGGTTAGGATGACTGCACCGTATTGAAGGGAGGTTAGATGGGGGCATGTATCGCGAGATTTTGGCCAACAACCTCCTTCCCTCAGTCAAAGCATTGAAGATGGGTCGTGGCTGGGTCTTCCGGCAGGACAATGACCCGAAACACACAGCCAGGGCGACTAAGGAGTGACTCCGTAAGAAGAATTTCAAGGTCCTGGAGTGGCCTAGCCAGTCTCCAGACCTGAACCCAATCGAAAATCTTTGGAGGGAGCTGAAACTCAATGTAGCCCAGCGACTGCCCCGAAACCTGACAGATCTAGAGGAGATCTGTGTGGAGGAGTGGGACAACATCCCTGCTGCAGTGTGTGCAAACCTGGTCAAGAACTACAGAAAAAAGTCTGACCTCTGTAAGTGCAAACAAAGGTTTCTGGACCAAATATTAAGTTCTGTTTTTCTATTGTATCAAATACTTATTTCATACAATAAAATGCAAATTCATTATTTACAAATCATACAATGTGATTTTCTGGATTTTTTAAAGATTCCGTCTCTCACAGTTGCAGTGTAACTACGATAACAATTACAGACCTCTCCATTCTTTGTAGGTGGGAAAACTTGCAAAATCGCCAGAGTATCAAATACTTATTTTCCCCTCTGTATGTTTGTCAGGGATGCATTTGTCTGTGTAGTAGACCTGAGTTTGCTGTGTGTTATCTGCAGTTAAAGGGGTATTCCCATCACATACAATAGGGGTATATCGCTAGGATATGCCCCCATTGTCTGATAGGTGCGGGTCCCACCTCTAGGACCCGCACCTACCAGGAGAACGGAGCGGGGAGAGCTGTGACTGGAGAACCCTGGGTTTCCCGGGGTCCGTCCACCACCAAGCGCTGCTCCCGTACAAGTGAATGGGAGCGCATTACGCACGCGCAGCCCCTGCTCCCTTTCATTTCTATGGGGCAGACAGAAATAGTTGAGCCAGCGCTGAAATGAATGGAGGGTGGCTGCGCATGCGCAGTGTGCCCTCCATTCATTTCCCCGCTCCATTCTCCTTGTAGGTGCGGGTCCCAGAGGTGGGAGCCGCATCTATCAGACAATGGGGGGCATATCCTAGCGATATTCCCCCATTGTATGCGATGGGAATACCCCTTTAAGGTAGACTTACAGAATTTTATCTCAGCGACTTATCTGAACACACAAAAGAAAGAGTTAAATGACACGTTCAGCTCTGCTACATCTGTATAGAAGAATGGGTGTTCTGACACCCACAGGGCAGGCTGCCTTGTTAGTTCCTGTTCAGTACCAGAGGGTAAAGTGCCGCCTGTTAGCGAGCGTACAATGCAACTGCCCACGTCGGTGTAGGAGGGAGGAGGCGACAATGGGCTGATGTTTGGCTGTTGGTGTGGTTAATGGATTGTGTGGGTGGAAAGAGGGAAAGAAAACAATACAGGACCATGACGGGTGGAGGCAGTCCCTGGCACCGAGCACGTCACTGTGCACACTGGCAGCTCCCGGACTCTGCATCCGACCATCAGAACATTGTATCCGTCGTTATGTAACATTGTATCGTCCGTGGATAGGAAAGAATGGAGGAAGGACGTCTTGGAAGGAACCAATTTTCCATTGTCCTCATTTATTAGGGCTGAGGACCAGGGTCACAAGGGACTGCTGCGTGATTTACCGTATTCCCCTGGACTCTTCTTATATGTGTGGATAAGCGGCCACCGTCGGCTGGCACCGCTGATCTCATGGGATCCCACCTGCCTAATGCCTGGATGTTGTCCATATATTGACATGAATCACTTTGTGAGGTTATATGCGATCACAGGAGGAGCACTGATTCTGAACCAGGGTCACTCTGCCGATAAATGTTACTTTAATATAATTCACCATGAAAAACAAGATACGTTTGTCATTTACTTTCTGTTACAAAAATGCCCCAGTTGTGAGATATTCTCTTTACTTCCTTATAATGGCGCCCCCTGGTGTTTAATCTGTGTAGTGATGTGCATGTCCACCTACTGAGGTGGTTGCACATGCTCAGTCTACTGGTAGAAGTTAAAGTTCCAGGAAGAGAGCTGCAGCAGAAAGGACACGCCCCTAAAAAACGGACTAACCCTCTGAGCTGTGATATTGAGAGAGCTGCAGAAGTAAGGACACCCCCCCAAGCTGGGATAGGGAGAGAGCTGCAGCAGAAAGGACACGCCCCATGAGAACGGACTAACCCTCTGAGCTGTGATATTGAGAGAGCTGCAGAAGGACCTCCCCCCCCAAGCTGGGATAGGGAGAGAGCTGCAGCAGAAAGCATACGTCCCCTGAGCTGTGATAGCAAGAGAGCAACAGCAGAAAGGACACGCCCCTGAAAAAGGACTAACCCTCTGAGCTGTGATATTGAGAGCTGCAGCAGTAAGGACACCCCCCAAGCTGGCATAGGGAGAGAGCTGCAGCAGAAAGCTTACGTCCCCTGAGCTGTGATAGGAAGAGAGCTGCAGCAGAAAGGACACGCCCCTGAGAACGGACTAACCCTCTGAGCTGTGATATTCAGAGAGCTGCAAAAGTAAGGACACCCCCCCCCCTAGCTGAAATAGGGAGAGAGCTGCAGTAGAAAGCTTATGTCCCCTGAGCTGTGATAGGAAGAGAGCAGCAGCAGAAAGGACACACCTTCTGAGATGTGAGAGGGAAAACTGCAGCAAAAAGGACTTCCCCTGAGCTGCGATAGGAAGTGAGCTGCAGCAGAAAGGATGTCCCCCGAGCTGTGATCGGGAGGGAGCTACAGCAGAAAGGACATGCTCCTTGAGCTGTGATAGGGAGAGAGCAGCAACAGAAAGGACACACCCACTGAGCTTGCTATATAGTATGCAAATTAGCTCATACCAGCTAAATCGGAGATGGGTCACAATGCTGTCGTGAGACGTCTATGTGATTACATGTGTGAACACTGACCTATGTGGTCATTTCGCAGCAGTCCAGGAGGAGTGGATAGAGGAAGGGAGTGATAGTTGTACTCACAAATCACAATGGCAGTCCTCACACTTGCACTCCCTAGGGCTGCGCAGTGAATGGAGGGTGCACCCCTTCATCTCTCTGGCACATTCTGATGTTCGGGTTCCTGCCTGGTGGTAGTTGGGGTGCACCTTGATCTTAGGTGTTGACCTGGGTGCAAGGCAGAAGAGCAGGTGCAGTGGCCGATATATAGTGGCGTCAATAGCCAGGCCAGTGGGTGTAAATAAAGACTCTCTTTTCTAAAGTGCAGAATAGGAGTAGTAGTACATCCAGCAGTAACAAGGCACTGTTCCAAGTAGAGCAAGTAGGTCACAGTGCAATTCCAATAGCAATGTATGGACGCCAGCATGATGGAGGTTTTAGTACTCCTCTCACTCTCTAAAGTGTCTCCACAGAACCACAGGCAGCAGTGAGGTTCCTTGTACATTTTTCTGCAATTTCCAGGCTGAGGGGTGCAGGTTTAAGATATGGTTGGCCAAACTATCTCATAGTATGGAAGGGTGCACAAGCAATGTTCCCTCTCACAGCAGCAAAATTTCTAATGGCCATAAATGTGCATATTACCTTGCTGACTGTCTCCAATGCACGGCCTTGTAGATTCTGGACATTCTGTCACCTAAAATAAAGGTTCTCTGAGCCTAGCTCTTAGGAACTTGCACATGTAGGTACTCACTGTTCTTCAGGCAGAACTAGACTGTCTACTGACTAACCAGGGGGCAGACCCAAGTCCATCTCATGGCAACCTAAGGGGATGAGCAAAGGTGTTAACTCTAAACTGCCCATACAATGCTGTTAGGCATACATTTCACTTAACAACATAGCATCATGGCAATTACCCTTTTGCAGTAACTCTGTTCTGGGTCACTGCAATTTGTCACCACACAAAATCCTCGTTAAAACACTGGATCTGAGAGAAATCAGCAAGAAATAAGTCATCAGATTTTCTTAGTAGCACAGCCAAAATGATAATTTCTCAGCCTGGAAGCCTATCAAAAAGTTTTCACTTTCTTGGTGTACATTAAAGGGCTTTAATGGTGGCCTCCCTTAAGGACCATCTTTCAGCATGATCAACCCTATTAAACCAGGCACAATGCATGGTAGGGTTGATCATGCCGAGTAAAACGATGCCTTGTTTATGTCTGTGCGATGCACCGTTCCAGAGAAAGCTTAATTTTTATGATTATGCTAATTTGTTAGTTGGAGCACTGAGGGGCCAGCCAGAGCCCTTGGAGCACCAGTTTGTGAACACCCCTGCATACTTAGCCACTCCCCCTTCCCCTGACTTATCCAGCCCTGTCAATCCAGGGGAAGGGGGGGGGGGGAGTAGCTAAGGCTGCATGGTTGTTCACAAGCTGGTGCTCCAAGGACTCTGTCCGGTCCCTCGGTGCTCCAACTGCCTAATTAGCATATTAATAAAAATGCTGTTTTCCATGGAATGGTGCACTACACAGACCAAGGTATCATTTTAATCAGCATAATCAACCCTCCCATGTGGCATGCCTGGTTTAATAGGGTTGATCATGCTGACAGCTGCTTTAGGATGTAATGACAATATAAAAGTATGTGCCCCCAAACAGTACATCCATGTGTACTTTTCATTCCAAAACCATGGACAATAATATGGAGTATTGAATATACTGTATTATATATTATATCTACATATAAATGATTAAGATTTGTTATTTTTTTAAAATATATTTATGTAGTATTTTAGTCGTTTAGTTGTTTTCTATCCCCGTTCCCATAGATCATATTACGGGGTCACTGTTCTGCACATAATACATGGATTTCATAGCGTCCTATTTAACACGCTGTAAATAATCCATTAATTGTACGGTTTGTTTATATGTGTAATGGGAAGGTGTAAGAAAATTAATGGGAGGTATAATTAAAATAAAATGAATTTATTCTGAAAGCTGAGGGCGACGGGAATCGCGGGCAAACATTAACGACACTTCAGAAGGGAAGGAAATGCACATAAAGAGCTGAGAAACCACCATAGGCCTTTAAAGGGACGCTTCACCGTTAATGAAGATTGGCGCTACTGTCGGCAGGTGAACATCTTCGTGGCGTTCTGGGGCTGTTCTCACCGAGTGTTCTGTATAGGGTTGAAAAAAACTGTCTGGAAAGCTGCTGTTGACAGATCCTGTGCCTTTATTTAGTACTTTGAGTGCAAATTGGCCTCCTGGTCTGTGGGTGCGCCTGTCTGGCTCGTTATCACTTTAATACGCCCTGCCAACATGCTTACTAAGGGCTCATGCACGCGACCGCGTGCTGGCCGCTCCGTGCATTGGGGATCACAAATGCACGGCAACATCTGTCTGGCTGCCGCAGACAGATCCAGACCCGGGTCCGTCATCTGTCCGCAACGCAAAAAAGTAGTGCATGCACTACTTTTTTTGTGGTGCGGAGGCCCGTACAGTAAACCCACGGAAGCACTCCGTAATGCTTCCCTGGGCTTTCGATCTATGCCTCTGTTCCGCATCTCCCGGATTGCGGACCCACTGAAGGGAATGGGTCCGCGATCCGTGATGCACACGGTGTATTGCGGACCCCCTGTATGCGGCCTGCAATACGGTCACGGCCGGGCAACAGTCGTGTGCATGAGTCCTTACTCAGTGCAAGTATTAGGGATTCTCATATCATTAAAGGGGTTCTCGGGGATTTATATATTGATGACAGATGCTGCAGAGCTCCGTGGCCTCTTCCTAGGTCACGTGGCCTCAGCGCAGCTCAGTCCCATTCAAGTGAATGGGGCTCAGCTGCAATACCAAGAATAGCCACTATACAATGTATGGCGCTGTGCTTGGTAAGCTGCAAGGCGGCCGTGGTCGGACCCCCACAAATCTCATACTGATGACCTATCCTGATGATCGTGTCCATTTACATCATATATTAATTAGTTAAAGTGATCTGTACCTTCTTGTTGACTGTTTCCAGAAAGCAGTAGGCTACTGCTGACAGAGCTATTGTTCCTATTATGTGTCTCTACTTAGTGCTTTCACTCCATATTGGTGTAAGCACACGTTCTCATTGGGACGGCACCGGTCCGTTACGCACCGTGATTCCTGCTTCTCCTATACCGTTTTCTGTCATCGTATGGCTTGAAGCTATTTATAGAGAGGCCGGCAGTGACAGGGTTAATGCTCCCAGCGGAGCACGCAGACTGACTCCACCGCAGGCTCCTCGTACATCCCTGCCGTGATCCTTTCATGTGTTCACTATAAGCGTTCTCCATTCCTGGAATCTGCATGTACAGTACAGCATGTAGTTGCGCAGGCGCAGCAGAGTCGAGTTTGTCGCTTGGAGCAGATCTCAGTGTGTTAGCTGCGGTTTTACATTGCAGGTCAATACATGACCTCGGCTCAGATTCGTGTATGGGCTGCTCCCATCTATGTCCAAGGGGATCTGCTATAAACCTTCTTCAGCGCAGCCCGGACCACGTAGACGTAAGAAGTGTGACCAGCACGGGAGCAGTCGACAAATTATTGGACCACCAGGCGTAGGGTATAATCCACCGGACACCAACTTTATACTATCAAGACAACACCAGCAACTTAATCCTGTGGTGGAAAGGCCGCCAGTGGTTTTTACCTAGAAAATCTCTATAGGGCCCATTCACATGGCAGAATTTTGGCGTGCCCCCCCCCCCCCCCCCCAGTGAGAGGTAGTAAAGCCGGTGGTGGGCTGGCGTTTTAAAGCATGTTCCTTTTTTGGCGCAGTGTGTGGACAGCTTGAAGTCCAGTCACAGTTTAGCTCCATTCGGCAGGTGTCCACTCGCGGTTTAGCTCCATTCGGTGGGTGTCCACTCGCGGTTTAGCTCCATTCGGTGGGTGTCCATTTGCGGTTTAGCTCCATTCGGTGGGTGTCCACTCGCGGTTTAGCTCCATTTGGCAGGTGTCCACTCGCGGTTTAGCTCCATTTGGCAGGTGTCCACTCGCGGTTTAGCGCCATTCGGCAGGTGTCCACTCGCGGTTTAGCTCCATTCGGCAGGTGTCCACTCACGGTTTAGCTCCATTAAGTAGGTGTCCACTCGCGGTTTAGCGCCATTCAGCAGGTGTCCACTCACGGTTTAGCTCCATTAAGTAGGTGTCCACTCGCTGTTTAGCGCCATTCGGCAGGTGTCCACTCGTGGTTTAGCTCCATTCGGCAGGTGTCCACTCGCAGTTTAGCTCCATTTGGCAGGTGTCCACTCGCGGTTTAGCGCCATTCGGTGGGTGTCCACTCGCGGTTTAGCTCCATTCGGCGGGTGTCCACTCACGGTTTAGCTCCATTCGGCAGGTGTCCACTCGCTTTTTAGCGCCATTCGGCAGGTGTCCACTCACGGTTTAGCTCCATTCGGCAGGTGACCACTCACGGTTTAGCTCTATTCAGCAGGTGTCCACTCTCTGTTTAGCGCCTTTCGGCAGGTGTCCACTCACGGTTTAGCTCCATTCGGCAGGTGTCCACTCGCGGTTTAGCTCCATTCGGCAGGTGTCCACTCGCGGTTTAGCTCCATTCGGCAGGTGTCCACTCATGGTTTAGCTCCATTCAGCAGGTGTCCACTCGCTGTTTAGCGCCATTCGGCAGGTGTCCACTCGCGGTTTAACTCCATTCAGCAGGTGTCCACTCGCTGTTTAGCACCATTCGGCAGGTGTCCACTCACGGTTTAGCTCCATTAAGTAGGTGTCCACTCGCTGTTTAGCGCCATTCGGCAGGTGTCCACTCGCGGTTTAGCTCCATTCGGCAGGTGTCCACTCGTGGTTTAGCTCCATTCGGCAGGTGTCCACTCGCGGTTTAGCTCCATTCGGCAGGTGTCCACTCGCGGTTTTGCGCCATTCGGCAGGTGTCCACTCATGATTTAGCTCCATTCGGAAGGTGTCCACTCATGATTTAGCTCCATTCAGCAGGTGACCACTCGCAGTTTTGCGCCATTCGGCAGGTGTCCACTCGCGGTTTAGCTCCATTCGGCAGGTGTCCACTCGTGGTTTAGCTCCATTCGGCAGGTGTCCACTCGCGGTTTAGCTCCATTCGGCAGGTGTCCACTCGCGGTTTTGCGCCATTCGGCAGGTGTCCACTCATGATTTAGCTCCATTCGGAAGGTGTCCACTCATGATTTAGCTCCATTCAGCAGGTGACCACTCGCAGTTTTGCGCCATTCGGCAGGTGTCCACTCGCGGTTTAGCTCCATTCGGCAGGTGTCCACCCGCGGTTTAGCTCCATTCGGCAGGTGTCCACTCACGGTTTAGCTCCATTCGGCAGGTGTACACTCACGGTTTAGCTCCATTCGGCAGGTGACCACTCGCTGTTTAGCTCCATTCGCCAGGTGTCCACTCGCTGTTTAGCGCCATTCTGCAGGTGTCCACTCGCGGTTTTGCTCCATTCTGCAGGTGTCCACTCACGGTTTTGCGCCATTCGGCAGGTGTCCACTCATGATTTAGCTCCATTCAGCAGGTGACCACTCGCTGTTTAGCGCCATTCTGCAGGTGTCCACTCGCGGTTTTGCGCCATTCGGCAGGTGTCCACTCACGGTTTAGCTCCATTTGGCAGGTGTCCACTCACGGTTTAGCGCCATTGGCAGGTGTCCACTCGCGGTTTAGCTCCATTCGGCAGGTGTCCACTCACGGTTTAGCTCCATTCGGCAGGTGTCCACTCGCGGTTTAGCTCCATTCGGCAGGTGTCCACTCACAGTTTAGCTCCATTCGGCAGGTGTCCACTCACGGTTTAGCTCCATTCGGCAGGTGTCCACTCGCGGTTTAGCTCCATTCGGCAAGTGTCCACTCATGGTTTAGCTCCATTCGGCACGTGTCCACTCGCGGTTTAGCTCCATTCGGCAGGTGACCACTCGCTGTTTAGCGCCATTCTGCAGGTGTCCACTCGCGGTTTTGCGCCATTCGGCAGGTGTCCACTCACGGTTTAGCTCCATTTGGCAGGTGTCCACTCACGGTTTAGCGCCATTGGCAGGTGTCCACTCGCGTTTTAGCTCCATTCGGCAGGTGTCCACTCGCGGTTTAGCTCCATTCGGCAGGTGTCCACTCACGGTTTAGCTCCATTCGGCAGGTGTCCACTCGCGGTTTAGCTCCATTCGGCAGGTGTCCACTCACAGTTTAGCTCCATTCGGCAGGTGTCCACTCACGGTTTAGCTCCATTCGGCAGGTGTCCACTCGCGGTTTAGCTCCATTCGGCAAGTGTCCACTCATGGTTTAGCTCCATTCGGCACGTGTCCACTCGCGGTTTAGCTCCATTCGGCAGGTGACCACTCGCTGTTTAGCGCCATTCTGCAGGTGTCCACTCGCGGTTTTGCGCCATTCGGCAGGTGTCCACTCACGGTTTAGCTCCATTTGGCAGGTGTCCACTCACGGTTTAGCGCCATTGGCAGGTGTCCACTCGCGTTTTAGCTCCATTCGGCAGGTGTCCACTCGCGGTTTAGCTCCATTCGGCAGGTGTCCACTCACGGTTTAGCTCCATTCGGCAGGTGTCCACTCGCGGTTTAGCTCCATTCGGCAGGTGTCCACTCACGGTTTAGCTCCATTCGGCAGGTGTCCACTCACGGTTTAGCTCCATTCGGCAGGTGTCCACTCGCGGTTTAGCTCCATTCGGCAAGTGTCCACTCATGGTTTAGCTCCATTCGGCACGTGTCCACTCGCGGTTTAGCTCCATTCGGCAGGTGTTTACTCACGGTTTAGCTCCATTCGGCAGGTGTCCACTCACGGTTTAGCTCCATTCGGCAAGTGTCCACTCATGGTTTAGCTCCATTCGGCACGTGTCCACTCACGGTTTAGCTCCATTCGGCAGGTGTTTACTCACGGTTTAGCTCCATTCGGCAGGTGTCCACTCACGGTTTAGCAGTTTGTTTGTTTTTTATGTATGTTTCTGTAGCCATTTCTGGTGCAGATTTTGCTGTCGTGTTTAGCCCTCCATTGAGTTCAATGGGACTTTCCTTGTTGAATTTGCACTAAAATGATTTTTTTTCCCATGATGCAAATTATCAATTAATGCATGGGAAAAAAATTATTTCCCATGGAAAAGAATAGGGGGCAGATTGAGAGCAGGTTCCAGGCGGGCTCTGGTGAGGAAAAGGCACCAAAATCCACAGTCTGAACATGACCTTACCACTGGCTACGTCCAAATGTGGAGTGAAATTTGTAGTGAAAATTCGCAGAAAGACTTGATATGCTGCTGATTCAAAGTCCGCACCGCAGGTCACTTTCCGTGCTGATTTTTTCCCCACATTCTGCTGATTTCTTAAAATCTCATCCACTTTGCTGCTGCTGTATCCTGCAGAGGACAATTAGGGCTCATGCACCCCTGCAACTTGAATGGGTCCGCAATCCAGAAGGTTGGTGCAGGACGGAGGCACGGAACCCCACAAAAGCACTACGGAGCGCTCTCCGTACCGCCAAATAATAGAACTTGTTGTGCAGACGGATCACGGACCCATTCAAGTTGGATACGTCTGAAGCAGCCGCACAGATGTTGCCCGTGCGTTGGGGACCGCAAACTGCGATAAGACTTGAATCCACGGATCCGCACCAGATCAGCTTTCAGGAGCCATTTAAAGGCACGTGTCACTACAATTGTCCTGTGTCCCCTTTATAAGATGCCCTATTGGGGAGGTCCTAATGTTCTTGGTCGCAAAGTAGGTGAAGCATATCCAAATAGGTGTATAGAATGGGGTGCTCCTTGGATGTGTGTGGGGGTTCCTGGGCGGACCACACATGTTCTCAGCTCATGATGGTGCTGGGGCACTCAGGACAGGACGCCCTCTTGTACTTTCGTCCCCATTTTCCTGACTCTTGGATCAATTTACCGTTCCCTTTTTTCTGGCCAACATTGCGGTTCTTCTGGACAGGGCCGTAGCTAGTGCCGGGTGACAGGGGGGCACCTAGACGCTGCTCTGCTTTGGTCATGGTATTTAGATACAGGAATAGTGTAGAAAACCGGAACGGTGGCCATGGTGGAGGAGAATCTAGATACAACTCTGCTTCTGGAGAAGAAGGTCTGCATAGGTTAGCAAAAGGGGACTGAGCCCCCCCCCATCCAAGGACCCCAGAGTGGCCAGGAGGTCTATCTCTATGGTTGGATGTTATAGCTGACTGTTTGTGTGAAATGCAGGGGTACCTGAGGCATGCTGGATAAGACCCCCTCTCCCCATTTTTTCACCAGAGGCTCCTTTGTCCCATGAGAAGACACATGATGGTTACGGTCGGATCTTAAATTGGGGCCCAAGAGCTTCTGGTTCCACCTCTGGACTGTTTAGAACTGGGGTCAGCAAGCGTCAGCTGCTGTGAAACTACAACTCCCAGCGTGCAAGCCGAAGAAGTGAACAGAGCATTCTGGGAGTTGTAGTTTCTGATGCCTGGTTTACAAGGTGCAGCCAAATGCTCAGGTAACAACTCCTGTCAACACTAAACTAACATCAGCTACAAAGGATGAAGGAACCACCGAGGCCTCGTTCACATTTGCGTGTCAGTGTCACGTCTGTGAAAAAAAGCGTACGTGTTTCATCCGTGAAGGATCACCGTGTCCGTTTTTATCATCCGTAATTCACTGATGTTGCTCAGCTGAACATTAATTTCCAAAGAATCTCCTATTAGGCCTCTTGCACACAAACGTGCATCCGTTCCGTGCATTAGGGGCCGCAATTTGCGGTCCCCAATGCACGGGACAACGTCTGTGCGGTGGCCTGGGACGGATCGAGGCCCATTCAACTTGAATGGGTCCGTGATCCGTCCGCACCGCAAAAAAAATAGAACAAGTTCTATTTTTTATGCGGTGCGGAAGCACGGACAGAAACACCACACGGAAGCACTCCGTAGTGCTTCCGATCCGTGCTTCCATTCCGCATCTCCGTGATTGCGGACCCATTCAAGTGAATGGGTCCGCATCCCTGATGCGGAGTGCACAAGGGCCTGTGCCCGTGTATTGCAGACCTGCCGTATGCGGGCCGCAATACGGCCACACAACGTTTGTGTGCAGGAGGCCTAATGTCTAAATGGAAATGTGAACTAGGCCTGAGGAGGGTGAAAGCGCAGAAGTCAGGAGATGGAAGGAGAGGGCGGCGCGCGCCTCTCAGTAGAACTCTACCGGCTGTCATGGCGCCGCGCGTCCACTAGATGGCGCCGGAAGCCTGCAGCAGATCCGGCCCTGTCGTTAGCCGCAGCGTCTTCTCATAGGAAGCCGTCTCCTTATCAGCTGCGGCTGGAGTCATTCGTGCAGGGAGCCCTCCTGGTGCCCCTGTGGTGGGCACT
Organism: Bufo bufo; assembly: GCF_905171765.1. Taxonomy (NCBI): domain Eukaryota; kingdom Metazoa; phylum Chordata; class Amphibia; order Anura; family Bufonidae; genus Bufo; species Bufo bufo. Next base: position 533,004,422 of record NC_053393.1, on the reverse strand, counting down.
TCCTCTACCTGCCCACCTATATAGTGCAGGGGAGCCGGTACCTGATAATGGGGGGCCCCCTCCGGGCACACAGTGACGCCCCAGTATGGCCCCTTCACGTCTCTGCACTTTTTATGAGAGAAATGTGTAAAGTTAGTAATGATGGCGCCGAGCTCAGCCCTGTCCTCTCTTCCAGCACAACAAGCCGCTCTACTCCTTCGAAGATAACGCAGACTATGTGTACGACGTCATGTGGTCCCCGCAGCACCCCGCGCTCTTCGCCTGTGTGGACGGGATGGGCCGGCTGGACCTGTGGAACCTGAACAACGACACCGAGGTGAGAAGAGCGGCGCCTGTCACCGCTTCTCCTCCGGCCGCTCCACATTTAGCTCTATACAGGTCTTGTTTTAGGTTTTATCGTTTTCATATTTTTTTTAACAGTATTATTTCATTATTTTTTTTAAATGTTTTGCCTAGTTATTATTCTTACCTTTTATTTTCATATTGATTATTTTTACCTTCTGTTTTATGCCATTTTTGTATTTTTCTACATTTTATTTTTATCTTCTATATTAGTCATTTTTAGTATACTTTTTTTTTTAACATTTTTTAAATGATTGAGTTAAAATGTTATAATGTCATCTAATAAAAAAAAAAAAGCAAATTAAAATGTAATATTTATATTGTGTATGTTTCATACAGTTTTAAAGTCACACATATTGGACATAATTTGTTTTACTACTATTTACATCGATGACATTTAGTAATTTATTTTCCACCTCACATTATAATGTCTAATAATAATTATATTATCATTACTTCATATCTAGCATTTATCTTTGTGTTCCATATTATCATGATATTATAGTTATATATTTACATCTACTGCTATATCGCTATTTGTGATCCATTTTATAGTTATTTTAGCGCGCCGTTAACTTCTAAGACATTGTGTATATTACTGTTCATGTAATATTAATAATCATAACTATTATTACTACTACTACTCTTATCATTGTGCCATAAATACTGCATTTTACATGTATCTTTCTTGCATTATTTATCTTTATGTTATTATTGCATGTGCATCACACTTATTGTCTTGATGAGTTGAAAACCTATTATTATTATGCACTTATTTCCAAAGTAAAAATTAACATTATTATTATTATTCATATTAATTATTCCAATGATTTGTTTATAATGGCGGTATCTTCTAGATTACAGTATTTTACCACAAACCGATACCTTCAGTATGTTGATGATGACTTTTAGGTATTTGTCTGTCTCCTCAATTTTGGGGGGGGGGGGGGGGGGGGGTTATAAATTCTGGTTCCCATACATAATCATTCTTTATGATTCCTTTTTATTATCAATATTTTTTATATTATTATATTATTATTATTGTTATTGTTTTTTTTTTAATTATTGAAAAAATCCCCAGGGTCAATCAGCCATCGCACCAGAAGGCGCATAACATTTATCACTTTTTTTAGTCCCTTTTAGGCTTTTATTCTAATGTGACATTATACAAGATGTAAAAACAAACACAAATCCTTTAATCCGGCATGAATACAATATGAGCCTACATTTTTCTGGATTACTGGGCGCCTGTCTCACACTTTGGGGGTCTCTAAATCTCCCCCCAGCTTTCTGATTCTGTTCCAGACTATCAGAGTTCCTCACCATTCAGCTGCCAGAATGAAGGATTTTTACTGACTTGTTTTTTTTTTTTTAATGTTTTTACATTTCTTTTGTTGAATGGACATTTTATCCGGCTCCAGAATTTTTATCCCCCCCCCCCCCAAAAAAAAAAATTTGTGTTAATTTCCGATCTAATTCTAAAATTTAGAATTCCTTTTAAAGGTGGGCGCGCTAATTTTCCATCACCCCCTACATTAGATTTGACACCGTTGTTGTATTGATCGCCCCAATTGATGATGAAGCTCAATATATATTGTCGTATAATGAACCATTTGGGGGGAAAAAATGCCAAATATTTCTAAAATCATCCACTTTCCGCTGGTAACGATGAGGTTAATTCGTTCTGTTTCAGCATTGAACCAAAAATGATACAATTTTTTTTTTATTTGAGGAGGTTGCTTTTATTATATTGGTAAAATGTATAAAAGTTTAATCACATCTGTAATTTAATGATGAATGAAGCGTTTGAGGGCTGACGGATAATGATATTATAATTCGCTCATTCCTCACCTGGAACGAGAAGCGGTTCGGGGAATTGAACATCTAATTATTGGTGGAGGAGCTTTGATTTTCAGCTATTGTAAAATAAAATAAGGGAAATCAGGCAGCGTGACAGTCACCCTGTTGTAATATGGAGGTCTAGAAGGCCACGGCAAATTTTGTTGTTTTTTTTACAATTTTTTTTTTTTTTATAATAAAAGATTTGTCTTTCCTTTATAAATTCCATAGCAAATAAGAAATTTAAATCTAATTTTGAATAACATTTGAAATAGTTTAGAAATTATTATTTTAATTTTTTTAATTTTACATTTTATTTTTTTATATTGTTTTCTAAAAATGTATTTTTGCAAATACGTTCTAGAAAAAAAAATATTCTTTGATTTTCTATAATTGGAGGGGATTGCCAATTTTGTGGTTTTTACTCAGCTACAGGTAAATGACTGCTACCGTATCTCAATCGAGACTGCCTGGGAGAAGCTTTTGAAGTGTTTCAGGCAGGAAGTGCGGCAGCCTTTTTAATTAGGAAGCCTAGTGCTGGAGGATATAGAAGGCTGACTGAGCTGGAAAAAAAAAAAATCTTTTTTTTTTTTGGGGGGGGGAAATAGTTTAATATATTCTTTAGATATTATTAAAATGAAAAACTTAAAAAAAAAATACATTTGAGGCCGTATTAATTGCAGCCAAAATCTTTTGTTATAATATAGAAATAATCTTATTAAAATAGGCTGTTAATCATTTTGCTGAACAGCTTAATTGAAACTATAAAAAAAAAAAACTTTGTTTTTTTTCTTCCTAAGAGGGACTTCATATTAAATGTAAATTTTATTAAGAATCAGTGCAGGTCATTTTTGCTGTTTTTTGTTTTTTTGGACTGGCTTGTAATACATCTTTATTAACTTAATGACATTGTAAAGGATTTCTTGGTAATTAAAACCTGAAATTAGTTTGAGCTTGGAGATCATTTTTGACGGTCTGAAAATTTGTCTAATCTCAATATTTTTTTTTTATTGAATGGTATATATTGGTTAAAAAAAAAAATAAAGCTTAAAAGCTAAATTTTTCTACTGTTTTTAGAGACGAGAGTAGTCATTTTCTGGAAGTTGGGTAACTCCTTCGCCTATAAGACGTCTTATAGGCGAAGGAGTTACCCAACTTCCAGAAAATGACTACTCTCGTCTCTAAAAACAGTAGAAAAATTTAGCTTTTAAGCTTTATATATTTTTTTAAACCAATATATACCATTCAATAAAAAAATAATACTCAGGCCAGCCGCAAACACGTTATTTTTTAACACATTCTCTTAGTGCATTTGCCCCATATTTTTAAGGAACGACGTGTCATTTTTTATTTTTTTTTTAGATATATTTTTCTTCATTCTTGGTTACGTTATAATAAACGGTCGTCAGTAGGGTAACAGCGGGCTTCGCCAATTGAATTGATATATTTTCTGAAAAGGGGGACGGATAAAAGAACCATGTGACCAAAGCCATTCAGTAAAAGACTGATTTAATTCCATAATTACACTGCAGATTCCTGTAGCTTCATTTACATGTAGAAACAAAAAAAAAAAAAAAAAAATCATCCCCTGCTTCATTCATTCCAATTTTTTAAGTGAATTTTTTGAAAATTTTTGAGAATTATTATATATTTTTTTAAAATCATTCCAGATTACGTTTTTTTTTTTAACATTTGGCATGGCACCACTAGGGGTTAAGGATTGAATCTCCTTGTACACAGTCCAGCCAACAGCTTAGTACATGGCATTTACATGAATATACTTTTCTCTCCAGAGCTTAAATCCCATCCGCCATTTAATAATACGTTAGGAGGGCCCTGCATGGAGAAATAGGGGTATTCCGCAACCCGTCGAATGCGGCCCGGTACAATAGTATTTGTATTAAATCAAATAGTAGTCTCATCTCTGCCAATTGCTACCCCCGTCCAATCGCTAAAGGACTGTGTCAGTACAGTAGTTTAACTCACATTGAGAATTGTAGAGTAGTCGCAGTTCACCGGTCGGCAGAATTGATGGCTCGCCATGCTGAGTGCTTTTGTTCCAAGGAACAGAGGTTCACTTTCATAGTCTCCGCTGAGGGAGCTGTGACAAAAAGAGACGCCATGAGCATCCAGATATTAATGTGTCAGACCAAAAAAAACACTGTATTTAGCCCGGAATTTTTTTTCTGTATTGAGTGGACGGCCATTAGAACAGCTGGCATCCTGCATAGAAATCCGGACCGACGCCCGTTCTACCCAATTTTTATTTTTTAATTTTTTTTATGTTTCCAAGTTATATTTTAGTACAGACAAAAAGGTCTGTTTATACACCCTTCCGTATGGCGGACGGGCGTCAATTTTTTTTTTAAAGGTAGGGCAAAATATATCGCGCTACGTGGCTTTGTTATAAAAATGGAAAGGGATACATCAGGGCAAAGTATATAGGTTTATATAGGCGTCTGTAATAAAGGCATAAAAGTAAATAAATGATTGTGTAAATAACTATAAAAACAAAATGCATAAAAATGCAAAAAGAATGTATGTAATTAAATGAATACAGGGAAAAACTAAAAATAATTTTTTTTACTTCTATTGGGCTAAGACCTAGTATTGTAAGGCTTGTGTCTGGTCGGACAGATGTTCGCCTGTTTTCTTAGGCCTCATTCATACTGAAATAATTATGAAGCTTGAAAACAGGTCGTGTTTACTTCAGTTTTTCGGTCCGTATTTGGCACATCCGGAATTTTTTTTTTTTTTTTCCTGATGTTGGACATTGGTTGAAGCTTTTTTTTTTGGGGATAAAATGGCTTGCGTTGACATTAGGGACGTTTCAAGTAAAGGACTTAAAAAGGCTCATGAGAGAAATCTTAGGGAATGTTCACACAATGGATTTGAAACCGCGCTGACAAAATTAGCTGATTTTCTGGTTTTTGGGGCGTTTTTTTTTTTTTTCCCAGCTTCCCTTTCACTTCAATGGGAGAATCAGCGCGGATTCCGCTCCAAGACAGAGCAGCGAGCTGCTTCTTTTTTCCACGTTTGTTTTTTTCAGCGTGGAAAAAAAAAGATTGGGAGTGTTTTTTGGCGCAGAAAACGAATGAAAATCAGTGGCAAAAAATGTTTTGTGAACGGGCCCTTAGGGTGTATTCACATGGTCAGACACTGCTTTAGGGCTCAGGCACACAAACGTATTTTCTTTCCGCTTCCGTTCCGTTTTTTGTTTTTTTGCGGACCGTATGCGGAGCCATTCACTTCAATGGGGCTGTAGAAAATACAGAAGGTACTACGTGTGCATTCCGTTTCCGTTTGTCCACATGGCCGTTCCGCAAAAAAGTAGCCCATGTCCTATTATTGTCCGCAAATCACTGTCCGAGGCCCCATTCAAGTCAATGGGTCCGCGAAAAATATGGAACGCACACGGAACACATCCGTACGTCATCCATACTGTAGAAATGCTCTGCCCAGCCCATATTACTCATGTGTTTGGTGATTAATAAGTTAGTGTTTCCGTTTCCGATACGCAAAAAACGAATCAAACACGGAAACCATACGGATATGTTTTGTGCAATAACGAAACGGAAGAGGACTTAAATTAGAGGAAAAATAAACTCAGATACTGAACGGATCCGTGAAAAACGGTCGTGTGCATGAGCCCTTACTGCTACAAAATATTACGTGAGCCCAAATTATACAGATGAGGTTTAGGTCGTATTTACACATACAATTTTCAGTCCAGTTTCTGGTGCAGTTTTTTTTAGCCAAAGCCAGGAGTGGATCCTAAACAGAGCGGAAAAGGCATTGCTTTACTTTATTGTACTTATTTCTTAATTTTGGCTAAAAAATTAAATAAATAAATAAAACTGCACGAAAACTGCAGGTGTGAATACGGCCTTAGGCAACTTTCACACTTGCGGCAGAGAGATCCGGCAAGCAGTTCCGTCGCCGGAACTGCCTGCCGGATCAGGCAAAATGTATGCTAACTGATGGCATTAGTAAGACTGATCAGGATCCTGATCAGTCTTAAAAATGCCTGATCAGTCGAAAAAATGCATTGAAATGCCGGATCCATCTTTCCGGTGTCATCCGGCAAAAACGGATCCGGCATTTATTTTTTCACCTTTTTTTCAGTCTGCGCATGCGCATACCGGAAGGACGGATCCGGCACTAATACATTCCTATGGGAAAAAATGCCTGATCCGGCATTCAGGCAAGTCTTCAGTTTTTTTAGCCGGAGATAAAACCGTAGCATGCTACGGTTTTCTCTTTTGCCTGATCAGTCAAAACGACTGAACTGAAGACATCCTGATGCAAACTGAACGGATTACTCTCCATTCAGAATGCATGGGGACATACCTGATCAGTTCTTTTCCGGTATAGAGCCCCTGTGACGGAACTCTATGCCGGAAAAGAACAACGCAAGTGTGAAAGTAGCCTTAGATGGATGTGCAAATCTGGCCATAGACACACAGTGCTTATTCGCTAGGTCAGTACAATGCATAGCGCTCCAGCAATATCCAGTGATGCTGGCCATGCTTATGAGTTGAGACCGCCGTACCAGTTTGGCCCGCCATCACCCCCAACTTCTCGGTAAACATGAAGATGCACTTGGCTAATATGGGCCATTTTAGTGGGAGAGGGTGACAGGGGCACAAGAAAGGATCAGGATGGTGAAGGTTTTTTCTTGATATCTGTTGTTGGGAGGACTGTTAGGGTACAGCATGCCACCTAAAAGCCACACCTACCCACAATGGCTGATTTTGGGCAAGCTGAATCGGATGTGTAGGAGCAGCTCAGGGGGTAGCCTGCTATGTGCAGTCGCTTACTGATGATAAACTGACCACAGGGCGTCCCATTGCTAGAATTCACAGTGATCAGGTTAATCTATGTAGGAGCCTGGCAGGAAGTGTTCAGTTTCCCTGCAGCGCCTCCGCAGGGGAAATTAAGTATTACACAGTTCTCATGGAAATCAGTTGACTGTCCATATAATGCACTGACCTGCTAGGTCCTCCAGAGGTGGAGTAGGCAATAATACATGAAGGTCCTCAACGAGGAACCCCCTCTGCATCAAAAAGGGTTTTCTAAACTGGACAACCCCTTTTAAATTTCTTATATTTGATTTCCCTTCCACATTCCAAAATCATCGCTTCATTAACTTTCCATGGACTTGGCAGTGCTGGGGCGGGGGATGTGTTTAAGGCCGGCTTTAGACCGAATCCCACTCAGGAAAAATCTTATTAGGTACCTTCTTGCTGACAGGCTCCCTTTAAAGGACAGGCAAAAGAACTCACTCCCGAAAGGAGTGCAGTTGCATAGAAGACATATTTGCGCATGGAGAATAATGGTGTAGAGTGATGGTTTATCTGTCAGTTAGGCAGACATGCTGGGAGTTGTAGTCAAGGAATGTTCCAAGTTATCAAGTGCTCAGAGCCGCACGGCCGGATGTTAGGCTGTTGTGGTCTGCACTGCATACTTTTCGGGAATAACAGGGAAATAAAACTCTGTGCCATATATTACGGAAAAATATACCTTGTATTTTTTTATTAAATTTTTTTGCCCAGTGGGGGATGTGATCCGAGAACAATAAATCCCTGTTTTCCCACGCCAGGAGTTACCAGGAGATGTCTGCAGGGGGGCGTGCAACCCATCTAACTGCACTGACTGTTTTCAAGTCTGTATTATCTTTGTCCTCGCCCACCGTAGTAATAGTTTTTATGTTTTCTTTTTCCAACAAAATGGAAGGTCCCCACTGCGAGCACAACCGTGGAAGGAGCGTCCGCGCTCAACAGGGTCCGCTGGGCTCAGAGCGGCCGAGAAGTGGCGGTCGGCGACTCCGAAGGACGGATCTGGATCTACGATGTCGGAGAGGTATGAAGCATGTGATATATGTACCAGTCAGGGGTGAGCTTTCATTCAGTGTTATACGATTGATTGTCATTGGTGAAACTTTCTAAAAATCCCATAATAAAGGGCCGCATGCTGCATCATGGTGGCAGTAGGGTTTCTACATTCTTTCAGCTTGTGACCGTTGTCACCTGACAAGCTATACTCGCCTTACCGATCCCCTGTCACTCCTGTTCCGGTGCTTTCTGGATCTCATCACGGTCTCTACTTTATGGTCTCTCTCAAGACAGACGTGCACCACTGCAGCCAATCACTGTCTGTAGCAGATTAGGGATTGGCTGCAGCGTCACATGTCCCTAGTGCCGCAAGCAATGGAATGGGGGGGGGGGCAGAGGATCGGTGAGCTGAGTATTACTTCATTATTTTACAGCATAGAAAGCTATCTATCTATTATCTATCTATCTATTTATCTATCTCTATCTATCTATCTATCTATCTATCTATCTATCTATCTATCTATCTCGTATCTATTATTATATATCTCATATATATCCTATATATCTGTCTCTGTCTCTGTCTATCTATATATCTCTATCTTATATATGTCTATCTATCTATCTATCTATCTATATCTCATATATGTCTGTCTATCTGTCTGTTCACCTATCTATCTGTCTGAGATGGGAATACCCCTTTGATAGTTGATCCATTACTTTCTACTACAGTAAAACCTCTTTGCGACAACCAAACAAAATTCAGTTCAATATGGCCTCCTGGAGAGGTGGTCTTCTCAAAGAAGATGGTCAGTAGGTAAAGTATATGACAGGACTAAAATCTCTCACAGGAAATCTGGTCTAGATAAGGAGGTGGCCATTTGGAGGGGCCTCACTGTAGCTCTGTGCCCTCACCCTCATTTCTCTAGTTGGTGGTGGTAAGATCAGTGGTCTGCTCTCTGCAGCTTCCAGGCAGTTGTGGTGATATAAGCTGGACTGGAGGAAGAAACATCAACAGCCTTGGATATATCTATTATGTTACGCTGATAGCTAAAACCAAGGAAACCCAAAGGAAATTCTGAGAATTACGATGAGAAGAAAGCTTGTCATATAACTCCATGCACTCCTCCTGCCAACAATGAAAACCTTACTGAGCTTGAGGATGGTGGAAACTGTGTTAAGTTTGTCTTTTCTTTAAGGGGTTGTCCATGGTATGTAATACGTGACCACTTAAGTTCATAAATTGCACCACATCTGTTGACATTTACGTAAATTTTGCTGAACTGCAATACCAGACACAGCCCATTCACAGGTGTGGCGCTGTTTCTAGAATAAGGGAGCCATGTTTTCCTGATCCTGGACCACTTCATGCTACAGACATCAGTTTGTTTTTTTTTACACAAGAAGTTACTGCCTGTCAGCAAAGATTGATAGGTGTTCTGCACTCTTTTATATCTCTGTATCTGCAGAGCTTGGGGTTTTTGAAGGCTAAAATTTCCAACGCAAGGTGCCAAAAATAGGAATTTCCAAATGGAACAGGTGACACAGATAGTAGGCCCTGTCGAATAAAAATGGCTGACAGGAAGTAACCTCCCTTTGTACCATAAACTTAGGAGAGGAGATGTCTGGAACACAAATGAATGAGCGGATAAGAGAAAAGCTGAACATAGATACATAAGGGTTCAGGAGAACTATTATGTTTATTTTTTTATTTTTGGAGGTGACCAGATGACAGAGTATTTAGGTCCTTGAGAGCTAAAATGGCTGACGGGGAGTAGTCAGAAACTGATGAGAAGAAAACACAACTCAACGAAAGGAGTCTGTTGGCCAGTATTCGTGTTTGGCTAGAGGAGCATTTTAGTTGATGTCCTACCACCTTCTTGAAAGGGATTGTCTGTTCAGAAAACAACTGCCGTGCCAGTCAGGTGATATTTTCAGGTCCTGCCCCTGGCAACCACCAAAAATCAGCCAACTATAAAATATTATATGGTTGCCCATGTAATGGACATCTATGTAATACAAGGACGGCTCGATTTCCCCAAGTACAGGGCATCGCTCTGTCCTAGTTTATAAAGGGAGGTCCGAGCATCGCCTATGATCGTCGATGTGACCTTATAGACCATATGGACTGTGGTTAACTGGGCCATCTCTGTTTCTTCTTCCTTTTCATTAGCATAGGTTGTCGATGTGTCCTCCTTGATCATGGTCCTGCATCCCTTATAATATTATCTCAGAGTAGACTGTTAGTGTTATACCCATGTCTAACTTTGCCCGTCTGACACTTCTTCTAAGCCAACTTTCAAATGACAATGTGCCTTCAACCTTTTCACTATGGGGGTGTGGGTGTGTGGTTTCAGGACAATTTTCATTACTTATGATGCACAAAAGTAAAAACTATACAATTTTGGGCGTCATCATGCAATTTTGAATTAAAGCTGTGAAAGTCTTAAATATATATCATTTCCTTAAATAGAAGTTCAAGATATCCATAGTTCATCCATGTCCCTTATATCTACGTATATGTCAACATGTACATATCATCAAATATTCACCAAAAATAAAGAGATTAAATAAATCTCTGCAATTTAGATGCCATTAAATATCTGAGTCACAGAGTTGACAAGTGGCCTGATGAAGTACAGGGGATGATTAGATCAGTAGCTGCTTTCACTCTTTGCTTGGTAACATTTCCAGTATCCTTCTGGGGTCACTGGTACAGGATGAATGATGACCGTAACACTCTAAGATTGGTAAAGAGGGGTGATGACATGAAGAAAAGTTCCTCTATCCCCCTCCCTCGAGGTCACTATGGGATGTACAGGAGGAGAGACAACTGTAAAAGTGGCCATACACATTAGGTAGAAGTTGGTTGAGGGTTGAACAGCAGTTGGACAGTCATCTGGTTGAAGATTGATTCACAGACATGGCCACACGTAGTACATGTTGGCCATTACAGTTCCTCAAACTAGCCATACACATTCAATGAAACTGGGCGATGGACTAAAGATCTTTCTGGAAACGTTCTTTCAAAGAAAGATCTTTCATCCACAAATGATCTTCCTTTGAACGAAAGTTCTTTCGTCTGACTATCGGACAAAACTATTGAACATGGGCGACTTCTTTTCACACAGTGATGGTCTGTCATTGGGCTGCTAAAACGATTGTTCGTCAATGAATTTTAACAGATTTGTTTTGGCTAAAATTATCTGTTTTGATAAACTTTAGACTAATGTGTGTGACCACTTTAGGCTACTTTCACACTTGCGTTATTCTTTTCCGGCATAGAGTTCCGTCACAGGGGCTCTATACCGGAAAAGAACTGATCAGGTATATCCCCATGCACTCTGAATGGAGAGTAATCCGTTCAGTTTGCATCAGGATGTCGTTTTGACTGATCAGGCAAAAGAGAAAACCGTAGCATGCTACGGTTTTCTCTCCAGCGAAAATAAGAAACTGAAGACTTGCCTGAACGCCGGATTCATCATTTTTTCCCATAGCAATGAATTAGCGCCGGATCCGGCATTCAGAATACCGGAATGCCGGATCCGTCGTTCCGGCATGCGCAGATCGGTAAAAATGGGAAAAAATGTACAAGACGGATCCGTCGGTCCGCATGACAAGCGGAGAGACGGATCCGTCCTTGCAATGCATTTGTGAGACAGATCCGCACCCGGATCCGTCTCACAAATGCTTTCAGTCAGCGGCAGATCGGCGGATCCGGCGGGCAGTTCCGACGACAGAACTGCCCGCCGGATCACACTGCCGCAAGTGTGAAAGTAGCCTTAACAGGCTGTGAGTAGTAAAGGGGTGATGACATGAAGAAAAGTTCCTGCATCACCCTGGGCTCACTCGACGCAGTAAAGGGGGAGAGATGACAGTAATAGATTGTAACGGAGTGAACGGAGCTTGAAGCAGAAGGCTCCGCGCTCTTTATAGTTTCTGGTGCCGGCAGCTGATCGGCAGGGGTGCTGGGTGTCCGACCCACCCACCGATCTGATTAATGACTTATCCTCTTTAAGGATTCATCCACATAATTCTGAAGGGGAAATATCTGTCGCATATTTAACAATTATCCCAACTTGACCAAATGTTTAACCAACCCTTTGTATATTTCTGCTCTTATATAATATTCTTTCATGATCCCTTACTTTATGTACCTGGTTATGCCTGTAAATTTGGAGACTCTTTAGACATCCAAACTTTTGTAATAATCTTGCCAAAATATACTCAGTTACTCAAAAATTCTGTAGCAACATATAACCTGTGAAGAATATTAAATTGCACCCCAATGTGATTACCATTCAGTGATACTCTCCCCGTATTCCTATATGTCCTATTCCAATACTCTTGATTCAGGCCTCTACATCCCCACTCCACCCCAGTTGACTAGGAAAGGGTGACTTATCTCCTCTAAGGAACCGCAAAATATTAATTTATATACTTGAGGCGTCCTCCCCATACTTCCTGGTTCTTGTACCAAATAATCAATACACTCATTGGATTCAATATCCAGCAACACGGAGTCACTGGATCTAAGAAATGGTGAATATACGGTAATTGATAATTCCTACGCCAGTTCCCACGATCGAGAAGTATCACCCGGTTTAAATACCGGTAAAATATAATATATACCCATTCTGTTTCAAAACCACACATCAGACATGTTAATAATCTCCTTTAAATTAGAATTGCCACATAAAGGGGTAAATCCAGGTGAACTCCTAATACCAACCATCTCTTTCAAAGTTATCCAACACTTATTAAAGGTATTGTCCCAGGAAAAATATTCTGCAGTTTTCAAACCAGCTCTTGGATCTGAACACTTTTGTGATTACATATAATTAAAAAATGTAGTATAGCAGTTCATGCTCCGATGCTCTTCTTAGCCATGTGCTGAATAGCCTACTGGACCCCAGTGACTATAAAGGAATGCGGTGGGGATTCGGTTGGGCAAATTCCATTGTGTTCAGCAATTTTTGCCTCGTTGAATCCTAGCTGATGTGCCGGCGAGAGGCCGGATCCCTGCCGCATCCCATTATAGTCAATGGGGTTGAGTTCGCATACAGCACTCTCCGGCTATGCCGGATCATGAGAACTCCGGCAGATTTCTTTGATATATGTGTGAAAGTAGCCTTAGTCTTGAAAATTAATCGCATCAAATTAAGTTTCACATATTTTTTCCAAATTCTTTGTAATTTTGATACCCAAATATTGACTGAAGGTAGGCAGAGGCACTTCCTCTAATGGAAGAAGAGTAGTCTTGACCAATTAATTTCACGTCCGGATAAGTGCCCAACCTCCTCCACCGCCTGTTTTAATCTTTGGAAGGGGTATTGGCAGTGTCCCTCATACAAAACAGAATGCCGTTTGCCTGGAGAGGTCTTGTTACGACTGCCACCGGGACCGAAGCCACGATTCTCACTATTCTGCCTGATAGATAACGCCAGTGGTTTATCAAATATGTCAAACAACAATGGGAACAAAGCACAGCCGTAAGGTGTAACTCTGGATACACAAATAGTTAATTCAAGTCTCCCGTTACTATTTAATTTAGCACTTGGGGAGCTGTACAACTACTTTACCCAACCGATAAAAAACTTGTCCATGGCTCTACAGAGGAAGTCCCACTCCACCGTCTCAAACTCCTTAGTGGCTTCCAAAGACAGGATGGAGCCGGACCCCCTCCAGCAACGAGAAGACGTAAAGTGTATTTGTTTTGGATAAATTCACACTGCTCAGCCTTCCAGACAGAATTTTTTCAACCAATTTAATACCTGGGATGTCAGTCTGTACGAATCCCTGTCAAGTGGGTCTTTACCATAAAAAAAAAAATAATGGCAATAATCGCCTCCGCATTGAATCTGTGAACCTCCCGACCTTGGCAGACTCCATGATAACCTCCGATAGACATGGGATCAACATCTCTCTGTATCTTTGATAGATTTCAAAAGGAAGGACATCAGAGCCTGGATACGTATTACCCTTAATTGAATTGACAGCACTCACTAGGTCGGCCATTGTAATCTGCGCCTCAAGTAGAGTTCTTCAAACTTCCATCAATTCTGAGAAAGAAATGGTACTCGGATATGAATCCATCTCGTTAGTAGAGGCCCCACTTGTAGGCCTTTATAACTCTAACCTTATATCTTCCTGATTAAAAAGGACATTTCCCCGACAGTTTCGAATCCCAGTAATGTCAACGCAGCATTCCTGATTTTTAATAATTCCAACCAGTAGCTTTCCTCCCTCGTTGCTTTCCTGTTACCATGAGTACAGTGGTCAGAAAAGATCAGCTCCTTTAATCGTTTCTCCCTCAAGAACCCCTCCTGTTGCCTCTCAAAAGACTTCCGTAAAATGGACACTATTTTCACAAAAAGACATCAAATAAAGGCCTTAAAGAGGTTATCCAAGAGTAAGACAGGCCTCCCAGAGTGTCTGATCCACAGTATTGATCATACCTACCTGGTCTCTGCTGCTGGGTTCGGTGTCTGAGGCTCCTAGGTCACCTTTTCCTCCAGTACTGAGATCAACATCTGTTGACGCGGGAACACATAGTCAATACAACCGTTTCGGGAATCAGATCTGTAACCAATCCCAGTAAAGACAAACCTTTGGGGAGCTGACTCCTGGAAGTGCCAATTTAGAGCTAATAAACTCAGATATACATTTCCAATACTGCTGTATTACCGGACAAGACCAAATCATGTGAAACGGCGAACCCCTCTGTTCTCCACATCTGGTACATGAAGGATTGGGAAGGCTACGTATAAGGAATAAACGCACCGGTGTCAGGTACACCCTGTGTAGCCACTTAACCTGAATAAATTGGTCTCTAGCACTCTCTGCCGTGGACCGCCATGTAGAGCTCAATTCCTTCACACTATCTATCAAACGAGCGTTTCAGTGGTGACTCCTGGTTCCCCATTATCTCTCTGTAAAAGGTTGAGATGGGCTTACACAGTGTAACTCTCCGAGCTATGGATTCAATAGGGCCACATTTCAACTTAAGGGGACCCTTCCCAAACTGTGCAGCACAGGCATGTTGAAGCTGAAAAGAACAGTACAGACTTGTTGTAATATTGGTGTTTGAAGAAAGAGAACATTTCCTTTTTCTTTCTTCACAGTACAGAGGCGTAATATGCTAGGTGTTTACAACTCTCATATAGGGCACTAAAGCTCAATGGTTGCAGTTCATTCTAGTTAGCACTCTTATTTGAAGTCAATGGGGCTGAGCTGCAATACCAAGCAAAGCTGCTATACGGTGTACAGTGCTGTGCTTGGTAAGCGCCCGGGGGTTGCTACACTCACCAGAGCTCCAGTGAGCATAGCAGCATCCCGAAACAGCTGATTGGCGGGGGTGCCAGGACTGGGAGCTCCCGCCAATGTGATATTATGACCTATCCTGTGGATATCAGTATTATTTCCCGGATAACCCCTTAAACTCTATTATTCAGAAAGAATGTCACTGCTGTTATGGCTGACGGTATAACTGTAGGAACCCTTACCAGACCCCACCAGTCACACTCGTATTCACTCAGTAGGCCCCACTTGACACGTCTTGGCTTCCAGCCCGCCTCTACCCACTGGCGGATCCAGGGGGGGGCAACGGGGCAATTGCCCCCCCCCCCCCCCCCGAGCTGCTCAGAAGTGTGGGGGGGGGGGGGGCGGCGGCGGGCACAGGGAGATGAACACTTCCATTGTGGAAGCGTTCATCTCCATAGTCAACTGTATCGCCGTCCTCAGGACAGCGATACAGATGACTGTGCTGAGGCAGGGGAGGGAGAGGCGTGTCCCTTTCCCTTCCTCTGATAGGCTGCAGGAACTAGGCCGGCAGCCTATCAGAGGCCAGCGCAGGCCGTACAGCGCAGGACACAGGCCGGAAGAGGCCTGCCAAGGAGGTAAGTATAAGTGTTTATTTTTTTTTGTGTACAATACTGGTGGCTACTGGCACATAATGGGGGACTCTGGCTACCGGCACATAATGGGGGTCTCTGGCTACCGGCACATAATGGGGGTCTCTGGCTACTGGCACATAATGGGGGGCTGTCATTACTGGCACATAATGGGGTGCTGTCATTACTGGCACAAGGGGGGGGCTGTCATTACTGGCACAAGGGGGGGGGGGCTGTCATTACTGGCACATGATGGGGGGCACTATAGGAGCATCTACTGAGGCCACAAAGAAGGGGTGTTTTATATGGGGGGCTCTGTACAGTAGAATTTTATACTGGGACACATTATGGTGGTTACTATGAGGAAGGGAGGAGAGGAGTACTATGGGGTCATCTACGGGGGGCACTAAGAAGGTGTATTTTATACTTATTTTATACTTATGGGGGACACTGAGGGCATCTACTGGGGTATTTTATACTGGTACATTATGGGGGGCACTAGGAGGAAGGGGGAGAGGAGCACTATGGAGGCATTTACTGGGGGCACTATATAGGGGTATTTTATACTGACACATTATGTGGGCACTATGGGGACATTAGCTCAACTGGGGGCATTACAAGGGGGTATTTTTTGCACTGTCACATTATAAGGAGAATTATTTCTACTGGGGGCATTATGATGGGCTTTATTACTCCCCCATGGTATGACCCCCTAGTAGCAGCACCAGCCTCTCCCTGCTCTGCTATCCCTCTGCCCCTTCTCCAAATCCTTATTATGAAATCTTTCTCATTAGGATAAAACACAACATCAGCTCCACCGAGCCCCCGGCGAAGTGGTGAAGTGGTGTCCGAGATCCCCAAGGGCCAAGTCAAGTAATTGTACGTTTTCATGTGAAATATGTTTATGTCCGCTACACTGTGTAGTCTGTTCTATAAGCACCATTGTTTTGTGGCGGCGGACAGAAAATAATCTGGAAGTGCCCCTCCCGAGACCAGGCTCTGGATCCGCCACTGCCTCTACCTGTGCAATGGAGTGCTCTCATGCTCAGATGCTGGCAACCCCTCCTGCTAGAAACTAATCATTCTCGTTGTCAGCTACCATGCATCGCCTGCAACCCATAATCCAAAGATGTACGGTCATGGAGTAACATAATTTCATAAGTACACAGTTAAACAAGTACCTGTACAAGTGCATTGCTAAGATCTAATAAGATCAGGGGCACGAGCCCTGAGGTATATGTTTGCCCTCACCCCAAAAAATATATTGAAGACAGCATAGCTATAAACAACATGGAAGACATTTTAGGTTTAGATACACTACCTCACTGCCTCAAACTGCAGAGTTTGCTGCACCACACAGTAATAATGGTTCCTCAGGTGCCCCCTATAAAAGTTGTTCACTCCATGGTGCACCACACAGTAATAATGCACCACACAGTAATAATGCACCACACAGTAATAGTGCACAGCAATAATGGTTCCTTATTGCCCCCACAGTAGTAGTGGCACTCTTTGTGCCCCCACAGTAATGGTGCCCCCACACACAAGTGCCCTCTCCCAGTATTGTTGCCAACTTAATGTCCTCTAGTGTAGTGTAGTCGCACCCACACAGTGCCCCACACTAAATATTGGTGGCCACCCCACTCTGTTTTGGGGCCCCTTAGTGCCTCCAGTAAGTAATGATACCTCGTAGTGCCCTCAGTTTGTTATGGTGTACCCATTGTGTCTTACACAATGTAACGTTGGCACCCTTTAGAGTTCCACACTATGTAATAGTGCTCCCCCCTTCTTTGTTATGGTGCCCCTCTGTGCCATCCTCTCAATAATAGTGCCCACTTTTATTGTTCCCACCTAGGGATAGCACCACAATGAAAAACAAACAAACAAAAACACGAATACTTACCTCCCGATGAACATAGATTCTGCAGTCTTTGAGACACGGTCCCTCGCGTCCTAATGTGGTATAACGGCTACTGAGGAGTGCCACCCTGGTGTCTCGTGGGGCTGCAGACCAAAAGCGGCCCAAGACGGAATGGCAGAACCAGGGAGCTGACGGCTCCCAGCTCTGCCACAGTATTCAACCGTATCTACGTCCTGAGGATGGAGATGCAGTTGTAAGTGGCAGTTAACCAAAGTTCCAGGGCGCCAGTCCAAAAATCCAGGTCTGGATGCCTGGTGCTATCGACGCCTCTGTACATGCAATAGCTGAGCAATCTCTCAAGCAACCAAGCAGTAAAAGGAGCAAATAAAACAAGCGGTGGAAGAAGAAGACATGGTTAACCCCCCCCCCGTACCTGTCGACTCTGATCCGGGTAATTAATCGTAGATGTATATTCTGCACTATTCATTACCCGTATGGCCTAGGCTATTAATTACGTCAAAGCTCCCTCTTTTCCTGATCCAAGCAGACGACGTACAACCCCGTTAAATCGTTCCATGGCTTTATTTGATATTCTACAGAAGTTTTACTTACAGCATGGGAACCTGCGGGGTTACCTCGGAGAGCGAAATTAAAAAACGTCTCGAGCCCCGAGTTTAGCCGTGGCATTATGGGAGTCCTTAATTGGGGAGGGTTATATATAGGAGTCAGTGTTCTAATTGGCCATTACCCAATATGTAGCGCTCTGATCCCGACCTATAACGCCAGCCGCTGGTGACGGGTCTATAATCTGCTATATGAGCTGACGTCATGCTCCCTCACGGCTTCCTCCGCTTCTCTTATTGACTAAAAAAAAAATACGACATGTCCATTATTAGTCTTTAGGGAGGAAAGGGAATGTTCTCTGCCAGTGTAATGCATTCATTTACTCGCAGTTCACGAGGTGATGTATGAATTTTTACAACCATGTTATGTTAACAAGATTATTTACTCACTGCCAAAAATATAGAAGCAGCATATGTATAGGAAGGCATGCTAATTAAGAGCGCTTGTCCGGGCCGCGTGTGGCTTTCATCTAGCAGATATCACATCTGCTCGTAGCATGCAGAGTGAGATTAACCTCAGGAACCCCAGAGCACCCACAGCTCCGAGCAAGACCGAGCGCAACGTACAGGAATGCCTGGGGTTAAGGCTTTTACGTCTGTTCCAGCTCTACCCTCAGGAAGGATGACAGAAAGACGTCCGCTGACATTTACCACCAGGTATAATCGCGAAGCGCCCTTCAATTATTCATGGGCCCTTTGTTCGAAATTTTGAAAAGCTGTCGATGTGAGAAGCCGGCATGGAACGAGTACTCCTCTTCCAGACACCACAGACCATGGATGACCTCAGTGTCTTCTGCATTTTCCATGCCACACCAGTGTCAAGAATGGAACGGGTGCGACCCACGGTTCATCGTACAGTGATTCTTCACCTTTCCGATTTACCTTTGTAAAGCTGAGTCCTTGGATTCATCACTTTTCTGCCTGCAGTATGTAAGGGTACTTTCACACTTGCGTTGTTTGATTCCGGCAGGCAGTTCAGTTGCCTGAACTGCCTGCCTTATCAGGCAAACTGTATGCAAACGCATGTCATTTTTCTGACTGATCAGGCATTTTTCAGACTGATCAGGATCCTGATCAGTCTGAAAAATGCCTGATCAGTCAGAAAAATGCATTGCAATACCGGATCCGTTTTTCCGGTGTCATCAGGCAAAACGGATCAGGTATTTATTTTTTTCTCATTTTTAAAGGTCTGCACATGCGCAGACCGGAAGGACGGATCCGGCATTCCGGTATTTTGAATGCCGGATCCGGCACTAATACATTCCCTATGGAAAAAAATGCCGGATCCGGCATTCAGGCAAGTCTTCAGTTTTTTTCGCCGGAGATAAAACCGTAGCATGCTACGGTTTTCTCTTTTGCCTGATCAGTCAAAATGACTGAACTGAAGACATCCTGATGCATCCTGAACAGATTACTCTCCATTCAGAATGCATGGGGATATGCCTGATCAGTTCTTTCCCGGTATAGAGCCCCTGTGACGGAACTCTATGCCGGAAAAGAAAAACGCTAATGTGAAAGTAGCCTTAGAGAGCGGGAGGAGCTGAGCAGATTGATACATAGTTTTGTGGGGTAATTTTATTGATTTTCTTGCTTTTTCTATCTATGCTTAGAAGTCCGGTGGGCGGTCATTGAGTAAGACCGCCCACTGGACTCCTAAGCATGAGAAGCAGGGGTTTAGATCAATAAGTTTCAAGTTATAATACATTTTTCTCCATTATATTATATATCAATCTGCTCAGCTCCTCCTGCTCTATATCATGACACTGGCAGACTTTAAAGGGAGCTTGACACCTTATTTTCATGGACTAAAAATGACACATATCATGTCAAACATACCTTTGTCCCTTTTGCAGCATTCCAATCACCCAGAAAACTGTCTTTGATATGTTAATAAGGCACCAAGTGCCCAAGCCCTCCCCTCTAAATAAGTCCTAGCGCCTCCCCCTTTCCATCTAATGTCACAGTTTCCTTCTGCCAAATCTTGCCTTGCTTCACAGTATGTACTGTGCAAGAACTGTGCAGTCAAGGAACACTGGAACAGAGGACGGGCATTGGAAAGGAACAGGACTGGAGCCCTACGACGCATGCACAGTGCATAGAGTGAAGCCGATTCCACATCACACTATAAATCAGAGGGTACATGCACAGACAAAATCAGAGACACAAAAGGGCCCTGCTCACAAGAGCTTACAATTTACGAAGAAATAGGAGTGAAACAAAAGGTAGATTCCGCTGTAGACAGTAGATCTCACTGGATACTGTTTGTCCTTATGGAGAGCACCAGAGCTGGGGTAGGGAGTCTTAAAGACCTTGCAATGCTTCTTGGGAAACAGGACATGCAGATAAGCTATCTTCCAAAAGAAATAAATCTGTCTCAGTAGTGCCACGTGTTGGAGGTAGCTAACAGGCCTTCTGACATAGCTAAGGATATTAGTCAAACCAAGAGCCTTCTCCAAAAGGAAACCCATCTGCAGACACTTGTTCATCAGTACAGAGCAGGGTGGAGTCATTTCAAGACCATGGGCTGTATGTACCCCCAGGTTCTTTTGAGGGTTCCCTGGAATGGAAAAGAAATTCCTCCTGTTGGGAATCACTGACGTTGCCCAATCGAGTTTTCTGGTTGTGAATAAGAAATTGATAGGGAGTGACCTTCATCTCCAGCACCAGTTTTTTCCCAAGAAGCCTGCATTATGCCCACCCCTTGATCCCTGTCTTTTTAGTTGGACACCTTTCATTGGGCATCTTCAAGCAATTTGTTTCCATTTATATTATTAATTACTACCCACAATTCCACTTATTCCATAAAAAAATTGATTGATGAGTAGAATAATAGCGGATCGACATCCTCCACCCTCCAGCTCCTCAACATCACATTGACGTCAAAGCATGGAAAGGGGTTTTAGCTGTTAATGATGACCTATGGATCGGTCATCAATATCAATAACCTGGAAAACCCCTTTAGACTAAAACTCCCTGATACGCTTCTGGGGACCGCATCATTTTCACTTGAAGTCTCTGCAAGGGAGGAGTTTTCGAGGAGCTCTCCAATGAGTTTAGATGGCTACTTGCCCGTCAACACATTGGATCTTCATTCTTTAGTGGAACACGGCATGGTCACCTTCAATACTGCAGAAAAGCTGGTGGCTTCGATTACTCCTAGTGTGTATTACAGAAGGTGACTGTATAGGTCTTCAGTATGGAGGTATCTGAAAAAATTCCAAGCTGGATAGCCCCTTTTCGATTTCCATGATGGTTGTATGAACATCATAGATGGTAGATCACCTACTTGCGGATCCTCTCTCTCCTCTTAGCTGCAGTAGAATGAAGACCAGATAGAGCAAGAGCATCTTCCAAACTGGAGGACCTCTGTGTATGGCCAACAATATGTGACTAACTTGCCATCCAGTTGGGACATCCTCATTGATATATAAACCATGCAGTTGCCCGTTTCAGCCCATGCAAACTTTTGTATGTTTTTGAATTACCTTCCTTTCTTTTGTGTGTGAATCCGCTATAATTCCTCGCCAGGTCTCGTAGCTTTGGCACTGACAGTTACACTCTTCATCTCGGCCTCTTTCGTCACTCCTCTGAATGGCGGTGACACAGTGAGGAGGAAATGGCACTTGACAGGGCCATGACTATGAGTGCCAAATGTAAAAAGAGGCAGGAAAACGAAGAGGCCGCAACAAAACAAGCCGTGGATTGGCGACGGCTGCTGAAGATGCTTCATTGTAATGGCTTTTGACAGTGCAGAGAATGATGCTAACGACTTATTGAGGAGCTCAGCAATCATGTGCGAGGGAAGGCGAGTCCCCAGCCGCATGGGACGCCAGCTCGTGAGTCATACTGCAACAATTTCGCCCATCGGCCATAAAATCACAGCGCTTCAGTTACAGCTCCTATTAGATGCAGTTAATGTTTTCCTACTGTACACATCCCTCTGTACTGGGTGCACTTCCAAGGAGCGTGGGTGTATTAACCCTTTGGGTTCCTTCTAAGCTTTGCTTCTGAAACTGCTCTGTATTCACAGTACAAGACAGTAAAAGTGCAACTGTCAGCATGATCAACTCTGTTAAACCAGACAATGTATGGTGAGGTTGACCCTGCTGATTAAAATGACCCATGTCTTGTGAAAATCCGTTACAGTGTTCCAGAGAAAAGAGACTTTTATTCCTTATGCAAATGAGACCATTAGTACACCTCAGCTGATCAGCTTTCTAGTGCTGGCCACGACCCTCATTTGTATAAAGATTGAAAGTCTTTTTTTTTTTTTTTCTCTCGGGAACTCCAAAACTAATTTTTACATCAGCAGGATCAACCCTATGCCTGCCTTAATTGACAGGTGCTCTTTAAAGGAATTGTCCAGGATTAGAAAAAGATGGCAGCTTACTTCCAAAAACACCACCACACCCGTGTATGTGATATTGCATCTTGCCCCATTCAGTTCAAAAGAGCGGAGTTGCAATACCAGACACAACCCACTGACAAGGGTGGCACTTTTTCTGGAAGAGAGTTGTCATGTTTTTGTAATTCTGCACAACCCCTCTTCTAGATCTTATCTGCTATGCTGATTCGTTTCTAATGATATCTTTATAGCGTCCAGAGCTTTGTTTTTCTAGTAGATTTTGAGGGGGGGGGGGGGACATTGAGGCTGGAACTCTCATGAGGCACTGTGGATGCCACAGATACACACCCCTTAGTGTCTGCAAAACCAGATTTTGAAAAGGCCCAGGCCAATTTATGTTATGCCACTAATGCCTTCCATAAAGGTTTAGTTTCCCCTTAAAAAGAGGTTCTGCAGCAGCTGAGTTTATTTCGTAAAGTATAACGTCCCCTTGGAAGCTTACGGCACACTACTGATACATTAAACTCAATAATAACACATCATGCAGAAACTAACAAGCTCCCTCTAGTGGTGACTTAAGACAGACAGAATTTTGGCATTCAAAAGGGTTGTACAGGAGAAAACAGCGCTACACCTCTCCAAAGGTTGTGTATCGTATTGCAGCTCAGCCCCGTTCACTTCAGTGGCGCTGAGCAGCATTAACACACACAACCCATGGACAGGTGTAGCTTTTTTTTTTAAGAAGCAGCCATGTTTTTCTAATTTCAGGTCCAGATGGGTTTTACCAGTTGGCAGTGTCCCTGCACGGTCTGTCAGTGTCAGCACAAATTGAATTGTGTCATACTGTGCAAGGACACCCCCCAAAAGGTAACGCTAGTAATTCATTCATAACTTCTAGCAGGAATAATAAAAGAATGGCACAACATACAGTCCTAAGAAAAGTTATTCCAGAACTGTTATTACAAGGAAGATGCTCAGTCGACTGCTAAGTCGGGGAAGCCGCGTTCAGCCTGGAAGATGTGGCTGCACATGGACCGTGTTTCCCAGGGTCACGCGCCTGAACTCTATAGGATATGTTCACATTAAGATATCCGATTAGTGTCAGATAGGTGCAGGTCCCACCTCTAGGACCCGCTCCTATCTCCAGAATGGGGGTCACTGAAGTGAACAGAGAGCAGCCGGGCTTTGTGCAGCCACCCTCCCTTCTTCCACACTATGGGAGCCCTTAAAATAACTGAGCTCCAGCTTGACTTTTTCCAGCAGTTCCATAGTAGGGAATAGAGACGTGGCTGCGCTTGCGCAGTGCGCTCTCCATTCACCGCTATGCGACTGGATATAAGAGTGGGTCTCAGAGGTGGGACCAGCACCTATCTAACATTGATGGCATATCCAGGCGTTATGCCATCAATGTCACAGATGGGCCAACCTGTTAAAAGGAAGTCAAATGAGAGAATGTCCCATTCCCAAGTCAACTTGAATGGTTTTTCGAGGCACAGGATATGAGATATCGAGGAAACAAAAACTTACCCTTCTGCCTTAAAAACAAAGAAAAAAAGTTCCTTAATAGAGCCGAGTCCATGTTATATTAAAGTGTCCTTAAAGGGGTTTCTCATTCTTATTTCCCAATAAGCCACAAAGAAAACGATGCAGAGACTGAACATGTGAAACAAGGCGCCTTAGAGTAGAATGACCCCGGCTGTTCTCCTCGACTTCTCCGTTGCTTTTATATCAATGACCCCTTTTGTGTAAATCATTCCTCATCCTCTTGTTAACTGACTTTCAGACAAGGGGGGGGGGGGGGCTCTCACCACAGCTCCAATTGTGGGAGTCTGGTTAAAAGCTTCTGACTCATAGCTACAGTCACAACAGAAGAACATTGCCCACTAGCTCGAAGACTAGATACCATCAGTTGTTTGATTTTTAGATGTTGGCGTGGTAGGATGAGAAACACGGCTTTTGAAAGAATATCAGTATCATAAAGTGGCACGGGATGTTATATCTCTTGGGAGACACCGTGCAGGAATGACTGGAGGTCATCATGTTTTAAGTGGTGACTGGGGAACAAATGGACATGTGAGAGTCTCGTCAGGAACAGGAATTTTATTGACAGTTTGAGAAAAATCACCAGAATCTTAAGAGTGGTGGACACAGTCATGGTTGGCCAAGAAGTCTAGTTGGTCATAGGTGGAGGCAAATTGTGGTGGTAGGACTTACGATGTCACTGTGCAGAGGGACTATTCTAATGAACAGCTCCATTAATTCAGAGCTCCTACGTTTCTAAGTCTGGAAGATGAATAAAAAGTTATCTATTCCATTTTCAGCTTCAGACATGTCTTTTATTGGGCCTAAAAGGGCTATGAGCCCAATTTTCTAGAAGGTAAGGAAGGATTACTTGTAATGGTGATAATACCATCCCTGGACTTCTTACTACTGGGGACACTTTGTGTTGCTCAGTCATGTCCCTTGTCCCAGATGTAGTAAAGTCCACAGTCTTTAGACTTTGACTTCCTTGATCATTCTGTAGTTCTACAAAATAGTTCTAGTTCTACAAAATATTTGTGTTGGTAGCATCATTGATGTAAACCATAATTTTTTTCATTCTGATTTAGGTTCTGAGCACTTGACAAGTTTCCAAGTTGTTAGACACCTGGTCCTTAAAGGGGCTGTCCAGTATTTTTATATTGATGGCCTGTCTTCAGGATACATCATCCGTATCAGATCAGCAGGTGTCCAAATCATGGCACCCTGCTAATCAACTGTTTGGTAGTAGCTCCTTTGCTGGAAGTAAGCTCCAGATCTACATAGTTCCGTCCATTGTGTAGTGGATGAAGTTGGTTACTGCAATGTTGACCTTATTCTCTTGAACAGGAGCAGTGCTGCAGTAACCAGCTCTGACCACTAAGAAATGGATGGAGCTGTGTAGTTCCAGCACATACTTCCAGTGGCGGAACTACAGGCAACAGCTGATAGGCGGTGGTGTGGGATGTCAGACCCCCGCTGATCTGATATTGATGGCCTTTCCTGAGCATAAGCCATCAATATCAAGATCCTGGACAACCCCTTTAATTGAGGTGACAGACTCCCTTTATAGGTGTTCCTGTCAGCAGTAACTTTTTAAGTTTTACCGCTATATAGGGCCTTTTTTTTTGCCGCACAAGTTGTATCTTTTTTACGGCACCCTTTCCAGGTATCTACATTGAAACCTCTGTGGTCTTCTAAAGGAGTGGTCCTTTCAAAGAAGATGGCCAATAGGATAATATATGGTGGAAGCGAACTCTGGACAGATTATCTGGTCTAGATGAGGGGTGGTTTTCTCAAAGAACATAGCCAATAGGATAATACATAATGGAAGTGAACTCTGGACAGGTCATCTGGTCCAGATAAGAGGTGGTCCTCTCAAAAAAGATAGCCAATAGGAAAATACATGGTGAAAGCGAACTCTGGACAGGTCATCTGGTCTTGATGAGGGGTGGTTTTCTCAAAGAAGATAGCCAATAGGAAAATATATGGTGGAAGTGAACTCTGGACAGGTCATCTGGTCTAGATAAGAGGTGGTCCTCTCAAAAAAGATAGCCAATAGGATAATACATGGTGAAAGCGAACTCTGGACAAGTCTAGATGAGGGGTGGTTTTCTCAAAGAAGATAGCCAATAGGATAATATATAGTGGAAGTAAAATCTGTCACAGGTAATCTGGTCTAGCTAAGAGGTGGTTTTCTCAAAGAGGGGGATTTTTGGAGCGGTTTCACAGTGGCCTGTTGTGATTCTCCTACATTATGGTTCAAATCTAGATGTGACTTGGAACCTAGAGGCCACTGTCAGTAATCTATGGTACCTCAACCTGGCTGTAGGTTGCTGTTATCAATGTAAAGTCCTAACATTGGATAACACAAGGCCCATGACAACACGACACCTTCCAATCATATAGTTATGGATCTGTACAGGAACATAAGTCACCAAGTTATTTCTCCAACCTGAAATTGTTAAGACCATGGGAACAAGCCGTTATTAATCCCATGAGTCCTCCTGATGGAGACCCTACAGACATAGCTCGCGGAGCCAACTGGACAAAAATAAAATAAAAAATCTGCACACATTTTACTTTTCCGAAATATTTTTATTGCTGCAGAGATTTATGAGAACGACGTTATGAGAAACACATTGTAGGTTTTAAGAAAGAATAGGTGTATAAAATAGTGCCGCCGGCCCTGGCTGTGGTCCCTGCTCAATAACATCACCGCTCGACTCTCCACCGCTATTTATGCTGCATGAAATCTCCCTTTTAGGGTCAGTTCTGGGCTTGTATATACAGCCCCACACTCGCGCTGGTTTCTGTAGCTGGAGAAACCTCTGTGTGACTGCAAAAGCCTTAGCGCCTTATAGTGAGACAAGAAAGATGACGGCTTTGAGCTATGGCGTCCAGTCATATCCCTGAGAAATGCCACCTGGAATATGACTGGTTAATGTTGGGGGGGGGGGGAACATATATGCCTATATGACCCTCCTGCAACTTTAACGCCATTTAGAATATTTTAGCAACTTTTCCAAAAATGAGTTGCTTCTATGTAGAATTGAATGGGTAAGATTGTGCAGATCTATTTTAGAACAAGTTTTATGCCGCCTGGTGTTGCGGTTGCATAAAATAATGCATTCCTGTAGAAGCCTCTGTCAAAGTGGTAGACTGGCGCAAATCTAAACTAAGTGGTATTAGCCACAGCCTCAGAGTGATGACAGCTGCACCCACAGACATCAGGTGAAATGGACACTTCCTACTGACCAAAAATGTAGAGACCCTCCTGATATAAAGAGAGTGCGGTATTATCTGGTTACTGTATGGCGCTGTAGTATAAGCACTATCTGGCAGTATTAGGTCATTGCTGAAATACTTTGTAATACTGACAATGTACTACATAGCACTATTATGGCGGAACTTTTTGAAACTATTTCACAGGTACTGTTGACGGTAACATGTAAAAAATATTGTAGTGGGTGTGGCCATAGTATTGGGAGGAGCCTAGGATATTTTATGCCTTTTCCTCAACGTTAATCATTTCTGGGTAGTTTTTCCCATTTTTACATCACCTATTGCGCAGTTTAGAAGAAAATCTGCTGCAATCTGGAAACCATCAACAAGAAGGCTAGTTGCTTTGTACAGATCCTAGTATGACTTTAGTTTTAATTACATTACGTCTTGTATGGCGTAATATCTGGTGTTCATCAAAACACGAACATCCAACTCGTACATTAACATCTGACTTTGCAGATCCATAGGCTAATGAGCCGGGGCAATCAATGAAAGCACGTTTGTAATACGGATGGAGCTGTATTGAGTCCTTCAGAGCAGGAACTGCTCTTTTCCATCCACTGTAAGATTCTTATGCCCCTCTAGGTCATATCGTTATGTTAACAAGTCATTCAGACCGATAGACACCTCAGAACACCCTTGTGCACCCACCGTACTAAGCAGATATGTCACAAACTGACATATCCATCAACAGCAGCTTGTTGATGGTTTCCAGCTAGCAGAAATTAGACATATTTTTTTTATACAGGTGATGCAGATATATAGCAGAGAAGCTGGATTTTACATTTGCTGACTATAGAGCCAATGTTAATGAATGGTAGGACTTTAAATAAGTTCATATACTTATTAATAGCGTATTTGAAGGTATTTATTAGTATTTTATCCCAAGGATCAGGAAATGGCCTCCGGGGGTAACATGACCCGAAAAGTCTCTCTTATAAATTAATGCAGACAAGAACCTGGATATGGTAGAAGAACACCAAACCCTGTTAAGGCACAATGTGAAATCCTTGTTTTCCCTTTGTACTTATACGGTATTATTTATAAGGCAGGGGCCCAATTACTGCATATTAAATGAAGGAAACAGTAAATTCCTTCCTTGACTCAAAGCCGCAGTTTATAGAAATAAACTGCAATGTAATTTCACAGTCACCATTTTCTACCCTGGACTTTTTTTATTTTTTATTTTTCGAAATTCTGATTATCTGTCAATTGGTGAAAAGCCTTTGCAATTTGCAGCATGGTTATAATAATACGAGGCGTACACTCCCCGGGAGATTATAAAGTTAATGAAAATTTGGAGCATTTTATTGGCTCAGAGTCTGATTTGTCGTGAATAGAAAATGTTGAATCTTGGACTGACTTATATTAGTCATGTTATTAACTGACAACGTAAGGGGAAGTTTATGGATACCATCTCAGGGACCCCCTATGTGAATATCGTCATTAAGGGAAATGAAAGAGGTCTTGATATTGATGGCCTGTCCTCAAGGTCATCAATATCAGATTAGTGGGGGTCCAGTTCCTGGTGAGCGTTCCAGCCTCTTCCTAGGACAGTGACGGCACGTTCATCGATCACGTGACCTAGGCGCAGTTCAGTACCATGCAATACCAAGTACAGCCACTAAACTATGTATGCAGCTGTGCCCGATAAGCTGAGAGGAGGCCGTGCAGCTTCCTCAAACAGCTGATCGGCAGGGATGTCAGGAGTCGGACCCCCACCTATATGATATTGATGACTAACCTGAGGATCGGTCATAAATATTAAACCCCTTTACCAGTTGGAAACCCCCTGACGGATCCCCAAATAAAAAGATAATAAACTCTCTAATATATCATAAAATTATTTTCCTTTCACCCTAAACTTCATTGATCTCCATTGCTTCAGCGTTTACGACAATAATGACTTTGGCACCTGACGGCAGAAGCCAATTACAATGATGTGATGTCCATAACGAAGAAGTCACATGGCCAGTTGCTGCCAACCGTGGTGGCATGCTATCCCTAGTGAAGGAGTTTTCCCACAAAGTCTGGTTGTGTATGATTGGACCGGATCCCCAGCCATCTCTTGAACAAGAGCGGTGGTAGATATGCCAGTCATACATCTGTCACCTATGTTGGAATATGTGATAATATACGGGAGAACTTAGGGTTGGCACGTTACCATGGCTGTGTCACGGATGGTGTACAGGAAACGAGACAATGCAATACAATAATGACTCACTGGATCCACAACTAATGAACAAAAGGGAGACCCCTACATGAGACCTGCCACTCTCCCTAATTGCTCAGCCTATGCGAACACCCCAAAGGTGGATGGGCGCATATCCACGTACCTCGGCTATCTAATACCTGAAGACCCTACAATAGTGAAGGGACACGACCACCGGCTCCCTACACTAGACACGGAGGGAGTCAAGGTCACCTGAAAATCCAGCAGACAGAAAATCACAAATAAAGGAACAGCACTTATCTTGCAGAGGACTGGGAAATAGAAACAGCAAGCACACACACTCCAGGAAGTTGTATAAGCCGCAACCTAATGCATCATGGGGAGGAACTTAAAGGGAAGCAATCAGTCCAACTGCATGACAGCTGAGATAGACTAACGAGATGAGGAACTTAACCAAAACAAAGAAACTCAAGGAGGAGGATCTGGAAAGCTCCTGTCAGAGCTTCTCAACTGTCTGGTTGTGACAGTACCCCTCCCTCTACGAGTGGACTCCGGACACTCAGGGCCCACCTTCTCAGGATGGGACCTATGGAAAGCCCTGATGAGACGAGTGGCCTTAATGTCCGTCACTGGGACCCACATCCTCTCCTCAGGACCATAACCCTCCCAATGAACGAGGTACTGGAGGGAACCCCGGACAAGACGAGAATCCACAATCCTAGAGACCTGAAATTCAAGATTTCCATCAACCATAATCGGAGGAGGAGGCAAAGGCGAGGGTACAATAGGTTGAACATAAGGTTTCAATAAGGACTTATGAAAAACATTATGGATCTTCCAAGTCTGAGGAAGATCAAGACGGTAGGCAACAGGATTGATGACAGACAGGATCTTGTAAGGCCCAATAAACCTAGGACCCAACTTCCAGGAGGGAACCTTCAATTTGATATTCTTGGTAGACAACCACACCAGATCACCAACATTCAGGTCCGGACCAGGCACACGTCTCTTATCTGCCACACGCTTATATCTCTCACTCATGCTCTTTAGATTATCCTGAATCTTTTGCCAAATAGATGACAAAGACGAGGAGAATCTGTCCTCATCAGGTAAACCAGAAGACCCCTCTCCCGAGAAAGTCCCAAACTGCGGATGAAACCCATATGCACCAAAAAATGGTGACTTATCAGAGGACTCCTGACGACGGTTATTTAAAGCAAACTCAGCAAGAGACAAAAAAGAACACCAATCCTCCTGATTCTCCGCCACAAAACAGCGCAGATATGTCTCCAGATTCTGATTGACGCGCTCTGTCTGGCCATTCGACTGCGGGTGGAAAGCAGAAGAGAATGACAACCGAACCCCCAAGCGAGAACAGAAAGCCTTTCAGAATCTGGAAACAAACTGCGTGCCCCTATCAGAGACTATGTCTGAAGGAATACCATGCAATTTGACAATGTGGTCAATAAATGCCTGCGCCAGCGTCTTAGCATTGGGCAAACCAGGAAAAGGGATGAAATGCACCATTTTGCTAAAACGGTCCACCACCACCAGAATCACAGTCTTCCCCGAGGAACGAGGCAAGTCCGTTATGAAGTCCATGGACAGATGTGTCCAAGGACGGGAAGGAATGGGTAAGGGAAGGAGAGGACCTGATGGCCGTGAATGAGGGACTTTGGCACGAGCGCAAGTCTCGCAAGCTGCCACAAAACCCTCAACCGACTTACGAAGCGCAGGCCACCAGAATCTCCGAGCGATGAGATCCAGTGTGGCTCTTGCCCCCGGGTGCCCAGCAAGGACCGTATCGTGGTGTTCCTTAAAAATCTTGTGTCTCAAAGCGAGAGGCACAAACAACCTCCCAGGAGGACAAAGGTCAGCAGCCTCTGACTGGGCTGCCTGCACCTCTGCCTCCAATTCAGGAAAAAGAGCAGAGACCACCACACCTTCAGCCAAAATGGGACCCGGGTCTTCAAAATTCCCACCTCCCGGAAAACAACGTGACAGGGCATCTGCCTTCACATTCTTAACCCCAGGGCGGAACGTGACAACAAAATTAAACCTTGAAAAGAACAAAGACCATCTGGCCTGTCTCGGGTTCAGACGCTTGGCTGACTCCAAGTAGGCCAGATTTTTATGGTCAGTAAACACGGTAATAGGGTGTCTGGCTCCCTCTAGCCAATGGCGCCATTCCTCAAAAGCCAACTTGATGGCCAACAATCAAATGGGGAAGCAATCAGTCCAACTGCATGACAGCTGAGATAGACTAACGAGATGAGGAACTTAACCAAAACAAAGAAACTCAAGGAGGAGGATCTGGAAAGCTCCTGTCAGAGCTTCTCAACTGTCTGGTTGTGACAGGCTGTCAACGGTTGCCCACAAGGCCATTATTCCTACATCAGAACAGGGGGACCAGTGAAGAATTCTAAGGGTTGTATTGGTTACGCGAGGACCCTTGATGCCGCATTTCTATTGGCATTCGCTCAACCAAGATGTGGAGTGTGAAGGGAGTCCCTGGTATTGACCCTTTAACCCCTGTACACTGATATGGACCTGAGGTTGCAATCCCTTAAGTAGTCTCAAATTGTCTCTTTAGTGTCACAATTGGCAATGAGGAGTTCAGGTGCTAGGCGGGGGTACAGGCAGAGGCGTCAAGTCAAGGGATTATCCAGAAGCGTAATCATGGGCTAGTTAGAGATCAGGACTGGAAGAACAACGCAGTGAAAGGCGAGGTATTCAAGGTGCTAGACAAACGCAAGGTCGGGAACGAGGCCAAGGTCAGAATACAGGAAGTACCAGAAGTACCAGCAGTCTAATCCCCTCTCCCCCCAATTAAACTATAATGAGATCCATTTTTACTAGCAGAATACATTATTCTGGCCATCAAGGGCAACATAAAGGCCTTTGTATCTGGTTTTGTCTGAGATGTACATTGGCTTACAGTAAACGTTCAGCTCTCAGCTGGTAGTGACATTGTCTAGAAGTGATTTATGTATGCACCATAGTGGGTACCATACTGTGTGGCACTTACCATTGGTCACTATATATACTGTGTGGATTTTTAACACTGGGGTTGAGCACCAACAAAAGATACTACAAGGTATCATCCAACATATGGCTGGCCACATATATATATTAATAGGTTGATTGGCCTCCCATGAAATTGACAGAATTGACCAATGCAGCCAGCACCGCAGGCAGAGGCGTACATAAAAAGGATGCACCGCAGTGCGGCACAATAGCAAGGATCAAAATGGGTCTTCTATGAAAGTTCCGTGATCAAGAAAAGAATGGCCTGATGATTTTTTTTCCTCCTTTCATGACCTTTTGATGGCCCTTTGGCAGTGGAAAGTCCTACAAAGGTTCTTACCTTAGTAAAGAGAATGGGTGGACGTGCCACCTCTACCAATATGACTGTGAGGCTCTGAGAAAAGGAGAGATTGCCCGGAAGATCAGGCTAAATACTCAACTCCCCTCATTCTTGTAGTCCACCTCAATCCCATATGCCACTGCAGACGTTTGACACCAAGGTTGATATAGGATTTGTGTGGGGTGGCACCTCCTGGGAGTTTATAGGACTGCAGGAAGTGGAAAATGTGAGTATCCATGTGGGGTCTGAGGGGAGTATTTGTTAGCGGTCTGGTCTTGGGTCTGTATTAGTTTAGGGGGGGGGGGGTGGTATAGGGTCTGCATTAAGGAAATTTGGTCTAAGGTTCGTATTTACTTGGTGAGTCTGTTCTGGGGTCTGTATTAGTTTAGGGGTGTCTGGTCTTGGGTCTGTATTAGTTTAGGGGTCTGGTCTGGGGTCTGTATTAGTTTAGGGGTGTTTGGTCTTGGGTCTGTATTAGTTTAGGGGTGTCTGGTCTTGGGTCTGTATTAGTTTAGGGGTCTGGTCTTGGGTCTGTATTAGTTTAGGGGTGTCTGGTCTTGGGTCTGTATTAGTTTAGGGGTGTCTGGTCTTGGGTCTGTATTGGTTTAGGTGTCTGGTCTTGGGTCTGTATTAGTTTAAGGGTCTGGTCTGGGGTCTGTATTAGTTTAGCGGTCTGGTCTGGGGTCTGTATTAGTTTAGGGGTCTGGTCTGGGGTCTGTATTAGTTTAGGGGTCTGGTCTGGGGTCTGTATTAGTTTAGGGGTCTGGTCTTGGGCCTGTATTAGTTTAGGGGTGTCTGGTCTTGGGCCTGTATTAGTTTAGGGGTGTCTGGTCTTGGGCCTGTATTAGTTTAGGGGTGTCTGGTCTTGGGTCTGTATTAGTTTAGGGGTGTCTGGTCTTGGGTCTGTATTAGTTTAGGGGTGTCTGGTCTTGGGTCTGTATTAGTTTAGGGGTGTCTGGTCTTGGGTCTGTATTAGTTTAGGGGTGTCTGGTCTTGGGTCTGTATTGGTTTAGGTGTCTGGTCTTGGGTCTGTATTAGTTTAATGGTCTGGTCCGGGGTCTGTATTAGTTTAGAGGTCTGGTCTGTATTAGTTTAGGGGTGTCTGGTCTTGGGTCTGTATTAGTTTAGGGGTCTGGTCTGGGGTCTGTATTAGTTTAGGGGTCTGGTCTGGGGTCTATATTAATTTAGGGGTCTGGTCTGAGGTCTGTAATAGTTTAGTGGTCTGGTCTGAGGTCTGTATAAGTTTAGAGGTCTGGTCTGTATTAGTTTAGGGGTCTGGTCTTGGGTCTATGTTCATTTTGGAACGTGATGTCATATGTACTACTTGTGATTCAGAAGATGTAGTTAGGGGGCGTATCCTATTAAATGGGTGGGACATATTTAAAAAAATTATTACTTTTTGTAATTTCTCTTCTGAAAAGTTCTCAGCTATTGGAAGGGGTCCAACCAGTACCCTATAACATTACCTGCGGCACTTCTATGGGATGTACGCTCTTGGCTGCAGGACGTATAAATAATGAGATATAACTATTGGAATTTATTAGCTCTTTATATTGTTCGTCAGGAGACGTGGCTCCGGATTATCTTTGCATTTATGTCTGTAGAAAATTCCTTCTTTTGAAACCTGTAAATGTAATGACTTTGTTTTATGAAGGCTGTTAACCGTCCCTGATTATTACTGAACTGGCCCAGTCTTTTAAGTCGGTGGACTTGGCAGGGGGTGAGGTGGGCTCCGGGCAGCTTCGTCTGACCATTATCATGTTTTTCATTAGAATATCAGTTCCCATATAAATGTGAGCGGCTGCAGATCATCAAATCCATGTGTTATGTGCTATTACCCCCGATGAGAGTGACAGCCCAGGACGTTATATTATCAAGATGGAGAGAGCGCTCAAAGCATCCCGTTCAGTTTTCACAAAATTTAAATTTTCTGGGCAGGCGTTTTGGTCCTGCTATAGCTAATTAGCGACTTACATGAGCGTCCACGACCCAGAAGGTCTGTCTCCAGCTGAGAATATTACAGTAAAAAAACCTCAACGCAGCTTCCATGGCAGACGGGTCCATTTCCGGTTCCGTAAACTTCCTATAATCTGGAATCACCGGGACGTTTTAAATATTCTGGACTATTAGATAGTCATCGATAAATATAAATTCTGTGAAATTCCTTTTGACAGGCATCTTACAATCTGGAAAATGCAGTGGAATAGGTTGATGGTTAGGATTAGGGATCGACCGATATTGATTTTTTTTTAGAGCCGATACCGATAATCTGTGAACTTTCAGGCCGATAGCTGATAATTTATACCGATATTTTATATCTCATAATATATATTATGACAGTTGGTAGTCACTGAGGTGGTGGAAATTAGCATTTAGCACTAGTATATTATAAATGTAAATTATAAATTAATAAAGCCCTTAGTTGGTAGTCAATTTATAATTTACATTTATAATATACTAGTGCCAAATACCAATTTCCACACCATCCACCCCTCCTCAGACCTTTATTAACCCCTATCAGACCTCAGATCAGACCTTTATTAACCCCTATGAGATTCAGACCTCAGATCAGACCTTTATTAACCCCTATCAGACCTCAGATGAATAAAATTAAAAACTCCTCACCTATCCTGCGCCGCGGCTCCTCTTCATCTCCGGGTCCGGCGTCTTGCTCCCCTGTATCTCCGGCCCGCACTGCGCTGTCACCTGACAGCGTGCAGCGTCAGGTCATAGTGCTCGCACTACATCCTGACGCTGTATGGGGTCAAGACAGTGCAGCGCGGGCCCTATCAAAGAAGACCAGGGAGGGTGAGTATCGGAAGTGCTTGCTGCGCTTCTTCCCCACTCCCGGCACCCGATGCATACTAGTGCGCGCTTCCATAATGGAAGCACTCACTAGTATTCGCTTTATGCGCATAATCGGTATATCGGCAAGGTTAGATGCCGAAACTGATAATGTACAAAATCCTGAATATCGGCCGATAATATCTAGGGCTGCAACGATTAATCAACGTTATCGATAAAATTCGATAACTGGATTCGTTGTCAACGAATCCCGTTATCGAATAATCGGCCGATTCGTTGCTATACGGGCGGGAGCGGGCGGTCAGGCGCTATGCCTGCGGGTCCTTGAACTTTAAATCACTGCATCTTTATTACCTTACAATGAAGCTCCAGTAACAGGCAGAGTGGGCGGTGGCGTTACGTCACTTACTCACATGACGCGCATGCTCCGCCTGCTTCATTCATAAAGTGGGCGGAGCAGGCGCGTCATGTGAGTAAGTGACGTTACGCCGCCGCCCGCTCTGCCTGTTACTGGAGCTTCATTGTAAGGTGATAAAGATGCGGTGATTTAAAGTGAAAGTTACTGCCGGTTAAGGAATACTGCTGTGAGAGGCGGGGCCGAGGCTGTTATGGGGAGGGGGATCTGTGTATGGCACTGTTATGGGGAGGGGGATCTGTGTATGGCACTGTTATGGGGAGGGGGATCTGTGGATGACACTATTATGGAAAGGGGATCTGTAGATGACACTGCTATGGAGGAGATCTGTGGATGACACTGTTATGGGGAGGGGGATCTATGGATGACACATATAGCATAAGATCCTATATAGTGTCAACCATAGATCCCCCCCCCAT
The DNA here is from genome assembly GCF_905171765.1 of Bufo bufo. Taxonomy (NCBI): domain Eukaryota; kingdom Metazoa; phylum Chordata; class Amphibia; order Anura; family Bufonidae; genus Bufo; species Bufo bufo. The sequence goes on along the minus strand of NC_053393.1, from coordinate 532,967,707 downwards.
AGCATGGTCATCCACAGGTCCCCCTCCCAAAACAGTGTCATCCACAGATCTCCCCCATAGCAGGGTCATCCACAGATCCCCCTCCCCATAACAGTGCCATCCACAGATCCCCCTCCCATAACAGTGTCATCCAAAGATCCCCCTCCCCATAACAGTGTCATCCAAAGATCCCCCTCCCCATAACAGTGCCATCCACAGATCCCCCATAACAGTGCCATCCACAGATCCCCCCATAACATTGCCATCCACAGATCCCCCATAACAGTGCCATCCACAGATCCCCCCATAACAGTGTCATCCAAAGATCCCCCTCCCCATAACAGTGTCATCCAAAGATCCCCCTCCCCATAACAGTGCCATCCACAGATCCCCCCATAACAGTGCCATCCACAGATCCCCCCATAACAGTGCCATCCACAGATCCCCCCCATTACAGTGTCACCCACAGATCCCCATAACAGTGCCATCCACAGACCCCCCCCCCCCCCCCAAAACAGTGCCATCCACAATTTGTTTTAATATGGCCTTTGAACATAATTTTTCAAGTAAAATCATATAAACCCCTTTTTTTGTCATTTTGGTGTTTTTTCCCGATTAATCGATGAAATTATCGACAACTAATCGATTATTCAAATAATCGTTAGCTGCAGCCCTAATAATATCGGTTCTTCCGATAATCAGTCGATCCCTAGTTAGGATAATTAGAATTTTATTTTGCATTATTTTGTAGAATTTCACAGATTTCATCTGACATTTTAAAATGTTATTTTTGCCCTTTTTAAACCCATCTCTACCCTTAGAGAAGTATTTTATTTTTGTGACCTTCTGATAATCCAGAATTTTTACCTGTGACTGCTGGATTAAAAGGAATTTTACATAAAACATAAAGCTATCGCTTTTTACTCCTCATCATCGTTAGTTATCCATGCTGTTGGGTGCGGATTTAAAGGAATTTTCTTGTATATTATTGTAATAAATGTGAAGGACTTATTATAAACGCCTATAAGAAAATCTTTATTAAGTCTCCAGCAGGCTAAATTCACACAATCAGGATTGCGTGCGGATATGTGTACGGAAATATCCGCAGCGTAGGTCATGTACATTGTATTGTATGAGAATTTTACATTCTCTGTTGCACAAGATGCTGATTTTTTCTGTTCCGATTTTTGACCTGCGGTGCGTATTTTAAAATCCGCAGCATGTCAATTTATTTTATTTTTCCTGACCGGATTTTCTCCATTCACTTGATCGAGGAGAGTAAAATCTGCATGCGGAAAATCCACATCAAATCCGCACCAATTTATGCGGATTGTCAGCGCGGATTTCCCTGCGGATTTCAGTGCGATTCTCCTCCCAGAAATCCTGGACGTGTTCGTTTACCCGTAGGTTGTTTCAATTCAGGTTCCTGGTTATCCAGAAGCCAGGGATTTTTTTTTGTGTGCATGTGACCCTATGACAACACTTCCTTCTCCTTTACTGTCACAGAGGTCTTATAATAACACGGAGTTGCTACAGTAAAAGGGCAGTAGGTGTTGTCATAGGAATGCCAAGTTCTTCTTAGAGGGGTTATCCGAAACTATAAAAAGCTGTCCTGTATGCGGGGCCCTCACAATGAATATACTACCCTGGCTTCCCGCTCCTGGTCCCCGCACCGCCGCTGCTGCTTCTTCTCGTATGCGGAAGAAAACATCCGGTGTCGGGGGGAGTCAGGCCCAGACGGGGACGAGCCTCGCGGGTGACACTAGGGAGGCTCGTCCCCGCCTGCCATTGGCTGCTCCCCCCAACACCGGATGTTTTCATCCGCTCACAAGGAGAAGCAGCAGCGGCGGTGCGGGGACCAGGAGCGCGCAGGGAGCGGCGTAAGTCTATTCATTGTGAGGGGCCCAGGCATATGGGACAGCTTTTTATAGTCTCGGATAACCCCTTTAATATAGATCTTCTGGCATTTTATAGATTCCCCTTGTCATAATGTTTTTATGTCCTTGGAAGCATTTTTTTGTCCCCATGGTCAGACTGAGGACAATCGGGCACTCCTTGAGGGCCTGGCAACTGCCAAACCCCAAAGACCAACCTATTGCTTCACTTACAAGAGGGACCCACAGTGGATTTGCCCCACAGGTCACTCATTCGCACCTGGTGTATCCCAGTTGGTTTTCCATTTAGCTAAAAATCCCCAAACATCCATTGGTTTTACTATAAAAACTTTCTGTATTTTATCTAATGTATTATGGGAAGATTTCCTTAACTGAAAGGGGTCGTGTCACAAAACAGTCTACATTTTTCAAACCAGCGCCTGGATCTGAATACTTTAGTAATTGCATGGAATTTAAAATTTAGTATAGCCACTAAGTTATTCAAGAAAATGTATGTGTGTAGCGCCACCTGCTGTTTGTTCTCTTCCTTAATTTTTTGTCCATCTCACTAAGCTGGTCGCACGTGCTCAATTTAATATCTTCAACTGTCACCAGTCATATGTTCTGTTAGAAGCTGTGGCAGGGAGGGAGCTGCAGCAGAAAGGACACTCCCTAGAGCTGTGATACGAAGATAGCTGCAGCAGACAGGACACTCCCCCTGAGCTGTCGGGCTGAAGAAAATCTAGCGGAGCAATGAATGTGGATTCATGTGAGGTACAGGGCTGGTTCTAGCTTTGTTAGAAAGAGATTGTCATCTACTAGATTATGTATGACTTTCATTTTTACATCTGTCATGGCATAACCCCTTTAACATAAAAAAAAAATTAAACATTTTTTGTTCAATCTTTCAATTTTTATATATATTTTTTAAACTTTTATATATTTTCTCGCACAAATGTGGAGACAAAACCCATGTCTCCCCTGCCTTTCCTTGCCGGTTATGAAATGAATAAAATATTAAAAATAAAACTAATTTAATTGGTCAATTAGTTTAATTTTGCTTTTTCTAATATATTTATTGTTTTATTTATTTTTCAATTTTTTCCCCTGATTTTTAATGAATATTTTTATTGACCCTATGTCATTATTTCTTCTTTTTTTATTGATTATTAATTTCAAAGTTTTTCTTGACTGTCAATTATTACTTTGTTCATGTTTTATTTTTTTTTGGTTATTTTTTTTTCTCTGATTTAACTTTTTTATTTTTGACTACTTTTTACTGTTTTTATTTTTTGCTTCATTCATTTTCATTGAATACTTTAATTTCGTATAGATTTTTATCAATTATTTTTTATTTTTTTCCCCATTTTTTCTTGACTGCTCTTTTCTTTTTATTTGCTATTAGTTAATTTTTACTAACTTTTGAACATTTTTTTTCCATATGCAAAACAATTTCTTCTAAATAAAAAACAAAAAAAACATAATTCATCCACCGACCCTCTCTGGCGCATATTCCGAGTCTCTCTGCAGACGCTCATGTACTAGAATGAGAATTTTGGCACCCGCCGCAGCCTGCTAACATGTAGCGTGATACAAATGTCACATATACGCTGCACTTTATCCATAAGCAGCTTTGATATATTTCGTGGCCTGATGAGTCAGAGCAGTGACTCCTTGGTGTCGAAAGGTTGTATGTGAAAGACTTTGCCCTGGAAAATTACATAGCACAACATTCGAGAAGGGAAAATACAACTGAATATAAATCTGTCATCATGGCTGAAGTGAAGCAGGACATTACGCAGACAGTATCTCAGAGAGCAGAATCGTGCTGGATGTGGAAGTCAGATGCACTGATGTAAGTGACGAGGAGCCATACATATATGTCATATACAGTATACTGATATTTGGCTCAGCCGCCATGTGGAGCACTGCTGCAGGCCAGTATAATACATATGCATTGAAATGGATTCATTTACCGTATTCTTCGCCCTATAAGTGGGAGGAAAATGTCAGTGTGTCCTATGGGGCGAATGCTGCCGTTTTTACACTGATACACCGCCGACCGCATGCTGCACAGCGCGGCCGGCGTGTGTATCAGCAAGGAGGGAGGAGGGGCTGGGGGCCGGCCTCTAGTTTTGTAATGGCAGCGTGGGCCCGGTGCAGTCACTGTATTCTATTGCACCGGGCCCCTCTCACTGTACTAATCGTATCTACTGTAACTGCAGGCAGGCAATGTTTAACTATAGATATGTTCGATCCAGCAGCCTGTACTTACGATCATAGCAGGCAGGAGGCTGGGCGGGCAGGCACTGGCAGCGTAACTTCCTACGTCACGTGCCTGCTCCGCCCACTTTATGAATGAAGCAGGCGGCGCAGGCACGTGACGTAGCGAGCTACGCTGCCAGTGCCCGCCCGCCCAGCCTCCTGCCTCCAGCCTGCTATGATCGTAAGTACAAGCTGCTAGATCAAACATATCTATAGTTAAACATTGCCTGCAGTTACAGTAGATACGATTAGTACAGTGAGCCGGGCCCGGTGCAGTAGAATACAGTGACTGCACTGGGCCCCCGCTGCCATTTAAAAACTAGTGTAGATGCCAGCACCCAACCCCTGTATTGGGGGTCATTCACAGTGGCTGACACTGTTATGGGGGGGGGGGGGGGGATCTGTGGATGTCAAATAGCATAAGATGCTATTTATCTGTCATCCACAGATCCCCCCCATAGCAGTGTCATGCCATCCACAGATGCCCCCATAACAGTGCCATCCACAGACGCCCCCATAACAGTGCCATCCACAGACGCCCCCATAACAGTGCCATCCACAGACGCCCCCATAACAGTGCCATCCACAGACGCCCCCATAACAGTGCCATCCACAGACGCCCCCATATCAGTGCCATCCACAGGCGCCCCCATAACAGTGCCATCCACAGGCGCCCCCATAACAGTGCCATGCACAGGCTACCCATAACAGTGCCATCCACAGGCGCCCCCATAACAGTGCCATGCACAGGCGCCCCCATAACAGCGTCAGCCACAGACCCCCCCATAACAGCGTCAGCCACAGACCCCCCCATAACAGCGTCAGCCACAGACCCCCCATAACAGCGTCAGCCACAGACCCCCCCATAACAGTGTCATTCACAGGCTACCATTAGTTAAAAGCCCACCTTTTGGTTACAATTTTTTTTTCTTATTTTCCTCCTCAAAAACCTAGGTGCGTCTTATAGGGCGAAAAATACGGGGTATTTAGATTTCCACCTTCATGCGACTTTGATTTCCTGACCAGTATATTTCCTCCTGCAGCTTGTACCATTGCTCTACTTTTCTAGCTTTGCTTCCAGCAAGTGACATGACATACAGAATCCAGTAACATCCCGGTGCTCACTGTCGCCTCCTGCATTTTGAGTGCAACTGGAGTGGGAGAAGGGCGCTGACAACAGCTCTGAGATTAAGTGCTCATGTACACGACCGTATGTATTTTGCAGCCCGAAAAACACACATCTGTAAAATAAACTAAAAACGCAGGACGTTCGTGTTGCATCGTTTTTTTTTTTTTTTTTTGCTATACCATTTGTAACAATGCCTATACCTGTGTGCAAAATGGACAAGAATAGGACATGTTCTTTTTTTTTTTTGTGGAACGGACTTGCGGAAATACAGAAACGGAGTGTACACGGAGTAATTTCTGTATTTTAGCGGATGCATTGCAGTGAATGGTTCTGCATAGGGCTGCAAAAAAAAAAACTGAACCGACACGCAAAGGAAATACGGTCGTGTGCATGAGCCTTTAGGCCTGCCGTGCTGTTTTTGGAAGAAAGCAGCCATATATTTTTTAATTCAGGGCAAAACGTTTAAAGGACTCTTGACATGTTGTAGTGACGTTTACGTTCTGCGGGGGACTGGGTGCTCGGAGTGCGGAGTACGTGGTGTATGGGTTTTTAGATCATGTGACCTCCCCTTTGGCTTCGCCCTCTAGGGCTGAGCACAGCGGTCATCTGGGCAACCTGCCAACTGACCGGCATATCCTGTGCTGTAGAACAGCTTGACCATTACGCTCTGTTCGAAGGGGCAAACGGGAGGGGAGATCATGTGATCATCTCGTGGTAATTGTAGAGTGTCACGTGACCAAAACATAGTTTGGAATTAGTTACATTTTTTGTATAATTTGGACAAATATATTGCTCTATCATTTTTGCCAACTGGACAGTCCCTTTTAGTGGTGGATGATAAAAGACATAAGTTTATCAATTATTTATTTATTTTACGCATTTATATAGCGCTGCTATATTCCGTGGCGCTGTACAGACATTATTATCACTCTGTCCCCAGTGGAGCTCACAATTTAAGGTCCCTATCAGTCTGTCTTTGGAGGGTGGGAGGAAACACGGGGAGAACATACAAACTCCATGCAGATGTTGACCTTGCTCTGGTTCGAACCTAGGACCCCAGCTCTGCAAGGACCAGTGCTATCCACTGAGCCACCATGCTTAAAGGGGTATTCCGGTTACAACAAATTATCCCATATCCACTACAGGATAAATGCTAGAATTGTAAGGGTATGACTGCCGTGACCTCTACCAATCATGAAAGTGGGGGTCTAAAGTCCCCCATTTCATGGGAGCGCCTCTTGAGCATTCACACTGCTGCTCCGTTCAGTGTGTATGGGACTGCTGGACATAGCCAAGCACTGTGCTCAGGCGAATTTCACATTGGCGTTGTTGTTTTCCGGTATTGAGATCCGGCAGAGGATCTCAATACCGGAAGAAAACATTTCCATTTAGTCCTCATGCATTCTGAATAAAAAGAGATCCGTTCAGGATGTCTTCCATTCCGGCAGCATTCAGTTTTGTGACTGGACACAAAACCGCTAAAAGCTGTATTTTTGTATCTGGTCATGAAAACGGGAAAAAAACGGATCGGGCACTGAAAACAATGTAAGTCAATGGTGAGACAAAAAAAACTTAACCGTCACCCATTGACTTTCAATGTATTTAGTAATGAATCTGCTTTATCTTCCATTTTGATTTCACACAACCGCATCCTGTGTAAATTCAAAACGGATCCGTTTAATTCCGGTATTGAGACCCTCTGCCAGATATCGATACCGGAATTAACAACGTAAGTGTGAAGGTAGCCCCATTTGTCTCCAGCAGTCCCATAGATAGGTGTAGAACAGCGCCCATGCTCAACCAGCCCTTCATTCGTACGGGGGTCACAGGACCTCCCTTTTCATGATCACAGTGATCCAAGAGATTGGTACCCCCCACCGATCTAATTGTTATTTCCTACCCTTTGACTTGGATTTGGAGCTCTGACCGCCGTAATGATACATAATAAAGCGCAGGACGTTAGAGTTAACCTGATGGTAAAAAGTGGCGCCATGTGATGGAGTAAAAGGCATTTGTTACTGCAGTGTTTACCAACCAGCAGTTCCTAAGCAGTTGCAAAACTACAACTCCCAGCATGGACGGGGGTGTTGTAGTTTTGCAGGAGCTGGAGAGTCACAAGTTGGCAAATACAGCAGTATTAATATTCAGAGACTACTGCACTTTCTTATGATTGGCAGCCGTTTCTGTTCCGTACGTATTTGTGCTTTTTATGACCACTTGTATATTTTTATACAGCTGAGAACCTCTTGTAGCGGTAATTTTCCTGATCTGTGTGTCAGCGCCAATGTCACCCCCACTGCACCGTCCTAATACACAATATTGCGGGTATGAAAGGCAGGGATAATTTTTACTTGCTCTTGAAGTTTTATTCGCTAAATGAATCACTGATAATTGTCCTTGTAATAAGCCTTAAAATGAAGGCTCCGCTTAATTGGCAGGACTGCTTACATTGTCCTAATTATTTAAGTACAGTATGATAACCATTAGCCGCTATAGGTATGTATTAGGCTGAAGACGATAATTAGTGGATTTAGCACATTAAAGCAGGAGATCATTAAGGTTATCTCGTCTGGTCTTATGCCATCATAAGTGGTGACATTTCTATTCTTTATTTTCGGATTCTGATTAATACATCAGATTGCAATTAAAACAGAACTTAACTTCATAATTAAAATTCTGAAAATATATTGATCTTCCCCTTTAATGTACCATACTACCAACATATCTGTCTTTTTATAGTGACAATGAAAGAAATTGTACTATGACTTTAAATTGTCCGGAGCTGTAACTAATGGATAAAACTAGTGTAATGCTGCACTCTGTATACAAGTATATCACTACTATAATACTACCTCCTATATACAAGGATATAACTACTATAATACTGCTCCTATGTACAAGAATATAACTACTATAATACTGCTCCTATGTACAAGAATATAACTACTATAATACTGCTCCTATGTACAAGAATATAACTACTATAATATTACCTCCTATATACAAGAATATAACTACTATAATACTGCTCCTATGTACAAGAATATAACTACTATAATACTGCTCCTATGTACAAGAATATAACTACTATAATACTGCCTCCTATGTACAAGAATATCACTACTATAATACTGCTCCTATGTACAAGAATATAACTACTATAATACTGCCTCCTATGTACAAGAATATAACTACTATAATACTGCTCCTATGTACAAGAATATAACTACTATAATACTGCCTCCTATGTACAAGAATATAACTACTATAATACTGCTCCTATGTACAAGACTATAACTACTATAATACTGCCTCCTATGTACAAGAATATAATTACTATAATACTGCCTCCTATGTACAAGAATATAACTACTATAATACTGCTCCTATGTACAAGGATATAACTACTATAATACTGCCTCCTATGTACAAGAATATAACTACTATAATACTGCCTCCTATGTACAAGAATATAACTACTATAATACTGCTCCTATGTACAAGAATATAACTACTATAATACTGCCTCCTATGTACAAGAATATAACTACTATAATACTGCTCCTATGTACAAGAATATAACTACTATAATACTGCTCCTATGTACAAGAATATAACTACTATTTTAAGGCAGTTAGTAAGACTCTAATTATTAGAGTCTAATAGATAAACAGATTCTTAAACAGGATCAAACATGGTTCGAGAAAATCCTGTCCTCCAGCTCGCCACACAGTAGATTGATCTCCCTATTCTATTTAGGCCTAAACGTACCCAGAGCTAATGACACTCCTCTGTTCCTGAAAACCTGGGAGTCAGAATTAAATAGGTCCTTCACTGAGACGGAGGTTCTTAGATTATATGCACACTCGCACGGCTTCTCCAGGTGCGTCAAGGTACAAGAGCACTCTTTTAAAGTACTCACCCAATGGTATATGACACCGAAACAGTTGTTCCTCAGGGGTTTGAGTCCCAGTGATCAGTGCTGGAGATGTAAAGATGGTGTGGGTACACTTTCACATATCTTTTGGTCCTGTCCGCTGATACAGCCGTTTTGGGCGACGGTATCTAAGGCCATTAACTCTATTACACACAAGAGGATACCTTTGTCTCCTGAGTTGGTCCTTCTATGGTTACCCACCAAAGATCTTTCCCCTTCTAAGAATAGCTTAGCCACTCAACTGATTCAAGCGGCAAGGTTGATCATTCCACAAAGGTGGCTGAGTGTAGATCCCCCCACTTTAACCCATTGGATGAATAAGGTAGATCATATACAGCGCCTGGAGGAACTAGCCAGCTGGGAGAATAGATCTCATGAGAAGCATGCTAAAATGTGGAACCCTTGGTTGCGTTATCGCTTGTCACAAACATCAGTTACTCAATAAAGGTCATCTGACCCTTACGATCTGAACTACTTCACTTTACCTCCAACACCAGATTACCTTATACTTCTACAAGATGTGCTTAGAGATTTACGTTACGGTTATGTATGTTTTTTGTGAGGCCGTTGCCTTGCTGTTCACCAATTAGATAAATTGTCCCTGTAAACCATGTGACCGACACAAGTACACACTAATGTATGTCCAAGGCGTGTCCCCACAAGGATTAACTAGGGCCTATCATATGGAGGTTATGCTGTATTATCTTTGCCTCATGCTATATCTCTGGTCTGTTTAATTGCATTATTAATACTGCTTAGACATGTTTGGGGGATGTGCCTATCCACCCTGGTGCTGCAATGGTACATTCTTTTTGCCTTATCACTATGATGCAAGGTCACTGGTGTAACAACTTTTTGCTACTTTTCAATAAAAAGAAAATTGTCAAGAATATAACTACTATAATACTGCTCCTATGTATAAGAATATAACTACTATAATACTGCTCCTATGTACAAGAATATAACTGCTATAATACTGCCCCTATGTACAAGAATATAACTACTATAATACTGCCTCCTATGTACAAGAATATAACTACTATAATACTGCTCCTATGTACAAGAATATAACTACTATAATACTGCTCCTATGTACAAGAATATAACTACTATAATACTGCCTCCTATGTATAAGAATATAACTACTATAATACTGTCTCCTATGTATAAGAATATAACTACTATAATACTGCTCTTATGTACAAGACTATAACTACTATAATACTGCTCCTATGTACAAGAATATAACTACTATAATACTGCCTCTTATGTACAAGAATATAACTACTATAATACTGCTCCTATGTACAAGACTATAACTACTATAATACTGCCTCCTATGTACAAGAATATAACTACTATAATACTGCTCCTATGTGCAAGAATATAACTACTATAATACTGCTCCTATGTACAAGAATATAACTACTATAATACTGCCTCCTATGTACAAGAATATAACTACTATAATACTGCCCCTATGTACAAGAATATAACTACTATAATACTGCTCCTATGTACAAGAATATAACTACTATAATACTGCTCCTATGTACAAGAATATAACTACTATAATACTGCTCCTATGTACAAGAGTATAACTACTATAATACTGCCTCCTATGTACAAGAATATAACTACTATAATACTGCCTCCTATGTACAATAATATAACTACTATAATACTGCTCCTATGTACAAGAATATAACTACTATAATACTGCTCCTATGTACAAGAGTATAACTACTATAATACTGCCTCACAACCTGGAATTAACATGGATTGTTTGAGGATTTGCATCATGTAATTTACAGAACATGCCGACAACTTTGGAGATGGTTTTTTTTATTTTTTATTGTGAAGCAAACAACAAATAGGACAAAATAACATAAAAAGTCAATGTGCAGAACTATTCACCCCCCTAAAGTCAATACTTTGTAGAGCCACCTTTTGCAGCAATCACAGCTCCAAGTCCCTTTGGATCAGTCTCTATGAGCAGTCGCTACAACTTACTACTGGGATTTTTGCCCATTCCTCCTTGCAGAATGGCTCCAGCTCCTTCACGTTGGATGTTTGCGCTTGTGAACAGCAATCTTTAAGTCTGACCACAGATTTTCTATTGGATCGAGATCTGGGCTGTGACTCGGCCATTCCAACACATTTACATGTTTCCCCTTAACCGCCTCACGTCCGCCCATAGGATATAAACGTCCTATGGGTGGACGTCTATTTCTGACAGCACGTTTTAAAATGTCCTGTCAGAAATAGCAGCTGCACGCTAATCGTGCAGCTGCTGATCGGGTTGCCCGCTGTCAGTGACAGCAGGGCAACCCAGAGATAAGGCAGGGATAGTGCCCAGGTGTCCCTGCCTTCACGATCGCTGCAGACACAGCGCTCGCCGAGCGCTGTGTCTGCAGAGCAGGAAGCGCTGTGCGCTTCCTGTTCCGGCCCGGCGGTCATGTGACCGCCGGGACCGGAGAGTGCAGGGGCTGTGTGAGGTCTCTCAGAGACCTCGATCAGCCCTGCTGTGAGGCTGTACAGCGCAGGATTGCTGCTGTACAGCCTCTATAGGGGTGCATTTGTCCTGTAACTGGGGCTACTATCTCAGCCCCAGTTACAGGAGAAATCAACTGTGAAAAAAAAAAAAAAAAAGTGAAGTAAATGTCCCCCAGAGGTCTTGTATGACCTTATGGGGGACGAAAAGTGTAAAATAAAATAAAAATAAAATAAAGTGTTGAAAAAATAAAATAAAAAAAAGGTTCACATGTAAAAAAAAAAAAAAAAATCCCAAGTAAGGAATAAAAAAAAAAAAAAAAAATAGAAAAAATAAAATAAAATAGACATATTTAGTATTGCCGCGTCCGTAAAAACCAGCTCTATAAAAATATCACATGACCTAACCCCTCGGGTGAACACCGTAAAAAATAAATAAAAAAAACTGTGTCAAAACAAGCAATTTTTGTCACCTTGCATCACAAAAGGTGCAACACCAAGTGATCAAAAACGCGTATGTCCCACAAAATAGTACCAATAAAACCGTCACCTCATCCCGCAAAAAATGAGCCCCTACATAAGAAAATCTCTCAAAAAATAAAAAAACTATAGCTCTCAGAACATGGACACATTAAAACATAATTTTTTGGTTTCAAAAATGCTATTATTGTGTAAAACTTTAATAAATGAGAAAAAGTATACATATTAGGTATCGCCACGTCCGTAACAATCTGCTCTATAAAAATGTCACTTGACTGAACCCCTCAGGTGAACGCTGTAAAAATAAATAAATAGAAACTGTGCTAAAACAACCAATTTTTTGGTCACCTTGCCCCATAAAGTGTTATAATGAATGATCAAAAAATCATATGTACCCAAAAATAGTACTAATAAAACTGGCACCTTATCCCCTAGTTTCCAAAATGGGGTCACTTCTTGGGAGTTTCTACTGTAAGGGTGCATCAGGGGGCTTCAAATGGGACATGGCATCTAAAAACCATGTGGAGTTCCTTTCCTTCTGCGCCCTGCCGTGTGCCCATACAGCAGTTTACGACCACATGTGGGGTGTTTCTGTAAACCGCAGAATCTGGGTAATAAATATTGAGTTTTGTTTGGCTGTTAACCATCGATGTGTTAAAGAAAAAAATTGATTAAAATGGAAAATCTGCCAAAAAAGTGAAATTTAAAAATTTGATCTCCATTTTCCTTTAATTCTTGTGGAACGCCTAAAGGGTTAACAAAGTTTGTAAAATCGGTTTTGAATACCTTGAGGGGTGTAGTTTCTACAATGGGGTCATTTATGGGGGTATCCACTATGTAGGCCCCACAAAGTGACTTCAGACCTGAACTGGTCCTTATAAAGTGGGTTTTGGCAATTTTCTTACAAATTTGAAGAATTGCTTCTAAACTTCTAAGCCTTCTAACGTCCTAAAAAAATAAAATGACATTTCCAAAATGATGCCAACATAAAGTAGACATATGGGAAATGTTAAATAATAACTATTTTATGAGGTATCACTTTCTGTTTTGAAAGCAGAGAAATTGAAATTTAGAAAATTGCGAATTTTTCAAATTTTTGGGTAAATTTGGGATTTTTTCATAAATAAAGGTGAAATATTTTGACTCAAATTTATGACTATCATGAAGTACAATGTGTCACGAGAAAACAATCTCTGAATGACTTGGATAAATAAAGGCGTTCCAAAGTTATTACCACATAAAGTGAGATATGTCAGTTTTGCAAAATTTGGCCTGGTCAGGAAGGGGGCAAAGGGCCCAGATGGGAAGTGGTTAAACCCCTCAAGTGTAGCTTTAGCCGTGTGTTTGGGGTCATTGTCCTGCTGGAAGGTGAACCTCCGTCCGAGCCTCAGATCACGCACAGAGTGGGACAGGTTCTGCTGAAGAATATCCCTGTATTTAGCACCATCCATCTTTCCCTCAACTCTGACCAGTTTCCCATCCCCCCAGCATGATGCTGCCACCACCATGTCTCACTGTGGGGATGGTGTTCTTTGGGTGATGTGTTGGATTTTGTGCCAGACATAGTGTTTTCTTTGATGTCCGAAAAGTTCAATTTTAGTCTCATCAGACCGGAGCATCTTCCTCCATACATTTTGGGAGTCTCCCACAGGCCTTCTCCCAAATTCACAACGTGCCTTATTGTTTTTAGCTGAAAGTGATGGCTTTCTTCTGGCCACTCTGCCATAAAGCCCAACTCTATGGAGCGTACGGCTTATTGTCGTCCTATGTACAGATACTCCAGTCTCTGCTGTGGAACTCTGCAGCTCCTCCAGGGTTACCTTAGGTCTCTGTGCTGGCTGTCCGATTAATGCCCTCCTTGCCCGGTCCGTGAGTTTTGGTGGGCGGCCGTCTCTTGGCAGGTTTGCTGTTGGGCCATGTTCTTTCCATTTGGTTATGATAGATTTGATGGTGCTCCTGGGGATCATCAAAGATTTGAATATTTTTTATAACCTAACCCTGACTTGTACTCCTCAACAACATTGTCCCTTACTTGTTTGGAGAGTTCCTTGGCCTTCATGGCAGTGTTTGGTCAGTGATGCCTCTTGCTTAGGTGTTGCAGCCTCTGGGGCCTTTCAAAAAAGGTGTGTATATGTAATGACAGATCATGTGACACTTAGATTGCACACAGGTGACATCATTTCACTAATTATGTGACTTCTGAAGGTAACTGCTTGCACCAGAGCTTTTTATGCCAATTTTCTGTTTTCTATTTCTGAACAATAGTTTTATTTATATATTTTTCTCATTTCACTTCACCAACTTAGACTATTGTGTTCTGATCCATCACATAGAATTCAGATTAACAAAACATTGAACTTAAGGCTGTAATGTAACAAAACACGAAAAAAGTCAAGGGGGTGAATACTTTTGCAAGGCACTGTATTTAGTGTCAAAAAGATATAAATTCAAGGGGGTAGCAAACTCAGTTTAAATCACGTGATCGCAACACCCGCGATCACCTGACCTGTTGCCTAGGTGAGGGAACGCTAATGTATCGGACTACAAAGGCCATATGGGCGAGGTAACGGCAGTGATCCTATGGGAAACAAAATGTAGTTTCCACATATAGTGGTGAGAACGACATATAGAACCGCATGTAGAAAGAACATATATAAAAAAGGACAGGATTTGTTCAAAACGTATGTATACGCCTGAATGGGTTGCGCAAGTTAAACACAAGTAAAATGATGATAAATGACATGCCTTTAAAAAAGAAAAATATGTTTTAAAAATAATATAAAATAAATACCATTGTAAAATACATGCTATGGATACCTATAATAAAAGTTACCATATGGTAAATAATGAATGATGTGTACAGTGCTGCCCATAATTATTCATACCCCTGGCAAATTTTGACTTAACTCCTTAAGGACTCAGCCCTATTTCACCTTAAAGACCCGGCCATTTTTTGCAAATCTGACCAGTGTCACTTTAAGTGGTGATAACTTTAAAACGCTTTGACTTATCCAGGCCATTCTAAGATTGTTTTTTCGTCACATATTGTACTTCATGACACTGGTAAAATGAAGTCAAAATTTATTTATTTTTTTTATAAAAAAATGCCAAATTTACCAAAAAATTGCAAATTTCCAAGTTTCAATTTCTCTACTTCTATAATACATAGTAATACCTCCAAAAATAGTTATTACTTTACATTCCCCATATGTCTACTTCATGTTTGGGGATGTTACAAGGCTTAGAAGTTTAGAAGCAAATCTTTAAATTTTTCAGAAATTTTCAAAAACCCAATTTTTAGGGACCAGTATGCCATACGGTTTTTGGAAGGCAGATTTTGCTGGACTGTTTTTTTTTTTTTTACACTATGTCCCATATGAAGCCCCCCTGATGCACTCCTAGAGTAGAAACTCCAAAAAAGTTACCCCATTTTAGAAACTACGGGATAGGGTGGCAGTATTGTTGGTACTAGTTTAGGGTACATATGATTTTTGGTTGCTATATTACACTTTTTGTGAGGCAAGATAACAAGAAATAGCTGTTTTGGCACCGTTTTTATTTTTTGTTATTTACAACATTAATCTGACAGGTTAGATCATGTGATATTTTTATAGACCAGGTTGTCACGGATGCGGCGATACCTAATATGTATACTTTTTTTTTTATTTATGTAAGTTTTACACAATAACAGTTTTTTTAAAACAAAAAAAATGATGTTTTAGTGTCTCCATATTCTGAGCAATAGTTTTTTTTATTTTTTGGGCGATTGTCTCAGGTAGGGGCTCATTTTTTGCAGAATGAGGTGACTGTTAGATTAGTACTATTTTGGTGGGCAAACGCCTTTTTGATCGCTTGCGGTTGTACTTTTTGTGATGTAAGGTGACAAAAAAATGGTTTATTTAGCACAGTGTTTATTTTTATTTTTTATGGTGTTCATCTGAGGGGTTAGGTCATGTGATATTTTTATAGAGCCGGTCGATACAGACACGGCGATACCTAATATGTATACTTTCCTCCCCCCCCCCCTATTTTTTACAATTTTTTTTACAAATTTTTTGTAACTTTATTTGGGGAAAATTACGTTTTTGTTTATTTTTACTTGAAACTTTTAATTTTTGGGGGGGAAAACTTTATTTTTTCACTTTATTATTTGTCCCACTTTGGGACATGAACTTTTGGGGGTCTAATCCTTTACAATGCATTCCAATCCAGGGGGCTGGATCTCACAGGCACGTCACAGGAAGGCAGCGTGATGCCTTCCTTAGACATCACGCTGCCTTCCATGCCATCGGGTCCCCCCTACAGCCGCATGGGGACCCGATGGCACCACACCCTGCCGCCGCAACCGCAGGTAAAAGTCGCAGGTGTGAATTGACCTGTGGTTTGCGGCGATCGCCGACACGGGGGGGTCACGGGACACCCCCACGCATTTAGCCAAGGTGCCTGCTCAATGATTTGAGCAGGCACCGGGTTCCGATCATAGCCCGCCAGGCGGCGGTGATTGGAAATACACATGACGTACCGGTACGTCATGGGTCCTTAAGGACTCGGGAAACATGCCGTACCGGTACGTCATAAGTCCTTAAGGGGTTAAAGTTACTTTTATTCAACCAGCAAGTAATTTTTTGATGGGAAATGACATACAGTAGGTGTCTCCCAAAAGATAATAAGACGATGTACAAGAGGCATTATTGTGGGGAAAAAAAAATTCTCACCTTTTATTTACATTTGAGCAAAAAGTGTCCAGTCCAAAATTATTCATACCCTTCAAAAACTGTCAGTCTGTGGGAAAATCAAAAGTTCTATACCATTCCAAATAGTCCAAGCTGTTCTAAAGCATCCTAATTACCCTTATTAATTGGGAACAGCTGTTTTAATCAACTCAACAGGTGAAAAACAGCAGCTCTCTGCAGTTGGTTTGTGGCTAAGACAAAAGGAGTTCAGTGAGGACCTGCGGCTGCGCATTGTGGCTGCTCACAAGACAGGAAAGGGCTACAAGGCCATTTCTAAATGTTTTCAAGTTCCAGTGGCTACAGTGCAAAGTATTATTAAAAAATACAAGATGTTCCGCACTGTGTCAAATCTCAGAGGACGTGGTCGGAAGCAAAAAGTGACACCTGTGCTGGCCAGGAGGATAGTTAGAGAGGTGAAAAAGAATCCAAGGATCACCACCAAGGCCATCCTGGTGGCAATGTCTCAAGGCAGACAATTCAACGGACACTGCACAATGCAGACCAAGGAGGACGCCACTTCTCCAGATAAGGCACACAAAAGCTCACTTGGTCTTTGCAAAAGCTCATCTGGACAAAGAAGAAGACTTCTGGTCTTCTGTGTTATGGTCAGATGAAACAAAAATTTAATTTTTTGGTCACAATGATGTTTCCTTCATTTGGCGTAGAAAAGGAGAAGCCTTCAACCCAAAGAACACCATCCCCACTGTCAAACATGGTGGTGGGAACCTAACGCTTTGGGGGTGTTTTTCAGCCAATGGACCAGGGAACATAATCACAGTAAACGGCACCATGAAAAAAGAGCAATACATGAGGATTGACAACGACAACATCAGGCCGTCTGCAGAGGAACTTGGCCTTGGGCACCAGTGGACATTTCAGCATGACAATGACCCAAAACACACAGCAAAAGTGGTGAAGAAATGGTCAGCAGACAACAACATTAACGTTTTGGAGTGGTCCGGCCAGAGTCCAGACTTGAATCCAATTGAGAATCTGTGGAGGGAGGTAAAGATCAGGGTGATGGCAAGAAGACCCTCCAACCTGGAAGATTTGGAGCTCATTGCTAAAGATGAATGGGCAAAAATACCTGCGGAGACCTGCAAAAAGCTGGTCTGCAATTATAGGAAGCGTCTGATTGCTGTAATAGCCAATAAAGGCTTTTCTATTGATTATTGAGAAGGGTATGAATAATTTTGGACTGGACAATTTTTGCTCAAATGTAAATAAAAGCTGAGAAATGTTTTTATTTCCACAATAATGCCTCTTGTACATCGTCTTATTATCTTTTGGGAGACACCGATGTCATTTCCAGTCAAAAAATTACTTGCTGGTTGAATAAAAGTAACTTTAAGTCAAAATTTGCCAGGGGTATGAATAATTATGGGCAGTACTGTGATTATATATATATATATATATATATATATTCTAAAATATAAAAAGAGACCATTCACACTCCACGCATGTGATCTATGTCCTAGAATGTCCTACAATATGTTAGGTGCAAAATTAAAAACACTATACAACAGATTAAACAAACACAGGTCAAATATAAAAAAGACATTTCAAAAACAGTGTTTTAAGACATGCTGCAAATTGTCATGGGTGAGTTTTTTCAGGTTTTAAAATTACCCCCCACTGAACAAATACCAGTTCATCAGCGCAAGAATCTACAATGTATAAGACGCCGCAAGATGTACTGGATTTATAAACCGCTTCAACCCGTATGGTCTGAATGAGGTGTTTGAGATTAACCTTTGAACCCTCTGAGCGCTTATCATTTTTTTTTATAATAGAGCTACTGCCGTTACCTCGTCCATATGGCCTTTGTAGTCCGATACATTAGCGTTCCCTCACCTAGGTAACAGGTCAGGTGATCGCACCATTAGCGATCACATGACCTATACTATACTGGGCGCGCCACCACGCCATGACAACAGATCACATGACCGCTGCTCTTAGCTGGCGGAGGATTCTCCATGGCTAAATACACCATGGCAATGGCAACACCCGCCAAACAGTTTGCTACCCCCTTGAAGTTACAGTGGGATGCGAAAGTTTGGGCAACCTTGTTAATCGTCATGATTTTCCTGTATAAATCGTTGGTTGTTACGATAAAGAATGTCAGTTAAATATATCATATAGGAGACACACACAGTGATATCTGAGAAGTGAAATGAAGTTTATTGGATTTACAGAAAGTGTGCTATAATTGTTTATACAGAATTAGGCAGGTGCATAAATTTGGGCACTGTTGTCATTTTATTGATTCCAAAACCTTTAGAACTAATTATTGGAACTCAAATTGGCTTGGTAAGCTCAGTGACCCCTGACCTACATACACAGGTGAATCCAATTATGAGAAAGAGTATTTAAGGGGGTCAATTGTAAGTTTCCCTCCTCTTTTAATTTTCTCTGAAGAGTAGCAACATGGGGGTCTCAAAACAACTCTCAAATGACCTGAAGACAAAGATTGTTCACCATCATGGTTTAGGGGAAGGATACAGAAAGCTGTCTCAGAGATTTCAGCTGTCTGTTTCCACAGTTAGGAACATATTGAGGAAATGGAAGACCACAGGCTCAGTTCAAGTTAAGGCTCGAAGTGGCAGACCAAGAAAAATCTTGGATAGACAGAAGCGACGAATGGTGAGAACAGTCAGAGTCAACCACAGACCAGCACCAAAGACCAACAACATCATCTTGCTGCAGATGGAGTCACTGTGCATCGTTCAACCATTCGGCACACTTCACACAAGGAGATGCTGTATGCGAGAGTGATGCAGAGGAAGCCTTTTCTCCGCTTGAGGTGGGCTAAAGCACATTTGGACAAGCCAGCTTCATTTTGGAATAAGGTGCTGTGGACTGATGAAACTAAAATGTAGTTATTTGGCCATAACAAGGGGCTTTATGCATGGAGGAAAAAGAACACAGCATTCCAAGAAAAACACCTGCTCCCTACAGTAAAATATTTCCCTTAGAGGGGTTCTATCATGATTAATGTAAAAAATTGAAAATCAGGCATCATATAGCAGACGACAATCTCTTTCTAACACAGCTAGAACCAGCCCTGTACCTCACATGGACCCAGAGATCTCCCCATTTATTGTTCTGCTAGATTTATATCAAGCTGACAGCTCAGGAGGCACAGCCTTTCTGCTGACAGCTCAGGAGGCACGGCCTTTCTGCTGACAGCTCAGGAGGCACGGCCTTTCTGCTGACAGCTCAGGAGGCACGGCCTTTCTGCTGACAGCTCAGGAGGCACGGCCTTTCTGCTGACAGCTCAGGAGGCACGGCCTTTCTGCTGACAGCTCAGGAGGCACGGCCTTTCTGCTGACAGCTCAGGAGGCACGGCCTTTCTGCTGACCGCTCAGGAGGCACGGCCTTTCTGCTGACCGCTCAGGAGGCACGGCCTTTCTGCTGACCGCTCAGGAGGCACGGCCTTTCTGCTGACCGCTCAGGAGGCACGGCCTTTCTGCTGACCGCTCAGGAGGCACGGCCTTTCTGCTGACCGCTCAGGAGACACGGCCTTTCTGCTGCTGATCATGGGGTGTGCCGTTTTTGCTGCAGCTCTCCCCCTCTCTTAGCTCAGGAGGTAGCTGAAGCATGTGCGTCCACGTCAACAAAGTGGATATAGAAGAAAAAGAACAGACAGCAGGTGGCGCTGTACAGAGATATTTTATTGAATAACTACGTGGCTATAATATTTTTTTTTATTTACATTGAATTAAAATAAGTAGTCAGATCCAGGTGTTAGTTTAAAAAAATAGCTGAATATTCTTTGTGGGACAACCCCTATAATTCTACTGAACTGGGACAGAGGATCAAAGTCCAGGTTTGGCGATGTTAATGTGACCGAAGAGCAATTTGAAGGTCCAGTCGTAATAAAATATCACTTTTTATAACCAGCAAGATTGAGTGACAACTCCAATGCAATGGCTTCCATCAGTGGTTGTTACCCATCGTCTGCTGTCTTAGGCTACTTTCACATTAGGGTTTTTTGCGGATCAGTCATGTATCTGCAAAAACGCTTCCGTTACCATAATGCAACCGCATGCATCCGTCATAAACGGATCCGGTTGTATTATGTCTTCTATAGCCATGACGGATCCGTCTTGAACACCCTTGAAACGTTTGGCTCAGTTTCGTCAGACAGATACCAAAACGCTGCAAGCAGAGTTTCGGTGTCCGCCTCCAGAGCGGAATGGAGACGGATCTGATGCAAACTAATGCATTCTGAGCGGATGCTTTTCCATTCAGAATGTATTAGGGCAAAACTGATGAGTTTTGGACCGCCTGTGAGAGCCCTGAATGGATCTCACAAACGGAAAGCCAAAACGCTAGTGCAGGGATGGTCAACCGGAGGCTCTCCGGCTGTTGCAAAACTACAACTCCCATCATGCCCGATCAGCCTACAGCAGGGCATGGTGGGAGTTGTAGTTTTACAACAGCTGGAGAGCTGCAGGTTGGCCATGCCTGCACCAGCGTGAAAGTAGCCTTACCTAAAATTGATTTATGGGGTTGGGGTGGTGGAGTACTAAAGCGAAAAGGTCCACTTTGCCCTTTTCTGTGTCCCCAGATGCCCCCTGTAATAATGCATGATATTGCCCCCTCAGTACAGGCCCACCGCCTGGTTGGTAAGTCGATCCTCCATTGGCAGTCATTCCCCTGTTTTTTAACACTATTCAAATGTCGCTTCCAAGAATATTTGACATTGCTGCAGAATCCTTTATTACTATTGAATGTTTGCTTTTCTTGCTGGTAATTCCTTTCAGTTCTGAATCTTACGATTTCACAGCTGTGTTTCCATTGACGGCTCATGAACGTGCACTCCAAAAACAAGAGAAGGGTGGAATATCGCCGAGAGCCTTCATTCATCTGATTTATGTCATAGCTGCTCGTGTGAGGCAGGCGACAATAAACAGCAATTAGAGTGGGATGCCGAGGAGTCATACTGGGTGTAAAAGGGAAATCCAGTCACAGTGATCAGGTCATAGATAGAGGCAAGGAGGCGACATTGGTGAAGTCCGTGAAAGATGTGACCCTATGGAACTGCTAAGAGGTTGCTGCTGTTGGCATCTGATAATAACAGTAACAGTCCATTCAAATCAATGGCATTGTGCTTAAAACATGTCCAATTTGCAGTAACATGAACCCACCTTTCGGCATCATTTTTCCAAAATTAGGTCACTGTGTACATTACTTATCCTGTACTGATCCTGAGTTACATCCTGTATTATACTCCAGAGCTGCATTCACTATTCTGCTGGTGCAGTCACTGTGTACATACATTACATTACTTATCATGTACTGATCCTGAGTTACATCCTGTATTACACTCCAGAGCTGCATTCACTATTCTGCTGGTGGAGTCACTGTGTACATGCATTACATTACTTATCCTGTACTGATCCTGAGTTACATCCTGTATTATACTCCAGAGCTGCACTCACTATTCTGCTGGTGGAGTCGCTGTGTACATACATTACTTATCCTGTACTGATCCTGAGTTACATCCTGCATTATACTCCAGAGCTGCATTCACTATTCTGCTGGTGCAGTCACTGTGTACATACATTACATTACTTATCCTGTACTGATCCTGAGTTACATCCTGTATTACACTCCAGAGCTGCATTCACTATTCTGCTGGTGGAGTCACTGTGTACATACATTACTTATCCTGTACTGATCCTGAGTTACATCCTGCATTATACTCCAGAGCTGCATTCACTATTCTGCTGGTGCAGTCACTGTGTACATACATTACATTACTTATCCTGTACTGATCCTGAGTTACATCCTGTATTACACTCCAGAGCTGCATTCACTATTCTGCTGGTGGAGTCACTGTGTACATACATTACTTATCCTGTACTGATCCTGAGTTACATCCTGCATTATACTCCAGAGCTGCATTCACTATTCTGCTGGTGCAGTCACTGTGTACATACATTGCATTACTTATCCTGTACTGATCCCGAGTTACATCCTGTATTACACTCCAGAGCTGCATTCACTATTCTGCTGGTGGAGTCACTGTGTACATACATTACTTATCCTGTACTGATCCTGAGTTACATCATGTATTATACTCCAGAGCTGCATTCACTATTCTGCTGGTGCAGTCACTGTGTACATACATTATATTACTTATCCTGTACTGATCCTGAGTTACATCCTGTATTACACTCCAGAGCTGCATTCACTATTCTGCTGGTGGAGTCACTGTGTACATACATTACATTACTTATCCTGTACTGATCCTGAGTTACATCCTGTATTATACTGCAGAGCTGCACTCACTATTCTGCTGGTGGAGTCACTGTGTACATACATTACATTACTTATCCTGTACTGATCCTGAGTTACATCCTGCATTATACTCCAGAGCTGCATTCACTATTCTGCTGGTGGAGTCACTGTGTACATACATTACTTATCCTGTACTGATCCTGAGTTACATCATGTATTATACTCCAGAGCTGCATTCACTATTCTGCCGGTGCAGTCACTGTGTACATACATTACATTACTTATCCTGTACTGATCCTGAGTTACATCCTGTATTACACTCCAGAGCTGCATTCACTATTCTGCTGGTGGAGTCACTGTGTACATACATTACTTATCCTGTACTGATCCTGAGTTACATCATGTATTATACTCCAGAGCTGCATTCACTATTCTGCTGGTGCAGTCACTGTGTACATACATTACATTACTTATCCTGTACTGATCCTGAGTTACATCCTGTATTATACTCCAGAGCTGCACTCACTATTCTGCCGGTGCAGTCACTGTGTACATACATTACATTGCTTATCCTGTACTGATCCTGAGTTACATCCTGTATTATACTCCAGAGCTGCACTCACTATTCTGCTGGTGGAGTCACTGTGTACATACATTACTTATCCTGTACTGATCCTGAGTTACATCCTGTATTATACTCCAGAGCTGCACTCACTATTCTGCTGGTGGAGTCACTGTGTACATACATTACTTATCCTGAGTTACATCCTATATTATACTCCAGAGCTGCTCTCACTATTCTGCTGGTGGAGTCACTGTGTACATACATTACTTATCCTGTACTGATCCTGAGTTACATCCTGTATTATACTCCAGAGCTGCACTCACTATTCTGCTGGTGCAGTCACTGTGTACATACATTACATTACTTATCCTGTACTGATCCGGAGTTACATCCTGTATTATACTCCAGAGCTGCACTCACTATTCTGCTGGTGGAGTCACTGTGTACATACATTACATTACTTATCCTGTACTGATCCTGAGTTACATCCTGTATTATACTCCAGAGCTGCACTCACTATTCTGCTGGTGCAGTCACTGTGTACATACATTACTTATCCTGTACTGATCCGGAGTTACATCCTGTATTATACTCCAGAGCTGTACTCACTATTCTGCTGGTGTAGTCACTGTGTACATACATTACATTACTTATCCTGTACTGATCCGGAGTTACATCCTGTATTATACTCCAGAGCTGCACTCACTATTCTGCTGGTGGAGTCACTGTGTACATACATTACATTACTTATTCTGTGCTGATCCTGAGTTACATCCTGTATTATACTCCAGAGCTGCACTCACTATTCTGCTGGTGCAGTCACTGTGTACATACATTACATTACTTATCCTGTACTAATCCTGAGTTACATCCTGTATTATACTCCAGAGCTGCACTCACTGTTCTGCTGGTGGAGTCACTGTGTACATACATTACATTACTTACATTCAATTATTGATGGTTGAACTGGATAATTTCGGTAGTGCCCGTCCACTATATACAATGTATGGGAGGCTCCCAACACATCATCTATCTGTCAGGGGAAAAGAGGGAACAAGCAATTTGAACCTCAACGCCCAATCCTTTAGTTCTGGGCAGGAGATAATCTGACAGAGTTTATATGGATCTTAAGTTCCTTAGTCTAAGGCACGGATCAGCAACCCTTGAGCAATTCAGCTGTTGTAAAAGTACTGCTCCCAACATGCACTTGCTTGGCTGTTTTGGGAACTCACATAGAGGTAAATAGAACATGCTGAGAGTTGTAGTTGCAAAACTGCTGGCTGTTGCAGCTTGCTGATCTCTGTTCTAAGGCTCCATCCACTTCACTAAATTCTACCCTAACGGTAGAGGACAGCTGCACTAGGGAACAGAAGACAGCCCTGCATAACATCCCAACCAGCTTTGCTGCTGTGTTTCACACTCCTTGCAACCTTTTATTCAGTTAACATTTTCTTTAATTTATGTATTTATTTGGGTGGGGGGTGAGGTGATTAAAAAACAAACAATGAATTTACATTTTTTATTTTTCCCCAGCAATCCCCAGCAGTGTTGTGTAACTACAAATCCCAGCACGCTGCATTCACTTTCATGGTAGTTTAGAGAACAGTCAAGCCAGTGTGCATGCTGGGAAACAGCTGGGGCGCCAGAGGCTGCTGACCCACAGGCTACAGTATTCCCAGTGCGTAAGAAATGTTTTTTCTATTTTAATATTTCTTACGCAGCAATAACAATTGTGTTTATTTTTAGATGTTTAACTTGGGAAAGGGGAGGGCAATTTTTTTTTTTTCCTATCATTTTTAGTCCCCTTAGAAGGCTTGCACATACAATAGCTTGATCGCATCTACCATAGATTGCAGTAGTATACTACTGCAGTCTATGGGATGCTTGTTGGCTTTCTATTTAGGTACTTTGCTATGGCCATAGCAGACAATCACCGCCGGTCCCCGTTGTAGTGAATGGAGCCGGATAGTGATGCAGATTCTTCCGGCAGTGCCCTTACCTACACAGGGTTTTATATTTTAGCCTGTATTTTTACGGGAGCCATAACGCTTGCACCTCCTTTAGGGCTAGCACCAGTAATTACAGGTAGACTGTAGGCAGCATTATAAAAATGTTGCTCAATTGTGGAGGTCATTTGACTGAAGTGTAAGAATTCCAGTTCTTCTTGAGGTGGGGCGTTAGTTGAGAGAAAATTCAATGTAGGGAACATACTAAGGATATTTGATCGCTTTCAGCTACTGGTTGTCCAAGCTTCCCCATGTGTCTGCACGTTCAACGAAGATAGTCTGGCATTTATTATTTAAATGGGTTTTTCGGGAATTAAAAATGAATAACCGATCCTCAGGATAGGTCATCAGTGGTCGAGGTAGGACAAGTCCTTGATATTAGAGGAAGGGGCATGGAGCATCGATCCATATTGGTAAACTCCACTACTTCAACTTATGTCTGGAGGATTTATTATAAGACATGTGTTACCTAACGTACATGATCATCTGTCACACCAAGGCAGCCGTGAAAGAGTTCTGTCCAGGCATCATTGACCTGAAATCTCTCTTCAACGGTACCAGCGCCATATCCCACAACATCGGCTTATACTCCATAGATCAGGAGATGCAACTCAGTACATTGACTTTCGATTTCAATGGGATGTAATGCTCTGCTGTACGTCTCAAGCAGCAAAGAAGATCAACAGAATATTTACAAAAAGTTGTATAATGCAAAAACAAAAAGTAGACTTAACATGTGTTAACCATTTTTGATCAGAACCCATTCATCACGGGTGCAGTCACAGACAACGTCATACTTATATCCCATAGGGGCCGGTGAAGTTAGTCCATGGTGGATAAGTAGAGCCAAAAAATGTTTCATGATGACACATGGCGGAGCTTGGAATTACGAGATGGGTGAGAGCTGCTCCACCCTGCTCTATAAATAACTACGTCTTGTCTCATCCATGAATCCACCATCCTCCTATCAGGTCCGGCCTCTCTCCATGAATAATCGGACTCCAGAGAGTAATAATCAGGGACACATCCTCCCACCTGACAACTTGGGTTCTGTAAAAAATTCTGCGACACTCCAGCCACAAGCTGTGCCTCTGACCGAAATGTGTATGGTGTTGTCATGACCTCATCACATTAAATTTCTTGAGTCAGTGCTGGCATTTGGAACGGGCTTAATATATCTTAGCCACTTGCTGAAGTGTGCTTGGCAGGCGCAGTGTAACACATATAGAATTAACGATGCGCTTACTACAAATGATGATCCCATTATATACCACCGTCATAGGAAACCCAACCAGATGACCGTATCCTGGAGGGGGTTCTGGGGGAAAACTGGATGTGTAGTACAGGCTTTAGCATTCTATGAATCCATCACATAATGGTTGTCCTTTAACCAGAAAAGGTATCATTTAGATTAAGGAATTTGCATGGTGTCCTATCAAAGCTGACCTAGTGGGTATAATTGCCCCCTCTATTGAACCTGAAGTACCTACCACCTTAGTGGGTTCAGACAGCTTAAGGGCAGGCATATAGGGCATGACTTTTTTTTTAGCCCATTGCTTGAAGTCGTTTTTATAGGAGCCGTTGGCTCCAGAGAAACAGGTACCAACCATATCACCGTATGGCAGTTCTTACCAGGATATTTTATGCCCTCATTCATTAAAACTTGTGGTCACTTTCACAGTTTCTGCAATATTTATATTACAAACGGAAAATCTTTGGGAGGTTTACGTTGAAAATTAATTTCAAGGGTGAAACATGACTTCTCCTTCCTGTAGAAGATACAAGGTATAAGAATTGCGACATGTACGGCCAGACAGCGGTAAGACTATTTGGCAGGTCACCTCCTTCCCAAATTTCATTACGATAGAATATTGAAATGGGAAGAAAAAACACCTTTACATTCTTTTCACCATAAATGCTGTGCTCCGTCATATAAAATGTCACGCTTCTTAAAGAGAAACTCCACCTCAGACTTTCGAATGTTAGGACATACTCATTCAGGGTTGTAGTTTTGCCACCATTCAGGTTCCTGTGGAGGATGCCTATTCACAACATATGTTGTACATGTTCTGATTGGGCGCGAGGCACTTCCATGGAATAAATGGTCATGCAGTACATTTAGATCTAATTAAAGGAAAAAGCCATGCATTCCTATGGTCTTACTTTAGACCTCATGCCAAGACAATATTGTCAGCCATGGCAGGGATGCTTCAGCATTTTAGCGATTATCTTTTTGCTGGTCACCCACATGCTCTTCTCCTTTCATGTCTTCCAAGCATCTTTGTCTTCACCAGTGAGCTGCATGTTCTCATAATATATTCAGATGAAGATTCATTCAGGTTGTTAGTTTAGTTGAGGTTCCAATTATTTTGTCCACATGCTTTTCTAATACCATCAGCAGACAAGCGTTCAAAGCCACCAAAAACTGCTTCATCCATTGTCTACACCCCCACCTAAAAAAAACACTGGATCATTTTGTTAACGGAGTTTATTGGGATATCGACAAGGCAATTAAATATCTTAAAAAGAAAAAAAGGTACAATAGAGGTGAGGGAAAGGGGATATATTTTGGTCTACATTTAGGTTGTAGTCCAATACTAATGAAGAACCAGCTCACCGCAACTCATATCTGGTGCACAGTTGAGATGGCCATTTGGCTATAGGAGTCAAAGAAAGTTTCTTGGCTAAGGGAAAACTCTGGAAATTGCAGCATTTCAAATGATTATTATTTTTTTTTTGGAACATAGTGGTACTTGTGAAGACAATGGTAGTGGGGAACAATCTAAGCCACAATTTGATTTGCTCTGTCTGGGGAACCTAAGGGATTCCCTGGTTTTTACTCATATACAGGGTTCTGGTTGTTGCTGCAGGAAATCCCTAGGTGACAACTCCTGAAGTAGGTTCAGATTGGAGGCAGTAACATGCCAAGAGTCAGCAGCAGGTAGACAACGAATGTCAGGATTACATAGAATGGGAGCATAGTGTGGAACACAGTTGAAGTCAAACCGAGGAGAACAAGTGCCAAGAGAGAATCCAAGGGGTTACGCAGGAAGATTGATAGTAAAGGCAAGGTCAGCAACAGGAGAAACGCAGCTAGCTGTAAACAAGCTCTTCTTGACAGCCTGTTTCGGTATTATACCACAACATTTGTATTTGCTTTTAATGTTCCTGATGGTTAATTACATTTATGAGACATATTAAATTACACCAATATTTTGGCTTGTTGGGATGCATATTACTTTTCAGGTTTTCAATTAGCCACTGGCACTTTTTATGACTCATATGGTCACCACCTATTAGATCAGGGAAGCTCTGACCACACATGCTGTGACTAAGAACGCATTGTGTACTTTTACAACCCCGTTCCAGTGTGAACGGTTAATCATTAGAGGTGAGTGATAACAGAAAGGAGGATATCTTCACGTATGTGGTTGAAAGAGAATCTTTTATTTAACATGAGGAATCAAAGATGGACCAGTTCTGTGAATAGAGGGTTAAGATAGAGAAGGGCTGACCTTTGGTTTTGGATTGTGGAGCGTTGCGCAGCATGGAAATCTGCTGCAACTTACTGTATGCTTTGGTTGAACAGTAACCACAAGCAATAAAATACGGACATCATTTATGGAACAAATAATTCAGAATATCAGCTTTGTACTTATAACATGCATATTGTGTCTTGTCCTGATTCTGCTACTGTATGATCGCATGATTCGAATTATCACACAGTAACAGTTTGCTTAAAATAAGAGAGTTTGGCCAACTCGGGAGACTATTTTTGGACAGAGGAAAACGTTAGCGGTGGCAAACTCCCTGTGTGTGAATATTGTTTGAGACAGATTGACCCAAACACCTTGCAACTGTCCTGCAAATAAACCTGGGAACAAAGAAGCCAAGACTTTTCTTCCATTCACTTTCCTCAGCCATCCTTTTACCAATATCAATACGCGAGATAGTATGTGCCCAGTTACGTTAAATAGAAATCAGTGTGTTAAACTCTAAACTCCATTGACCTCAAGTTAGGACCATGTTCAAGAAATTGAGAAGACTTGGACCAATTGTGAATCTTTCCATTAGTAGTAGGCCTGATAAGTCACGATGGAGATAGAGCAAC
Source organism: Bufo bufo (assembly GCF_905171765.1). Lineage (NCBI taxonomy): Eukaryota > Metazoa > Chordata > Amphibia > Anura > Bufonidae > Bufo > Bufo bufo. The sequence goes on along the minus strand of NC_053393.1, from coordinate 532,937,886 downwards.
TCATGACTTGTCAGGTCTATGAGGTGATCTCCAGGTCCTGCATTGTGCTTCACTCAAGGGATTGTTCTAATAATTAGTGGGATAATAAACCTTCCTTCTTAACCCTTGTATTGATCGATAGCCTGTAAGGAAACCAGATTGCATAAGGTGTACAGGGTTAGAAACAGGGAGACAAACAAGCTGATCCTCCCACAGGCAGAGACAAGCAGCTGTAGCTTCTGGCATAAAAAGCCTTTGTGAGATGTGGAAGATAATGAGGAACTTCTCTGAATTCTGCTTCTCTGAATTCTACATGTCTGACGATGTATGTAGCGCTTGCCCTTTCTCTCACAAACCATCTTCTCCTTTCTCCCTGCAGTTTGCCATTCCACACAGTGACGAATGGGGCCGGCTTGCCCGTACTCTGGTTGAGATTCGCGCCAACCGAGGTGATGGGGAAGAAGAAGCTGTAGAACTGTCAACCTGAGTGCACAATGTCAACCACAACCAGCACAGCATTAATCTGTAACTGAATGTACCAATGTCACCATTATTTTTGCTGTGATCTTTTCAAGTGCCGCCAGTCCTTCTCCACCTTCAGCTTCTTGTTAAAATAGTGGCCAGCCCAGCCGAGACATCCTGTCGTCTCTCTGTATTGTGCAGACAATCTCAGCCCTTGTCTCCCGTCCTTCCCTGGTGTACTAATATTTCGCTGTGTGCCAGTATTTTAATTAAAAGAATTATATCACAGCCAGAACGCTAGTTATTCCTGGATGAAAACATGTGCATACTAATTCACAAATAATTGCTGAAGATAGTAGACAAATTGTGTGCTGGCTCATTCAGGCCTATGACATTAATGTTCTTACGAAACATGGTGATGGTGGCCAGAAAGGACAATATGGCTGGCAGGTCCAGGCAACAAGTTCCAAATACTTGTTCACAGTGGGCATCATTCCTAGAATTATCATGATTCTCCACTTCGTTTGTTAGGACAACAGGTTGATATCAGCTAGAATTGTGCACAGAGCTATTGTCATTTCTCTTCCCCCACTTTTCTTGCCAGTTCACACAATGTGCAATACTCAACAGGTGTTCCTGTGGTAAAGAGAATATGAAGTCTGGGGTCACTCCTGAGGCATGAAGGGAATTATATCAAACCAAAAGTTGTCCTTGATAGAACATTCAGTGTTTGAGCAGAGGGGTTCCAACTTCCAAGACCACCACAACGAAGAGGACTCAGCCTCTTTCCGCAAGGTAATGGAATGAGCTGCAGTATCAAGCACAGTCACTCGAACACAAGATCTTGTGGCTGTGTAAACCATGTTCTGATCAGTAGTGGTCCCAGAGGTTGAACTTCCATGGATCTTACATGGCCCACACTAATAGGCTATTCTGTCCCCAGATAACATGTTTAGAACAAGTCCAGCTACTATTAATTGTAAAGTTTTACAAACCTTCACCTACAAAGTCAAAGTGACAGACATGTTCGAAGTAAATCGATATTCTTCATGTTTCCTGGTAATCAGAACAATTTGAACAAATGCTGTTCTCAATAGAAAACATCCCCTTTCTACAAATAACAGACCCAGAAAACCAGATGAGAATGTTGCATGTGAAGTTTTTAGCCGCACACTATGTATACCATAATAATTAGGCCCATAAAACAAGAGGTTTAATTAGATTAAGGTAATGGACTGTTGACACCAAGTTGGACCATAGATTGGCATGGTCTCTCCAACAGTGACTCTCCAAGTAGGAATGCAGTCGTAGCATCATAAAGGAAAAAAAAAAATCAGGTGAGAACATGGAGTAGGAGCTGCTTAGTGAAACTGTGTGTTCCACCATGTGCTAAGAATGAGAAGAAATGGGTGCCCTTTCTTCCCAGAATTCCAGAGGAGCATGTATGGCCTATACGTCTCCTCAAGCCGATTAAGGCACTCTCTCCCCAAGGAGAGATAGTACACCCCCAAATCCTGAGAACAAGAGAAACAGCCCTCCTGGTAACCCTGGTTTCCTCCATAAACAATTCATCAGCCATAATCAGAAGCCATGCAAGGGTCTAGAGGTCCATCACACTCTAGCACTTAGAAGAGCCGTAGGCAAAGTAACAAGCCCAAACTCTGGAACAGCCATATAGAGCAAGCTAGCCTGCCTGTGGCCCATGAATTCATGCTTAGCACAGTTATATTAAATCCATTCAGAGTGAGATATGATTGCATACAGATGTGGTTTCCAGAAATTGGACCAGGCTGAAGACCTCAGATGTGGTCTTCCACTTGGGTTTCATGAACTCTATATTCAAATTTTGAGATCTACAGGGATATCGCTGCGTCTTATTTATTGCGGTTGGCTTCATGGAACTTATTTATTTGAAATGATTATAATAAACGATTCTTTACCATGAACATAACGAGACCGGCCTTATCTGTAATCTGCTGCAAAGACGATATAATACTCCAAAAAAGGGAATTACAATAGGCTGTTTGTACAAGGACTAGGAAGTCGAATGGAGTAGGCTGTCGTATAGCTATTACTTGAGAGCATTGCAGCTATATTTCTTGAAGCGTTTGGGCGCAGTTGATTTCATGGAAGGTTATATTAACAGATTGTGGTCCAAGAACGACACCGGAGAGACCCATAAAACATAGTTAAGAAATACCTTACAGATCTGACGTTTCCTTCGTAGGATTATATATGAGGCCTGAATGGTTTTTTAGCCTAACACAAAAAAAGCACAGTACATATACCACATCGTCGAGAGACAGAAAACTTCAGACTTCAGCTTGTGCAAAGGAAATGCTTAGAACGGTTAAACTTGATTTTTGATGTCACTTATCGTTTGAAGATTAATGTCCTGCAGACCGGCGGCTCCGCATTTGCAGCAAAAGATGTAGAGCGAAGGCGTTATTTTCATGCTTTACTAGCATTTTTAAGTTTATTTTAAAGGTAAAACATATTTATTTTAACTACGTTTCTTGGACAAAACAAAACAGGAGGGTAGAGAAGAAACGCTCTCCTAAATGCAGTAATCTAGAACAGGGGCCCCACCTGCCATGTGCCATTTATAATACTGGTTTCGCAGGTGGTACAGGAGCCTCTGGCTCTCCTCAGACACCAGTGTCCTGTGTGACTGTCACCTCTATATGCTTATAGCTGCTTTCCATAAATTAAAGGGGTTTTCCGGTTACATACACACACAAAAAAATAAAACACCAGCACTGAACCTTACTGCATTATACACTGCTCAAAAAAATAAAGGGAACACTTAAACAACACAATGTAACTCCAAGTCAATCACACTTCTGTGAAATCAAACTGTCCACTTAGGAAGCAACACTGAGTGACAATCAATTTCACATGCTGTTGTGCAAATGGGATAGACAACAGGTGGAAATTATAGGCAATTAGCAAGACACCCCCAATAAAGGAGTGGTTCTGCAGGTGGTGACCACAGACCACTTCTCAGTTCCTATGCTTCCTGGCTGATGTTTTGGTCACTTTTGAATGCTGGCGGTGCTTTCACTCTAGTGGTAGCATGAAACAGAGTCTACAACCCACACAAGTGGCTCAGGTAGTGCAGCTTATCCAGGATGGCACATCAATGCGAGCTGTGGCAAGAAGGTTTGCGGTGTCTGTCAGCGTAGTGTCCAGAGCATGGAGGCGCTACCAGGAGACAGGCCAGTACATCAGGAGACGTGGAGGAGGCCAACAACCCAGCAGCAGGACCGCTACCTCCGCCTTTGTGCAAGGAGGAGCACTGCCAGAGCCCTGTAAAATGACCTCCAGCAGGCCACAAATGTGCATATGTCTGCTCAAACGGTCAGAAACAGACTCCATGAGGGTGATATGAGGGCCCGACGTCCACAGGTGGGGGTTTTGCTTACAGCCCAACACCGTGCAGGACGTTTGGCATTTGCGAGAGAACACCAAGATTGGCAAATTCGCCACTGGCACCCTGTGCTCTTCACAGATGAAAGCAGGTTCACACTGAGCACATGTGACAGACGTGACAGAGTCTGGAGACACCGTGGAGAACGTTCTGCTGCCTGCAACATCCTCCAGCATGACCGGTTTGGCATTGGGTCAGTAATGGTGTGGGGTGGCATTTCTTTGGTGGGCCGCACAGCCCTCCATGTGCTCACCAGAGGTAGCCTGACTGCCATTAGGTACCGAGATGAGATCCTCAGACCCCTTGTGAGACCATATTCTGGTGCGGTTGGCCCTGGGTTCCTCCTAATGCAAGACAATGCTAGACCTCATGTGGCTGGAGTGTGTCAGCAGTTCCTGCAAGACAAAGGCATTGATGCTATGGACTGGCCCGCCCGTTCCCCAGACCTGAATCCAATTGAGCACATCTGGGACATCATGTCTCGCTCTATCCCCCAACGTCACGTTGCACCACAGACTGTCCAGGAGTTGGCAGATGCTTTAGTCCAGGTCTGGGAGGAGATCCCTCAGGAGACCATCCGCCACCTCATCAGGAGCATGCACAGGCGTTGTAGGGAGGTCATACAGGCACGTGGAGGCCACACACACTACTGAGCCTCATTTTGACTTGTTTTAAGGACATTACATCAAAATTGGATCAGCCTGTAGGGTGTTTTTCCACTTTAATTTTGAGTGTGACTCCAAATCCAGACCTCCATGGGTTGAAAAATTTGATTTCCATTTTTCTATTTTTGTGTGATTTTGTTGTCAGCCCATGCAACTATGTAAAGAACAAAGTATTTCAGAAGAATATTTAATTAACTCAGATCTAGGATGTGTTATTTTTGTGTTCCCTTTATTTTTTTGAGCAGTGTATAAATGATGTTCTAAGTGCATTTTGACTCCTCCAGCGTAATTGCAATCTGTGACCTGTACCTTGTTACATTTCGATGCAACACTCACAGGCAGTGTCTGTAGCATCAGGACTCTGCCCCTCCGTCCACTCCCAGCAGGAACATCGCAGATCCAAGTGGGCTGGCAGCCTCATTACAATTCAGTTCAGTGAATGAAGCTGGGTTGGGGGAGGGACCCTCTTCTAGTACATAGGGGGAGATTTATGGTCTCCCATGTGTCCAAAAAGTGGCAATAAAAAGTTGCAAACCGCAAAAAAAATAACCGCAAATTTTTACGCTGTCCTCACCACTTTTCAGAAAGGGGGGTAATAAGGGTTTCTGGCCAGCAGCCACTACAAATTTATCTTAATTTACACCAGTTTTCAGAGCTGCCGTAGATTTCTGTTTAGGTGCATGGACCGTTAAAGAGGATGCGCCTAATTTATGATGAGGCCTGAGCCTCATCATAAACTAGGCACATCCTCCAGCAGAGCAGGGGATATTAAAATTTATATTTATCTTAATAAATCTCCTCATTTTACTTCTACAAAATAAATTATTTAACAGGTCTTCATTAGGATTTCTGTGTGGCAGACAGAACAATTGCCATTACACTATAGACCTGCTCCGTTAAAAGGGATGCATTTTATGTGCTTAAAAAGTTATTTTAGGCATAATAAATAAATAGCACATTATGGAAAATGAAGGGAAAAAATTGTCATTTACCAATCACCATAAATAATATGTTCACTATATTGTACAACTTCATACCAAGTACTGTTTTGTGATATTTCATACTGTTTGTTACAAAAACTTTTAATGTTTTTTGCTTTAGTTTTTTTAGTATCAATAACTTTGCAGAAAATTTTTAACTTTTACTATAAAAAAAAGCTGGATATTTTTCTGTCATAGCTTTTACTATAAACGTCATTTAACCACCTCCGGACCGCCTAACGCAGGATCGCGTTCCGGAGGTGGCAGCCCTGCGCAGAGTCACGCATATATGCGTCATCTCGCGATGGGCGAGATTTCCTGTGAACGCGCGCACACAGGCGCGCGCGCTCACAGGAACGGAAGGTAAGAGAGTTGATCTCCAGCCTGCCAGCGGCGATCGTTCGCTGGCAGGCTGGAGATGTGTTTTTTTTAACCCCTAACAGGTATATTAGACGCTGTTTTGATAACAGCGTCTAATATACCTGCTACCTGGTCCTCTGGTGGTCCCCTTTGTTTGGATCGACCACCAGAGGACACAGGTAGCTCAGTAAAGTCCCACCAAGCACCACTACACTACACTACACCCCCCCCGTCACTTATTAACCCCTTATTAGCCCCTGATCACCCCATATAGACTCCCTGATCACCCCCCTGTCATTGATCACCCCCCTGTCATTGATTACCCCCCTGTAAAGCTCCATTCAGATGTCCGCATGATTTTTACGGATCCACTGATAGATGGATCCGATCCTCAAAACGCATCCGGACGTCTGAATGAAGCCTTACAGGGGCATGATCAATGACTGTGGTGATCACCCCATATAGACTCCCTGATCACCCCCCTGTAAAGCTCCATTCAGATGTCCGCATGATTTTTACGGATGCACTGATAGATGGATCCGATCCGCAAAACGCATCCGGACGTCTGAATGAAGCCTTACAGGGGCATGATCAATGACTGTGGTGATCACCCCATATAGACTCCCTGATCACCCCCCTGTCATTGATCACCCCCCTGTAAAGCTCCATTCAGATGTCCGCATGATTTTTACGGATGCACTGATAGATGGATCCGATCCGCAAAACGCATCCGGACGTCTGAATGAAGCCTTACAGGGGCATGATCAATGACTGTGGTGATCACCCCATATAGACTCCCTGATCACCCCCCTGTCATTGATTACCCCCCTGTAAAGCTCCATTCAGATGTCCGCATGATTTTTACGGATGCACTGATAGATGGATCGGATCCGCAAAACGCATCCGGACGTCTGAATGAAGCCTTACAGGGGCGTGATCAATGACTGTGGTGATCACCCCATATAGACTCCCTGATCACCCCCCTGTCATTGATCAACCCCCCTGTCATTGATCAACCCCCCTGTCATTGATCACCCCCCCTGTCATTGATCACCCCCCTGTCATTGATCCCCCCCCCCCTCTGTAAGGCTCCATTCAGATATTTTTTTGGCCCAAGTTAGCAGAATTTTTTTTTTTTTTTCTTACAAAGTCTCATATTCCACTAACTTGTGTCAAAAAATAAAATCTCACATGAACTCACCATACCCCTCACGGAATCCAAACGCGTAAAATTTTTTAGACATTTATATTCCAGACTTCTTCTCACGCTTTAGGGCCCCTAGAATGCCAGGGCAGTATAAATACCCCACATGTGACCCCATTTCGGAAAGAAGACACCCCCAGGTATTCCGTGAGGGGCATATTGAGTCCATGAAAGATTGAATTTTTTGTCCCAAGTTAGCGGAACGGGAGACTTTGTGAGAAAAAAATTAAAAATATCAATTTCCGCTAACTTGTGCCAAAAAAAAAAAATTTCTATGAACTCGCCATGCCCCTCATTGAATACCTTGGGGTGTCTTCTTTCCAAAATGGGGTCACATGTGGGGTATTTATACTGCTCTGGCATTCTAGGGGCCCCAAAGCGTGAGAAGAAGTCTGGTATCCAAATGTCTAAAAATGCCCTCCTAAAAGGAATTTGGGCACCTTTGCGCATCTAGGCTGCAAAAAAGTGTCACACATCTGGTATCGCCGTACTCAGGAGAAGTTGGGGAATGTGTTTTGGGGTGTCATTTTACATATACCCATGCTGGGTGAGATAAATATCTTGGTCAAATGCCAACTTTGTATAAAAAAATGGGAAAAGTTGTCTTTTGCCAAGATATTTCTCTCACCCAGCATGGGTATATGTAAAATGACACCCCAAAACACATTCCCCAACTTCTCCTGAATACGGCGATACCACATGTGTGACACTTTTTTGCAGCCTAGGTGGGCAAAGGGGCCCATATTCCAAAGAGCACCTTTAGGATTTCACAGGTCATTTACCTACTTACCACACATTAGGGCCCCTGGAAAATGCCAGGGCAGTATAACTACCCCACAAGTGACCCCATTTTGGAAAGAAGACACCCCAAGGTATTCTGTGAGGGGCATGGCGAGTTCCTAGAATTTTTTATTTTTTGTCACAAGTTAGTGGAAAATGCTTATTTTTTTTTTTTTTTTTTTTTTCATACAAAGTCTCATATTCCACTAACTTGTGACAAAAAATAAAAAGTTCCATGAACTCACTATGCCCATCAGCGAATACCTTGGGGTCTCTTCTTTCCAAAATGGGGTCACTTGTGGGGTAGTTATACTGCCCTGGCATTCTAGGGGCCCAAATGTGTGGTAAGGAGTTTGAAATCAAATTCTGTAAAAAATGACCTGTGAAATCCGAAAGGTGCACTTTTGAATATGGGCCCCTTTGCCCACCTAGGCTGCAAAAAAGTGTCACACATCTGGTATCTCCGTAATCGGGAGAAGTTGGGGAATGTGTTTTGGGGTGTCATTTTACATATACCCATGCTGGGTGAGAGAAATATCTTGGCAAAAGACAACTTTTCCCATTTTTTTATACAAAGTTGGCATTTGACCAAGATATTTATCTCACCCAGCATGGGTATATGTAAAAAGACACCCCAAAACACATTCCTCAACTTCTCCTGAATACAGAGATACCAGATGTGTGACACTTTTTTGCAGCCTAGGTGGGCAAAGGGGCCCACATTCCAAAGAGCACCTTTCGGATTTCACAGGTCATTTACCTACTTACCACACATTTGGGCCCCTAGAATGCCAGGGCAGTATAACTACCCCACAAGTGACCCCATTTTGGAAAGAAGAGACCCCAAGGTATTCGCTGATGGGCATAGTGAGTTCATGGAAGTTTTTATTTTTTGTCACAAGTTTGTGGAATATGAGACTTTGTATGAAAAAAAAATAAAAAAAAAAATCATCATTTTCCACTAACTTGTGACAAAAAATAAAAAATTCTAGGAACTCGCCATGCCCCTCACGGAATACCTTGGGGTGTCTTCTTTCCAAAATGGGGTCACTTGTGGGGTAGTTATACTGCCCTGGTATTCTAGGGGCCCAAATGTGTGGTAAGGAGTTTGAAATCAAATTCAGGAAAAAATGAGGAGTGAAATCCGAAAGGTGCTCTTTGGAATATGGGCCCCTTTGCCCACCTAGGCTGCAAAAAAGTGTCACACATCTGGTATCCCCGTACTCAGGAGAAGTTGAGGAATGTGTTTTGGGGTGTCTTTTTACATATACCCATGCTGGGTGAGATAAATATCTTGGTCAAATGACAACTTTGTATAAAAAAATGGGAAAAGTTGTCTTTTGCCAAGATATTTCTCTCACCCAGCATGGGTATATATAAAATGACACCCCAAAACACATTCCCCACCTTCTCCTGAGTACGGAGATACCAGATGTGTGACACTTTTTTGCAGCCTAGGTGGGCAAAGGGGCCCATATTCCAAAGAGCACCTTTCGGATTTCACAGGTCATTTTTTTACAGAATTTGATTTCAAACTCCTTACCACACATTTGGGCCCCTAGAATGCCAGGGCAGTATAACTACCCCACAAGTGACCCCATTTTGGAAAGAAGAGACCCCAAGGTATTCGCTGATGGGCATAGTGAGTTCATAGAACTTTTTATTTTTTGTCACAAGTTAGTGGAATATGAGACTTTGTAAGAAAAAAAAAAAAAAAAATCATAATTTTCCGCTAACTTGTGACAAAAAATAAAAAGTTCTATGAACTCACTATGCCCATCAGCGAATACCTTAGGGTGTGTACTTTCAGAAATGGGGTCATTTGTGGGGTGTTTGTACTGTCTGGGCATTGTAGAACCTCAGGAAACATGACAGGTGCTCAGAAAGTCAGAGCTGCTTCAAAAAGCGGAAATTCACATTTTTGTACCATAGTTTGTAAACGCTATAACTTTTACCCAAACCATTTTTTTTTTACCCAAACATTTTTTTTTTATCAAAGACATGTAGAACTATAAATTTAGAGCAAAATTTCTATATGGATGTCGTTTTTTTTGCAAAATTTTACTACTGAAAGTGAAAAATGTCATTTTTTTGCAAAAAAATCGTTAAATTTCGATTAATAACAAAAAAAGTAAAAATGTCAGCAGCAATGAAATACCACCAAATGAAAGCTCTATTAGTGAGAAGAAAAGGAGGTAAAATTCATTTGGGTGGTAAGTTGCATGACCGAGCAATAAACGGTGAAAGTAGTGTAGGTCAGAAGTGTAAAAAGTGGCCTGGTCTTTCAGGGTGTTTAAGCTAGGGGGGCTGAGGTGGTTAACAGATTCCAGTGAGATTTGAACCCCAGACTTTCTGTACAGCAAACAGCCGCCTTACTCATTCCTCTACAGAAAAGCTCAGCTGTAAAGATTGGATTTTTTTTAAAGACTTATAGTAAATAAAAAGGGGGCACAAAGTTTGCCTGTATGAAGCCCTGAAATTCCTAATGGCAGCCCTGTATCCAAGCCTGCTTGAAGACCTGCTGGAAAAACCCCACCCTAAGACGCAGCATCATTGCTGACATCACATCTACAGGGCTGGGTCCAGGAGAATGAGCAGACCACCACCCACAGAGGCAAAGTCATTGACGATATTGTGTCTACAGTGCAAAGCCTTACAAGACTTGTCACGCCTCAGATGCAGACGTGAGGTCATCAAGATAGGGAACCAACACAGTGGAAAATGTCAATGCTGAAAACTGCAAAACTGGAATACCCCTGGGGAATAAAGGGAATTCCACATTACTTTTATAAGACTCTACATCTTTAATTGGGTTAAAAAAAAAAAAAACATTCTACAACAGTAGCGACAGGTGTACATGTGGTTTTTGAAATGCCTTTTCAGCAGTGAAGGACCACAGGAGTGTCCTAATCATCTGAAAGAAGGGGTGACCCAGATATCTATTAGTACAATGGGTATGCCTTGTCTTTTGGAGACAATGCCGGAAACGGCTAAATCGAGGAGCTTTTTTTTGTGTTATCAAGATAATAAACATGAAGCCGGTGGTCTTGGCACAGCACCCGACTGCTGGGAAGTCCAATACAGTATATGGACTTGCTATATGAAGACACACCATGGATGATGAATGCCTTCAGCCAGAGTTGGATTTTTAATGCAGATAATAATAAAATAAAAAAAGTATTACAGCATATCAATGTCATTAGATTTCTTTAACAGTAAAGACCTATAAAATTCCCAACAAATCGTTTATTTATTTTTTTACTTTAAAATTAGCCTCTAAGATGCCAAAAAAAAGGTACTGTATATAGTCTCAAAGCTTGAAGTGTTTCATAGGAACTTGAAGGGGTCATTGATTTCTGGGAACCCATAGTGCAATGATAGTGGCGACTTCCCCTGAAGCCACAGAGTGAGAGATCGTTTGCTCTTCCCCCAAATACATCCAGCTGCCTAGAAGGAAAAAAAGTTATCCAACTGGAACTGTGCCTCATTACTAAAGGGATATTGCTAGGATATGTCACAAATGTCAGGTGCAGTGGAGTCCACACCGATCTCCAGAACGGGGCCTCCGAAGGGAAGGGAGAGCAGCCGTGTATTTTTCGAAGTCTCACAGCAGTGAATGGAAAGCATGTCACGCAAGCGCAGTGTGTTCTCCTTCATTTCAGGGGTCCGTTCTCAAGATAGGAGCAGGTCCCAGAGGTGGCACCCTGGATCTGTCTGACATTTGTGGCATATGCCACAAATGCTTGAATGGGAAAACCCCTTTATGACAAGTAGTCACTATGTGGCAAGAGTCAAGTGGCATCTTGGACATAATGTATTGCCGCAAATTAGACAATTCTCTTAAATGCCATTGCATGCTGTTAGATTTAGCTCTTTACTGGAACTAAAGCGGGCCATACACATTAGATAGCTGTTGTCCGAATCCTACTGCTCCCAACCCCCTATATACATGCTCGACTTGGCCGAGCAAGCATGTGTAATCAATTGGGAGAAGACCATAGTCTCCTGCCAGACTCTTTCGGCAGTGGCTTATCTCCCTTGACCACAAAAGGATCAGGCTGGTTGAAATCCAACGTGCCGACCCTTCTTCCTCTACATCTATCACTGGGGCAAGAGTCGGGACACCCCATACACATGAAATGGTCAGTTGTTCCAACTCCCACCTTACGGAGCTGCGCCTAAACAGTCCAGACAAATACTCAACCAAATTATACAGTTGGCACTATGCATTTCGGTAGGAATTCAGGAGGCATACACCAAATTAGGTTATTATCGTTTGTTAGTTTATCTGAAGACTTTGAGTTGTAAGGCTATTTTCACATTAGCGGTTTTTGCCGATCCGTCATGGATCTGCAAAAACGCTTCCGTTCCAATAATACAACCGCATTCATTCGTCATGAACGGATCATGTTGCATCAGGTCTTCTTGAACACCATTGAAAGTCAATGGGGGACGGATCAGTTTTCTATTGTCAGAGAAAACAGATCTGTCCCCATTGACTTACATATGGTTGTCAGGACGGGTCCGTTTGGTTCCGCACCACATAGCGGACAGAAAAACGCTGCAGGCAGCCTCCAGAGTGGAATGGTGACTGAACGGAGGCAAACTGATGCATTCTGAGCGGATCCTTTTCCATTCAGAATGCATTAGGGCAAAACTGATCCGTTTTGGGCCGCTTGTGAGAGCCCTGAACGGATCTCCCAAACTGAAAGCCAAAACGCCAGTGTGAAAGTAGCCGAATACATCTTTACTGGCAACGTGTTCGGACTTCCCCAGCCTCCAGTGGTGTTATGCTGTACGCCACTCTGGCCAGTGCTTGGCACTGTACATGCCGTTTTCCATCTTGATTGCAATTGGTAGAAAAATTCCGTCCCAGCACTTGACAGAATTGCCTGCGTCTATACTTCTTACCAAAAACTCTATTCTCCTACAGCTGCAGTGTGCACCACTTTTTTTCCTGCCACTGTCAATCTACCAGACTGGTCTGGGAGGGAGTGCAGTATAACCTAATGTTTAAATTATGTCAGTGGATGGAGGATATGTAATTAGGCTCCATTAACACGTCCGCAATTCCGTTCCCGAAAAAAAAATAGAACATGTCCTATTCTTGTCCACAATTGCAGACAAGAATAGGCATATTCTATTAGTGCCGGCAATGTGCGGTCCGCATAATGTGGAACGCACATTGCCGCTGTCCGTGTTTTGCGGATCCATGGATCCGCAAAACACACACGGATGTGTGAATGGACCCTTAGAGTTGAGCAAAGTTCTCAAAACTTCGATTTCGGCTTTGTTTCATGACAAATTACTTTGTCACGAAGTGCATTTCTTTGAGAAAAGCGTGCACAATGATGGGGAACAGCGATGGTGCCACCCCCCCCCCCCCCCCCCCCGTCATTGAAACCCTCAGATGCTGCGTTCATTGCTGATCACAGTATCTGGAGATTAGGGCTGTCAGGGGTCAATCTGTTAAAAAGAAAAATGAAAAAAAGAGTGGCCATCTTGATTGAAGATCCAGTGAGAAATCTAGTGCGGTGCGTCAAGTGAGAATTTTTATTTTTCCTACTACCATTTTACCACGAATCAAGAAATTTGGCTTCGCGTTGAATCAAATTTTCACTGAAATTCGGATTGAAGTCCACTTGGTGAACTTCGATTCGCTCAACGCCATATGTAACACTTTCTCTGCTGTGATTATTACATTTGGAGACTACATGCAAACAATCTAGCATTGCCTGCGATTTTCATTGAATGTTTGTTGGTGGAAGAATCCCTTCACAGATGACCCTCTACATTTGTGTGTCGTACCACTGCTTTTAGAATTGTGTTGCTTCCAAAGGCAATTTGGATTTGAAATTGAGACCTAGTCCAGCTTCAGTGGCCACCACCTCACAGCTGAGCAGTTGTTTCAATGACCAAGGTATGGCATTCATTGACCAAGACGAAGGGCGGCATTCATTGATCAGTTGGACATTGGAATTGACACACTGGAAAGGATGACATTCGTTGACCAAGACACACTGGAAAGGATGACATTCGTTGACCAAAGACACACTGGAAAGGACGGCATTCGTTGACCAAAGACACACTGGAAAGGACGGCATTCGTTGACCAAGACACACTGGAAAGGACGGCATTCGTTGACCAAGACACACTGGAAAGGACGGCATTCGTTGACCAAGACACACTGGAAAGGACGGCATTCGTTGACCAAAGACACACTGGAAAGGACGGCATTCGTTGACCAAAGACACACTGGAAAGGACGGCATTCGTTGACCAAGACACACTGGAAAGGACGGCATTCGTTGACCAAGACACACTGGAAAGGACGGCATTCGTTGACCAAGACACACTGGAAAGGACGGCATTCGTTGACCAAGACACACTGGAAAGGACGGCATTCGTTGACCAAGACACACTGGAAAGGACGGCATTCGTTGACCAAGACACACTGGAAAGGACGGCATTCGTTGACCAAGACACACTGGAAAGGATGACATTTACTTATCAAGACTAGTCGGAAAGGAAGTCATTCGCCGACCAAATCGCATTGGAAAGGAAAAAGTATTCGCCGACCACTGTCAGTTTTATCAAATAAAACATGGAAACCCAGAAAGTGATTGGAGTATTTACATATTTTTGGTCTCCTAGTGCAAAAGTCACCACAGATTTTACGGGAATAGATTTTTCTAAGTAAATGAGAGAAGACGATAACGGAAATTGTCCTCTGTTCCAGTTTATTGGATTCACATTATAACGTCTTGAATACACTGCATCGTAATAAGGAAATTATATGATCATTATCTACACAGAAGACTGCATTATTAACACCAACTCCTGCAGATGAACAAGAGCTCGCAGGAGACCACCATTATTAATGATCACTGTCCGGAACGATTCCTGATGAACTCAAAGTCCTGATGAAGTCACTAAGTAAGGGCACATGCACACGACCGTATGTATTTTGCGGTCCACAAAAAATGCGGATGCTGTCTGTGTGCATTCCGTATTTTGCGGAACGGAACAGCTGGCCCCTAATAGAACAGTCCTATCCTTGTCCGTAATGCGGACAATAATAGGACACGTTCTATTTTTTAGCGGAACGGAAATACAGACATACGGAAACGGAATGCACACGGAGTAACTTCCGTTGAAATTAATGGTTCCGTATACGGTCCGCAAAAAAAACTAAACAAAAAACGGAACGGATGCGGAAAGAATATACGTTGGTGTGCAGGAGCCCTAAGGCAGATGTTAATACAGTACATGGATTCTCTACTGTTCATTCAAGTAGCATTTTATAGACGTCTATAATTCACACATTGCTTTGATTTTCGATCTCAAGAAGTTGGCCTATCGCAGGGTCACGTACACAACAGCAGTTATCACCCATTTTGTAGACTTCACCAAGACGCATCCGATCCATAGACTAGGAAGTACGGTCAGTCCTTAGGCATATAGCGCACAATGCAGCTCCTGGGTCCTAGTCAGGTGGCCATCATAAGAAGCTATACAGTTTAGAGATGGGATCTCATATTCATCACCGGTTCTGTCTAAAAGCATAAAACAGTTTTCAGTCCGGTGGGTTCACGTACAAACACTAGTGCATGAAAGACCACCCTCACTGGGTGCTGCAGACGGAGGAGGATAAATGCAAGTCACCACTGGAGGCGGCACACCTAGTGAGGGTTGTGCTGCCAACAAAACTTTCATGGCATATCCAATACATGCGGTAAAAGGTTTGTGATGGGGACATCCATCGGCGTCCTGGGTTAGGATTCGGCACAGATTTCTAAATTTAAGTAACATAGAAATTGTGAAAGCAGCACTCTACTCCTTTTGATTGTAATGGATGTTCTGTCCTCTTGAATCATCCGCTCCGCTCCTTTGGTGGTTCCGTCCCTCCGATCCATACAGCATTGTCAGGGTGGGGCAGAAGTCAATCTCAGTGCATGTCTATGAGCGTCTAAAAAGGAAGACACTATGATTCGGAGGGTAAGAGTGCAGTCATGAACTACAGCTGAAGGAACGGAGCTGGTGAGCTGATGTGGTTGCTAGATATCAATGACCTATTTGTATAGTTTGCTGCAGCTGACATGAATGGTAACCTGGCATGGCCACCACAACAATGGACAGAGCTGTCTGCCGGGAACAGCTAATCGGTGGGGCTGCTGGGTATCGAGCCCTCAACGACCTGATATTGATGACTGGTCATTCATATCTAGAGCTTGAACAACTGGTTGTGCATTTCAAAAAGTAACATACAACATTTTTCTAGAGTGCATCTTTAAAAGGTTTGTCCCACCAAAAACACATCCTTCACCACTGGGGTGCCACCAACAAGAACACGGTGGCTGGCAGTAGTGCATGTGTGCAGCCGCTCCATTCACTCTATGGGGCTGATGGAGATACCCGAATACAGAGACAACTCCGTGAAGGAGCGAAGGAATGAAGCGCCTTTGTATAGGTTTGTGTGGCTTTTTTTTTTTAAACTGAGCATTTCTAAGGGCCAAAAGTAAAACTGCATTGAGAGGTAGACAACCCCTTTAAGGCATCTTTCACACAACGTTTTTTGTTTTTTTTTCCCCCCACAGCTTTTTGCGTTCCGTATACGGAACTATTCATTTCAATGGTTCCGCAAAAAAAAAAAAAAGGGGAATGTACTCCGTATGCATTCCGTTTTTCAGTTTAGTTGAAAGATAGAGCATGTCCTATTATTGCCCGCAAATCACATTCCGTGGCTCCATTCAAGTCAATGGGTTCGCAAAAAAAAACGGAACACATACGGAAATGCATCTGTATGTCTCCCGTATCCGTTTTTGCGGAACCATCTATTGAAAATGATATGCCCAGCCCAATTTTTTCTACGTAATTACTGTATACTGTATATGCCATACGGAAAAACGGAAAAGAGACTGAAACAAAAAACGTAACGGACTGCAAAACACTGAAAAAGCCATACGGTCGTGTAAAACAGGCCTAAAGAGTATGCATTTGTTGACCTCAACCAATTTCTCAATTCTCCTGCCCAGCGGCACCAAACTTATCCAAAAAAGTACCTCCGATGTATAAATCGATAACATGCACTATGACCACCCCTGGACCACTGTTTGTGCCTCTACACAGAACCACGTATTAGGCTAGTTCCACAACTGCGGCACAGCTCTCCGACATCGCCGCATGTTACTGGAATGCCCACCGGCCCCCACTGACTATAGTCCTATCTGGCGCAGAGCTGGCTTCTACCCCGCAAACATGCTGGGAGGAACGGTTTTCGTCCTCCAAATCTCAGCATTCGATGCCAGAAAGCTGGGCCACAAATGTGAAAGTAGATTTAGATCTAAAACTAAATTTCACAGAAATTAACAGCAACAATTAAAACTTTTAAAGCATTTTTTTGAACCCTGAAATGACGTAACATTGACTTCCATTGCATTTACATTTTTACTACATAATCCAGAAAAAAAACTTTGCCAGACCGCGGCTCTTCATCTGTCGTGAAACCACTATCTTCAGCGTACATGTAAGAGCACGCTGGGAGTTGTGGTCCAAGCTATGAGGAGCCACGAGTTGCTGGAGCCTGATCGAGCCCTTAGAATTGTAGGACTTGGCAAAGCCCAACCTGAAGGACAAGGACTGATCGGGCTCTCACCGCAACGTTCGACTGGTTTCAACTACTTAAACACTGGGGGCATTAAATCTCGATGACACAATCCAGATCGAGTCCTCGGACGTTATTTAAAATCTACGGCTTCAGAGGGATTTTTTTTATTTTTGTAAATTAAAATTTTTCATTAAACCCACAACTAGCTACCTTGACTGTTCTAGGTGAAGATTATTGCTAAAAGGGGAAAAATATCATTGTAATACTAGCATCCGATTTCAGAGTATTCAGTGAAACTGTAAGTGCTTTATAGCAGCCTCCAGAGGTTGGAAGACTACAACAATCAGTATGCCCTGCCCAGCATGCTGGGGGTTGTAGTTTGGCAACAGGCGAAGGGCCGCCGTCTGCAGCACATGTCAGTCAATAAGCTGGTGGGGATCATCCCGAGTCATTCCTTGCGCCTCATATTTAAAATTTCTGTAAATAAAGGACCTGCACGTTCTCCTGACATGTCCATTTTAGTAAAAACTTGCACTGCCCATAAAGTAATCATTTTCCCACCTCTATTACTCCTCCTGGAAATGTATGAATAAATTCAAACTGGGGAGTTACCAATTCTCTTGACAATGGGTGTTGTCACTACAGTCTGATACTGTGACAGAAATCAGACTGGGCAAGTACACACCAAGCTGAAAAGCCCATTGGAGATCCTCGGTTGCCAATTTATTTATTTCCAAGAGGAACTACAGAGGAATGGCCCAACCCAGAATTCTAAGAAAATCTACCCCGGTAATTGCCATCTCATGGGGAATACACATTTTTACTATGACAGACAGGAGATCTTATAGTGTAATGAAAGGTTGTTTCCTTAAGATCTCTGCTTGTGGTCATTGAATGGGAACAGCTATCAAGATTCTGTGCTATAACTCCCGTGCGAGCAGCACCTGATCAGGACGGGGTTCCAATTCAATGATAGTAAGCAGAGGTCTTGCGAGGATAGGAAGAACAAATGACAAAGCACAGGCTTTACTTACAGAAGACCAGCGGCAGGTTGGAGAAAGCTTTGGGGGGAGATCCCAGTGATGGTGGCGCCATTGTCTGGTTGCAATTATTTACACCAGTGTTTCCCAACCAGCGTGCCTCCAGCCGTTGCAAAACTACAACTCCCAGCATGCCCGGACAGCCTTTGGCTGTGCGGGCATGCTGGGAGGTGTAGTTTTGCAACAGCTGGAGACACGCTGGTTGGGAAACACTGATTTACACCATACTGTCGCTATACACTGTATGTCATGTTCGTACACATGCAGCCACATGACATGGCCCATCATATGCTCCCGTGTATTTCTTCTCCCACAGCGCCACGCTGGAGAAAATGGTCAGGATACATGAAAGTCAGAGTGCACTGGGATCATACAGCCTCCTGCCTGCACAGTAATGAGGGCGCTGCAGGCCGCACGTCTCTCCAGCTACAGAATCTGTAGGTCCCGTGAGGTTAGAAGAGAGGATTCTCAGGATCAGTACCACTCCTGTCCCTGGGTTCTGTCTGGTGCTGCAGCCCAACTCCATTCAAATGAATGGGACAGAACTGCAAAACCAGATACAACCTGAGGACAAGGATGGCGCGGTTTGTGAAAAAATTGCAAATCCTTCCTTCTAATATCAGACATCTGCTTTAAATGTTTCCTTAAAGTAAATGTTCACCTCTGAGCCTCAATTTATATCTAAATATATATAATCTTAATAAAAAATTTGTTAACTCTGTAAGTACATTGCATTATTTTATCCTGCACTGATCCAGAGCTGCACTCACTATTCTGCTGGTGCAGTCACTGTGTACATACATTACATTACTTATCCTGTACTGATCCTGAGTTACATCCTGTATTATACTGCAGAGCTGCACTCACTATTCTGCTGGTGCAGTCACTGTGTACATACATTACATTACTTATCCTGTACTGATCCTGAGTTACATCCTGTATTATACTCCAGAGCTGCACTCACTATTCTGCTGGTGCAGTCACTGAGTACATACATTACTTATCCTGTACTGATTCTGAGTTACATCATGTATTAAACTCCAGAGCTGAATTTACAATTCTACAAGCGTCAGCGTCTGCACATAGCTTGTTTGGATGTTTTACATTGTGGGTATTGTTGCCTTTACACCAGAATATTGCATTACAGGAGCAAGGCTAAGGCTGGGTTCACACCTGAGCGTTTTACAGCGGGTTCCTACGCGCTGTAAAACGCTCAACAAGCAAAAACCAATGCTTCCCTATTGGAATGGTTCTCACCTGAGCATTTTACATCGTGTACGATGGCGCTGTAAAACGCCTGACGCCCCAAGAAGTACAGGAGCTTCTTTGGGGCGCATTGTCGCGTGTTCCCGCACATAGACCTAGCGGGAACGCGCGACAATGGGCGTTTGCTTGTCTCCTCGGCACGTATGTAAACGCCCGATAAAGCACGCTTGTAAACACTGCTTATCGGGTACGCTTATGTGTGAACCCGGCCTAAGCCAAGCCAATAAAGACAGCAGCATAGTGAGTGCTGCTTTGGAGAATAATACAGGATGTAACCCAGGATCAGAACAGAAAAAGTAATGTATGTACACAGTGACTCCACCAGCAGAATAGTGAGTGCAGCTCTGGAGTATAATACAGGATGTAACTCAGGATCAGTACAGGATAAGTAATGTAATGTATGTACACAGTGACTCCACCAGCAGAATAGTGAGTGCAGCTCTGGAGTATAATACAGGATGTAACTCAGGATCAGTACAGGATAAGTAATGTAATGTATGTACACAGTGACTGCACCAGCAGAATAGTGAGTGCAGCTCTGGGGTATAATACAGGATGTAACTCAGGATCAGTACAGGATAAGTAATGTATGTACACAGTGACTGCACCAGCAGAATAGTGAGTGCAGCTCTGGAGTATAATACAGGATGTAACTCAGGATTAGTACAGGATGAGTAATGTAATGTATGTACACAGTGACTCCACCAGCAGAATAGTGAGTGCAGCTCTGCAGTATAATATAGGATGTAACTCAGGATCAGTACAAGAGACAAAATGTAATTACAACTGACCCCTTTTTTTTTAGATTATATATATATATATATATAAAATGTAGCTCAAAGGTGGACACTCCCTTTAATTCGGTCCCTATGCTAGATTTAGTCAGTATTTTTTTAATAATTTTTAAATAGACCAAAAATTCTGAGCAACCCAGAAACTATTTCATGAATTAATTGTCTAGTTCATTTGTGGGGTGTGCAGAACCCACTAAAGTTCACAATCCAAAGCAACCCGGAGACTCCCTAACTGGTGCTGGTGAGAGGCTGAGGGGTCACAGGGGACCCACCGCCACCTCCCTGCCACAGGCTGCATTCTGTAAGGAAGGGAACCACAAAGATAATTGCACAAAAAATAAGTCTAAAAGATCTTTCAGGAAACAGACTGTGGGATAAAAGGCGAGAGTCGCTGATACATTGTAACAGATGACAGCTGTGTATCTAAACCTCTCGCCTGCGTCCTCAGGCTTTAACAGCTAATGGTTTTAGGTGGTTTTAGAGGTTGCTGATGATGGCTGAAATCTAGGAAGGTAGAGTCCAAATTTGCTTTCAATTCCCGCAAAAGTCGCCACTGCTAGTTTGTATCCTCCGACGTGGTCGGGATTCGCCGCAGGAAGTGTGATCCGGGACTTGGGGACGGCTCCGGACCCGGCTGGTTTCCTGGAATGGAAAGACAAAAGTTAATATTGAAGAACAGCTTTGAATATTTAGAATAGGATACTTTAGAGCTCTTCTTCCCAAATCAAAGGGAAATCTTTGAAAAATTAATTAAGGGGAATTAAGGTGATGTCCAACAAAAAAATATTCTCTCTGACCGTTTTCAAACCAGCGCCCGGATCTGAAGACTTTCATAATTGCATGCAATTAAATATTTAGCATAGCCACTGAGTTATTTAATAACATGTATCTGTATAGCGCCACCTGCTGTTTGTTTTTTGTTTTTCCTTATTTCTCTGTCCATTTTGCTGAGGTGGTCGCACATGCTTATTTCCATCTATTAACCCCTTAGTGACCACCCATACACGCCTTTTTAAAGCGTCAACTAATTGGCCTTAGGGTGAGCAGATGCCCTTTTAAGGCGGCCCTGTCTAAGAGCTGTACGGGTCCCCACATGCAGTGGAGAGCAGGGACTCGGCTCTACTGCTCCAACAGCCTGGACCGGCAGGAATGCTAATCCGGGCTGTTTAACCCCTTAAATGCGGCAGGAGATGGCACCCACCGCATGTATGTGGTAACAGTGGGTGCTTTTTAATTAAAAGATAATTGTAAAAATAAAATCTCCCCCACGTTTGGCATCGCCGTGTCCGTAACGACCCGCACTACACAAATACAGTCCTGATCAAAAGTTTAAGACCACTTAAAAAAAATTGCAAAAAAAATCCTATTTAGCATGGCTGGATCTTACCAAGGTTCCAAGTAGAGCTTCAACATGCAACAAGAAGAAATGGGAGGGAGACAAAACATTTTTTGAGCATTCAATTTAATGAAAACGACGAATAAACTGAAACAGGCTGTTTTTCAGCTGATCAAAAGTTTAGGACCACACCTCCAAAAAAAAAAACTAAACCCCCCCAAAACAGAAATACAATCTCCAAACATGAGCTCAGTAACGAGTAGCTCCGCCGTTATTGTTTCGGCATGCTTGATGCAAGCGTTTCCATGAGGTGAGTGGGAACATTTCTCCAAGTGGTGAAGACGGCCGCACGAAGGCCATCTACTGTCTGGAACTGTTGTCCATTTTTGTAAACTTCCCTTGCCATCCATCCCCAAAGGTTCTCAATAGGATTTAGATCAGGGGAACATGCAGGATGGGCCAAAAGAGTGATGTTATTCTCCTGGAAGAAGTCCCTTGTCCTGCGGGCATTGTGTACTGTAGTGTTGTCCTGTTACCACACAGACGAGGGCCCTCAGTCATGAGGAATGCTCTCTGCCACATCTGGACATAGCCAGCGGCCGTTTGACGCCCCTGCACTTCCTGAAGCTCCATTGTTCCACTGAAGGAAAAAGCCCCCCAGACCATTATGGCGCCCCCTCCACTGTGGCGCGTAGAAAACATCTCAGGTGGGATCTGCTTGTCATACCAGTAACGTTGGAAACCATCAGGACCATCAAGGTTACATTTTTTCTCATCAGAGAATAAAACTTTCTTCCACCTTTGAATGTCCCATGTTTGGTGCTCTCTTGCAAAGTCCAAACGAGCAGTTCTGTGGCGTTCAAGGAGACGAGGTCTTTGAAGACATTTTTGTTTTTGAAGCCCTTCAGTCTCAGATGCCGTCTGATGGTTATGGGGCTGCAGTCAGCACCAGTAAGGGCCTTAATTTGGGTCGAGGATCGTCCAGTGTCTTGACGGACAGCCAATTGGATCCTCCGGCTCAGTGCTGATGAATTTTTTTGGGGTCTTCCACTTGACATTTTTGTTCCATAACCCTCAGGATCATTTAATAAATTCCAAATGACTGCCTTACTGCGTCCCACCTCAGCAGCGATGGCGCGCTGTGAGAGACCCTGCTTATGCAGTTCAACAACCCGATCACGTTCAAAAAGGGAGAGTTTTTTTGCCTTTGCCATCACAACGTGTGACTACCTGACAGAAAATGACAATGAATCCACATCTTTGCACAGATTTGGCCTTTTAAAGGCATGTGGTCCTAAAATTTGGATCAGCTGAAAAACAGCCTGTTTCAGTTTAATAGTCATTTTCAATTAATTGAATGCTCAAAAAATGTTTTGTCTCTCTCCCATTTCTTCTTGTTACATGTTGAAGCTCTACTGGGAACCTTGTTAAGATCCAACAATGTAAAATATGATTTTTTGCCATTTTTCAAGTGGTCTTAAACTTTTGATCAGGACTGTATCATGTGAATTATCTCCTACAGTGAACGCTGTAAAAAATAAATAAAAATAATATGGCTGAATTGTTAATTTATTCTTAGTTGCCACCAAGAAAACTTAACAATCAAAAAGAGTAATTTTCCTCAAAATGATAGCAATGAAAACTACAAGTTGTCCCACAAAAAATCAAGCCCTCACACAACTCCATAGAAAGAAAAATAAAAAGTTATGGGTCATAGGAAGTGGCGATGCAAAAATATTTTCTTCCCGTTAAAAAACAAAAAGGGGTTTTATTGCACAAAAGTAGTAAAACGTAAAAAAAAATAAAAAATAAAAAAATAAGTATTTGTTATCACTGTAATCGTACTGACCCAGAGAATACAGATATTATATTATTTATACCAAAAAATGAACGCTGTAAAATGTATAACGTAGAAAACTCAGTGGCAGTATTGCTGTTTTTTCCCCATCTCCCTCCCAGAAAGAGTTAATAAAAGTTAATCAGAAAGTTATGTGTACCCCAAAATCAAACCATTAAAAACTACAACTTGTCCCGTAAAAAACAAGCACTCATACAGCTACATAGACGGAAAAATAGAAAAGTTATAGCTCATGGAACGACAAATGAGAAAAGGAAGAAAAACGCTTAGTCAGTAAGGCCCAAAACAGTCTGGTCACTGAGGGGTCTGCTGCAGTTTGGGCTGCCCTGCTGAGATGTGATAGGGAGAGAGCTGTAATAGTAAGGACACACCCCCTGAGCTGTGATAGGGAGAGAGCTGCAGATGAAAGGACACCCCCCCTGAGCTGTGATAGGGAGAGAGCTGCAGATGAAAGGACACCCCCCCTGAGCTGTGATAGGGAGAGAGCTGCAGATGAAAGGACACCCCCCCCCTGAGCTGTGATAGGGAGAGAGCTGCAGATGAAAGGACACCCCCCCTGAGCTGTGATAGGGAGAGAGCTGCAGATGAAAGGACAACCCCCCCCCTGAGCTGTGATAGGGAGAGAGCTGCAGATGAAAGGACACCCCCCCCCCTGAGCTGTGATAGGGAGAGAGCTGCAGATGAAAGGACACCCCCCCTGAGCTGTGATAGGGAGAGAGCTGCAGATGAAAGGACAACCCCCCCCCCCCCTGAGCTGTGATAGGGAGAGAGCTGCAGATGAAAGGACACACCCCCTGAGCTGTGATAGGGAGAGAGCTGCAGATGAAAGGACACCCCCCCCCAGCTGTGATAGGGAGAGAGCTGCAGATGAAAGGACACCCCCCCCCCCCCCCTGAGCTGTGATAGGGAGAGAGCTGCAGATGAAAGGACACACCCCCTGAGCTGTGATAGGGAGAGAGCTGCAGATGAAAGGACACCCCCCCTGAGCTGTGATAGGGAGAGAGCTGCAGATGAAAGGACACCCCCCCCCCCTGAGCTGTGATAGGGAGAGAGCTGCAGATGAAAGGACACCCCCCCTGAGCTGTGATAGGGAGAGAGCTGCAGATGAAAGGACACCCCCCCTGAGCTGTGATAGGGAGAGAGCTTTAGATGAAAGGACACACCCCCTGAGCTGTGATAGGGAGAGAGCTGCAGATGAAAGGACACACCCCCTGAGCTGCCAGCTCGATATAAATCTAGCAGAGCCATGAATGGGGAGATCTCTGGATGTGATGTCCAGGGCTGGTTCTAGCTTTGTTAGAAAGAGATTGTCATCTACTATATGATGTCTGATTTTCATTTTACACCAATCATGGGATAAGCACATTTCTTGAATCAAGCTTTCTATTGCTCCAATGCATGAAAAATAAGTACAGTAAAATGAAGGGGATTTGGCAAATATTCTGGATTAAAAGTCTCAAATCTCTGTGTTTACAGCTCCCATGCAGGCTTATGAGTCTACACCAGAGACTGGCAACCTCCGGAGCTCCAGCTGTTCTGAAACTACAACTCCCAGAATCCTCCTTTCACTTCTATGGAAGTTACAAGAATAGCAGAGTAAGTGTGCATGCTGGGAGTTGTAGTTTCACAGCTTCTGGAGTGCCGAAGGTTGCTGATCCCTGGTCTACATAGTTATACACCAAAAAATGTGTAGTCAGATCCTGCAGTAGTCAAACTCACTTTCATCTTTCCCCCACTTTTTGCTATGGAAGAGAGTGGTCCACCAGCATGGAGTCATATAAACCTGCATAGGCGCGGCATACACAAAACAGTAGGTGACGGTAATATTTTTTTCCACAGACTTTAAAAATAATAAAAAATAAATAAAAAATACTCTAAATTTTATTCTTCTATCTGGATTTTTATGTTGCAGCTAGCGTGCCTCCTGTATCCGCAGCTCAACTATGGCACTCGGCACAGGAGCCTGAGGAGGGATCTCTGCAGCTATAATGTTGAAGATGTTATGGACCACAGGCGAGATATACAGTCAGTTAGTAGGAAAACAACAGAAACCAAAATGGGGCACTTACACTCCGCCAAAATCCACGTACAACCATCTCTGCAATAGCTCATAGGTCACAAGAGTCACACCGAACTGTGGAGAGGACCTGAAGACGCGGGCTGCAGGAAGACAAGGCATTGTAAGACTTTGAAAAAATCCACAAATAGATATTAGATGGAAAGCAGCGCTGCACAGAGCTTCCCGGGGCTCACAATCTAAATTCTCAATTAGGGCTCATGCACACGGCCGTATTTTGCATCTGTGTCGGATCCACATTTTTTGGACCCGTTGATTTCTATGGATCTGCAAAAAAAAATGGACAGCACCCAGATGTTAACTGCATGCTATCCGTATGTCCGGTCCAGAAATTATAGAACATGTCCTATAGAATAGTTATTTCTAGTGATGGGAGAAAAATGTGGACCGCACACAGAAGGTATCCTTACTTTGCGGATCAGGGGTCTGCAGACCACAATACGGACATGGTCGTGTGAATGAAGACTTAACCTGTTTGTATGTCTTTGGAGTGTGGGAGGAAAGCCATGCAGAAAAACATACAAAGTACATGCAGATGTTGATTTTGGGTGGATTCGAACCCAGGACCCCAACGCTGCAAGGCAACAGTGCCAAGCAATGAGCTACTGTGCAGACCAGGACAGATTGATCGAGACAGACAGATCTTACCTCCAGCGCCTTTCCATAACGCCCGATGTCCTTCCTCTCGCAGAATCTTTCTGAAGCAGTCTATGACCCCGGAATAAGTGGTCTGACCTGCTCGTGCGGCAACCTGTAGTCGAGTCTTAATGACGTCGGCGGGGGTCACAAGAGAAGCGGCCGGCATACCTGGAGAGCAAACCACCATCAATACAATCGCCTCCTAATACAGCAGATGACAGTGAAAGTCTCAACTTGGTTGGCTTCCCTGAAAGATCCAGAGGGTCTCTGAGGATGGGTGCTGTAGTCATTTGAATGGGCACCATGTACTACTACACTATCACTCCAAGGTGATCTCCAGGGGTTTTAGGAGCTAACCTCTGACTTCTGAAAAGTCCGGCCAAGACATCTCTTAAAGGGGTATGCCCAGTGATCAGAATGATATCTGATCACTGGGATCCTCTTGTATCTTATTTTGAAACAGAATGTAAGAACAGTGAAAGTGCTAGTCAGTGTGTAACTGGAAGGGGAGGACTGTACGTATAGTCCCTGAGGAGCATGATGTCCCATCGGCCTTCATCCATGGTAGCTTCAGCTATACTCTAGCTGCCTTCTTGTCACCTTGGACCAACTATGAGGTAATAACCTTGAACACCCAGTCTTTACCAGTAACGGCAGTGCAATCTAAAGGTAGACTAATTCAAACTCACAACAGAAGTAGAAAACCTACAACCCGTCAAACTTTTCCCCGATCCTTTGGAATGCAAGGGTCAAGAACTGATGGTAACTCTTAGCCAAAGCTTAGGAAAAGCCTACATTGTTCTTGGCTTCTGCTTGGGCGACAGTTCCTCCAGTAGGCTAGAAGTTGAAGGGGAAGCCACAGCTGCATGGGAGTGAGCAACCTGACAGATGCACACACAACTCCTACATCTCCAAGAAAAACACCCATAAAAGCATGGCACCCTAAAAAAAATCCTCTGCTACACACATGGAAAATGACTACTCAGTGGCAGCATGAACAGCCAACCAGAACTATAAAAATTCTTCAATATCTGCTAGCCGGAAGGACCGGGCAAACAGGAGCCAGTGCAGCCAACAGAGTAAAAAGCGAAGTACATGCAAACGTGTCAACAAGTTGGATCTCATCCCTGGTGACATCTGAGACCTCAGGGTCACTTGTCCACATTGGGTTTTTTAAAGGACTTTAGACTTCTAGAACTTTTTCCACTTGAGGTCTTCAGGGAGGAACAAAAATGCCAAACTTCAAAAAAGCAAAATTTAGCCAACTAAGAGAGGCCATAGGCCTAACTAACTGGGACAAAGTCCTCAAAAATAAAAATACAGCCACAAAATGTGATATTTTTAAAAGCATCCTAAAATCTCATTGTGAGAGGTATATACCGTATGGGAATGAAAGGTTAAGGAACAAGAAAAAACCCAATGTGGATAAATAGAACCGTAAAGAAGGCAATAAATGACAAAAAGAAAGCATATAAAAATCACTAAAACAGGAGGGTAGCACAGAAGCACTGAAAAACTATAAAGGAAAAAAATTGAATATGTAAAAAACAAATAAAAGCAGACAAACTAGAGACCGAGAGATTAATTGCCAAAGAGAGCAAAACTAACACTAAAATGTTCTTCTATTATATAAATGGTAAAAAGTATAAATCTGAAGGTGTCGGCCCTTTACAGAGTAATGAGGGGGGAGTCGCAGAGAGGGATGAGCACAAAGCAAAGCTGTTAAATATTTTTTTTCTCCACTGTATTCACTGAGGAAAATAAACTCTCAGATGAAATGCAGAATGTAAAAGTAAATTCCCCATTAAAAGTGCTCTGTCTGACCCAGGAAGAAGAAGTACAGCAGCATCTTAAAAAGATTAAAATAGACAAATCGCCAGGACCAGATGGCATACACCTCCGTATCATAAAATAATTTAGTAATGTTATAGCCAGACCCTTATTTCTGATATTTGCAGACTCTATACTGACAGGGAATGTTCCACAGGACTGGCACATAGCAAATGTGGTGCCAATATTCAAAAAGGGTCCAAATACAAAGCCCGGAAACTATAGGCTGTTAAGTTTAACATCTGTCGTGGGTAAACTGTTGGAGTACCTCAATGAAAATAAGCAAATAACGCCATATCAGCATGGCTTCATGAGGGATTGGTCATGTCAAACTAATTTAACCAGTTTCTATGAGGAGATAAGTTCTAGACTTGACAGCGGTGAATCAATGGATGTCGTATATCTGGACTTCTCCAAAGCATTTGACACTGTACCACATAAAAGGTTAGTATATAAAATGAGAATGCTCGGACTGGGAGAAAACGTCTGTATGTGGGTAAGTAACTGGCTCAGTGATAGAAAACAGAGGGTGGTAATTAACGGTACACACTCAGATTGGGTCACGGTCACTAGTGGAGTACCTCAGGGGTCAGTATTGGGCCCTATTCTCTTCAATATATTTATTAATGATCTTGTAGAAGGCTTGCATAGTAAAGTATCAATTTTTGCAGATGACACTAAACTGTATAAAGTAACACTGAAGAGGACAGTATACTACTACAGAGGGATCTGGATAGATTGCAGGCTTGGGCAGATAAGTGGCAGATGAGGTTTAATACTGACCAATGTAAGGTTATGCAGATGGGAAGGAATAATGCAAGTCACCCGTACATACTAAATGGTAAAACACTGGGTAAGGGCTCATGCATACAAACTTATTTTCTTTCCGCTTCGGTTCTTTTTTTTTTTTGCGGACCGTATGCGGAACCATTCACTTCAATGGGTCCACAAAAACAACGGAAGGTACTCCGCGTGCATTCCGTTTCCGTTCCACAAAAAAGTAGTGCATGTCCTATTATTGTCCGCAAATCACGGTCCAAGGCCCCATTCAAGTCAACGAGTCCGCAAAAAATACAGAACGCACACGGAACACATCCGTATGTCATCTGTATTTTGCAGATCCATACTGTAGAAATGCTCTGCCCAGCCCATATTGCTCAAGTTACTGTTTCCGTTTCTGATCCCCAAAAAATGGATTGCATACGGAAACCATTCGGATATGTTTAGTGGAATAACGGAACAGAAGAGGACTTAAATCAGACTAAAACAAAACTCGCATACAAAACAACGGATCCGTGAAAAATGGTCCGCAAAAACACAATGGTCGTGTATATGAGCCCAAACACTGACCTAGGAATTTTTGTGAACAGCAAAGTAAGCAGAAAAACCAGTGTCAGGCAGCTGCTGCCAAGGCAAATAAGATAATGGGTTTCATTAAAAGGGGCATAGATGCCCGTGATGAGAACATAGTCCTAACACTTTACAAAACGCTAGTCAGACCACACATGGAGTACTGTGTACAGTTCTGGGCTCCTGTAAACAAGGCAGACATAGCAGAGCTGGAGATGGTCCAGAGGAGGGCAACTAAAGTAATAACTGGGAGGGTAGGACTACAGTACCCAGAAAGATTATCAAAATTAGGGTTTTTCAATTTAGAAAAGATGACTGAGGGGAGATCTAATAACTATGTATAAATATATCAGGGGTCAGTACAGAGATCTATCTCATCATCTATTTATCCCCAGGACTGTGACTGTGACGAGGGGACATCCTCTGCGTCTGGAGGAAAGAAGGTTTGTACACAAACATAGAAGAGGATTCTTTACGGTAAGAGCAGTGAGACTATGGAACTCTCTGCCTGAGGAGGTGGTGATGGGGAGTACAATAAAGGAATTCAAGAGGGGCCTGGATGTGTTTCTGGAGTGTAATAATATTACAGGCTATAGCTACCAGAGGGGGGGTCGTTGATCCAGGGAGTTATTCTGATTGCCTGATTGGAGTCGGGAAGGAATTTTTTTCCCCTTAAGTGGGAAAAATTGGCTTCTACCTCACAGTTTTTTTTTGCCTTCCTCTGGATCAACTTGCAGGATGACAGGCCGAACTGGATGGACAGATGTCTTTTTTCGGCCTTATGTACTATGTTACTAATTTTAATTTCCGTGTTTTAAATTCCATGTTTTGTAATTTTAGCAATGGTGCGATCAGAAGGGCGGCAGAGATCTCCGAAAGATGATTGACCTCATGTCTCCCAGCAGGAAATTATCTCATGGTAAAAAGTGTGCCATCATCTCTTGAGGTTTTCTCCAAAAACCCTTAAATTACAGACTAGGAAAGGATACTGAGAGATTTTCCATATCTGCCCCAAGGGAAAAAAAAAAAGAAGCTATATGATATGGGCTATCGGTGCCCGGTAAACCACTCAGACCCTTACCCTGCGGAAGGTATACCACCCTATCATTGATAACATGGACCCTGCCGAATGCTCAGCATGTGGCCGTCTCAGAATTGGAAGCGTTGGAGAATCTCGTTCCACGTAATCTCCACCATATCTGATGATTACATTCAGATTTTTGGGAGGCGAAAGCTCCTTTGGCCTTTTGCTTTTCTTTACGCCTCTTTGTGGCTACTGGCAAGGAACACACAGCGAGCTGAAAAGCAGAGTCTTCAAACTCACCACCGCTGCCGCCACCACTTACCCACAGGCGCGCGCAAGCATGACTGTCTGCCACCGCCTTAAATAACCCTATGTAAACTCTGCATCCCTGCAAAGAAACATTTCTGTGCAAAATCAGCAAACCAAATACAGATAGGATTTCAGGAGGGAGGGAGCCAAATGCATTCTCTCTGTACAGCACAGGCTCCTGGCTCAGACGCCTCACCATGCATGATCCATGTAGGTGGGTCACATTCAGTCTATTAGATGGAAATGAAGAACATGTGCCTGGAGTTAAGCATGCAGACCTGGCGCTGGCTTCAGATCTCACACTTTACGCACTGTTTTGCTTCTCGTCAATAAATGTAAAATCTAAGGTCTTAAATACATCTTTTGCACCAAGAAACTGTCAACAAGCTGGCTGGTTGATGCTGCAGCCAGATCTCAGTATACTTCTGCATTGGGCTGCCATTCTCAATGGTTTCCAGACAAACACAAGAGAGTTCAACGCGAGAAACTCGCAGCGTGCGTCAGTGTGAGGTCTTGTTCTGAACGCTGCTCCTCTGACAGGCTCGCACAGCACAAGGTCAGAGGGTCCTGGAATCTACTGAGTTACACGGACATAATGCCGTCAGTGTAATACAACAGATTCCGGGACTTTCAGGGCCACACGGCCTTATAAATCATTATAGTGCTGTGCGGTCCTGCCACATGCAGCGAGTGTCTCACATTGAACTTGCTAGCCTTAAAGGGTTGTTAAGAACTTAGATATTGAAGGCCTATACTCAGGATAGGTCACAAATATTTGATCGGGGTGGTTCTGACTTCCACAAATCCAGCACTGCTGCCTCCTCCTTGACATCACATTCAACGGTCACATGGTCTTTGTGCAGCTCAGTCCCATTCAAGTGAATGGCCCTGAGCTGCAATACCTAGCACAGCCACTATACAATGGAGGGCGCTGTGCTTGGTATGGTGTGAAGAAACTACAGTGCCCTTGAACCCCATATATATACGGCGTTATGCGCCCGCAGGTGTATGGAGCGGGCCTCTGCAGTGACCCTGCTCCATACGCGCAGTGTGCCGGCTGTTTCATACAGCCGGCACCCGCCTGCACTGACGGGGAGCAGCGATTGTGCTCCCTCGTCATTTAACCCCTCAGGTGCCCTCATCAACGCTGATCGTGGCACCTGAGTGTGAAGGCAGAGGGATGCGGTTCCCTCTGCCTTCCGATCAGAGCCCACGCAGTGAAATTGCGGGGTTCCGATCGGTTGCCATGGCAGCCTGGACGCTTCTGAAGCGATTCACGCCTACCATGGCATTCTCCCTGCTGAGCTATGCACGAATGGAGGGAGTAAAAATCCTATTCACCCTAATAGATCTCTATTGGGGTGAATAGGAGAGGGGATCAAAAGATCCCATGTACGAGGCCCCTAACGGGGGTAATAGTTATTTAAAAAAAAATTTTTTTTTAAAGTTTTCAAAAAATTAAAAAAACACCAATATATTAAAAGTTTGAATTACCCCCCTTTCCCAATTTTACATATAAAAATACATAAACAATAAAAAAAAATAAACATATTGGTTATCGCCGCATTCAAAAATGTCTGAACTATTAAAACATTTAAAAAATTTCCTGTGCGGTGAAATGCTGTAACAGAAAAAACATGCAATTTGCCATTTTTTGGGTCATTTTGTCCCCCCAAAAATTGAATAACTGATCAAAACGTCATATAATAAAAAAAACTGTTCAAGTTTGGTATCGCTGCAGAATAAGAAAGCTAGGTCAGTCCATAGTGAACGCAGGATTTCAAAACCCCAAAAGCCTTGGTGGAATTCAGCTTCTTTTTTATTTTTTTATTTTGCCACACAAAGAATTTTTTTCTAATTACCAATACAAGCCATGGTAAATTAAATGGTGGCATTAAAAAAATGCATCTTGTCCCGGCAAAAATAACCCCTCAAATAGCTGTGTGAACGGAAAAATAAAAAAGTTATGGCTTTTGGAACATGAGGAGGAAAAATGAAAGGGGTTCAACAGCTGATCAGTGGGATGCCAGGAGGGAGACTTCCACTGTTCTAAACCTATATTCTGCGTTTTTCACGCTGCTCTGGCTCCATAGAAATGAAAGGGGCTGCGTAAAAAAACAGAAGGCATCACGGATGCAATGCATTTTTCACGGATGGCGGCTAGAAAATGTAGATTGTTAGGCCCCTTTCACATGAGCGAGTTTTCCGTGCAGGTGCAATGACACGTGTAGGGCGCTTGACTACTCCACACTGATCGGTGGGGATGCTGGCTGTAGAGCCATCACAGATAGGATATAGGTGACTTATCCTAAAGATAGGTCATCATTACCTGTAGGCCAAAAGACTCCTTTAAATAAATATCCTCCGCTCTGTTTAGCCACAATACACAACCTTTGACCTTGGGGGTAAACCATCACTTGCAGTGGAAACGCCACCGATTCTATTACTTCTGGATTCTACTGCGAGCTCCGAGCCAAACAAGTCTCAGAGCGAACCGTGAAATATTTTCTTGTTGTAGTTTACTAAGTCCTGTGAGAGATTTAGCCAAACCAGCATGGTCTGGCTCCTCAACCCCTCTCCATAAAAGTGCAGGGGACGGCACACGGAGGCTCGGGGCGATGTGAAATAAAACTATACAGAGCGTCTGTAACATGAGGTAGATCTGTGTGCAGAATATTGTACCGCTGCCCAATATAAACCTACAAGAACAGACCAGCGTGTCCGTGTGGCACGGCCACCAATGATATAGATAGGACCGTGACGATACGGCTAAAATGAACGCTGTTTAACCCTAAAGCCAATAAAATAGATGACGACCATCCGTGAAGCCATCATGTGGAGAGCCTGCTAATCCAACAGCACTGTAAAATGGTTTTAGATTTGGATGAACAATGGATTGGCGGTTTTTGGGTCCTGAATGCAGAAGAGCAGAAATGGCGGAGCAGCAGCTAAATATCTATAGGTGAGAGCTCCTTATGGCGCAGCACTCCAGCTGTTCGGAAACTACAACTCCCAGTATGCTTCATTCACTTCTATGGAGTTAGAAGAGCAGCCAAGCATGTTTGCATGCTGGGAGTTGTAGTTTCACAGCAGCTGGAGTGCCGAAGGTTGCTGATCCCTGTTATAGAGGGACAATTTTTAGGCTGCAGTGCAAAGTTTTTTTTATCGGGATATGTAAACTTCTGCAATCACTTAAAAGAGGTACGCAAAGACCAGAGAATTGGTCGCTCCCTGCCGTTTATCCTTCTGGTCCACTTTCTCCTGCATTTAGTGGTGGACACACATGCTCAGTGGCTTCCCTGCTCTCTTCCTCCTCTCCGTGCCGGCGTAGCGATCTCATAGTGAACCAGCCCAGCGGAGAAGGAAATTATGGGGGCATCATATATCTCATATGCATCTCTGAGGCTACATGTTTTCTATGCAGGGGGAGGAACGGGTTAACAAGAACTAACTGCAATGCATCCTGAGACATATAGATGTTTGATGAGCTGCTGCCCTCCCATAGAAAGAGAAGAAAGTCCTCCAGATATGTAATAAAAAAACAAAAACATTAATTTGTGGGATAACCCCTTTAATACTTCCAATCAAGGTGATATATATTATATATATTCTCCTTATTCTGTGCAACCCCATCCACAATATTAACCTGACACCTATCAGCCCCATCGATGCCGAATGAAAGACATTTTATCTGTATTGCTTTTTGTTTTGTTTATAAACCTTTACCTATAGTTTTAGATTTCAGGTTCCATACTCTCCGTCCCTGCCAGGATTTCAGTAATGGCACAAGCCTTGACGAGCAGATGACAATCAGGTTGACATGGACAAGAAGGGAGGGGGGAGGTGGATGACCTATTACATTACAGTAAAAAGGGCCGAAAAGGAAAAAGCTTCCCTTCCGCCGCCTGCAGAATCTGAATGCATTGTATCATATCTATAGATGTGTTCGGCGCACCCGAATGTAGATCTCGCAGCGTTGTAGATCGCTAGCCTGACATAAATGAAAGCATAAAAGCCGCCTGTGTGACTGAACTTCAAAAGGCAAATTATCTTGGTCTACCATCACATCAGCAGCTTTCAAAGGGGACGACTGAATCTCAGAAATTGTTTGGCCTGTCGATGTACGCTTCCATTTCACGTCGGCGCATAGGCTCCCATGTTAAAGGCTTGTTTTGTTCCAAGGAAGCAGGCTGGGAGTAGACAAGTCTGAAGGCATTTGTATCTGATCGAGTGGTGGGTAAAAGTAGTGTTTATGGTCCTCGGAGCTTTAAAAAAAAAAAAAATTTAAAATAATCTGCAGAATCTTTTCATTTCTGGCCTCTGTGTATTTGCCCTTTTACCTATAGAAAGGTGTAACACTGTAGACTGAACTTCCAGTCCATGTTATAGTGGAATATGCTGGAGATGCAATGACGTTTGGAAAGCCTATTTCTGCTTAAAGATAATAGCTTTCTTTAAAGGGGTTCTCCGGGGTTTTAATATTGATGGCCTGTCCTCAGGATAGGTCATCAATATCAGATAGGCGGAGGTTAGATACCCGGCACCCCTATGAAAGGAAGGCGCGCGCGCAGTGTGCACGTCCTGCATTTCATGTTCAGTGGGACAGCGGACAACCGCATGGGTCGTCGGCTCCGAGGCTGGACAAACCCTTTAAAGGGATTCTGTCACCAAGTTTTAGGCTCCTTCACAGGCGGGCGTAGCTGGGCACCAGGAAGGTTCGTACAGCCCCTTGGGCACCTACAAGACTAATTTACATATCTCTAAAATCCTTTTTTAAAGAAAATAAAAGCGCACAGCCCTATAGGACCGGTATATTGCGGACATGCTAGCGGCGATCTAGCCGTGCATGTCCGTATCTCTATAGCCTAAAACTTGGTGACAGAATCCCTTTAAGGCTGATTTGCAGGAAGAGATAATCTGACTGGAACAATCATTGAAACAAGCAAGATGATCAGCGCTCGACTTCCAATCATCAGCATGTAAATGGATCCGGTTAAAGGGAATGTGTCGACATTTTCAAGAAAAACTTTGGTGATTTTTTTATTTTATTTTACATCAATACCAATATTATTTAAAAATAAATAAAATAAAAAAGTCTTGCAGTTTTCACAGCGACCATTGAACTTTATAATAGGCTGACCCTTTCTGCCCTGTGGAGATCACTTTTCAGCAGTCATCTCATTATCACAGGCAAGATTTCAACAACAGGTATCACCAATATATGCAGTAGATAACACAGGATCCATCATTCACAATAGGTGATGTCACAGCTCATCTACTCCCCTTCCCTGTACAATGACCTCTACACAGGTCACAGAGCATGCCTAGAAGAGTCTGACACAGACGTCAGTGAACAGCTTCAGACTATAGTGCCCTATGGGACACGTGGCAGCAGCAAAGCAGATCTCTAAATGCTGGTAACAGCAGCTCAGGCAAGATGCCTACAATCCGGTACAGAAAATAGAAATAAAAAAAACTACAAATCAGAAAATAAAAACAGATTAGAAAAAAAAAAAATTTCTATCTGGTTCTTATGAGTAAAAAACAAACAAAAAACAAAACAACTGGTGACATTCCCTTTAAGGCTGGCCACACACACAGATCGCTTTTGGCTCAAGGCTTCTCCGTTGAGAGCAAAAGGGATCAGACTTGATGAAATCCAACTGACTGATCCTCCATTAGGCTGGGTTCACACGAGCGTGTCCGGATTAGTTCCGGATGCGTCCAAGTGTGTTGCGGCAAACCCGCGCGAGTAGGAATGCAATTTCAGTCAGTTTTGACTGCGATTGCGTTCCGATGTTCAGTTTTAATCGTGCGTGTGCAATGTGTTTTGCACGCGCGTGATAAAAAGGAGACTTTTGTATTACTTACCAGTAAAGTCTCTTTCTCGCTCTTCCTTGGGGGACACAGGAAACCATGGGTATAGCTCTGCTCCCTAGGAGGCGTGACACTAAGTGAAAGCTGTAAGCCCCTCCTCCATCAGCTATACCCTTCAGCCTGGAGAAGAGACTGCCAGTTGCGTGTCCAAGTAGTGAAAGATAACCACCAACCGGAAAAAAGAACCGTCAAGCCCCAACGGGGGCAACCAAGCCGGAACCACAACTGTAAACCCAAATGAAGGGCGGGTGCTGTGTCCCCCAAGGAAGAGCGAGAAAGAGACTTTACTGGTAAGTAATACAAAAGTCTCCTTTTCTCGCCCATATTCCTTGGGGGACACAGGAAACCATGGGACGTTCCAGAGCAGTCCCAGAAGGGAGGGACCAGAACAAACTAGACCAACACCGGAGGCATCAATCAACTGCCGCCTGCAACACCAGACGGCCTAAAGCAGCGTCAGCCGACGCATGAGTATGCACCCTGTAGAACTTGGTGAAGGTGTGCAAGGAGGACCAAGTGGCCGCCTTGCAAATCTGCTCCGTAGAAGCCCGATTTCTCTGAGCCCAGGAAGCCCCGACCGCTCTAGTGGAATGAGCGGTAACACCGAGGGGCGGAACCTTGCCCTTGGCGAGATAAGCCTCAGTAACAGCCATCTTGACAAAACGGGCGATAGCAACTTTGGATGCCGCCAACCCTCTGCGCGACCCCTC
This sequence comes from Bufo bufo, assembly GCF_905171765.1. Lineage (NCBI taxonomy): Eukaryota > Metazoa > Chordata > Amphibia > Anura > Bufonidae > Bufo > Bufo bufo. The sequence goes on along the minus strand of NC_053393.1, from coordinate 532,900,310 downwards.
CGGAACCACAAAGAGCGAGTCAGTACGCCTGAAAGAGCTGGTTACCTCCAGGTAAACCTTGAGCGCCCTGACAACGTCCAGGCGATGAAGTTCCCTCTCCCTAGGGTGGGAAGGGGAAGGACACAAAGAGGGGAGAACGATGTCCTCGTTCAGATGAAAGGCGGAGACCACCTTAGGAAGGAAGGAAGGGACCGGACGAAGAACTACCTTGTCCTGGTGGAACACTAGGAAAGGTTCCAGACAGGAGAGTGCAGCCAATTCGGACACCCTCCGAAGAGAGGTGACGGCTACAAGGAAAATAACCTTGCAGGACAGAAGTCGCAAGGAAACCGTCCGCAGAGGCTCGAAAGGAGAAGCCTGGAGCGCTGAGAGAACCAGGTTCAGGTCCCAGGGCGGTACCGGAGGCCGGTACGGGGGAACCGCGTGAGCCACGCCCTGAAGGAAGGTCTTGACAGGACCAAGGGGGGCCAGTGGGCGCTGAAACAAAATGGACAGCGCAGACACCTGACCCTTCAAAGAACTAAGACCCAGACCTTGGGCAAGTCCGCTCTGCAGGAAGGACAAAACGGTGGGGAGAGAAAAGCGGAGCGGAGGAATCCCCAGATCGGCACAGAACCCCAAATAGGTCCTCCAGGTCCTATAATAGATCCTAGAAGAGGACGGCTTACGGGCGCGGATCATGGTGCGGACGACGTCCGCAGAAAAACCCCTACGTGTCAGGACGGTGGTCTCAACAACCACGCCGTCAAACGTAGGGACCTTAAACGCGGGTGGAAGATCGGTCCCTGAGAGAGAAGATCTTCCCTGGCGGGCAGCGGCCAGGGCGCGTCTGCCAGGAGCAGCATGAGGTCGGCATACCAAGACCGGCGGGGCCAGTCCGGAGCGACCAGAATTACCGAGACGCCTTCCGCCGCGATCTTCCGAAGGACCTTGGGCAGGAGTGGGATGGGAGGGAATATGTATGGACGTGCGAAGCCTCGCCAAGGAAGAACGAGGGCGTCGGCTCCGCAAGCTCCCGGATCCCTGGCCCTGGACAGATAGGCGGGGACCTTGTGATTGAACTTGGAGGCCATGAGGTCCACGTCCGGTATGCCCCAACGAAGGCAAATGGCCTCGAATACCTCCGGGTGAAGAGACCACTCGCCGGGGTCGACAGTGGTGCGACTGAGGAAGTCCGCCGCCCAATTGTCCACCCCTGGAATAAAAATTGCCGATAGGGTCGGGACGTGGGCTTCCGCCCAACGGAGAATGCTGGAGACCTCCCTCATTGCAGCAGCGCTGCGAGTGCCCCCCTGGTGGTTTATGTACGCCACAGCCGTGGCGTTGTCCGATTGTACACGAACTGGATGACCCTTCAACAGATGAGTCCAGTGTCGTAGAGACAAAAGGGCCGCTCTCAGCTCCAGGACATTGATCGAGAGTTTGGACTCCAACGGAGACCAAATGCCCTGGACGGATCGGGGAGGAAACACGCCTCCCCAGCCCAAGAGACTGGCATCGGTTGTAACCACCAACCAGTTGAGTGGCAGAAAAGACCTGCCCAGAAGAGGGGACTGTAACCACCAGCGGAGAGATGACCTCACCGGAGGCGATAGATGGAAGGGATGATCCAGAGACTGCGGCGATTTGTCCCAGGAGGAGAGGATCGCCCGTTGGAGAGGGCGGGAGTGAAACTGTGCAAACGGGATCGCCTCGAAGCAGGCAACCATCTGCCCCAAGACCCGCATGCAGAAGCGGAAGGACGGTCGACGGTGGAGAAGGAGACCCCGAACCGCCCCACGGAGGATCAGACGTTTTTCCGAGGGAAGACGTACTTCCGCCGCTCCCGTGTCTAAAAGCATTCCCAGGAAGACCAGTTGTCTGGAGGGGGGAAGGGAGGACTTGGGGAAGTTGATGACCCAACCGAACCTCGTCAGAGTCTCTAGAGTGAGATCCACGCTGGCAACCGCTTGAGAAAGGGACGGAGCCTTGATGAGGATATCGTCCAAGTACGGTAGCAGAAAAACACCCCTGGAACGGAGTAAGGCCAAAACCGGGGCCAGGACCTTGGTGAACACCCGGGGGGCTGTTGCCAGCCCAAAGGGAAGGGCGACAAACTGGAAGTGGAGGTCCCCCACGGCGAATCGGAGGAAGCGATGGTGACACCGGGCTACCGGAACATGGAGGTAGGCATCCTGTATATCGATGGAAGACATGAAATCTCCCTGCTCCAGGGAAGCCACCGCGGAACGGAGGGACTCCATCCGAAACCGTCGAAGGAGGAGAAAACGGTTGAGCTTTTTGAGGTCCAAAATGGGCCGCATGGAACCTCCCTTCTTGGGAACTACAAAGAGGTTCGAGTAGAACCCTTGGAACCTTTCCTCTAGAGGAACGGGGGTAATCACCCCCCTGTCCAGTAAGGCTTGAACGGCCGCGGAGAACGCAACCGCGCGTTTCGGGTCCCGTGGCGGGCGGGAGCGAAAGAACCGATCTGGAGGGAAGGATGCAAATTCGATTTTGTATCCGGAGCACACAATTTCGAGGGCCCAGGCGTCGGAGACGTGAGCCAACCAGACGTCCCTGAAAAGGAGGAGCCGGCCCCCCACCCGGGTGGGTGGGGGCGCGCCTTCAGGCAGAGGATTGCTTTGCTGCGGGTGTGCGGGCAGCCTGCGGCTTGCGCCAGGAGGGCTGCGCCCGAAAAAACGGCTTCCTATGTTTGTCCTGGGGAGGAGCCGAAGCGGTAGCTGTGGTGGGAGCCCCAGAGGCCCTGCGGGAGGACCGAAAACGAGACGCACCAGGGCGTCCGCGGGGGGCGCCCCTGGCTTGGGGTTGAGGAAGATGGGTGCTTTTACCACCCGTGGCCTCCGAAATAAGTTCGTCTAGGCGGACCCCGAAAAGGCGGGAACCCGCAAACGGTAGCCCCGCCAAGGAACGTTTGGAGGCAGCGTCCGCTTTCCAAACCTTCAGCCAGAGCTCCCTCCTGACGGAAACTGCCAGGGCGGAGAAGCGTGCAATAAGGGCTCCCGCATCAAGGGAGGCCTCACAAACAAAATTCCCGGCCCGAACAATAAGCTGGGCCAAGGAACGCAGGTCCTGGATAGGGACGTCCGAGTCCAACTCCTGTTCCAGCTGCGCACCCCAAGCAGAAATTGCTTTCCCTGCCCAAGCAGAGGCAAAAACCGGTCTGAGAGCAGAACCGGAGGCAGCAAAAATGCCCTTAGAAAGGGTCTCCATGCGACGGTCCTCCGCTGACTGAAGAGAGGACCCGTCGGGAACAGGGATGGCCGTGTTCTTTGACAGCCGGGCCACAGGGGGGTCCACCTTGGGTGGGGAAGACCATGTGGCCACGACATCTGCTGGAAAAGGATAGCAAATGTCCAGCTTCTTGGGGTTGACAAAACGGGCGTCCGGGCGAGCCCAAGCCTTAGACACCACAGAGGAGAAATCAGAGTGGATTGGAAAGACTTTTGAGACCTGCCTGGGTCTGATAAATGAGACGCTAGCTGCGTCCGAGCTAGGGGGATCATCCTGCACCTTAAAGGTGTCACGAATATCAGAGATGAGTTGACCCATCGCTGAGGCTAGCTTGGACGGCAGGGCCGAGTCCATTTCCAAATCTGAAACCGCCAATTCACCTTCAGAGAGCGAATCCTTTGGAGAGGAGAGGCTCGTCTGGGTGCGCACGCGTGGCGGGGAGAGGGAGGCATCCGAGGAGGAGGCTCGCTCTACTCTAATACGCTTCTGAGAGTGCCTAGCTCGGGAGGGGTCACTAAAAGAGAGTGAACCCGCTGCAGCGGCAGAAGCGGTGGACCCGGAGGGCGCGACAGTAAGAGTGGCGTCCTGCGGGGTAGGCGGCCTGTCTATTAGGCGGCCCACGACATGAGTGAGGCTTTCCATGGCCTGGGACAGGGATCTAGCCCAGTCAGGCGGGTCAGAGGCAGCAGGGAGCGACACAGCGGGCGACTGAGGCTGCGGTGGAGCCCGGCATGCAGTACAGTGCGGATCAGACTGCCCCCGGGGAAAAGGTTCCCTACAAGCAGTACAGGCATGGTACCAAGGCTTGGCGGCTGCAGAAGGGTCTGACATGGTGGAACAAAGATGTTGCACTTAAAGTGGGAGACCCCAAGGAAAGAAACGGGGATAACACCCAAGCGACAGTACTGTGGCACGGAGGGGGTTAAAAGTCCTACCAGACCCGGATGATGCAAGCGGCAGCGGTAAGGGGAACAGACTGAGGAGGCTGTGGAGGAGAGGCAGCAGCACCGGCTTCGGATCGCACTGCAGAGAGGATTCCACGCAGCACTGTGCGATGAACCCGGAAGTAGCGGAGCGCATGTAGGAAGCTCCGCCCCCTCTCTGCCGCTCTGAAGCAGAGCCGCGCGCGCGCGGCAAAATGATTTTAACCCCCAAGGATCATGAAGTGCCGGCCTGAAATGGCGCCGTTCACGCCAAGAAAGCGGCCCCCTCCGCGCCTGGATGTGGCAGACGGCTTGCTTTTTTCCTGCAGCCGTCCCCTGAAGGTAGCGTCCCTGCCAAGGACCTGCCCAGATAAACTCCCCTGCCCGATAACGGTCCCGATATATGCCCGGGGGGGGGGGGGGGGGAGGGGTGGCGCACGATGTAGCAGTGGCCATGTAGTAACAGTGGCCATGGGAGCCCAGGAGGCCTGTAGCAGCGGTGGGAGGGAGGAAGGGGAGGCTGGAGCAGCCTGTCTCACCATACGCTGTCTTCACCCTCAATCCATCCAGCGGGGTCGCCCCTTCAGCTCCTGGCACCGCAGTGGCAGGAAGCCGGGGGAGGGACTTGGCGTGCGGGCGACCCTGAGCTGGCGGGACGCAGGGGAGCGAGGCTGCCCTGGTCCACCTTGTCTTCTGTGGGGGAGGCGGCAGTGCGGAATTACCGGCACTGGCGCAACTCAACCCCGGGAGAAACAGAGGGGTCTAATGCGCCTCTGTTGTCCCTGTAAGTAGAAAAAACCGAATTAAAAACAACAAATAACGCAAAAATAAAAAATCATAGGAAAACAACCCTGCATAAGCAGGGGGTGTCTTGCCTCCTTGGACACTAAGCAAAAACTGGCAGTCTCTTCTCCAGGCTGAAGGGTATAGCTGATGGAGGAGGGGCTTACAGCTTTCACTTAGTGTCACGCCTCCTAGGGAGCAGAGCTATACCCATGGTTTCCTGTGTCCCCCAAGGAATATGGGCGAGAAAAACCGACTGTGGTACCCAGACCTGAACTTCTTCACAGAAGTTCAGGTTTGGGTTCGGTGTTGTGTAGATGTTATTATTTTCCCTTATAACATGGTTATAAGGGAAAATAATAGCATTCTGAAAACAGAATGCTTAGTAAGTGATCAGTTGAGGGTTAAAAAAATAAATAAAAATTAACTCACCTTCTCCTGTTGTTCGCGTAGTTCTCCCGGTCTTTAGTTCTTTAAAAGATAAACTATGGGCTAAAGGACCTTTGGTGACGTCAGATCACATGCTCCAATCACGTGGTCCATCACCGCGGTGATGGACCATGTGATTGGAGCATGTGATCTTACATCACCAAAGGTCCTTTAGCCCATAGTTCATCTTTTGAGAAGTAAAGAAGAGACCGGGACTTACGCGAACAAACGGAGAAGGTGAGTTAATTTTATTTATTTTTTTTAACCCTCAACTGATCACTTACTATGCATTCTGTTTTCAGAATGCTATTATTTTCCCTTATAACCATGTTATAAGGGAAAATAATACAGTGAATAGACTGTCACCTAGCAACCATGCGTGAAAATCGCACAGCATCCGCACTTGCTTGCGGATGCTTGCGATTTTCACGCAACCCCATTCACTTCTATGGGGCCTGCGTTGCGTGAAAAACGCAGAATATAGAGCATGCTGCGATTTTTACGCAACGCACAAGTGACGCGTGAAAATCACCGCTCATCTGAACTGCCCCATAGAAATTAATGGGTCAGGATTCAGTGCGGGTGCAATACGTTCACCTACCGCATTGCACCCGCGCGGAATACTCGCCCGTGTGAACGCAGCCTTACCCGACCGTCTGCTGTGTAGGGAGCGGCAGGACATCCCTACGGACATCAGATGGTCGGCTAGATGTCAAAATTGGCCTGAATGCACTTGCAGCAAAGGGGTTTTCTGGGAGTAAACTATTGATTACCTATTCTAAGTATAGGTCACCAATATTTAATAGGTAGGGGGGGTCCAATGCCTGGCACCCTCACACAGTCAGCTCTGTGAAGAGGCGCTCTACCAAGTACTACAGCCTCTTCCTAGGCAAGTGGTGTCACATGGCGCGTGTGCAACTCAGTCCCATTCAAGTGAATGGCCCTGAGCTGCAATACCAAGCACAGCCACTATACAATGGACGGCGCTGTGCTCGGTAAGCTGTGAGGAGTCTGCAGAGCTCACTAAAGCGCCGATTCCTCTTCAAACAACTAATCAGATACCTCTTACTAGAGATGAGCGAAGCAAGCTTCGGATACTACGTCCGAAGCTGCTTCGCTAAGAAATGTGTTATAATATCGTACCGAGATTTGTCTCCATACAGTATTAGAATGTATGGGCTCCGATGAGCCGAAGTAAGTTATTCACGAAGTCGCACGAGACTTGGTTGAATAACTTCAGTAATTGATTATTACAGTGAAAATAAAACACTTCAAAACTTGGAACCGAGTTCGGTTCTAAGGTTTTTCACTGTAATAATCAATTACTTAAGTTATTCAACAAAGTCTCGTGCGACTTCGTGAATAACTTACTTCGGCTCATCGGAGCCCATACATTCTAATACTGTAAGGAGATGAATCTCTGTACAGCATTATACCAATCCGACTTCGGATGCTCATCTCTACCGACTACCTATCCTGAGGACGGGCTGCCAATATTGTACTCCTTTAAAATTTCGATTCCTATACACTAGCAAATCCTGCACACTCCAAATGACAGTATCTCTAACTGCAGCCAATCCCCCCAGCACAAGGTCCTTCCACTACACCTTCTTGTATCCTGCCCCCATCACTACATCTATCACTGCTGAGATCTAGGAGAAGGAGCCATGTAAACTCGAAAGCATATTTTGTCTTGCTCCAATAGAAATCCATCCAAATATGTAAAGAATGCCGGAGACCACCCACCGCTGCCGAATATCTGCACCGATCAGCAATGGCTGTGATAAGACTGACAGCCCTGGAGGACGGAGAGGGATTCGTTTGTATTTCCTGGAGCCCGATTTGGTCTCCACATCTGCTTGTTGTGGGGAAGGTTCCGGGTCCGAGGTGGGGGGTAGAGCGGGTGCATTTTCAGTGTCCAGCACAGGCATCCGAAACAGACAGGAACCCACTTCTGCAGTCTAAATAGCCAGTGAGGACCATGTAGTGTGGAGAGGCTATGCTGCGGTCTGTGTGATCGCTGGGTGGTCCCAGGCACGGCAGGGTGCTGAGTCTTAAGCAGGCCGCATGAGTTATGATAAACGGCGGGTAAGGCTACTTTCACACTAGCGGTTTAGTTTTCCGGTATTGGAGTTCCGTCATAGGGGCTCAATATAGGAAAAAAACGCTTCAGTTTTGTCCCCATTCATCGTCAATGGGGACAAAACATATCTGAACAGAACGGAGCGCTCCAAAATGTATTCCGTCCCGTTTAGTTGCGTTCCCATACCGGAGAGCAAACCGCAACATGTTGTAGTTTGCTTTCCGTTCTGGGATGCGGAGCAAGACGGATCCAGCATGACCCCCAATGCAAGTCCATTGGGACGGATCCGTCCTGGCACACAATGTAAGTCAATGGGGATGGATCCGTTTTCTCTGCCACAATAGAAAATGGATCCGTCCCCCATTGACTTTCAATGGAGTTCATGACGGATCCGTCTTGGCCATGTTAAATATAATACAAACGGATCCGTTCATAACGGATGCAGATGGTTGTATTATCAGTAATGGAAGTGTTTTTGCCGAAACCTGCCGGATCCAGTAAAAACGCTAGTGTGAAAGTCGCCTAAACCTGCTCAGGACTGGCCGACCATCTGCTATGTGTGTGTGGTGGATGTTGGGGGAGACGAGCAGTGATCACATAGGGTATCGTGATCACAGCATTTAGGATATGCCTCATTTGTCAGATAGGAGCCGGGCCCAGAGGTGGCCTCCACACCTATCTCCAGAATAAGGCTCTTGAAGTGAAGGGAGAGAAGCTGTGTACGGATGGCCGCCCTCCATCTACAGCTATGGAAGCCTCAAAAACAGTCGGCTCTTTCTGGCAGCATACTGGTGAATGGAGACCTAATCTATGGGACTTCTGAAGATAGTCGAGCATGCTTTCTTGGCTGTTTTCGGAACATTTGTGTCATATGCTAGTGATACGTCATAAATGTTGAGATGGAAACACCCCTTTAAAAGGCTTTTGGGGGGTCTTGGGGTCTAAATACTAGTAACTGGGATATATTAGAACAAGACGACCAGAACAACTAGAAATTCGTTGACTACTTACCGGCGATGGCTCCCGCCAACAGGAGATACCCGGGACTAACCCTGCCGTCTTCTCCGGCGAAGGAGCTTTTCATATGTGCATAGCAGGGGAAGTAGATGGCGGAGAAGGGGATATCCCGGAGGAAGCACGCCTTCGCCCCCTGAAACAAACAAGACAACTCACTACAGGCTCCGGTTACAGCAGCAATTCCATAGTGCAGTGTGTGAACAAGCCCCAAGAGAGAAGCAGACAAGGAGGATTTTAAGGTCTTGGGCAAAGAACTTGTTCTTCAGCTATAACATACCATGAGGTCTGATCGTTTGGGGGCCTAAGGCTACTTTCACACTGGCGTTTTGGCTTTCCGTAAGCAAGATCCGTTCAGGGCTCTCACACGCGGTCCAAAACGGATCAGTTTTGCCCTAATGCATTCTGAATGGAAAAGGATCCGCTCAGAACGCATCAGTTCAGTCTCCATTCCGCTCTGGAGGCTGCTTGCTGCGTTTTGCTGTCCGTCTGATGAAACTGAGCCAAACGGATCCGTCCTGGCACACAATGCAAGTCTACGGGGACGGATCCGTTTTCTCTGACACAGTCAGGCACAATAGAAAACCGATCCGTCTCCCATTGACTTCCATCTTGGCTATAGAAGACATAATACAAACGGATCCGTTCTGAACGGATGCAGACGGATCCACACAAAACGCGAGTGTGAAAGTAGCCTTATTCTGCAGCCACCCTGCAGCAGGTGCTGTCTAGCTCTAATAGCAGGGATCCGAGTAACTCCAGATCCCAAATGTTTAACCCTGTGATTGCTGCTGCATGATAAAATGGGACCTCCACCTTCAACTGGTTTCCTGGGGACAGGAACCAGGACTAGGGAAACCTTTGCAATCAGCCCAAAGGATTGAAAGGACCTCTTTCGGAAATGGAGGATTCATTAAAGGGGTTTTCTGGGAATTATATACTGATGATCTATTCTCAAGACAGGTCATCAATACATGATCAGTGGGGGTCCAATTCCTGGCCCTCCCGCCAATCAGCTGTTCCTAGCATACCAAGCACAGCGCCGAACACTGTACAGTGGCTCTGCTTGGTATTGCAGCTCAATCCCATTTACTTGAATCTGTGACACAGGACATGTGACCGACAGATTTGACGTCACAGGCCGAGGAGAGGCTGCGGTGCTCGCCTTTTTATCAGCTAATTGGTGGAGATCCTGGGAGTCAGCATCTGATCTTAAAGTGTCGGATGTGAGATCCAGTTCTTTTTCTTATATTTTACATTAAAGTGTCGGAAAACTCAGTTAATTCTTCATCTTACCCACACACACACGAAACAAAACAAAAAATCCAGTCAGCGTCTCAATTTGTAAAGTTAAATTTGGGTGGAAAACCTGAAAAGAAGATTTCACTTGCACAGCGCTAGGTAATGAGTCTGATCCTCTTAAAGAAAATTACGTCAATAGTATTATGTCGTCTCGGGTTATCATATTTCGATACACATACAATACAAATCAAGAAAAAATAATAATATATAAACATAAACGTACAGATTTTTGGTAAAGAAGCTATAGGAATGTTCTTTATTGCTCGCCCCTTCAATCCCCTTTAAATCATGCCAAAAAAGTCCTAAAATGCGTAGACCTGAGCAAGAAAAATGCGTCCAACCTCCCCAGTGACTTGTGTCCGTGTTCACATGCACCATTCTGATACATTTGCCAAAACGTACAGCACTCCTGATCTCCCCTATGACAGAAAATGTCTGCCCATCCACAAGGTGTAGCCCACAAGAATGACCCTTCCCCTTTAGGGTCCCATTCACACGTCCGTGAATGTGTCCGCACCCGTTCCGCAATTCTGCGGAACAGGTGCGGACCCATTCATTCTCTATCGGGCAGGAATGGATGCGGACAGCACACAGTGTGCTGTCCGCATCTGCATTTCCGGAGCGCGCCCCCGATCTTCCGGTCCGTGGCTCTGGGAAAAAAAAATAGAACATGTCCTATTCTTGTCCGCGAACAAGAATAGACAGTTCTATGGGGGTGACGGCCGGGTGTATTGTGGATCCGCAATACACTACGGAACGTGTGAATGGACCCTTAATATGAAGTCACACCCCCCCCCAATCCCATGCCAATTTATCCTTTTGAGGGTCCATTTATTCTCCTCTCGGGTCTCGTCCCTACTATAAATTTCCATCCTCCCTCCGCATTCCGGTTTCATGAACCTGATGAGGTCACCAATTTCTGATTGGTGGAGGTGTGACTCTCGGGACCCCCACTGGTATGGGTCATTACCCAGTACCACCACTACAGTGTAGATGGTGGGCAGGTAGACACTGAAGAGAACACCGTTCTCGCCCCATCACCGCAGCCCCTTCAAACAGCTGATGGGCGGGGGTGCCGAGAGTCAGACCCCCACCTATCTGATATTGATGACCGATCCTGAGGATCGGTCATCAATATCACAGAACTGGAATACCCCTGATCGTCCAATGAACAGATTTCCATTATTGCAGATAAAGCGAAATGCGCACAAATCCCCAGAGAGATGCGTCAGCGGCCATTCATCCCCGTAATAATAATAAATTAAATTAAAAAAACCTGCGCACATAAATTAGGTCACATGCAGCCAGGTCAGGTGTTACAGCCGCTCTCTGTCTATGACAAATGGGTGGTTAAGTCTTAATTCATTAGTATGTTGTGTAAACCATTAAAGAGGACTGGTTAACCCCTGAGATTCCAGGCAGCACACTCCCGCCCCTCCCTTCCTGGACGGCCGCTGTACCCACGAGGCTGGAGGACTCTCTTTAGCATGCTAATTCTTGCATTTTCCAAAGCGTACCTGCAAGGGACGGCTCTGAAACAGCCATTTCTACAACAAGGGGAGAGTAATTACACTCACAAAGGCACCTCTGTGTCGGGCTGGGCAGAAGGAGCCAGCACGTCTGGGAGACGTAGGCTTAGCCCAGTCTCCTGCAGTGAATGCACATTGTCTCGTGTAGGGGGGAAAATGCCAGACAGGGGGGGGAACCTTCATCTATAGAAGACAGAGGTGCACCTTGTCTGCTGGGGTTATTTAATGCTTCTGGCACCTGTACGGGCTCCCACCCCCTCTTAAGTACTTTTTCCTTCCCTTATACCTTACAGGTCTAGAAATGATTTGGCATCAGTAATTGTTATTTGGAGTCAATGGCTGTAAACAATAGGCAGCAACTCACTTCTTGAGTCACCAATTTTGGCCCCCGCCACCTCCCCTACTCCATGGGCCCATTAACCCTTGTGCATTAACCTGTAAGGTGTGCAACGAGATGCACGATGGTCCCCTCCTAGATCAGAAGTATGCAGGTTCCTAGAGGTGCAGTATCTATTAAAGCCTGGATTACTAAACGACTGAGCTTGGGGGTCTCCCGACTATCCCTCCGGGGGAAGGAGGGATCAGGTCCAGCTGAAGGTCCTCGCCCGCTCCTTTTGTTCTGCCAGGAGATAAGGTGCCTGGCAGCAGCATTCTCCTCTTTTGCCAATGTGAACACATGCATGCCCGGCTGAACCGAGAATGCACATATGTGGTGGAGTCATCAGAACAGCTGTAAGCATTCGGCCGACGGCTACTGAAGGCACCTCCAGGGTGAGACCAGACAGTGCGGCCATTGGCTGTTGCAGGTGTATGTTGACCATCCCTGACCTATACAGAAGATACGTTATCAATATCGGACCACCAGACAACTAAATTTACAGGCCTTAAATTGTGAGGCTGCTCCTCTGCATGGACAGCTATATCTTACTTATGATCACGTGTGTATGTGTGTGAACATTAATGTGGATGGTGATTTGAATTCATACAGGGACATATGACAACACTGCGCCTAGCACAGATCAAATGAGGACGGGTAGTCAAAATCTCTCAGTAGTGCAGCCTCAGGTCTTAGGCTCCATTCACACGTCCGTGGTGTGTTGCGGACCCGCAACACACCCGCCCGGCAGCCCTATAGAAATGCCTTTTCTTGTCCGCAAGCTGCGGACAAGAATAGGACATGTTCTATATTTTGCGGAGCTGCGGACCCGAAGATCGGGGCCAACCTCCCGCAAATGCGGATGCTGACAGCACACTGTGTGCTGTCCGCATCCATTCCGTCGCCATAGAAAATGAATGGGTCCGCACCCGTTCCTCAAAATTGCGGAACGGATGCGGACCCATTTGCGGACGTGTGAATGGAGCCTTGCAGGCGGTAAAATTCTGCTGTTGGCAAAACAGCAACAAGGCAAGTTTTGCTCATCTCTACACACGTGATAAGACCCCGCATATTCTTTTACATGGACTAGCAGGGACTGCGGAGGGATGGGCGATTACAGGAGGTTTAACCCTAAACACTTTCATAGGAGTGTCATCAGTGGAAAGTTCCCGCAAATCGGGGGAAAACACCTATAATAGAAACAAAAGCTGCGTGCTGCTGTTTTCACCCAAGTAGTAATGAAATTTGTGCAGAAAGTGTCGATTTGCAGCTTTGCATTATCAAAGATTTATCCCAAATTGCTGCATTGATGCATATTGTAGCTGCAGACACCAGAGAGAAGCAGACGCTCCTGCGAGGAGTATGAGGGGCAGGTGTACAGGTGAAAGATCTTGCTCAGTAAACCTGTGCATCGCCTTAGCCAACAATTACCCGGAGGAGACACAAGGGGGCTTTGCTGCACCTCACCTGAGGAATACCTGCGTCTTCAGGAAAGCTTCTACTATACAAATTGTTTAGCAACAGAAGAGTTAATTTACATCTGATAATAAAGAGATTAATAGGTCACTCTAATGCTTCCCATAGTTCTCTATACGTTCTCTGTGGATTATTATATATTTTTTGCTACTATTGAGGAAAGGGACAACTGGTGAAATGCAATAGTATACCGATGGCATCTTGAGATGCGAAAGCAAACAGCTCTATTGATGTTTATAATGAGAAGATTTGTGCATAGGTCAACTCTACATGAGTACGAGGTCAGAAACAATCAGCAAGGAGATCCACCGAGCAGCACATAATACCTTGTAAAGTCCAAAGAAGCCCAAATCTCTAAGAACACTCAGAGCGCTGACACGGGGTCCTGTGGTAATTTCTCCTGCCACCTGCAAGCGGATCTTCACAATCTCCAAGGGGTTGGTGAAAATTACTTGAGAACCTCCAGCCTGAAAAACAAGACCGTGATATCATTTGTACAATATGATGAACCTTCTGTGCTGATATTAATTAAATGTAAAGTAGAACCCTTTAAAATGTCACTACTATCATTTAATGCGGACACGTCTTTCATTTGTCACTAACCCCCTGCAAGGCTATGTACTCGATATGAACTGCCAAAAGAAGCATGAGAAGGCAAGAGAGGAGAACACAATATAACTATAATATAACTACTATAATACTGCTCCTATGTACAAGAATATAACTACTATAATACTGCTCCTATGTACAAGAATATAACTACTATAATACTGCTCGTATGTACAAGAATATAACTACTATAATACTGCTCCTATGTACAAGAATATAACTTCTATAATACTGCCTCCTATGTACAAGAATATAACTACTATAATACTGCTCCTATGTACAAGAATATAACTACTATAATACTGCCTCCTATGTACAAGAATATAACTACTATAATATTGCTCCTATGTACAAGAATATAACTACTATAATACTGCCCCTATGTACAAGAATATAACTTCTATAATACTGCCACCTATGTACAAGAATATAACTACTATAATACTGCCTCCTATGTACAAGAATATAACTACTATAATACTACTCCTATGTACAAGAATATAACTACTATAATACTGCCTCCTATGTACAAGAATATAATTACTATAATACTGCTCCTATGTACAAGAATATAACTACTATAATACTGCCACCTATGTACAAGAATATAACTACTATAATACTGCTCCTATGTACAAGAATATAACTACTATAATACTGCCTCCTATGTACAAGAATATAACTACTATAATACTGCCTCCTATGTACAAGAATATAACTACTACAATACTGCTCCTATGTACAAGAATATAACTACTATAATACTGCTCGTATGTACAAGAATATAACTACTATAATACTGCTCCTATGTACAAGAATATAACTACTATAATACTGCCTCCTATGTACAAGAATATAACTACTATAATACTGCTCCTATGTACAAGAATATAACTACTATAATACTGCTCCTATGTACAAGACTATAACTACTATAATACTGCTCCTATGTACAAGAATATAACTACTATAATACTGCTCCTATGTACAAGAATATAACTACTACAATACTGCTCCTATGTACAAGAATATAACTACTACAATACTGCTCCTATGTACAAGAATATAACTACTACAATACTGCTCCTATGTACAAGAATATAACTACTACAATACTGCTCCTATGTACAAGAATATAACTACTATAATACTGCTCCTATGTACAAGAATATAACTACTATAATACTGCCCCTATGTACAAGAATATAACTACTACAATACTGCTCCTATGTACAAGAATATAACTACTACAATACTGCTCCTATGTACAAGAATATAACTACTACAATACTGCTCCTATGTACAAGAATATAACTACTATAATACTGCTCCTATGTACAAGAATATAACTACTATAATACTGCCCCTATGTACAAGAATATAACTACTATAATACTACCTTCTATGTACAAGAATATAACTACTATAATACTGCTCCTATGTACAAGAATATAACTACTATAATACTGCTCCTATGTACAAGAATATAACTACTATAGTACTGCTCCTATGTACAAGAATATAACTACTATAATACTGCTCTTATGTACAATAATATAACTACTATAATACTGCTCCTGTGTACAAGAATATAACTACTATAATACTGCTCCTATGTACAAGAATATAACTACTATAGTACTGCTCCTATGTACAAGAATATAACTACTATAATACTGCTCCTACGTACAAGAATATGGATATAAAAAAGTATTCAACAGCAAGGTACACCTCAACTGAAACCACCATATATCACCTCTATTATGACGCACAGCTGTATTTTACTACCACTTGCTGGTTATTCCCATCGGGGACAGCAGTCTCAGCTATTCTCAGAACTCCCATAGAAGTGGATGCATGCACATCTCTTCCTTTGCTGCAGCCTCCAGAGTTGAGACCCTACACTACACTGTAAGATGTGATAAATAAGGGGGCGATAACTAAAGGGTTCAAATATAAGAACTTACATATATGTGTAACGCAATATAAAATTGTTCTAGTTTTTTAATATGGTGACGGGAGACTCAAGGGTGAAAATGAATTTTATGCAAGAAGAAATTCCAACCGGTAGAAACAGAGTAGAGCTTCACAAGTTGTGACCAGCATTGCAGTGTTCTGGAAGAAGAGGGGGGGGGGGGCTTTGGCGGAGCGCTTAGAAGTTCGGGCCAAGTTGCAGAACACCCCACTTGACTGACGTTACAAAGGCAATTACGTCCCAAACCTGTGTGATGTGTCATTACATTCTCCCTGTGCCGGGTAACGCTGTTGTGTTGGGCTGGATGGCCCGTTACCACAGCTCTGTGTATGAGAACCTGGTGAAAGAGGACCTTCCAGGAGAAGCTCAGATCTCATCTCTCTCTCAAAATGTAGCATTAAAGAATAAAAACAACAGTAACGAGAGTAAAACAAAAAAATGACAGGGGGGAAAAAAAGGAAACTTTACAATTGCAAAAATTCCAAACGCGCGGCACACTACCTCAAGTTACACTGGTTTAAAAAGGTCCTACATTTTTATGCATATTTGGGTAAAAGGGTTATTTGCAGAATACGCATTAAAAAAGGGCTGAGTGCAGCATAAATAAAAAATAAGGAATATTGAGCCTTGCCGATCCCATCCCTATGCTGGTCTCTGCTTCCTGGATCGGACAGCCAATCACTGGTTGCAGTGGTGATCCCGCCTCAGCTGATCAGGCATCTCCAAGCAGAAAGCTGAGAGCAGGAAACACAAGACCTGATCAGTGGGGTCCCAGCGGTAATCACACACTTACTCTTTATTGTAAGGACAGGGGAAAAGCTTAAATCTTCAGACAGCCACTTTCTGAAGGGGGTTGGCAAGGATCAAAAAAGGGTGGCTTTTTTTTTTTACTCCAGAATCAGCACCATACGTGTCCATAGGTTGTATGTGTTATAGTAGCGCAGCTCAATAGAGTCGCGTTGCACCATCTCTTACTGGTCTCGTTTGTGTAAAAAACCTAACCCTTTCGGCTACACCTAAGGTTAAAGGCTCTGAGAAAAAGAAAAATCTTGTGTGATGAAGGTCAAGACAACAAAAAGATCCAGGAACAGTCAATGTATTAATATCGACATCTCAAGGAACGTCCTGAAGAAGGTCAGAGTTTAGAATGTAGAGCCTTTCGATGGGGTGGATAAAAATGGACATCATTAGAGATTGAGTCAGAGAGTCTTCAAGCGGAGATGATGATTCTGCGACGAGCAGAAACTCTTCACCGAGATCTAGGAATGAATCATTCCTCTGTGCAGAAGCTAAAAAAAAGGAAACATGGCGATACGGAGACGCTTGGCTTAAGACAACATCTTGAGTCTCTTGTTTCACTAACAAGGGCCAAAATAAGAAGCTCGCTCCTTGGGTCAAAACAACGGGGCATGAAGTCTCTCTTTTGAACTTCTACGTTTCACTTTCGCAGAATTAAATATAATTTGTTGTCTAATAATGATATCTCTCTCCGCCGCCATCAACCCTCTGGTCTTCCTCCTTAGCGCTGACCTTCGAGGGCCAGGCTTTGTTTGTGTATCCTCACCATAAAGACCTGACACATTTACCGTGTCTATTTAATGCAATAACAGCGGCTAAAAAGCTGTTAGCTGAACCGGGGTCACGAGGCTCATGGGCTATTAGAAAGGGGGGGGGGGGGGGTAAAATTTACAAACAGAAAATTGCACAATGGAGAAGTGGACAAAATTAGCCATGCGTACTAATTCCCAGTAATTACCATGCAAGGTGAACTCCGCAGGGTCTCGGGAGTCAGCACCCGGGGACGCTCGACTGGAGAGAGAAGTGGAGAGGATCGTGTGACAAGGACCCTATGAGAGGCTCTGGAATGTTATCAATGGGCACAAAGGTTTGCTGAGTGGCACGGATCGTGAGGTTGGCATGGATAATAGTAATTACAGGAAAAGAGTGCATGGCAACGGCGTCCTCAATAGACCTATTCATCCTGTAGTGCAGGTTGAACGATCACACCACAGGCGTGTATTTGACACTCTCGTTCGGGGACGTTTTAAATAAACATCTGATTGGGAAAGATCATGAGAGTATACCGAGGAGGAAGGTGGGCGGCTTGTGGCAATGCCGTGGCGCAAGACCTGGCATCAAAGGAGAAACCGACAAGTAGCTCGTAAGTTTTGAAGGTTTGTCACGCTCGACGGCCACTGGAACTGGCGGTGGCCTAAAGTAATATACGTGTGCCCAGTGGCGGCACCGACTACCACCTAATACACAGACGTGAACTCCTCTCCAGTGGAAAGCAGGATGCGTTTCGTAACTTCTATTCAAGCCATTGGAATGGGACCTCTTCTTGGCAGGAATATTTATGGTCCGAATTTTAGAGAGTGTC
The DNA here is from genome assembly GCF_905171765.1 of Bufo bufo. Taxonomy (NCBI): domain Eukaryota; kingdom Metazoa; phylum Chordata; class Amphibia; order Anura; family Bufonidae; genus Bufo; species Bufo bufo. Next base: position 532,882,197 of record NC_053393.1, on the reverse strand, counting down.
CTCTCGTCTATAATAAGTTATTATGAAAGGCATTATCAAAGATGGTGGACAACCCTTTGCCGGGTCAGCACAGGTGGAGGTACAGTACATCAGGGAAGAGGTGGACGTCTCGTATCTGCACTGCAAGGTGCAAGATGAAAAAGCGCCATCTTAGAAAGGATCTGGACAGCTATGACCGCTACCCTGGACACTAAGGGAGGGCAACTCCATGCGGGCTACTGTAAGCCCGGAGGCCAATTAGCAGCATGCTATACTATCACATTAGTGAATGGCATATCTGCCATTCAGCAACCCCTTGATTTAGTGATCTGAGGTGTAAGCTCGGGAACCTGGGCCCTAATGCATAATCTTCAACATGACCCCACTTTGACGACTTATCTGGCAGACAGGCCTTAGGGCTCCTTGGACACCAAGGATCGGGTGCTTACTGCTAGGTGCATAACAGGTTCTGCAAGGAGTGATATAATGCGCATAAGTCATTGCACGCTGAGGGTGATTGTCCATAAATGATCAGATGAAGCTCTTCAAGGGATGCTCATTACGTAGCGGCAGGGACACTACATTACATTTCTGTAAATATAAAGGCTCAGTAATCAAAGACATTTTTCCAGGAAGTGTTGCAGAACAAGGGACAGTACCTGGAGTTTAGCAAAAGGTGATCAAACAAAGCAGCGGCCAAATCAGATCAGCACATGACATCTCCCCAGAGAACAAACAACGTGGACAGAACTTCCCGGGGGCTACATGACTTTCACCTGCAAGACCGGTCCGTGGAGGGGACGATAAGCTGAGGCCATCACTGGAATATAGATGACAACCTGCCTCTCCTGGAGAAAAGCCGAGCAGGAGAAGGCAGGGGGGTGGTCAGGCATGGCTGATCACAGAGGGGCCGGTTATTGGGAGCCTTGGTGTAGAATTAAGTGCATTCATCTTTCAACAAAGGGTGGCGTGACCTTCCCAAACCAACTTTATTAGCAAGCGCACAGTTTGAGCCGAGTACCTCCAGATTCTGGACTCTTCCCTTAGGCCTCTTTCACACGGGCCTTGCGGGAAAATGTGCGGGTGCATTACGGGAACACTCGCGATTTTTCCGCGTGAGTGCAAAACATTGTAATGCGTTTTACACTCGCGTGAGAAAAATCGTGCATGTTTGGTACCCAAACCCGAACTTCTTCACAGAAGTTCGGGCTTGGGTTAGGTGTTCTGTAGATTGTATTTCCCCTTATAACATGGGTATAAGGGAAAATAATAGCATTCTGAATACAGAATGCATAGTACAATAGCGCTGGAGGGGTTAAAAAAAATAATAATTTAACTCACCTTAGTCCACTTGATCGCGATGCCCGGCATCTCCTTCTGTCTCCTTTGCTGAACAGGACCTGTGGTGAGCATTCATTACAGGTCAAGGACCTGTGGTGACGTCACTCCGGTCATCACATGATCCATCACCATGGTAAAAGATCATGTGACGGATCATGTGATGACCGGAGTGACGTCACCACAGGTCCTTGACCTGTAATGAATGCTCACCACAGGTCCTGTTCAGCAAAGGAGACAGAAGGAGATGCCGGGCATCGCGATCAAGTGGACTAAGGTGAGTTAAATTATTATTTTATTTTTTTTAACCCCTCCAGCGCTATTTTACCATGCATTCTGTATTCAGAATGCTATTATTTTCCCTTATAACCATGTTATAAGGGAAAATAATAATGATCGGGTCTCCATCCCGATCGTCTCCTAGCAACCGTGCGTGAAAATCGCACCGCATCCGCACTTGCTTGCGGATGCTTGCGATTTTCACACAACCCCATTCACTTCTATGGGGCCTGTGTTGCGTGAAAATCACCGCTCATGTGAACAGCCCAATAGAAATGAATGGGTCGGTATTCAGTGCGGGTGCAATGCGTTCAACTCACGCATCGCATCCGCGCGGAATACTCGCCCGTGTGAAAGGGGCCTTAGACTGCCAACATCCAGAAAATGAAACAGATTTTCTATTTATTTTTTAATTTTTTTAGACCAAAAGCTTAAATGGGGTATTCCGGATAGAACAAGATCTCTATCCAGTGAAAAACAGATCGGCAGGGTCCTATTCACTTTCAGTAAGCAGAAATTTAGAAAATAATTAAAAAATAAAAAATAAAAAAAATACCCTTCCGCCGAGTGCTCCTTCTCATAGGTCTGTGCGGCGCATTGCTAATGCTATAAGCATTAGCAATGTGCCGCACAGACAGAAGAAGGAGCGCCCAGGGCGCACGTGAGTATAATGCTGCTCACTAACATACCATGGCAGCCAGGACTTCAGTAGCGTGACTCCTGGCTACCATGGTAACAGATTGGAGCCCCAGTATTACACTGCTGGGACTCCAATCGGAACTGCCCACTGCCACCAATGCAGAGACTGAAGAACATTCCCGGCACCCGACCTCTGACAGGACTCTCTGATCCGCGCGATTAACCCCTCAACTGAGGGGTTAATTGTGGCGGATCGCAGCGTGCAGTCATAGAGGCCGGGATATGGCCGGCACATGAACGCTACGTTGGTATTCAGGCATTCATTGGTGGCGCAGTGGCCACAGTCCCTCCCCTTGGCCACAGTCCCTCCCCTCCTCCTCCTACTCTGATCTTATTGGTGGCCAGCGGCAGCCGCGCACAGTGGGGAGGGACTGCAGGGAGAAAGGTAATAAACATACTGTTACATAGTGCTGACATTAGCGCATCGCTATATCAGTCAGCTACATAACAGTATTCCTGGTGGTAGAAACCCTTTAAAGGGAGTCTGTCAGTAGTTTTGCTCATGCTCAACCACTGACAGCACTAGGTAGGGGCTGAAGACAGCAGCATAAAACAGCTTGTGTGGAGCTTTCATTATCAGGAGCAGTGTGAACATAACATTTTATTCTGCCAGATTCTGCTACTGCAAGTGCCAAGCAGGTGAGGCTTCGCTGTGATGTGCCCTTGGCATTGAGCTGCTTGACAGCCCCTCCCCTATCTGCTCTGATTGACAGCTGTAGCATCCAACCAGGAGACTAGAACATCTGTCACTCAGAGCAGAGGGGAGGGGCTGTGATGCAGCTCAATGCGTAGAGCGCTATACAGTGAAGCTTCGCCCCCAGGGCACTTGCAGAGGCAGAATCTGACCGACTAAAAGTTCATATTCAGATGTGCATACTGCTCTCCCCAATCCCTACCCACTGCTGTCAGCAGTTTAGCATGGTCAAAACTGCTGGCAGCTTCCCTGTACGTTTACACTGACTATATATTACACAGGATAAGTACATCTGCTGTAAAGTATGTTAAAAAAAATAGCAATAAACTCAATTACTGTATTTATAGGGTGGCTACAATCTTTTCACCACTGAAAGGATAGTTTTGGGGGGATGGAAGCTGTACACAGATTATTCTGACTCAGTTACCGATGAACTTGCAGAAATGGACACTTACGGACGTCGACTTCAATATTGCAGGGTATACAATTACCATGACATAAGCTTAAAAGGGATTGTCCAGCTTCAAAAACCCATTTTATACACCCCATTATGGGTTAATAGAGGGGGTTCTATGCACAGGACCCTAATCAATTGGCCGGAGGGGAGAGCATTTACAAAGAGCAAATCTCTCGCTCCGGAGGACGTCCTGTCCTGTATTACACAGACAACCCCTACTTGAATAGGACCTGTGTAATACTTCATTTCCACAGTGGTGGCGCTGTAGGAAAGCTGAAAACTTACTCCCAGGTTTCCTAACAGATCACAGCTGATCACTGGGATCATCTTATAGTCAGGGAACCCATCTAAAAAACGGGGATTGTTGACAGCGGAGAACCCCTTTAACAGCACAGTGTTCATGCAGAACTTACACATCCACCGGCGAGGATCTCCGCAGCTAATGGAATGCCACCATCTCTCTTTGTAAACTTATCTCTCATAAAGTCGTTTACCTGGAACACAAACACAACAGGAAGTATTATTTTTTTTTTATTTCTGGAAAGATTTCATTTTCATACAGAAACAGGGAACAGAACATTCAATGAATCGATGCCATGTTCGCCGCCTTCCAGATGTCCTATTATGGCGCATTTGTCACGATCAATGGTTTCGAACGAGCAGTTCGTGCATGAAAATCTACCAATGTGTCTGAATTACAGCATTTCTAAGAGCTAAAATTATTCAACAAAAGGCCAGAGAGACTGAAATCAAATATTACAGAACGTGTGTGGGAGCAACTTTTATTTTATTTTTTTCAGAAAAATAAAAAAATAAAAAAGTTCTTGTAGTTAATTTAAGGAGGCAAATGCACTTTGCTGCTGTCCACCTAAGGGATGACTGGAGAATAATAAAACACAGCAACATTACAAATAATCTTGATTTTAACAAAAAATCTGGCTATTGTGCCTACAAGCATCTATGCAGATCTTTGTGTCTCCATGGTTACAGACTACAAACAAACCTTCTGTAGTCTGATCCTGCAGTTGTGTGTTACTCCACTCTCTATGCCCTTCTAAAGGTCCCTTGACACAGGATGATGTACAAGCAGATTGTTGGGAGGGAAGTGTTCCTTCCCGACAATCTGCTGAACGCTAGAGGAGGAGACATGCAGCGATCTCCTCCAGCGTATGGGGAGGAACGACCGCCAACGCCATCGCTCTTCCCCATACACGATCTGCTGTCGGGAAACAAGGACTTTTTTGCTGCACTCATTCATAGGCGGTGATTTACACTGCCAGATCATCACTAACGAGCGTTATTATGAACGCTCGTTAGCCATGATCTTTTCAATTCTCGGGCCGTGTAAAGGGCCCTGAATCCACAGACTGAAAGATAAGACTCCACACAGGGTTTGTATGTAGTCTGTTACCACGAAGACACGCAGGTCAGCATAGGAGCTGTGTACAGAAAATAGTACATTTTCAACCAAGACTATTTGAAAGCTTTCTTTATTTTAGATTTGAAGCTATGAAAATGGTTGCAAAGGTGGACAGTAAAACGCAAGACCTAAATGCAATAGAAAATATTCCTGAATAAAGAAAAAAATGCAATACTAACTGTTAGTTTTATGGCTTTCTCTGGTGCAACTCCCAGCAGCTGAGGCAGAAGACCTATCAAGATAAAGAACAGATTTTTTACTTCCGTCCCTAGCAAAATTATCACTTTTGTAAATATTAAAGGGCCTGGCCACAGGATAGGTGAATTTTTATATATATATATATATATATACACACACACACACACACACACACACACACACACTATATACCACAATAACAGGATGTGGATGGAGAAGTAGTGCGCATGTGTGACCGCCACTCCACTCATTTCTATGCCGAAGATAGCCAAGCGTTGCACCCTGCGGTCCGATAAAAGTGAATGCAGCAGTGGTCAGGCATGTGCACCACTACTCAATTGACACAGGGGTCTCTGGCATACATGTTGGTACCTGCATCCCTTGTAAGTAATGGAGTAAAAGGCAGAGTGGACCCAGCATGCATGTGGATCCAACACTACCTGAACTTCATGGCGCATAACAGGTAGTATTTAGCGTTAGGACCCGTCTTACAGAGATCGCCTTGACGTTCGGCAGACGGGCTCAAATGGTTTTGTACAAAATGTATTTGCCAAGCATCTCACTTTATAAATAAGCGGCTTTGCAGGGTGCTGCTGCATTGTCTTTTTTCCTCTATGTTTTCAGCCATGGCAGCATGCACCTGCGCATTGGGATGTGCTGACTAACCCCCTTTTCTTTGGGACCCTCGTTTGTGACCACAGGGGTTCCCAGTGATCATACATTCGTTACCTATCCTGTGGATGCAGATGATAAATGTTGTTCGTGAGTCAACCACATTAAATTATAACACTCTGTTCACCAGCAGCCACCACTAGAGGGAGCTAACTATTTTTAACCCCTGAAGGACTGGGCCTATTTTCATTTTTCCCGTTTTTTTTTTTTTTTTTTTCCTCCTCACATTCCAACAGCCATAACTTTTTACATTTTCGTTCACATAGCCATATAACGGCTTATTTATTTATTTTTTTGCAGGACAAGATGCATTTTTTTGATTGGCGCCATTTAATTTACCATGTCTTTTGGGAAAGAAAATTCTCTGCTGGATAAAATCTAAAAAAAAATTTTTTGGAGGGGGTTTAATATTACGATGTTCACTGTGCACAAAAAAATTATTACGATTACAGCGACACCAAATTTGTATCTTTTTTTTGTTTAATTACTTTTAAAAGAATAAAAACCTTTCAAACTGTTTTTTTTTATTTTCTGACAGCCATAACTTTTTTTAAATTTCCATCTACAGATCTGTAGGAGGGCAGGTTTTTTGCGGGACGAACTGAAGTTTTGTATTGGCACCATTTTTGGGGCTAGTACAAATTTTTGATCACTGTTATTCAATTTTTTGGGTGGGGACACGGTGACTAAAAAATGGCAAAATTGCATGTTTTTTTTCTTTAGGTTACGGCGTTCACGGTGAGGGAAAATATTTTAATAGTTTAGATTTGCCAATACTTGTTATGTTTATTTTTTTGTTTATTTTTAAATGTAAAATTGAGAAAGGGGGTGATTTGAACTTATAACTTTTTTTTTCCTTATTACATACCGTAGCTTTTGGTCCCCTTAGGGGACTAGAACCTGGGATCTTTTGATCCCTTGTGCCATTCATCATAACAGAAATCTATTATGGTGAAGGGGATTCTGCCACTGTACCTGCTGAGCTATGCCTCGTGCACAGCTTAGCAGGCAGATTACCATGACAGGCCTGGGAACCTGCATCAGGCCCCAGGCTATGATAGCAACCGATCGGAGCCCCACAATTTCACTGTGGGGGCTTCAATCTGAAGGCAGAAAGAGCTGCAGCACTAACCTCACAGATGCAGAGATTGCTACTGAATGCGGCAACTGAGGAGTTAAATGACCAGTTTCAGCCTCATCGTCGATCCAGGTCATTACGGCCAGGTGTGAACGGGCTCAGCACAGCCAGCTCCATACAATTCCCGGCGTTTAATGCCGTTATGGGGTTAAGGGGAATCTGTCACCAGAGACCTCCCTATCAAACTGCATAGACACATAGCTGTGGTTCACTGGACTAAGGCTACTTTCACACCTGCGTTTAGGTCGGATCCGTCTGGTATGTGCCCAGACGGATCCGCACCTATAATGCAAACGCTTAGATCCGTTCAGAACGGATCCGTTTGCATTACCATGAACAAAAAAATATATATATATTTTTTTTTTTTGTTCATGATGATGCAAACGGATCCGTTTTGACTTTACATTGAAAGTCAATGGGAGACGGATCAGTTTGAAAACTGAGCCATACTGTGTCAACTTCAAACGGATCCGTCCCCATTGACTTACATTGTAAGTCTGGACGGATCCGTTTGCCTCCGCACGGCCAGGCGGACACCTGAACGCTGCGTTCAGGTGTCCGCCTGCTGAGCGGAGGACAAACGGAGCCAGACTGATACATTCTGAGCGGATCCGCATCCATTCAGAATGCATTAGGGCTGGACGGATCCGTTCGGGGCCGCTTGTGAGCCCCTTCAAACAGAACTCACAAGCGGAGCCCCGAACGCTAGTGTGAAAGTAGCCTAAGACTGTTTTTATTTTGTTGATCCGAGGCTCTGTTCCAGAGTTACGATACTTTTTCTTAAAGGGATTCTGTCATCAGAAATTACTCCTATAACCTAAACATATGGCGATGTCCCTAGTAATTCAGTGAATCCTAAAGTGACTTTATCAAATGATCCTGTGGCTCTATAATCATAAAAAAGACGTTTATATCACCTGTCAATCACTTCAAAATGTGTCCAAGGGGACGTCTCATGCTGAAAGGTGCCCGGCTACAGCCATCTCGTTTAGGTGCCCAGCGCCGCCTCCTCAAGTGAAATCGCCGCCCCTCCCTTTTATTATATCCGCCTACTTCAGTTCGTGGCCGCCTCTGTAACCTCCGCTCGCTTCAGCCAGATCCCGCGCGTGCGCACTAGGTATAACCTGATGCGCCCGTGCGGACTACTGGCATCGGCCCCGTTTAGCGAAGCGCGCATGCGCCGGCGCACTTCGCTCAAACCTCCACAGACCGCCCTATTACAGCCCATCCCAGCCGGTCTGTGGAGGTTTGAGCGAAGTGCGCCGGCGCACTTCGCTAAACGAGGCCGATGCCAGTAGTCCGCACAGGCGCGGGATCTGGCTGAAGCGAGCGGAGGTTACAGAGGCGGCCACAAACTGAAGTAGGCGGATATAATAAAGGGAGGGCGGCGATTTCACTTGAGGAGGCGGCGCTGGGCACCTAAACGAGATGGCTGCAGCCGGGCACCTTTCAGCATGAGACGTCCCCTTGGACACATTTTGAAGTGATTGACAGGTGATATAAACGTCTTTTTTATGATTATAGAGCCACAGGATCATTTGATAAAGTCACTTTAGGATTCACTGAATTACTAGGGACATCGCCATATGTTTAGGTTATAGGAGTAATTTCTGATGACAGAATCCCTTTAATATGCAAATTAGGCCTTTGGTGCAACAAGGGCATCACCGTTGCTCTTGTTGCACCTGAGCTCCACTCCTTGCTGTGACCAGCCCCTCCTGGCTGCTTTGCCACTGGCTGGTCCTGTCAATCAACACAACCAGGGAGGTGCTGGCCACAGAAACGAGTGGAGCTTGGGTGCAACAAGAGCAAGAGGACTGCCTCATTGCACGCAGGGTCTACTTATTATTAAAAGTGTCATAACTCAGGAACGGAGACTCAGATAAAAAAAAAACATTATTTTAATCAGGTGAACCACAGCTGTGTGTCTATGCCAACAGTTGGATAGGGAGGTTGCTGGTGATAGATTCCGTTTAATGGTGAATACGACTAGTTAACACTATATACAGTAAAGCTCCCCCTAGTGGTGGCTACAGGCAGCCAGAATTCTGTCACGTAACTATTTTTATAAGGTGGAATTGGAGATCTGTAAATATATTAGACCTGGACGACCATAAAAGAAAAAAAAGAAAAAATGCGGACATTCACTTTGAATTTTCTCCTCTGCAGTGTCCTGTGTATGCAGAGCATCTCTGACCGGGCTAGCCTCACAGATCTCTGCACAATATGAAGGAGGTGAGAAAAACAAATATTTCCATGTATTGCCTCGTAGCCCACACACTGGGATCACAGCCCAATTTCCAGTGCCAGCCCACACACCCCTGTCCTACAGGCATACGGTGGAGATCTCGTAGACTCAGTGGTGTCAATAATTTAATAAAGTTGTAGATGGAAAAGGTGTGATCAACATGCATTTCCTCACCCAATTTTTTTTCCTGAGGGGGGAAAAAAATCCTTTAAAAAATTCTTACAAATGTTGCATCACACCCAAAGTAAAATATAAAAAAAAAAAAAGGTGCAAAACATCCAAAACGAAAATAAAAAATTGACATCATTAAAGCAAGACGGGAGGGTCAGCAGGTGATCCCACCAGAGCCTGCACTGAATCGGTGGCATGCCTATGACCATAGTCCCGCTACCAATGCATCTGGGGTGCCATTTCCCTAGGTGCTGGTGAAGGGAACCACTCGCAACCTTCAGCGACTGACTTTCCGGGTGCAGGATGCTAAAGCTTCGACCTTATAAATATATATTGCAGGCCTACGACCATCAATATGCATTTCATTTCAGGCCTCTGCAATGGAACGCAGCCCCCTGCTGCGCGAGCGGCCTGCAAAATCTACAGCAGAGCGGCCACAATCGAGACCAAGAGCTAAGGACACCATGGGGTCGACCTATGAACCTGAACAGCTCAGGAAGCAAGAAACTGACATATTTATGTGGAAATCCCATCATCTTCATAATTCAGACACTTTGGCGAGGAACACAGAATATGAATATTTGAGACGCTGGTTGGGGAGGGGGTTGGAGCAGGACATAAATCAGCTGAACCGAGAGCACAACCCCCCCCCCCCCCCCCATCTGATGTCATTTCCTTTTTACGTCTGTATTTTCACGAGATTTAACGTCTGTTTAGTTTTCATTAGAGTTTTTTTTTTTTATGACATTTTTCATTATTGTTGGCTTATTTCATTTATTTTATGGATTTTAATTTTATTTTTTTAGGGGATGAGGCGGATTTAAGAGGTCGACTTAAGGTGAATATTTAAGGTCTCGGGCAGACTAAATTTTTGTTACTAGGTGGAGGGTTGCAAATAACTTACGTAACATCTTGTAAAGTTTACTGAAATGCGGGCGTCTTAAGATTTTTGAGGCCATTCGCCAAGTGGCGCAATCTCCTGTTTTTATTTAGATTAGATCACCCCAATTAAAGGGCTCATCCTATGCAGATCTATAGGTGACATCACATGAATAAAAAGTAACAGGGGACATATAACGGGGAGGGAAGGGTCTGTGATGTCATCCAGTTAATGTGACCTTCAGTGTTTAAAGGGGTTTTCCAGGACATCAATTTATTTTTATTACAGATGAAGGCTTCATCCTCTGCATGCTGCAAACTAACGAGGTAGGTAAGTATCCTTTATGATGGAAAAAGTCCAATACAACTCAAACCCCAAGGCATACGGAGACCTTTCAAAAATGCATGGAGAGGAGGTCTATAGCCGGCAATCATCAGGTCTCTGAAGGTTTGCGGTTTTAGCTTGGAGATCTTCCATATTAAAGGCACATGAGATTCAATGGCACTGTACTATGACTGCAGTCCCGTAGAATGTTAAAGGGGCTGTCCACTTCCAGAGGCCTTTCGGGCTGACAACCCCACTTCAATGGACCTGCGGAGGGAAGCGTACTTACCGGCTTCCCTGCCGCTGCGTTGCAGCTCATTTGGTCCGTCGCTGTCACCATCGGGTTTCAGCAGTGACATGTCCTCCACTGACATGACTCAGGGAGGACACATTACCACTGCAGCCAGCCATTGCCTGCAGCAGCACATGTGATCCCCATCAAACCAGCAGACATGCGGCAGAAGAGTACCAAGGGAGCCAGAACCCAGCAGCGGCGAAGTATGACACTGGTTTACACTAGCATTAGGAGATCCGACTGCCATGTGCCGGTAGCCTGCCCGTCATAAATGGCACAAAAAGAAGAAAAAAAAAAGACGCATGCGGAAGAATTTATCTGGCCGGAAAGTAGCTGGATCACCGCTGGATCCCATTACAGTCAATGGGGACCCGGTGGTTCCCGGCATTATCCGGCAGGCTGTTCCTCTGCTGGATTATGAAAAATGATGTAAACACACCTTGTAGAAACATCAGGCCCAAAGTCCCCCAAAGGTGGACGAGCCCTTTAAGAGAGGCATTGATGATCTACAGATCTCAAAGCTAATTGTCAAAGGAGCCTCTAGCGCAGCCATGTTCAACCTGCGGCCCACCAGCTGTTGTGAAACTACAACTCCCACAATGCACTGCTGTAGGCTGATAGCTGTAGGCTGTTCTGGCATGCTGGGAGTTGTAGTTTTTCCACAGCTGGAGGGCCGCAAGTTGAGCATGCCTGCCTAGAGTATGTTCACATGTGATGGAAAATATCCACTGCCGATCCCTGGCAAGATCCACATTTTACATGAGATTTAAGGATTACACCCTATGCACTGCAAAGGGTGAAATCCATGATGAACAAACGCATTAATAAACGGATGAATCCCTCAAACCTGGATGGAAAGTGTGGAATATTCCAAGGAAGAGAGCCAACGTTGGGGGGGGTGTGTGAACGGTCCGTGTCTCGTGTAGGATGCTGCTGGCCGATTCCTATTAGGCGGGATTCACACAAGCAGCATTTCCATGAACCTGCCCTCAGATGTCACTTTACAGTCTACACATACACGTTGTTTTTGAGCACTGTTTTTGGCCATTTTCATTCCAAATGCTCTGGGAATGCCATTTTCTACAGGCATTAAAAACGGCAGAAAAATGCTTAGAATTCATAGCTTTTTAAGGACTTTTGCTGACATGTTGCAGTGGTGTGCGGAGTCACTAATTACCATAGCATCTTTTTGGCTGCGCGGTTTGTACAGGTGAAACATGCATGCTTGTAAAAACCGTGAGCCAAAAAACGGCATGCAAAAATGCGGCAAATGCACGCGGTCTGGCTGCGCAGCACACTACTGGCATGTTTACAATGCAGACTAATACCTTTGAACCGAGGTCATCAGTACCTGATTCATGGGGGTCCGACACCCCCACAGATTAGCGGGTTGAGAAGGCACTGGCGCTCACACAGTACCACCATGACCACCTCTCTGCTCGCCAAGCACAGTGCCGTACATTTGATAGTGGCTTTGCTTGGTATCGCACCCACCCCAATTCAATTCTAAAAAGATGAGCTGCGCCAAGGTCATGTGACCGACGAAAGTGACGTCACATGGACTAGGCAAAGCTGCGGGGCTACTGTGAGCGCCAGTGCCTTCTCAAACAGTTGAACGGTGGGGGTTGCAAGTGTCGCACCGATCAGAATAGGTATTCCTTTAAAAAATGTCAGAAAACCCTTTTAAAAACTGTGTGTGGAAAGACCCTTAAAGGGGTTATCCAATTTCACAAACAGCCCCCCCCCCAATGTGCCGGGCCCCTCACAGGTAATATACTTACCCCACTCCGCTCCTGGTCCCCGCACTGCTGCTTCTCCGTGTAGAGGGATGAAAACATCCGGTGTCAGGGAGGGAAGCAGCCGATGGCATGTGGGGAAGTGGACGAGCCTCCCTAGCATCGCGGGTAACGTCTGCCATTGGCTGCTTCCCCCCACACTGGATGTTTTCAACCCTGTACAGGGAGAAGCGGGGCCCCGGGGAGTAAGGTAAGTAGATTAATTGTGAGGGGCCCGGCACATGGGGGGGGGGGCAAGTTTGTGAAATTGGATAAAGGGGTTGTCAGACAAATTAAAACTGCTTTACTGAATGGTGTACAATAATAAAATAAGTCATACCTTACTAATTTCCCACCCCCTGCCGGTCTCTTCTTCCTGGTCCCAGTTGACACACAGGATACGACCACTCAGCCAATCACTGACTGAGGCATGTGAGCACAGCAGCCAGTGATTGGCTAAGCATCCTTCTCCTGAGTATTGGGAGGAATCTGGAAGTAGAGCCTGGCGGGGGATGCAACAGGAGCAGCGGGGGAAATCGGTGAGGTATCAACATATATTGTTTCACTCTCATTCTGAAAGGTTTTTTTCATTTAATTAACCAGACAACCCCTTTAAGAGTGCACGAGAGCCAGTCTACTGTCTTCTAATGGCTATAGCTGCCTATCGTAAGGTTAGGGTGGCTATTATCGTTTCATGAGGGGAAAAACAAAGGGATTGGGGGGTGACTGACCTCTGTAGAGTCCAAAAAAGCCTTCATACCGCAGCACTTTCTTAAAGCAGTCGAAGCTGTTCTTGTACATGAGCTCCCCTACAAAGGATCCAGTAGATCTTTGGTTCTGCATTCTCGTCTTGACCAAGTCAATGGGGTAGACGGCGGTGGCGCCAACAGCTTATTGGGGGAAAAAATAATAAGCGATTCAGTGGTTACAAGACACAATAATCTTAAGGGCAGGTTTCATAAAACTTAATGAGGTAACATTAAAGGCTCCTCCAAGACTTTATTAAAACGGAACAGTAAGTTGTTCTACATTTATTAAGTTTACAGACTTGAGGGAGACAAGTCATAGGTACGACTCCGATAGTCATAAAGTACAATGGACGGAGCGGCGAATACTGACAGGGTCAGCGACCCATGAAGCTCCTGTGGGAATAGACAGGGAGAGCATTGTGCACCCAGTCAAGACCAGGGAGGGGCCCATCATGAAGATAAGACGACGACAGTCAACCATGACTAACCTCCAGCGATTGAACCCAGAGCAAATCTGTACGCCGACTCGGCCACTTGGACAAGGACAGTACGAGACACTTCTCCGGAGCCTTGATGCTTGAAAGAAAGAGGACAAGATGAGACACCTGCTATTGTGCGGCCCGGTCACCGGCGCGGTATCAGTTACCTGGGGCTGCGGCCACCAGCTCCAACATAAACGGAGAAAAGACTGTACCTGTAAAAGTAATTAGTGGGCGCTCCGCAGGATAACACAAACGTGGTCGTCGCCAAGTAAAACAGAAGAAGGCAACGTTTACATCACGTTAAAGGGGTTATACCATGATTGATGTAAAAAAAAAAAAAAAAATGGAAAAATTAAAACCATCATCATCTAGTACACGGCAATGTCCTTCTAACAAAGCTAGAACCAGCCCTGTACCTCACATGGATCTAGAGATCTCCCCATTCCGTGCTCTGCTAGATTTATATCAGCCTGACAGCTCAGGGGCGTGTGTTTCCTTTCAGAGGGTGTGTCCTTTCTGTTTCAGCTCCCCACTATCACAGCTCTGGGGGGAGGGGGGGTCCTTTCTGTTTCAGATCCCCACTATCACAGCTCTGGGGCTCTGGGGGGGGTCCTTTCTGTTTCAGCTCCCCACTATCACAGCTCTGCGGGGGTGTCCTTTCTGTTTCAGCTCCCCACTATCACAGCTCTGAAGGGGTTGTCCTTTCCTTTTCAGCTCCCCACTATCACAGCTCTGCGGGGGGTGTCCTTTCTGTTTCAGCTCCCCACTATCACAGCTCTGCGGGGGGTGTCCTTTCTGTTTCAGCTCCCCACTATCACAGCTCTGAAGGGGTTGTCCTTTCCTTTTCAGCTCCCCACTATCACAGCTCTGCGGGGGGTGTCCTTTCTGTTTCAGCTCCCCACTATCACAGCTCTGCGGGGGGTGTCCTTTCCGTTTCAGCTCCCCACTATCACAGCTCTGCGGGGGGTGTCCTTTCTGTTTCAGCTCCCCACTATCACAGCTCTGCGGGGGGAGTCCTTTCAGTTTTAGCTCCCCACTATCACAGCTCTGCGGGGGTGTCCTTTCTGTTTCAGCTCCCCACTATCACAGCTCTGCGGGGGTGTCCTTTCTGTTTCAGCTCCCCACTATCACAGCTCTGCGGGGGTGTCCTTTCTGTTTCAGCTCCCCACTATCACAGCTCTGAAGGGGTTGTCCTTTCCTTTTCAGCTCCCCACTATCACAGCTCTGCGGGGGGGTGTCCTTTCTGTTTCAGCTCCCCACTATCACAGCTCTGCGGGGGGTGTCCTTTCTGTTTCAGCTCCCCACTATCACAGCTCTGCGGGGGTGTCCTTTCTGTTTCAGCTCCCCACTATCACAGCTCGGGGGGGGGGGGGGGTGTCCTTTCTGTTTCAGCTCCCCACTATCACAGCTCTGAGGGGGTGTCCTTTCTGTTTCAGCTTCCCACTATCACAGCTCTGAGGGGGTGTCCTTTCTGTTTCAGCTTCCCACTATCACAGCTCTGAGGGGGTGTCCTTTCTGTTTCAGCTCCCCACTATCACAGCTCTGCGGGGGTGTCCTTTCTGTTTCAGCTCCCCACTATCACAGCTCTGCAGGTGTGCCCTTTCTGCTGCTGCTCTCATTATCACAGCTTAAAAGGCGTGTGCTCTTTCTGCTGCAGCTCTTTCCCTGTAACTGTCACAGCTGCTAGAAGATATGACCAGTGTCAGTTACAGGAAGGAACTGAGCGCGTGCGACCGCCTCGGCAAGATACTTTTTATTGATCAACTCTGTGGCTATTCTACATTTTTAACTACAACCAATTTAAAAAAAGTATCTAGATCCAGGAACTAGTTTGAAAAATCCAGAATATTTTTTCTTTTTTTTTTTTTCTTCTCCTGGGACAACCCCTTTAAGGGACCTATGTATACATCCCAATGGAAAGCTGCACCGTTCAGGCATACAGCAGAATACGTCAATAATTGACTCATTATATATAGTTAAAAAGATGCGTTCTGTAGTTTACTATTACATATTGCAAAAAGAAGAAGAAAAAAAATAAAATGCCAGATGAAGGCTAAAAAGACAACACTCCTGCCCCCTCCGCAGGGACCTTGTGAGCTTCTCCCGGTTCCTCCAGTAACATAGGGCATAACATGTCATCAATCTGCATAAAGTGCAAACCAACGACACAAACTGCATCCAACCAACGACACAGAAGACAAAGCTGCTGAGCACAGTATTAGTGAAGCCAATCACGCCCGCTCCGAGTCTAGTTCTAGAAGCGCTGGTCTTAAAGGGGTTGTGCCAAATTTTACCTCTCTTGTCCAAACTGAGGGGATCCGACCGATGGCGTATTCACCGATCACAAGAGCAGGAGTCCCGATCGCCCAATTAAACGCTAATAAATGGTGCTGTACAGTCCTGCTGCTCTACGCGGGGCGATCGGTGGGGGTTCCAGCGGTCGGACGCACCATTCAGATGGTTATCCTTTTTCCTGGGAGCTTTACAGCCTGGCACAACCCCGTTATCAGGCTCGATATTAGGTCGACTCAATAAAATCGCATTTACAAATGAAGCCAGACAGGCAATGAGCGGTCATAGAAGACTGGGCGGCTCTCAGTGCTCAATACTAAAATGCTAAGGGGGTTCACTAATTTTAGACCTGACTGTTTAATAGACATTGAATGAATTCTGCTAGTGATGTATGTGGGAGCTGCTGCCGGACACCTCATCACTATGCACCCACCTCACCATGCAAATGACACGCATCCCGCAGACCGCAATGACCCCATGAAAGAAGAAGACATGAGGTGGTCACACATAACGGATCTCACACAGTCCTCTCTAAGGAAGATGTGCAGCGTCTGTACCTGGTAATATTTCACCATACTTGGGACCAAGCTTGAAACACGGGCACACGAAACCAGCAAACGTCCAGGAACACGTAGCGATGGCGGGATGGCAGAGCCTACATTATCCCGGGATGTTGAAGCAGCAAGGGAGAGCTGGTTGTGGCCACACTGCATCTCAGTTACAGAGAGGGGCACACTCACCAATTAAAGGAGCATCTCCATAGGATATATCAAATGTTCAATGGGTATGGTCCCACCTCTATCTCTAGAACAGGTCGCAGTCCTGCGATGGCAGGGACGGTGAGGAGGCCTTGCGTGTGCAGTCCTCTCCAATCACTTGTGCACCGTTATTTCTGGAAGCTCCATAGCAGTGAATGCAGAGGGCTGCTCTTCAATCAAGGCTGCAAGACGGGTCCTAGAGATGGGACCTGCACCAATCGGGCATTGATGACCTATCCTGTGGCGATACCAGAAAGGTCCAGGTAGGACAAACCTTATAAAATGGTTGTCCTTATCCCCTATGCACAAGGCATGAGATAAGTGTCTGATCGGCACATGCGTGTCTGCCGCCCCGTGTAAACAGGGGAACGCGGCCACCGTTCTCGTGATTGGCTGGGGTCTCAGCGGACGGAGCCACGCCAATAAGACACTTATCCCCTATATATTGTTGTAATGGGACAACCCCTTTAATGAAACCGCTGTTTTTTGCGCTTTATCATCTTCACATTCTGAAAACTAGAGCGGATTTTTATTTTTTCCCACCGATGTAGCAGTATGAGGGCTTGTATTGTTTTCAGTGGTACATAAAATGTCCTGATTAACCTTTATCAAACTTTTTATTTATTTGTTTTTTTGGGGTGGGGGGGGGGGGGGGTAAAGGGAGAACGTGTTTAAAAAAAATAAATAATACAATGTCCACCATATTTTTCTAACTTATAAATTTTGTACCATTCACCATGCGCCATAAATAATGTGTTTCCTCTATTCTGGGGGGTCAGTATGATTATAGCAATATCAAATCTATATACAACTTATTGATCTTTTTGTCTTACTACTTATCCATAATAAAAAAAAATAATAATCTTTAAAGATTTCTAGCACTTGACTCAAATTCTTTTTTCCAATTAAAGGAGCTATGCAAGCGCTTCTTTTCTTACAGGACAAGCTGCCATTTTGGGTTTCTTAGAGCTTTTACAGCATTCACCACGTGGGATAAATAAACATCTGTTTTAGTATAGTTTATTACAGTTGCAGTTACCTTAGACTTTTTTACCAATTACCTTAGACTTTTTATAATTTTTTTCTTACACGATGAAGCATTGATTGCAGGTATAATGAAATACTTCTGTATTGCAGTGTATTATGCCTGTTAGCGTAATGCTGACAGGCATCCCGTCAGTCCCTTCCCAACATGAGCGCACATATTCACAAGCTCCTTGGCTACCATGAAAATCAATGAGCACCCCAAAATAGTGTTGAGGGGGTGCTGATGGAATTACAGAGGGCGCCCCCTCCCTGTCCCACTGTTGCTTATTAAACTGTTGTGTCCAAATCGACTGCCAAAGTCAAGTATGAGCTCCCCCTCTATCGCAGTCCACCTCACCTACATGTCGTTAAAACCAAATACTGAGTATGCTGACCACTGAACGCCCCCAACATGACATTAACTTATCCTGTACTGATCTTGGTTTACATTCTGCATTAGACTCCAGAGCTGGACTCACTATTCTGCTGGTGGAGTCACTGTGTACATACATTACATTACATTACTTATCCTGTACTGATCCTGAGTTACATCCTGTATTATACTCCAGAGCTGCACTCACTATTCTGCTGGTGTAGTCACTGTGTACATACATTACATTACTTATCCTGTACTGATCCTGAGTTACATCCTGTATTATACTCCAGAGCTGCACTCACTATTCTGCTGGTGCAGTCACTGTGTACATACATTACATTACTTATCCTGTACTGATCCTGAGTTACATCCTGTATTATACTCCAGAGCTGCACTCACTATTCTGCTGGTGCAGTCACTGTGTACATACATTACATTACTTATCCTGTACTGATCCTGAGGTATTATACTCCAGAGCTGTGCTCACTATTCTACTTATACTGTATTAAACCCAGGTTATATCCTGTATTATACTCCAGAGCTGTGCTCACTATTAAGCAGGTGGAGTCACTGTGTAAGATTATGGTGTAGTGCCTGTTATAAAGATTACAGCTTCTCAAAATGCAAATCACAAGAGAAGGTTCTGTTGACACTGAACACATTTTGGAACTTAAGTCTTCAGAATTGTGATTGAGCTCTGAAGTATAATACAAGATGTACCTTGGAAGGTTAACGTATTAACAAAGTGGATTAGATTAATTCTAAATAAACTGGTGTTCACAGATGGACAAATGCACACAGAACCCCTGGAGCCCTGCCTAAGAAATAAAAACAATGTATTAAAAAAATAGGAAAAATCACTGCAGGCCAGTGCCAGCTTCAAAGCCAATGCAGACCACATCGTAGACACCATAAAGCATGGCAACAAAAGCAGCGAGAACACTGCAAAACAAAAAGAGTTCAGCCCCAGCAATGTAAGTGCAAGCTCTTCTGGAAGCCGACACACCTGGAATAGCTCTCGAGCTTCTGTGCTCCTCTTGAAGAAGCAGCAGCCGCCTCTTGCTGTACAGAGACATCGGGTCAGAAACCGCACAGCAATACTCTGGGATGGAGGTCTGGACCGGGGCCTGCATCAACCCTTTGTGGTCTTGAGCAGGCGTCTCAGCGCAGACTTGGCCTCCGCGGCTGTGGTTTTATCATAAAAATTTGATTTAAAAAAAAAAATATAAAAAAGATGCAAAATATCTATAATAAGCATAAATAAAACACAATCAAACATTCTTAATGTCAGGCGATACATGCAAAGGCCTAAAAGAAAACAAAGCTGTGTACATCTGAGACCTTATTATATAGTATAGTCGAGTCCAGGGCATGATCTTCAGATGAAGTAATGTTTAGCAATCGGTAGAGAAACTCCTCAGATCATATGGTTAACATGTCTTATAGAGTGTGAGCCACAACACAGTGCCTATCAGACATATCGGGTCAAAGCAAGTCTCCCCTGGATAGCAGGATGTATAAGCTCTCCCTCCTACATCACAATATTTCTGCTCTCCAACATCTTGAAAGATAAATATTTCTCCTTGTCTCACTCTCTAATCTCCCTGCCACTCTCGGATAAGAATGAGCGCCAGACAAAAAGGTATGAGTTAGAAAAAGCGAAATGGCAGGTAAGCATCAGCCAAATGGTGGAGGGACTGGAAGGCGAGCGTCAGCCAGAGAGTGGGTGGGCAGGCGAGCACCAGCCAAAAGCATGGAAGACTGGTAAGTGAGAGTCAGGCAAAAGGAAGCCAGAGAGGCGAGCGAGAGTCAGGCAAAAGGAAGCCAGAGAGGCGAGCGAGAGTCAGGCAAAAGGAAGCCAGAGAGGCGAGCGAGAGTCAGGCAAAAGGAAGCCAGAGAGGCGAGCGAGAGTCAGGCAAAAGGAAGCCAGAGAGGCGAGCGAGAGTCAGGCAAAAGGAAGCCAGAGAGGCGAGCGAGAGTCAGGCAAAAGGAAGCCAGAGAGGCGAGCGAGAGTCAGGCAAAAGGAAGCCAGAGAGGCGAGCGAGAGTCAGGCAAAAGGAAGCCAGAGAGGCGAGCGAGAGTCAGGCAAAAGGAAGCCAGAGAGGCGAGCGAGAGTCAGGCAAAAGGAAGCCAGAGAGGCGAGCGAGAGTCAGGCAAAAGGAAGCCAGAGAGGCGAGCGAGAGTCAGGCAAAAGGAAGCCAGAGAGGCGAGCGAGAGTCAGGCAAAAGGAAGCCAGAGAGGCGAGCGAGAGTCAGGCAAAAGGAAGCCAGAGAGGCGAGCGAGAGTCAGGCAAAAGGAAGCCAGAGAGGCGAGCGAGAGTCAGGCAAAAGGAAGCCAGAGAGGCGAGCGAGAGTCAGGCAAAAGGAAGCCAGAGAGGCGAGCGAGAGTCAGGCAAAAGGAAGCCAGAGAGGCGAGCAAGAGTCAGGCAAAAGGAAGCCAGAGAGGCGAGCAAGAGTCAGGCAAAAGGAAGCCAGAGAGGCGAGCAACAGTCAGGCAAAAGGAAGCCACAGAGGCGAGCAAGAGTCAGGCAAAAGGAAGCCAGAGAGGCGAGCAACAGTCAGGCAAAAGGAAGCCACAGAGGCGAGCAACAGGTCAGGCAAAAGGAAGCCAGAGAGGCGAGCAAGTCAGGTAAAAGGAAGCCAGACAGGTAAGCAAAAGTCAGGCAAAAGGAAGCCAGAGAGGCGAGCAAGCGTCGGCCACAGAGAAGGCAAGCAAGTGAGCAAGCAACAGCCAAAGAGCGGTTGGGACAGCAAGCGAGTAATAGCCAAACGGCAGGCTAGCTATTGTTCTCAAATACCTCCCTCACACTTATTAGAAGAATGTGGTTCCCCTGCACTTCAGATTTAAAGTGTCTATGCCCGGGGATGGCAATCAATTCTCTGTCTTTTTATAAACCACCAGGGCAGATACTTATAGGCGGAGACGGCTAAGAACAGCATGGCAGGCACAGGCTGGGCACCCCACTCTAATCTCCCTCTATATTTTTAGCTGGGGGGGTACTGTTTCTCATTGATGACTTGGAGACTTATTTTTCACGCAATGCTCCATAGGAAATGTGTATGCAAATTAGATTGTACCAGCCAAACCAGTACCCCGCTCTTAGCCCTGCTTCCTGGGCCTTAGCCACTACCAAATAAATAATGAATACTTGCAAAAAAAAAAAAAATTGAAAATAGAAAAAAATTGAACAAAGCAACATAGAACTCCTTATGTTATACTTTTACTTCAAATAAAATCTTTTGAGTAAAAAACTAAACAAAAAAAAAAAACTGCTTTTTAGTTAAAAGAGCTTTTTCCTGGCTGCTACCTGCGCCATTTATGGAAATGTTAAAAAATACGGCCTGTGTCCCTTTAATGGGTATAATTAAAGTGATGTATGTATAATTGCTGTGCTTTCAAATGAAAAGACGTGGCCCTTGAAGATAATTGCGCACAGCGAGAGATGGCTTCCTAAGGAGCAAAGAGCCTTAAATGTGGGCCCGGATCACTATGGAACAGCCTAATGACATGAATGAAACATGTATGACGCTCCAGCATGTACGGAGTTAAAGCTGCCAGGGAGATCAAACGCAACAGGGAATATAGAAATTGGTCCGACGACCTGAAACGTGGATGTAAAGCAGGATTCGAGCTATTCGGCTATTATCTCCCCTGGTCAGGGCCACTTTGTGGATGACGGAGCGAAAAAGGGGCCACAGCCTTTCAAAAGGCTTTTATGTGGAGATCTATAGGGAGCCGTATATAATGATCCACCGCTCACGTAATGTAATAAGCCAAAGATACAGGCATTAGAGAAGCCAAATCGAGGGAAGAAGAGAGTGCAATGCAAAAAAATGGAATAAGGGAGTGCAATTTTAAAGGTCTCCTGGCAGATTCATGGACTCCTGCTACAGAGAGGTTATGCAGGTACTCTTATTGCTGTAGAACCGCAAGTCCCAGCAAGCGTCACCGCGGTAAACACAGAGAGAGCTCTGCTAGTTATAGGAGTTGCCCAATTTTTGCATTAAAATTTGGGCAACTTCCATAATTCTCTATGGAAAAAAAGGCTGCAAGTCACCCTGAAAAAACATTCAGATACTTAAAGGGGTTATTCGAGTGTTTAATACCGATGACCGATCCTCAGGATAGGCCATCAGTGTCTGATCGGTGGGAGGTGCGACTCCCAGGACCCCCACCTATCAGAGAGCAGCGGCCTCTTCCTAGGCCAGTGATGTCACATTCATCTGTCAAGTGGCCTAGACTCAGCTCAGTCCCATTCAAGTGAATAGAACTGAGCTGCAATACCAAGCACAGCCACTACACAATGGATAGCGCTGTGCTTGGTAAGCTGCGAGGAAGCCTAGGTCATCCGTATTAAACACTCTGACAACCCCTTTAATGACTGTGGCAAGGATGGGCACGTGGTTCCCAGGGCTACAGCTAGACTCCCGAAATTAAATACTGAAAGGGGTTGCACGCGATTGTAAAAGCCGGAATTAGATTTACCGGTAATTCAGTTTCCACGAAATCACCACGACGGCCACGAGGAGATTGACCCCTGACCTCTGTAGGGGCAGGAACAGAGGGTTTAAATCCCCCCCCCCCCCCCCCCCTCCCACCACCAGTGTGTCCAAAAATTACAGAGGCAGAAACAAAGGTGGTGATAAAAAATAAATAAGTCAAGAGGATATTACTTCATAACCTCCAAGCTCAGGACCAAATTTAGGGTAGGGAATATATGTGCCGTCGTGGTGATTTTGTGGAAACTGAATTACCGATAAGTCTAATTCCGGCTTTTTTAGAGATAGGTGTTTAATTGAACAATCTGACAGGGGCTCGAAAGGGGCAAGTGTCAGGCCTGTGAGCACTGTATTTAGGTCCCAGGTAGGGATCCTGGATTTTAGAGAAGGACGGAGCCGAGAAGCTGCTTTCATAAATCTTCTAATCCACCGGTGTTTGGCTAGATCTTGATCGAAGAAACAAGCTAGGGCCGAGACTTGTACCTTCAGGGTGGAAGGTCTAAGACCTAGCTCGAGACCTTGCTGGAGGAACTCTAGGATTTTCTGAAAGTTAGGAGGCCCTAAGTTTGGGGCAGGGTTACCGATCCAGGAGCAAAAGCTCTTCCAAATTTTCAGATATATCGAAATGGTGACCTTCTTTCTACTTGCTTTCAGGGTAGAGATTACCCGATCAGAGAGACCTTGTGATTTCAACATCTGGACCTAAGGATCCAGGCTGATAATTTGAGGAAACCCGGGTTTTGGTGTAAGATTGGCCCCTGGTGAAGCAGGTCTCTCCTGGATGGGAGAGGCCACGGGTTCTCTACTGATAGGTTCTTTAGGGAAGGGAACCAGCTCCTCTTCGGCCAATAAGGGGCTATTATTTTAAGGTTGTATCTTCTTGGTTGAGCTTCTGGATTATCTTGGGAAGTAGAGGCAGGGGTGGGAATGCATAACAGGGTTCGAATTCCACCGTATCGCGAGTGCGTCCAGGGATTGTCTCGTGGATTTAGGGAACAGAATGTTGGTACATTTGTGTTCTTCTTTGAGGCGAACAAGTCTATTTGAGGGGTGTCCCATCTGTCTATTAGCATCTGGAACACGTCCTGGTTCAGAGACCATTCGGTGTGGTCTATTAGCTGTCGACTGAGGTAGTCTGCTTCCACGTTTAGTGCTCCCTTCAGGTGAATCACGGAGATGGATCTTACGTGGGACTCCGCCCCAATTAAAGATCTTCCCTGCCACGAACATCAGCTTTCCTGATCTCCTCCCTCCTTGGTGAGAGAGGTAAGCTACTGTTGTAGTGTTGTCGGAAAGGACCTTCACATGCAGGCCCTCGAGTAGGTCCTCTGCTGCCTTTAATTTTTTCCAAACCGCTTTCAGCTCTCTGAAGTTGGAGGATTGAGAGTGAGTTGTTGGCGGCCAGGAACCCTGGAAATAATGATCCCCCACTTTCGCTCCCCATCCTTTTTCGCTTGCGTCTGTTAGGACTTGGATGTAGGAAGTCTTCTCCCAAGGAACTCCTAAGGACAGGTTGTTTACGCTCGTCCACCAGTCGAGGGGGCTTTTACTGTTGGAGGGATAAGCACCTTGTGATTTAAAGAATCCTGCTGCCTGTTCCAGATTCTGAGAATCCACGACTGGAGGGATCGGAAGTGTGACTGACTCCAGGGGACAGAAGGAATGCAAGACGAGAGGAGACCCAGAAGGCTCATGGCTTCCCTTATGGGACAAGACCTCCTGTTCTGAAACCGTTGGATCTTTAACTGAAGGTTTCTGATCTTGTCTGATGGGAGGAATGTATGTTGAACCCGGGAATCCAGGATGACCCCTAGAAACTGGATTGTGCTGGAAGGTAGAAAATTTGATTTCTTCAGATTCAACAACCACCCTAGATCCTGAATGAGAGACAGCAAGGTTACTAGGTCTGTTTTGAGCTGGCTCTCTGAGTTTCCAATCAGGAGAAAGTCGTCCAGGTATGGTACCATCACCAGGCCCTTGTGTCTCAGGAAGGCCACCATCTCGACCACCAGTTTCGTGAAGACTCTGGGAGCAGATGATATCCCAAAGGGAAAGGTCGTAAACTGGAAATGAAGGGTTACTCCACCGTGATCTTGAACGGCGAATCTTAAAAACGTCTGAAAATCCGGATGGATTGGGACGTGATGGTAAGCATCCCGTAGGTCTACTGTACACATCAGAGCGTTTCTCCTTATTAATGGTATCAGGGATTTTAGGGATTCCATCCTGAATTTTCGATATACTATTAACCCGTTCAGGGTCTTTAGATTTAGGATGGTGCGAAATGAACCTTCTTTCTTTTCTACCAGGAAGAGAATCGAGTAGAACCCCTGTCCTAGCTGTGTTGATGGTACCTGGATTACCACTTCCATATCTAGAACGTTCTGAATGCCCTGCAGGATCTTTTTGCATACACTGAAGGAGCTCGGGTTGGTTACAATGAAGTGGTCTGGAGGAGATGAAGAAAATTCGATCAGGTATCCGAATTTTATGATGTCCCGGACCCAAGGGTTCGGAGTAATGGACTCCCAAGGAGCCATAAAATTCTCCAATCTCCCCCAGACTTTGGCGTCATTGTTTGTCAGAAGATTTGTTCTGGGAAGAGGGAGGGGTATCTCTCCTCCTGCCCCCTTTAGGGTAGCTCCAACGCCCCGACTTTCCTTTATCCCTATAGGGCCTATTCTGGCTAGTGGGGGCACAAAAGGGATATTTTGTTTTATAGGCTAGTTCCTCCGGGAAGCCCTTTTTCTTATCCGCTGCTTTCTCTAAAATACGGTCTTATACAGGGCCGAAGACGTACTCCCCCCGAGAACGGGATGGAGCACAACTTCATCTTTGAGGTGTTATCCCCTGACCAGCATTTCATCCACAGAGCCCGGCGGGCCGCGTTGGAGAGGCCGGCGTCTTTAGCAGCGAATCGGACAGATTCTGTCGAGGAATCTGCCATGAATGCCGTGGCGGATTTTAGTAAGGGAAGGGACCTTAAGATCTCTTCTCTAGGGGTGTTGTCCCTAATATGAGACTCCAAGTCGTTCAACCACAAACCCATAGACCTTGCCACCGAGGTGGCGGCAATATTAGATTTTAGGTTAAACATAGCGGCCTCCTAAGATTTCTTTAACAGACTATCCGCCTTCCTATCCATGGGGTCGCGTAACTGGGAGGCATCCTGAAAGGGCAAGGCAGTCTTTTTATTAACTTTTGCTACTTGTACATCATTTTTAGGTGTTTCATTGAAAATTTTACATTCATTTGGATCGAACAACAGACTATTCCTGAAGGACTTGGACACCCCCACGCGTTTCTCGGGATTTGACCACTCATCAAGCACCATATCGCGTATATATTTTCATTAAATCGGGAAGACCCGGGTCTTCTTAACACAAAGTCTCCCGAACATCTTGTCCTGCACAAAGTGACCTTTTGGAGCTTCTTCCACTTCCATAGTGGCTCTGACTGCCCTTGGTAGGTCTGGCATCTCGTCCGAGGAGAAACAAAATCTTCTGTCCCAGGGTCTGGAATATGAAGCGTTTTCCGCAACCTCTTCCGAAACAGAGGAAGAAAAAGACGGCCTTCTCTGTCTTTTAGATGGAGGTAGGTCCCTGGGTAAGAAGGAGAGCTGGGATAAGGAGGATTTTACTTCCTCGGGTATCATAGATCTAAGCTTCTCAATTAAGGAAGACTGTTCTTCTCGTATAACGCTAGAGATACAATCTTTACATAATCTCTTGCGGTAATCGTCCGGAAGTCGCTTAAAACAGGATACACATTAAGCAGGCTTCCTGACTTTCTTCTGAGCCTCCTTAGGGACCTGGGGGGGACACATACATATATAGAAAACTATGTAAGCCCCAAGCCTGAAGAGTGGAGGAGGAGGATGAATGACAGGTAACCTGAAAACAGTGAAGACACAGTTAACAGGGCAATAGCGCTTTCCCCACAGGGGAACTTATGGCAGGCGGCACAGAGGGGTCTCCTGGGGAGCGGGGTTCCGCAGACATGTTGGCACACACAACGGCTGTTGCTCTGCACTTCCATGTGCTGTGCCGATGTTTTGAAGGAGACGCATCCTAAATACGTCACTTCCTCTGTCCACCGGAAGTGACGTCTGCCGCATACTTGAAGCGCTTCGGCGTGCAGCCCGGCTACAGCCATAGGAGGACCGAGGAGCAGGCTCACGTATAGTAACGGAGCGAGGCCTCCCACATCACCCCCTGCCCAGCATTAGTACAGAGACCGCAGAAGGGCAGGGGAACACCAGGTTTCCGGAAGAGTCAACATTTTTGCCATCCTGTGACTGACACAGTCAGTCTTTTGCGGTCCCAATTAAGTGAGTGGGTCCGCATCCGACCCGCAAAAAAGGGGGACCGGATGCAGACCAAAAATACGTTCTTGTGGATGAGACCTTAGGCTATTTCCCCCCTACATTGCAATGAGTTTCTTCAGAAAGAACCAGGCTATCGCAGACAATGACAGGCTCTGCCCGATCGTTCCCCCAAAGCCGCTTGAGATGCCGTGGCCACAACTCACCACGCCATCTGAGGGCTTAAATGTCTACAATCAGCGTTATCACCGATCGCAGACATTAGAACTGGGTGTCTGTAATAATGCAGAAACTTGCCGGCTTTGGCACTTCCGCCATGTCTGGAAAGGATTAAAGGGTTTTTCCAGAAATTTTATATTGATGACCTATCCTTTGGATAGCTCATCAATATCTTATCGTTGGGATAGGACTCCCCCAGCGATCAGCCATATGAAAGGACTACAGAGCATTCGGCTACATGCGGCCTCCAAAGAAAAGTAGAGACGGAAGCCGAAGTGTCGCCGCGTTTCCTATGGTCACTTCATTCTAGGGAACAGTAAAGCTCACAGACATCAAACTTCCATGACATTGTGTGACACCGCACGTAGCACAGCAGCAGGTCCGCGCCTTTGACTGGTACAGTTGACATTCCTACTCTGCATACCCTCCGGTCCGCTGTTTCAGTGTAGCTCTGGCACCAGTACAGCACAGCCACTACAGAATGGACAGAGCTGGTTACTGGGAGCAGGTCTGCAGTAACCAGTTCTGTCCACTACAGAATGGACGGAGCGGTGTAAATCCGGCACTGGAGCTAAACTGAAACAGCTGATCGGCATGGCTGTTCAGATCAGATAGTGATGGCCTATCCTGAGGATAGGCTTTCACTTCTAAAAAGCTAGAGAACTACTTTAATGTGTCATGATATATACTCCTGCTAGTAAATAAGCCGAGAACCTATAGTTTTACCTGTCTCTGAGCTTCAGCCAGGTTGTAAGGCAATGCCCCCTCCTCCAGAGGAGCGATGCGTTCGATATCTGCCATCGTCATCCGCCTGTTAATGAAAACCGCGACATTAACTTTGGAGCCTGGAGAACAATACTTTGGACATACATTATATTACACACATTTCAGATATGAACGTATAGGCAGTACAGCCACTGATTCAGGTTATTGTTTTCTCCTGGCTTATAAAACAACGCAGCAGCATCTTACTTACCCCCTCGACTCATGTAAATCGGCTAATTGGAACAATATGTCGACTTCCATGGGTGTAATTTGACCAAATTTCTGAGCAGCCAACACAAACTCCTCTATAAAAATATAAAAAGGACAGAATAGAGAGAGCACACATTAATTACAGAGCATCACAAAGAAAAAAAAAAAAAAAAAAAAAAAAACAACGAGGTACACAATGTGGAATTCTAGTCAATCTTCCAAGTCTGGTCTTGTGAAATCACATCCAGCTCCAAACCCCATTTTCCAGTTCCTTAACTGCTATAATCAACATAAAAGTAAATTACGTTTGTACATACATTACTTATCCTGTACTGATCCTCAGTTATATCCTGTATTATACTCCAGAGCTGCACTCACTATTCTGCTGGTGCAGTCACTATGTACATACATTACTTATCCCGTAGTGATCCTGAGTTACATCCTGTATTATACTCCAGAGCTGCACTCACTATTCTGCTGGTGCAGTCACTGTGTACATACATTACTTATCCTGTACTGATCCTGAGTTATATCCTGTATTATACTCCAGAGCTGCACTCACTATTCTGCTGGTGCAGTCACTGTGTACATACATTACATTACTTATCCTGTACTGATCCTGAGTTACATCCTGTATTATACTCCAGAGCTGCACTCACTATTCTGATAGTGGGCTAAAATCTCAGTGTCTGGCAATGTATTTCTTTATGTAACTGCCCTTCTATTTCAGATTTCCATTAAAGGGCATCTGTCAGCAGTTTTGTCCCTATGACACTGGCTGACCTGTTACATGTGCGCTCGGCAGCTGAAGGCATCTGTGTTGGTCCCATGTTCCTATGTGCCCGCATTACTGAGAAATATGATGTTTTATTATATGCAAATGAGCCTCTAGGAGCAACGGGGGAGGTGCCATTACACCTAGAGGCTGCCGCGTCCTCTCCACATGTTTTCACTGCCTAGCCAATCAAAGTGCAGAGGGAGTTGCAGGGAGAGCAGAGCCTCTAGGTGTAACGGCGACGCCCCCGTTGCTCCTAGAGGCTCATTTCCATATATAAAAACATCATTTTTCTCAGCAATGCGGGCACATATGAACATGGGACCAACACGGATGCCTTCAGCTGCAGAGCGTACATGTAACAGGTCAGCCAGTAAAGGGGGGGGGGGGGGGGGGGGGGGATTTACAGGGGGCCTGTCTAAGCCAGGGGTGCACAACCATTCTGTGCGGCCCCCCAACCATCTGGTAACAGACATGTATGTCTATGTCTTGAGGCTGCTGCTCACATACATTTTTATTGTATTCTCTTATTAGATGGGAATCCTGGAGGTGTAACCAGACATTTATAGTATATACTGTAAGTAAAATATGCCATTAATACAGTATTTGAGTTGGTAATACCCCTTAAAAAAAGAATTTCGGGCCTGGTCATTGGTTCAGTCTGGCAATGAGGCCCCCAAACCGTAAAGGTTGTGCACCCCTGGTCTAAGCCATATGTCTGAGTCAGATGAGTCCTACAGACGGCACTACTATATGATGATATCACCGGTATGCTGAATTATATAATAGTTTCCAAATTTTAAGGTATTTCTCAAATTCTCCATTCACATCCAAAGTTCAATTTAAAAAAAATCATCTGGATCCTTCATGGAATCTGTACACGGTCATGTGACCTAACCGCTGAGCTCCCACAATGCACTGCTCTCAAATAATAAGATCTCAATTATGTAAAACGAGATATAATAAAATTAAAAAAAGCAAAAAAGTAATATAAAGTATTAGTACGGATATGACTCCTTCAAAAGAAACCTAAAAACTCACCTCTTCAGACAAGCGTACAACCAGTGACCCTGCTGCTGCTATACCGCCATATGACCAGCTTTACCCTCACCCACTGTGTCCTCGCGGGCGGGGCCCTCGCTCCTCCTGTACCAGTTTGTAACTCGTCTTGTTCATGCTTAGTGCAATTGTCTGTATTCTCATATGTACAGCGCCATGGAATGAATGGCGCTATAATAATAAATAACAATCTGAACGGTGGATTCTTGCACATAAGTTGCTGTGAAGTGGAGTTCCCCTTTAAGTAACCAGACCATAGCTATGAAATTCTCCCTCATGAATAACACTTAGAGAGCCCAACGGGACTCTGCTACAGATGTGGTCAGGGCGGAAGAGATAGCATCGTGTTCTGGGCTTGCTGACCGGCAGCGCGCTGCTCTCCTCCCTGCGCCTTGAGGGACAGGTCGCCGTGCTGCCAATTTGGACGGAAGCCCAGTCCGTACAATCCAATCACTGCTTCAAGATATTTTTCTTTCTAAACCTCCAACCTGGCAGAAGGCGCAATGAGGTGTAAGCCTGAGCTGTACGGCAGACAGGAGAATCTCACAGTTCACCTGGATGACACCAGGGGGCGACAGCGAGGCTTTATAACGCCCCACAGTGATTTGGATATTGGGAGTTTAGATATGTCATTTAACCCTTAACAACTGACTGCAGCATCTCAGTGGTTAAACCTCTGCGTTCAGAGTTGATTCCACCCGTAAGAGCGGGTTGCCAGCTGTGTAAATTTAGTCAGCACCCGCAAGTAATGGCACGGGCACAGCTCCTAACTCTACTCCACAACTGCACTTTGCACTAACTACATTCCGGTCATGATGTCAAAGTGCCCAGCGAGAAGGGGTTAATAATAGTAATCATTTTGCTAGCCCTAGCCTTGCTAATTTCACCTCATGTAGCATTCAAAATACAGTGAGCTCCCTCTAGTGGTGGCTGCAGGTAGCAAAAGTTTTAGCATTCAGTTATCTATCTAAGGCTTCGTTCACATCAGCGTTCAGCTTTTACGTTCTCCTGCGCCGTTTAGGAGCGGGAGAACGTAAAGGACGGATTCGTCACATAACTGAGCAGAAAGGAACCTTGTCTCCACCTCAAAAATCTTCCTCTGAGAGGAAACCTAATGGACCCCATTATAGTCTATGGGGTCATTAGGTTCCGTTCGGCTCAGTTATGTGCCGAATCAGACCGTTCCGTTCTCCGGCTCCCAAACGGAGCAGGAGAACGGAAAGGCTGAACGGTGATGTGAACGAAGCCTAAGGGCTCATTCAGACGGCCGTATGAACGGGTCCGCATCCTGTTTCAGCAATTTTGAGGAACGGGTGCAGACGCATTCATTTCAATGGGGCCGCAAAGGATGTGGACAGCACACC
This sequence comes from Bufo bufo, assembly GCF_905171765.1. Classification (NCBI taxonomy): domain Eukaryota; kingdom Metazoa; phylum Chordata; class Amphibia; order Anura; family Bufonidae; genus Bufo; species Bufo bufo. Next base: position 532,850,732 of record NC_053393.1, on the reverse strand, counting down.
GTGTGCTGTCCGCATCCGTGGTTCCGCGGAAAAGATAGAGCTTGTCCTATTCTAAATAGGCATTTTCTATTATGGTTGCAGCCATGTGTGGTCCGCAAATTGTTGATCCGCAAAGCACTACAGCCGGCTGAATGCTAAGCATTGCGGGTGACGCTAGGGAGGCTCATCCCTGTCCCCGCCTGTTATTGGCTGCATCCACTCCCCAAAACCTACCCCCCCCCCCCCCCACAGGGAGAATCAGCGGTCCCGAAACCAGGAGCCGCGTAGGGAGCAGGAAGCCAGGTAAGTATATTCAATTTGAGGGGCCCGGGCATATGAGGGGCATTGGTTAGTCTCGGATAACCCCTTTAACTTTCCAATCAGAAGACTCTACCATTTAGTTCCTTATGCTCAATGTTCTACTTGGGGTCAAAGTTTTCATGCACGAGTTCCGTCCTAGGGGCTCAATACTGGAAAAAAACTGATCAGTTTTATCCTAATGCATTTTGAATGGAAAGAAATCCGTTCAGGACGCATCAGGATGTCTTCAAGTTCAGTCCTTTTATGGTATTTGGACGGAGGAAAAAAAATAAAAGTATAAAAAATGGCTGCATGCTGCATTTTTCTCTCCGGCCAAAAATCCTGAACACTTGCCGGACCTTTAAAAAAGTAAAAAAATAAAAAATACCGGATCCGTTTTTCCGGATGACACCGGAGAGACTGATCCGGTATAGCAATGCATTTGTGAGACGGATCCGCATCCAGATCAGTCTACAAATGGTTTCCGTTTGCATACAGATTGCCGGAATCCAGCGACGCTAGTGTGAAAGTACCCTTAGTTGTGCTGATTAACATTATTACACGTAGAATTTATAGACCAGGTCAGGTATCTTTAAAGGGGTTTCCTGGATTTTTATATTAAAGGGTAACGGTCATGTTTTCAGGAAAAATATTTAGCATATGCATAAAGCAATCTTTAGTTTCTTCACATATCACTACTTTCCTTGAGTTTTTCCCTTAGTTACGGCTGTTTAAACATGCACAATATGAGGACCTTCTTAAGATGGCTCCTCTGCCAGTTCTCTAAGGCCAAAACTGCTTTCCCTCACTTCCCATACACACTTGCTGTAGCCAGCAGCTCCCTGCCAGCCAATCAGATTGGATTACTGAGAGACACGCCTCCTCACTCTGAAGCCTAATGCAGGCATGCAGTGTGAAGGACCGACCCTCTGTCTTCTGTTTATACTAAAAGGGAAGACCGATAAGGCATAGCAACGGTCTTTTAAGGGAGCAGTGGGAAGGGACAGGAGACATTAATGAAAGCTGTTATTATAAGGTAATTACAGATCTTTTGGCAATCATTGACAGACTAACTCAGGTATACATGCCTAGCTGTAATAAACTAGCAAAAAAATTAAATAAAAAAATATGACAGTTACCCTTTAATATTTTCAGATTAGTTCATCGATCTGATAGGTCCAATTCCCAGCACCCCCACCGATTAGCTGCTTGCAGAGAGCGGTCTCTTCAAACATCTTATTGGTGGAGGTGCCGGACCTCCACCTATCAGAACCTTCCTAGGCCGGTGACATCACTGTACATCGGTCACATGTCCTAGACGCAGCTCATTCCTGGGCGGCAAGACCAAGCACAGCCACTATACAATGGACGGCGCTGTGCTTGGTATGCTGTGGAGGCCGCAGCGCTTGCTGGAGTGCTGTAGTCTCTTCAAACAGTTGACCAGTGGGTGCGCCAGGTGTCGGACCCCCACTGATCTAATTCAAATCCAAAACAACTCCTTTCATTTTAATGTCACTGGGTGCAAATACAGCATTTTAGAAGAACATAATTGCAATACTGATATAAAGAGGTAAAAAAAATAAATAAATAACTAAAAACAAAATAAAAAATGACCACACGACAAAAAGGACTGACCTTTGGTGACCTCTATGTCTTTTTTACTGCCGGCCAAGGTACTGTAGATCTTCCTAATAAGCTCCATGTTGTTAAGCAAGGAATTAAATCCATTAAAGTAGGAGAAGCTGACCTGATGAGATATGGTACCTCCAGCAGCCTTCAACAACACAAGAGGAAAGACCAAAGAAACGCTTAAAAATTAAGAATTAAAAAAAGAACAAAAAAAACACACAAGCAAAAGATTTATGAAGACAAGAAGGCGAGCTGTCAAAGAAAATACGTCTCTCCTACTAATAAACTCCATGAAAGCCCCAGCCGAGAACCTAAACAAATACATATGGCGGTGGATTACGCCGGCTCGGCCAGCGCTGATTTACAAGGCTAAAGTTTCAATATTGCCGGGGTCAGAAATGTTTTACAAGTCGATTTATTTGGGGTAATAAATGTAGAAACATCACCATAGAACTTGTCCTTCAGGATAAAGCGCAACCAAACACCCTCTCCCCCAAAAATGCCCCAGGGCACAGAGTCGGATGGGTTAAAGGGGTTTTGCAATCACATACAATGGGGGCATATCGCTAGGATATGCCCCTATTGTCCGATAGGTGCGGGTCAACGAAAACGGAGCGGGAAAATTAATGGAGGGCACACTGTGCATGAGCAGCCACCCTCCATTCATTTCAAGAGAGCTCTGGCTTGGCTATTTCCGCCTGCCCCATATAGATATGTATGGGAGCAGGGGCCGCGCATGCGCTGTGCGCTCCCATTCACTTTTATTGGCGCAGTGCTTGGTGGTGGACGTACCCTGGGTCCTCCAGCCACAGCTCTCCCCTCTCCTTGTCCCAGATGTAGGACCCGCACCTATCAGACAATGGGGGCATATCTTAGTGATATGCCCCCATTGTATGTGATAGGCATACCCCTTTAAGGCCACTATATTTTCACTAAAGATAGTTTATTATAACCTGCTTCTTCATTAGGCGCCATTGCTTAGCCTAGGTGCAGGAGGGTTCCTGGAGTATGACACCCAGCGGTCCAGATCATCCGAAAAAATATTCTTATATTCAGCTTGAATTCAGAATCTATTAATGGTCAGCTTTGGAGGATTCCTTAAAGTGTAACTGGCATTTCACTAACCAAAAATGAAATTCCTAACATATGTGATGGTGAAAGGAAGATATTCATGAAGCTTTATTTTCCCTTTCACCCATCACAGCACGAGAGAGGATACACGCCCCCCCCCCCCCAGACAGGTTCCTTCCCTCTGGTGGTGCTTCTACGCTGACCCCTACAGTGGGCTGGATTTCTCCCCGTCGTACCCGCCGTTCCTGGGATTATATTGCGGCATCTCTGGTGCGCTGAAAGGGTCAGGCAGAGGCACAGCAAAACTCTGGAGGGAGTAGTTTGTGTGCTGGACCATCAGTGATGCGCTAGAGGCACGGACTTCCGGACCCCAGAGGGAGGAGGAGGAGCCTCCGGCAAGCGGCATGTGCCACGTGACCGCCGGCGCGCAGCATCGAGCGTGACATCATCACAGAAGCGCCTAGGAGAAGGGCGCATTGTGGATGGATAGCCGGCGCCCTAGCAGCGCTGGTGCGGTAACAGAAGCAGCATGGAGGAGGACAACACGTGGAAGAGTCTGCAGTCCCTCCAGCCTTGGTACCTCTGAGGGGGTGAGGGCTCTGGGCATAACGTTGTGTTTTTTTCTGTTGGGTTTACTTATACTAATGTGTTACAGACAAAACCTAGGAAAGTGGTGACAAAAAGGAAGAATAAAGAATGTGTTCTTTGTAAAACTGGGTTGTCATCTGAATGGGAGAAGAGGATGTGTCAGCCATGTATTGTTAAAACAGTGGCTGAGGAATCGCCACCTTTTTACAAATGTCTCCAGGCACTAGTCAAATCGGAAGTTAATTCTACCTCATCATCTAAAAAAGAATCTAGAATTAGACGACATGATCCTATACAGGAACATAATTTGTCTGATTCTGATGAAGGCGACATGCATTCCTCATTATATATCCAGTCTGATGATTCATCCCCAAACACATGAGACCGTGTTTCCCTATAGAAGAAGACACAGAGAAACTCCTAAAAGCCGTATGTTCAACCATGGGCATTGAAGAGACAAAAGAACCCAGGTCCATCATCCAGGATATTATGTTTGGGGGGGGGGGGGGGGGGCTGTAATCTAGACACCACAGCACCTTTCCGGTTCATAAAAATGTTTCAGCTTTAATCAAAGGAGAATGGAAAAAACCTTACCGAAAAGTTTACATATCTAAAAATCTCAAACGTAAATATCCCTTCAAAGAGGAAGATTGCGCCACATGGGATGAAGCACCGGGAATAGACGTGGCCATTTCTAAAGTATCTAGGAAGACTGCTCTTCCCTTCGATGATATGGGGATATTAAAGGACCCACTGGATAAAAAGGCTGATAACTTTTTAAAAGGGGCATGGGAAGCATCTACTTCATCGTTCAGACCAAGCATTGCCTCTACTTGTACGGCCCGGTCTCTGATAGTATGGCTCTCTGAATTAGAAAATCAATTAAGAAATAGATGCCCCAGGGGTAAGATTTTATCAGCATTGCCAACTATAAAGAAAAGCAGCTGATTTCTTGGCGGACGCCTCAGCTGACTCGGTTAGACTGGCGGCTAGATCTGTCTAACTTAGCCCGTAGAGCACTCTGGGTAAAAAATTGGGTGGGAGATTTCCCATCTAAAAATAAACTATGTGGGGTTCCTTGTGAAGGGGAGTACCTTTTTGGACCAACCCTAGATGATTTACTAGATAAAGCGGCCGACAAAAAGAAAAAATTCCCGGTGTTTCAGAGTTCTTTCCCCCCCAGAAATAGGTTTATCCGCCCTTTTCGTTCTTTTAGAAATAATCAAGAAGGAGACAAAAAATCCAGGGAGGACAGATTTCGGAACCAAAAGGAGAGGTAGAAATTACTTTTTTAACCAATCCCTTGGAAACAAAAAGAAACAAGACCAGCAATGATGCCAGAAGTCAGGTAGGGGGCAGATTAAAAAATGTTTTTCCTGCCTGGTCCCAGATTCCTTTAAGTTCATGGATACTAGACACCATTCACAACAGATGTAAACTAGAATTTCATCTGTCCCCGCCAGCAAGATTCTTAATTACAAAAGATCAGGCCTCGGCTCTAGGAAATTCGGCCATCGAAAATGAGGTGCTAAAATTTGTAGAAAAATCTGTCTTCGTGCCAGTAACAAAAGCGGAAGAAGGTGGTGGGGGAAGGGGGGTTTACTCTCCCCTGTTTTTAGTGAAAAAAACGGATGGGTCCTTCAGGACAATAATAAACCTACAAAAATTTAACAGGTTTTTACATATAAAGTTCAAAATGGAAACTATAAAATGTTTCATGGCAATACTCGATCTCAAAAGATGCATATCATCATGTCCAAATCTTTCCAGAGCATCAAAAATTCCTAAGAGTCGCAGTGAGACTAGGGGGTCACCTTCGACACTTTCAGTTCCAGACTCTCCCGTTTGGCCTGTCCATAGCTCCAAGAGTATTTACGAAAATAATTGCAGAAATGGCAGCTCACATAAAAAAGGGAAAAAGATTTTCTCTTCATACCATATCTGGGCGATTTTCTGATAATAGGGGGAACAGAAGAAGCTTGCAGAACTGCAGTATTGACAGTATCAGAAATTCTGAGCAAGTTGGGCTGGATTTTGAATCTGGAAAAGTCAAGACCAGATCCTACCAGAAGACTTTTCTGGGACTGATATTACATTCCTCCTGCCAGAAATGTTTTTTACCACAGGAAATAGTTATTCTTGTCCAGAAAAAAAAATCAAAAATCAAAAGATCTGATCATGAACCCTGTGATCACAATGAGGAAGGGAATGTCTATTTTGGAGTCCCTCACAACATGCATTCCGGCAGTAAGATGGGCGCAACTCCACTCGATGGTTCTCCAGTGGGAAATCCTGTTATTCTGGGAGAACGACTCCCTAGAGGCAAAAATAAGATCATCAGACCTTACTCTTTAGAGCTTGAGGTGGTGGATGGAGGAGAAAAATCGGATTCAAGGGGTTCCATGGAAGCTAGAAGACCTGGTATGTCTAACTACAGGCACAAGCCTCTGGGGATGGGGTGCTCATATCCTATCGTTGGAGCGATATCCAGGAAAGAGTATCCTCCAACCTAAAAGAACTAGTTGCGGAACGCCTTGCAATGACCTCTGTCCTCCCAAAAATAAGAGGAAAAGATCTCAGAGTCATGACAGACAACAAGACCGTAGTCTCGTATCTGAACAACGAGGGGGGCACATGGTGCAAAACTCTGATGCAGGAAGCCCAGAAAATCCTCCTATTAGCAGAAAAGAAGTGCGCCTCGATCTCTGCAGTACATGCAGACTGAGTAGTTTTACGGAAAATCAGGGAAGATGGGACAAGGGTTGTGCTCATTGCCCCATTTTGGCCAAGAAGATCTTGGTTCACGTGGCTCTGAATCATGTCAATCTCGGATCCCTGGATTCTTCCAGAGAACTGGAATCTATTGAGCCAAGACCCAGTTTTTCACCCCGGCATAAAAAATCTCCATTTAACTGCCTGAAACTTAAAAGGTACTTGTTAGGTAAGAAGGGATTCTCTGACGCCCTGATCTCTACCCTTCTTAAGAGTAGGAAAAAAGTGACGGTGGCTATTTATGCTAGGGTTTGGCAAAAATTCCTAGACTTTGCTCTGATCCAGATTAATGACATCCCCTCTTCTGCTCCTATTCATCTAATTTTAGCGTTCCTTCAGAAAGGACTGGATTTAGGGCTAGCAAGTAGTACTTTGAAGGTACACGTTTCGGCTCTGTCAGCTTTGTTTAATCAGGACATAGCAGGGATCCGATGGGTGTCCAGGTTCTTTTCAGCAGTAGCCAGATCCACCTCAACAACTTCCAGTAGACGACCTTCTTGGGATTTAAACCTAGTGTTAAAGGCTTTAACTCAACCTCCATTTGAGCCTTTAGAGACCATCTCCATTAAATGTCTCACCTTGAAGTCTTGCCTTCTAATAGCCTTAACATCTGCTCGCAGTATTAATGAGATTCAGGCCATCTCCATTAATCCTCCATAAACCACTATTTTAGATTTCCAAAAGTTGTTTCCAAATGTAATAGGTCTCAGGAGATTGTTCTCCCTACGCTGTTCAGTAACACTGGGTCAGAAAAAGAAAAATCTCTTCACTGCCTAGACGTTAGAAGGACCTTGATTAATTACCTATCTCGCAATAGAGATTGGCGCAGATCTCCTTCACTCTTTACACTCTTCCAAGGAGTGAATAGGGGAAAGGCGGCCACAAAAAGTTCTATAGCTAGGTGGATTGTGTCTGCTATATCTTTTTCTTATCTTGCTTCTGGGTTGTCTCCTCCGGTGGGTCTTAAGGCACATTCTACCAGGGCAGTTGCTACTTCCTGGGAGGAAAAATTCTCTGTTCCCATAGAGGATATTTGCAGAGCGGCTACCTGGTCTTCTCCTTAAACTTTTTTCAAACACTATCTGCTTGATTTGAATTCCTCTCCTTCGGGGTCGTCCTTTGGGGAAAAGGTGCTTCTTTCTACTCTCCCACCCTGATTTTTCCACTAGTAAATCTCTTGTGGTGCTGTCATGGGCGAAAGGGAAAAGTGATGATTACTTATTTGATTTTCCAGAGCCCATGACAGCACCCTTCTATTCCCTTCCTATTGGGTTCTCTTGAATCTCTTATTCACATGGGTGTTGCATAAAAAACATAAATAATTATGATTAATCATCTAACACTATGTTGGCGGACTTCCTCTGATGCTTGGATATCACACTGAATTAGGAGGAGAGTGTCTGCCCCGTTTATTCTGCAGGTTTCCTGTCTGTGGGGCGGATCCTCTTTCTCGTGGTGCTGTCATGGGCTCTGGAAAATGAAATTACCGGTAAGTAATCATCATTTTTTCAATTAATTTTACCTTTCTGATGTCTGCATTCAGCCCTTAGCAACCCCATTTCTCTGTGCCTCTATTTCAGCATCTTCCTAAGATGGCCTCTGCTGCACTTCCTGTGGTGATGTTTGCCATGTCCTTGGAGGCCATCCTGCATTTCCCTCACTTCCCATAAGCCCTCGCTGTCCTCACATGAACTAGCAGGAACAATCAGAATGCAGATAACCTCCCCCACTACCCCAGAGCAGTGTGTATCCTCTCACGTACAGCTAACTAGAGACAAGCCCTGCAATTACATGAAATCAGTAAGCACTTGTTATAGCCTCTTAGTCACATTAAAAGGTTTTTTGGAGGGTGTATATATAGTCTATTAAATAACTTATTAATTTATTTTTAGGGGGAAAGAAAAAAAAATTAAATTTTTACATTATTTAATGGAATTTTTTTATGGCATTCACTGTGTGGTAAAAATAACCATTTTACTATGTTGGTCACTATATTGATGATAAAGTCACACACATTTCCATATATTTTTCTCAACTTCTGCAGCCTGTCAGCTCTGCAGCTGCTCCCTCATTCTCCTCCACACTGACAGGGAGGGGAGGGGGGCGGCTGCTTTAGCTGCTCATATCTCTGGTTTGACATTTTAAGCTTTCAGACAATACCAGAATGACAGCAATATGTTCAGTACAGAGGAAGATATCACTGATAGAAAATCGGGATGCTGTGAATAAAGCTAAAAATGAAAGTAAAAGCAGGTTTTACCCATGATTATTCCTAACTCCATTTTTAACAGTGATTTCTCCACTGTTGCTTGGACTTGTAAAGCCTGGAATGTCAGCTTTCAAACAAGATCAGTTGTATGTTTCTAGCTGCTACCATTCAGGAGATATCCCCATCTTAAGCAGCCCTCCCCCTCCACTTTCTGCCCGAGCCCAGGCACTCAGGGCTGTGCTCCTCCTCCCAGTGCTCTCCCAGTCTCTTGTTTATAATACAGAGGAGACGGCTGCACATGACAACGCTGTGGAAAAAAAACTGCAGAATAGGAAAGTAGCACACATTTCTTGGAGTTATTATCAAGTAAAACTGAAAATGATTACATTTTAAAGCACAAAAGCATTTATACAGCAGGGTATAAAAAAAATGAAACGGCAGTTACACTTTAAAAGGTGCTTTCCCGGGAATTAAGAAAATGAAAATACTTAAATTATACTTTATTATAAATATATTCCCAAATACCTTTCATTAGTTATAATGCCTTGTTTTGTCTGGGGAGCAATCATTAGAAGTAAAATGGCCGTTGTCCTATTAGTACACACAAAACCTGTCATAATCATACAGCAGCACAAGTTATTTCTCAACACGTTATTTCTCTGTTCGTCAGGGATTAGGATCCTGAATACAGGTGATAAGATCTTCAGCTGAATCCCTGTAGGAATGGAGTTCATGAGGAGACATGGAGTATAGAGAGGACGGACAGGACAGATTGTGGTAATGGAGACTGCATACAAGAGCTGCTGCTCATTATCCACATCCCCCACCTCCTCTCTGTACTTCATGTCTCCTCCTGGACTCCATTACTACAAAGATTCTGCTGAAGATCTCATCAGCTGTATTCAGGATCATAATCCCTGACAAGCAGAGCAGAGAGGAGGATGAGGCAGCTCTTTGGCTCACTGCTCTGACGTAACTTGTCCTGCTGTGTGATTAGGACAGGTTGTTTGTGTACTAAAAGGACAGAGGCCATTTTATTTCCCCTGATTGCTCCCCAGACAAGAAGAGCCATTATAACTAATGAAAGGTATTTGGGAATATATTTATAATAAAGTAATATTCAAGTATTTTTATTTTCCCAATTCCTGGAGAACCTCTTTAAAAGGGGCATATGGAAGTAAGGGGGGGGAGGGGGGGTCCTCTGACCATGACCCTCCCATTAACTATATATAGTAAAGAGCTATTGCAAGCACTCTTCATAACATTATAGGGATCCACAGTGGACAACTCCTGGAACTTAAAAGGGGTTTTCAGCTTTGAACAATTCCTATTTGTTAGATAGGTCCCTTGACCAGAAGCTGATCATCAAGTTTCCTTCTGCCAGGACCTGAAGTGACCAGTTTAGAACTGTATGTGCAAACCTGACAGTAAGGATACTTTCACACTTGCGTTTTTCTTTTCCGGCACAGAGTTCCGTCAAAAGGGCTCAATGCCGGAAAAGAACTGAAAATACTGCAATGCCGGATCCGTCCTCCCGGTCTGCACATGCGCAGACCGAAAAATAAAAATAAAAAGGTGAAGAAAATAAATGCCGGATCCGTTTTGCCGGATGACACCGGATCACCGTTTTTGCCGGATGACACCGGAAAGACGGATCCGGCATTTCAATGCATTTGTCTTACAAATGCCATCAGTTGGCATACGTTTCGGCAACGGAACTGCTTGCCGGATCACTCTGCCGCAAGTGTGAAAGTAGCTTAAGTCTTCTGTTTCCCTGCAGCGCCACCACAGGGGAAATGAAGCATTACAAAATGTCCAATGAAATCAGTGGGTTGCCTGTGTAATACAGGAACAGGACAGGTCCTCCAAAGCAAGAGACTTTCTTTGTAACCGCTTTCCACTCTGACCAACGGAGCACGATCCTGAACAGAGGAACCCCACTATTAAAGGGGCATTCCACTTACACAGAATAGGGGATAGCTACTAGATCACCGTACCACTGGGACCCCCACACCGAAACAAACAGAGCTGGCGGTTGGGCATGCTCACTAACTTGGCTATCTCCAGAACTCCTACAGAAATGAAAAGAGCAGCTGCGTGCATGCCTGACCGGCCGCTCCTTTGTTTTGGTGGGCTCCCGTTCTCGTGATCAGTGGGGGTCCCAGGAGTAGGACCCCACCCAATCTAATCGTTATCCCCTATTCTGTGGATAGGATACAACTTAATATAACCGTAATACCCCTTTAATGAAGAATCGCATAATAGGGTGAATGGAAATGTTTTGGGAAAGTGGACAGACCCTTTATAAGACAGTTATCCGAGAGCAGAATTTTTTTTTTACTTTTTTGCTCAGTCTCAGGAGCACAGATACATGACGTGGTCAAGTGACCAGATACATGACGTGGTCAAGTGACCAGATACATGACGTGGTCAAGTGACCAGATACATGACGTGGTCAAGTGACCAGATACATGACGTGGTCAAGTGACCAGATACATGACGTGGTCAAGTGACCAGATACATGACGTGGTCAAGTGACCAGATACATGACGTGGTCAAGTGACCAGATACATGACGTGGTCAAGTGACCAGATACATGACGTGGTCAAGTGACCAGATACATGACGTGGTCAAGTGACCAGATACATGACGTGGTCAAGTGACCAGATACATGACGTGGTCAAGTGACCAGATACATGACGTGGTCAAGTGACCAGATACATGACGTGGTCAAGTGACCAGATACATGACGTGGTCAAGTGACCAGATACATGACGTGGTCAAGTGACCAGATACATGACATGGTCAAGTTGAATCGAGTTGCACTGCAATACCGAACACAGTCCATGCACATGAAGTGGCGCTCTTTCTGGACAAAAGAACCATTTAGGCTCCATTCAGACGTCCGTATGAATGGTCCAGATCCATTCCGCAATCATGCAGAATGGGTGCGGACCCATTCATTTTTAATAGGGCCGGAAAAGATGCGGACAGCACACAATATGCTGTCTGCATCCACACTTCCGGTTCGTGGCTCCGCAAAAAAATAGAACAAGTCCTATTCTTGTCCGCAATAGCGGACAAGAATAGGCATTTTCTATTATAGTGCCTGCCATGTGCACATGGCCGGTGTCAGTGCAAAACACTTGCGGACGTGTGAATGGACCCTTATTCTAATCTCCTGCGACTAGTTAAACGTGACCTAAAGGGCATACAAGTTATCCTTCATTACAAACCGGCACAGCTCATTCCTCAGATCATCGTCTGCTGTTTTGCCGGATCTCTTACAGAGGACTGGTGATACCACAGGTTCTCTGCGTAAATAAGGCCTTGGATCTGCCCACAGATGATAGTTTCTGGTTCGCCGATATCCATTTGGGTCTTCAGCCCCTATGCAGACCTATCCGTCAACATAGCTACAGACTACCGACAAACCGTGGGTTGTCTGATCCTGCAGTCAAGCTTGCCAACTTACATCAATAGCAAGAAACAGGGGATCGCAACGGCAGGATAAGACTACAAAGGGTTGGTCTAAAGTCTAACTATGGCAACACAGAGTGCACAGGGGCCCAGGATCCAAACAGAACGACATTTAAGAATAAGATGGAATTCGCTGTAAAAAAAACAACAACATTATCTATCTGTGGATTTGCTGATTTTTTTCCCCCTTCATTTTAGATACACTGGTGCAGTAAAAAAAGTAGGCTTTGCTTTCTCTAATTTTTATATCTACAGAGTCCATGAAGTAATGTGAATGACGTTTGGACAGATTTACTTACAGCCACTAAGCACTGCTCCACGAATGGTGTCAAGACATGTGGGCGGATGGTCACCATGATGTCCCTAAAGTCCATGGCATTGATCGTCCCAGTGTGGTCTGTGTCACGTTGGACAAAGGCTTGTCGTGCATGCTCCAGTTGTATTTCCTACAATTAAAAAAAAAAAAAAAAGACAGTGGTGTCACGAAAACTGCCTGCCAGGATCGTGGCACCAAGGTATGTGACTAGAATGGTGCAAAAGTGGGAGGCCAAGGACGTAGAGAGCCACGTAGCATTTCTACGGGACACGGTTTTCTGTAACAGTTCAGTAATGCAGAATGTTTCATAACTGATGCCGGATTAACCTCCTCACAGTCACACTAAAATTGGAAAAACCCTCCCAAAAATATCACTTTTTTTATTGTAGATTTTTAATGCGTGTCTGCAGTAAAACAAGTCATGGGACACAATTGCATTTTTAACCCCTTAGTGACAATTTAGCCTTAAGGACCAATAACATTTTCCCCCTTCGTGTTCCAGCAGTCATAACTTTTTAATTTTTTCTTCTAAATTCTTTTTTATTAGTTGTAGGTTTTTAGGAACCATTTTGGGGTGTATATATATATATATATATATATATATATATATATATATATATATATATATATATATATATATATATATATCGTATTAAATAACTTTTCTTATTTTTTGAGGGATAGATAAAAAAAATACAGCAATTGTAACATTATTGTGTGGAATTTCTTTACGGCGTTCAAGGTGTGGTATAAATAATATAACTTTATTATGTCAATCACTGCAATGATGATAATATTAATATTTTTTCTTCTCTCCTGTGTAGGCTGTCTGCAACTGCTCCCCCTCCTGCAGAGCTTTGCTTTAGCTGGGGGGAAGCTGCTTTAGCTGCTCATATCTCTGGATAGGTAGCTGCTAGAGATATGGGCTTTGTATTCTTTGAAAGTTGGCATTCCAATTATGACAGCAATATCTTCACTACATGGGAAGATATCACTGTTAGAAATCGGGATGCAGTGAATGCATCTGAATGTGAAAGTAAAAGCAGGTTTTATCCCCGATTATTCCCGAATTGATTTCTAACAGTGATATCTCCTGCTTATCTTGGGCTAATGCTGTCATTTTGGCCTTATATGAAAGCCTAAAATGCACATTTTCAAACAAGACCAGTGTCTCTAGATGCTACGAATCAGGAGACATGAGCAGCTAAAGGAGCCCTCCCCCCCCTTCCCCTTCTGCCTGAGCGGGGCACTGGCAGAACAGTTAAGTGCTTTTTCTACAGCCCGAGCTGAGCTTGGGGGGAAAATGTTATGTGGTTAAAGGACTTTTCCAGGAGTTAAATATTGATGGTCTATCCTCAGGACAAGGTCATCAATATCTGAACAGTGGGGGTCCGCCTTCCGGCACCCCCTCCAATCGCCTGTTTGAAGAGGCACTTTAGTGAGAGCTGTGGCCTCTTCATATACCAGCGATGTCACGTTCATTGATCACATGGACTATTTACTGCTCAGTCCAATTCAAGTGAATGGGCCTAAGATGCAGTACCAAGCAGAACGACTATACAATGTACGGCGCTGCAGCCATGGCCTCTGCAAACAACTGATCAGAGGGGGCGCTTGGAGTCGGACCATAGCTTTATCCGATATGGATGATCTATCCTGAGGACAAGCCATCAATACTGAACTCCCAGAAAACCCTTTTAAAACTAATGCTTCGGATAATATGCAGCAGGTGTCTAAAGGCAGGGCTGCATCAAGGAGCTTCAGGGAATTCCAAGCAGTATACTTAAATTACAATGCTCTTTTAATTCCAGTTTAAAGTGACTTAAAGGGGTTTTCCCATCAAAGCGAGTGACTGCATGCCACCAGCTAACCAGTGGGGGTGCAACCACTGGGAGCCCCATCAATTGCTAGAATGAAAGGGTCACAGTACTGGAATGCCGCTGATCTTTCTGCCACCCTCAGGCTTGTGCAGGTACTACAACTGACTTTCTGCATATGCTGTAAAAAGGAAGATCCTGAAGGTGCCTCTGTTCCTTTATTCTCTTCATCTGTTGGGTCCCTTTGGCTGTATCTAAGGCATATCTAAGGGATACGTCGCTAAATACAAAGATGGGGATTTAAAAAAAACACGCAAAAGGAACAGGTTACCGGCATGTTTACAAGTACGCTGATTAGTCAACCATCTAGGGAACACTAAAATGTACCCTTCTGTCTTTACGGTCTTCTCTTGTTTTCTGGAGAATCAAATGTCAGATTATCTCCTTAATAACTGCCAATATGCCTTTCTGCAGTGGTCATTAAATTTTTTTTTTTTTTTTTTTTTAAGATAGAAAGTCATCCCCTATGGACTGGATGGATAAGTGGGGGGAGGGTCTGACCGCTGGCATCATGAGAACAGGGCTCCAAATGAATGGAGCGGCAGTTAAGCATGTGCATCACCGCTCCATACATTCTCTGTGGGAGGGATGGAAATAGTGGCGGGTGGTCCAACCGAATGAATGGAGCGGCAGCGTGCTTGCTTTATTTATATGTAGATGAAGGAGCCCCTTTTTTGTGACTCCCAGATGTTGGATAGGGGACAAGTTTCTATCTTGGCCCAGCCCCTTTAAGAGGGCCTTTAGGTGACGTTTATGGACTGTACAACAAAGCCTCCAGATTGACAGACATGCTCAGCGCTCTGGCTTTCATGTGGCCGCACATCTATCAGGAAATAGGACGTTCCCACTTCCCTCCTCGGGAGTCCTGACCACAGCGCGCTGCAAGGAGGAAATGTTACTGCTGCTGATGCAACGTGCCGGCTTCTTGCTGGCGGTGACTTTTAAGCTTTCCAGCTGATGGAACAGCGTACGGAAGGAGAACATAAAATGCATTTGGATGCCCATCTGGTCCAGGTTAGGAGCGACATGAAAAGAAAGTGAAGTTAAACGAGCGTCTCCACGTACACTCCGGTTCCAGCTGCCGCAGGTCTAGACATCGTAACGAGAGCATAACTCATGCACAGCAGATTCCTGGACCGGCACTGGGGGCTTCGCTTTAAGTGACACATCTTGAAGAAGCCTGCACAATCCATTCATCCTTCTAAATGTCGGACAGAAGGAAGTTGTGAAACAGAGGGAAAAGGAAAAATAAGATGCTCTGCGGCACAAGCAATAAATTATGTTTAACTGGGTGAGGATCGCCTGCTGAGCTGCCTGTTACAGTGGGAACGTACAGCGGGAAATTTTATATGTGTGTATGTGTATATATTTATATACAGTACAGACCAAAAGTTTGGACACACCTCATTCAAAGAGTTTTCTTTATTTTCAGGACTATAAAGGCATCAAAACTATGAATTAACACATGTGGAATTATATACATAACAAACAAGTGTGAAACAACTGAAAATATGTCATATTCTAGGTTCTTCAAAGTAGCCACCTTTTGCTTTGATTACTGCTTTGCACACTCTTGGCATTCTCTTGATGAGCTTCAAGAGGTAGTCCCCTGAAATGGTCTTCCAACAGTCTTGAAGGAGTTCCCAGAGATGCTTAGCACTTGTTGGCCCTTTTGCCTTCACTCTGCGGTCCAGCTCACCCCAAACCATCTCGATTGGGTTCAGGTCCGGTGACTGTGGAGGCCAGGTCATCTGGCGCAGCACCCCATCACTCTCCTTCATGGGCAAATAGCCCTTACTTTCAAAGTTTTCCCAATTTTTCGGCTGACTGACTGACCTTTATTTCTTAAAGTAATGATGGCCACTCGTTTTTCTTTACTTAGCTGCTTTTTTCTTGCCATAATACAAATTCTAACAGTCTATTCAGTAGGACTATCAGCTGTGTATCCACCTGACTTCTCCTCAACGCCACTGATGGTCCCAACCCCATTTATAAGGCAAGAAATCCCACTTATTAAACCTGACAGGGCACACCTGTGAAGTGAAAACCATTTCAGGGGACTACCTCTTGAAGCTCATCAAGAGAATGCCAAGAGTGTGCAAAGCAGTAATCAAAGCAAAAGGTGGCTACTTTGAAGTACCTAGAATATGACATATTTTCAGTTGTTTCACACTTGTTTGTTTGTATATAATTCCACATGTGTTAATTCATAGTTTTGATGCCTTCATAGTCATGAAAATAAAGAAAACTCTTTGAATGAGAAGGTGAGTCCAAACTTTTAGTCTGTACTGTATATATATATATATATATATATATATATATATATATATATTTATTTTCCTCCACACTAGCAGAAAGTGAAAAAGAACTCTTAAAGGGGTATTCTCATCTCAGACACTGATGACAAGGCTATGCCATCAAATGTTGGATACAAACAGGTCCCAGAGGAAGGACCCGCTCCTATCTCCAAAATGGAACCCCTGAAGGGAAGGAGAGCGCACTGTGCAAGTGTAGCTGTCCTCCAGTCATTTCTATGGGAGTTCGGTTATTTCCAGCAGTCCCATAGTGCTGTGCACGTACAGTGCGATCTCTACTCACTTCTATAGGACTTCCAAAAATAGCTGATCATGCTCGCTCGCCCACATTTTGGAACTCCTATAGAAATGAATAAAGAGTGCAGCACATGCGGGCTCAGTAATGGAGATAGGAGTGGGTCCCAGAGGTGTGACTCGCACCTATCTGACATAGGTCGCTAGGATATGCCATCAATCATCAATGTCTGAGATGGCCCAACCCCTTTAACTTCAATAATTCTATAGCTTCAAAAAAAATTGATTTATTTCAGATTTTTTTTTACAATTCTAGTTAAAATGCTTGGCAGTTATATAAGGTTACATTAAAAAAATTACTGTGTTTGACCATTTTAGGGGTGGGGTTAGCATTACAACAGTATTTGATGAGGGTCTATTTTTGGGGAAGGGGATATTTTATGTGTGTATTTTTTTTAAATTTAACTTTTTTTTTTATTACTACTTTTTTTATTTAATTTTTTTTGCTTTCCCTCAAAAGTCAAAAAAAGACCTCCTTGCAAGATGCCCCATGTCTGTATTGTAGACCACAAACAGCAGGTCTGCAATATATGGGCACAGGCCGTGTGCACTCTGTATCACGGATGTGCACCCACTGACTGAATGGGTCCACATCCTCAAGATACAGAGCGGTGGCACAGATCGGAAGCACTACGAAGCGCCTCCGTGGGATTTTGGCCCGTGCCTTCGCACTGCAAAATAAATCGAACGTCCTATTGTTTAGCGGGCGGACTGTCTCTTGTGGATCGTGGACCCAGTCAAGTCAATGGGTCCACATCCGCAAACAGTGTGCACATGGACGTTGCCCGTGCATTGCAGACCGCAGTTTGCGCCCCACAGCAGGGGGCACGGGGCACACACATTCGTGTGCATGAGTCCTAACCCTGCTACTTAGTACAAAGGCAGAACCTGCCTTCATCACTGTACACTATCGTTTGCCATTGACGGTTTCATCAGAGTTCGGAGGAGGGCTGGAGAGCGCCTACTGCCATTATACATACTGTGGAGACACACTGGACCAACACCAGGTGTCATAGTGTGGGGCGCCATTAGCTGCCATGGCCGTTCCCATCTGGTATTTGTGGAGGGACCATTGACCAGTCTTCTGTATATCCATGACATCATGGAACCAGTCCTACTGCCATTTTTGTAACGAGAAGTGGTGTCCAACAAGATAATGCTGCCACACACTGCCTGTGCTACACAATGTGCTCTTCAGGTTCTCCAGAATGCCAGAGGGGCCACCTGTATCTCCAGCAAGGGGAGACGACACCCAGTCTTATTGAGACCTCAACATACACCCTGCTGCAGAACCCAAAATAAAGGTGACGCCACCTTGGTTGTGTGATCACTGACCCAGCACCAGGTGCAGTTCATACTTTGTCAATCTTAATTCAATCACATAAAGTTTTCCAAGTGTTCAGTACATACACTGCCTTGGAGGGAAAGCATACAAAAATAAAAATGTTTAATAATTAAATAAATATAAAAAAAAAAAAGCACATAAAATATTCCCTTCCCAAAAAAAAAACATCCCCCATCAAATACTGTTATAACACTAGCCTAAGGAAACACTATATAATTACCAAAAATTTCACTAGAATGTAAAACGATTGAATGAGGAATTTATCAAGAGAAGAATATTTGTCTGGGTTGTAGTACTTTGCACAAAATTTATCAAACGTGGCATGATATTTGTTAAATTTCACACATTGTTTGGAAATGGTACGCCAGGTTTTCTAGGCCAGAAAGCGCAGAGACCCGGGGCGGAGCGGAACATAGGTGGCGGGGGATCAGTAAGGTGTTTTTTATTATACAGACTCTTTTTTTAGTACATTGCCTAGAACCTGTTGTACCGAATGCAGACTTCTTCCGCCTTACTTAGTTTTGCTCATCGTCTGGGCAGAAGTGATCATGGTCCTGTTGGGGGTGAAGTGTTGTTATTGGGTCTACCAGGTGAGGAGTTGAGGCTGCACCAAACCTCTACCCTACGACAAAGTGCTTTATTCCCAGCATGGAAAACTGCAATGAAAGTCAACGGGACTGCGACAGAATCCCTATCCAGAACTCACCAGCAAAAACTGAGTAAACTCGGCATAGGGCAAAAGCCTCTTGCGGTCCTTGCCAAAGTGCAGCTGGATGAATTCACAATCCCAGTTGAATGGTATATGCTGGTGAATGGTGGTCTGGCCGAAGACTTGCTTTACATTCTCTGTGAAGACAAACGGTAAGGTAGAAGAATAAACATTACTGCATTCACAGTAATGGAGTTTGTTATGCTGAAAAAAAGACATTTGTCCATCCAGTTCTGCCTGCTATCCTGCAAGTTCATCCAGAGGAAGGCAAAAACCCCAGTGAGGTAGAAGAATAAAAATGATGGCATTCATGCATGTTGGAGCTGTGGGCTGCAATATGTAGAGGACCGTGTGGTCATCTCTCACAGTATCAACATAACATCTATCGGGACCTTGATATCGATGATGTATTGACTGATCAGTGGGGCTCCCAGCGTCTCCACCAATCAGATGACAGATACAACACTCTGGGGGGCATAGCTTCCCCCTGCATTGTTTACACAGCGCCCTTACATAGGATAGTGGCAGTGTCTGGCATTGCAGCCCAATTGCATCTCCTTTAATAGCAATGGGCTGCAGTAGCAGGCACAGCCATTACTAAACGTGTGGCACTGTGCCTGTGCCGACCCCTTCAGTCGGTCGGCTGATTGGAAGTGTTGCTCGGAGACAGACCCCACAGATTTGATATTGATGGTTTAGCCCAGGGGTGGGCAACCTGCGGCTCTCCAGCTGTTGCGAAACTACAATTCCCAGCATGCTCCATTTATTTCTATGAGAGTTATGAAAAGAGCACAGCAAGTAGGCATGCTGGGAGTAGTAGTTTACAACAGCTGGAGTGCTGCAGGTTGCCCAACCCTTCGTTAGCCTAAGGATAAGCCATCAATATCAGCCCCGAAAATCCGGTTTAATGCTGCATTTTTTGAAACTACAGTGTACTGCATTTATCTATTCCCGGTTACTTATATGGCGCCGACATATTCTGCAGCGCTGTGCAGGCCGATTACTTCCCAATAGGTCCCAAAATCTAATCTCCTTACCTCACATACACACTGGGGTCAAGTAACCTGTCAGGACATCTAAGGAGACTTGGAAGACAACGGAGATGTAGGAAAAAGCCACAAAAGCAAAGGGAGGGCCTACGACCTCCATGCAGAAGCTGACACTAGTCCACACTGCCAGCTGTACCCTACGCCAGGCATGCTCAACCTGCGGCCCTCCAGCTGTTGCAAAACTACAACTCCCAGCATGCCCTAGTAGCTGTAGGATGTCCAGGCATACTGGGAGTTGTAGTTTTGGAACAGCTGGAGGGCCGCAAGTTGAGCATCCCTGCCTTACGCCACTCACCCTTCTTGGCTCATTGGTATCAATGGTTCACCGACAGGACCCCCTCCCGCCATCTGAAGTTCCCACCCTGCGACATAATGCGTGCAGGTAGTTCATGCGAGCCTCCATACTTTTCAGACACCGAGAAGGCACAGGCTCCTGAGCTGCGTCTGGGCCTTCCCTTGAGGTCACCAGCAAACTCCTCAACCTCAGCCTGGAGATAACTCCGAGGTTGGTCCGTAAGATGCTGCGGTCAGCTCCCTCTCTTATATTATCACCTACCCCGAGATGTGATTGTAGAGTGCCGTGGCAGGCACTCTACAATGGTCTCTCCGTGCCGTGACAGGCCCTCTACAATGGTCTCCCCGTGCCGTGGCAGGCACTCTACAATGGTCTCCCCGTGACGTGGCAGGCACTCTACAATGGTCTCCCCGTGACGTGGCAGGCACTCTACAATGGTCTCCCCGTGACGTGGCAGGCACTCTACAATGGTCTCTCCGTGACGTGGCAGGCACTCTACAATGGTCTCTCCGTGACGTGGCAGGCACTCTACAATGGTCTCTCCGTGACGTGGCAGGCACTCTACAATGGTCTCTCCGTGACGTGGCAGGCACTCTACAATGGTCTCTCCGTGACGTGGCAGGCACTCTACAATGGTCTCCCCGTGCCGTGGCAGGCACTCTACAATGGTCTCCCCGTGCCGTGGCAGGCACTCTACAATGGTCTCCCCGTGCAGTGGCAGGCACTCTACAATGGTCTCTCCGTGCCGTGGCAGGCACTCTACAATGGTCTCTCCGTGCCGTGGCAGGCACTCTACAATGGTCTCTCCGTGCCGTGGCAGGCACTCTACAATGGTCTCTCCGTGCCGTGGCAGGCACTCTACAATGGTCTCTCCGTGCCGTGGCAGGCACTCTACAATGGTCTCCCATGCACAGATGCCAACCTCAGGGCCTGATAGGCAGCCGGTTAGATCTACTTAAAGTGATGTAATGCGATGCAATACCGAAGCATTGCAGAGTATTATATGGGCGATCACCTAATCAGATTAGAGGAATTTCACCATATACTAAATTCTACATTACTATTCTATTTATTGCAGGCACGTTCAGGTGCCAGGAGTGGGGTCATCGTATATGAATGCAGGTGCACACCCGGATTTTTATATAATAAAATGAAAGTGGCTGAGGACAATTAGTGGATCATATTTACATGAGCGGTGTACTTAAGGCACAATTGCCGAGGTTTTATTGAATTTTGTGTGGGAAGATCACTTTTGTATACCGCGAAGGAAATTGCCCTAGTGTTGTTCTATTCAAAGTGACACATCTCTCCCCGGCTTGACACTGACTGGAGGGAATTATACATGTACGGCAGAAGCTGTTTTCAAAGGTTTCCTACACAAAGTTCTCAGCAAAGTACAGCCGAACCCATGAAGACAATTACCGATGTCTAACGCCTCCCCGAGTCACGTACTTTGTGCCTTTTTATATATAAAAATATATTTCTAATCTTCATCCAACACTGCCATGTGTTTTCCAGCTTAAAGGGAAAAAGTAACCTGGACATGCTCACTTTGTATCAAAGCCGAAAAGAACTTCTACTATTCATTATCTTACCAGAAGTAAATAGACCAAAAATATCCACGATCCTGATCCCAGTAAACACCTAAGAATAAAACAGTGCAAAGGGCGATTGTGTGTGTGACCAATTATCTCCCCCCTATGGTAGAAATGAAAAAGACCCCCCCTCTATATGTGACAGAGGGCACATATCCTCCAGACTGGTAAAAGGGTGACAACCTGAAGAAACGTTCCTGTGGTCACTGAAGGTTGTGCACGGGAAGTTGTGACAGTGACAGCCTGCGATTGGTAAAAGGGTGACAACCTGAAAAAATGTTCCTGTACCTCCCAAGTTTGATCAAAATGTGCGCTAAGAGCTTCCATTGATCCTAATAGTAGGTATAGTACCACTTGAATTTAGAATCTCAGCTTTACTGCTTATATGTGTGTGCAGCCATTATTTTTTTTATTTATTATGTACCTCCCTGGGGTCACTGGTGGCTGCACAGGAGGTGAGTGACGGGCTGTGATCGGTAAGAGGGCGATAACCTGAGGTAACGCTCCTGTGGTCACTGAACGTTGTGCATGGAAAGAGATGACAGTGACAGGGTGATAACATGAAGAAAAGTTCCTGATAGTGATCTGTAAGAGGGGTGATAACCTGCTGTAAAGTTCCTGGGGTCAATTAAAGTTGTGCAGGGGAAGAGATGACGGTAAGAATCCTTTAGGGAGGGCAGGTTTTTCTGCTCAAAGCTAGCAAGTCCAGCAGTGCTATTTAGCTGCCATATACATTCAGCAATCATTGTGCAGAGTTCAATACAAACCAAGCAAATCTGTGATCCCCCCACCCAAACAATACAAGTATGTGAACAGTTCCACATTGCACATGTATCATAAGTATTGACATCTCACCCTAATCCATCTCAAAGTAAATGCACTCAACTGCAATGCGTAAAGTGAAGAGAAAAAAATAAAAATAAAAAGGTACCATAGAACACAGACAAGGTGCATTTGTTTTTGCCTGGACCATTCCATCAATCCGAAAAAGACCTCATGCACACAACCCTAGTTTTGGACCGTATCCAATCCACATTTTTTGTGGGTCAGTGGGTCGGATGCAGACCCATTAATTTCAATGGGGACACAAAAGATGCGGACAGCGGGGATGTCGACTGGAGGTAGCAGTAGGCAGCCAATAGGAGGCGGCGACGGGGACAAGCCTCCCTAGCATCGTGGTTGACGCTAGGGAGGCTCGTCCCCATTGCGGCCTGCTATTGGCTGCCAACCTGGTCGACAAACGCACAAATTGCAAAAAAGCATAATAGGCCCTTCTTATATGGCTGCAAGGAGGCGCTAGCACAGCAGAACCTACCCATGTGACCGCCATTCATTTAACTAACCCCTTCCTGATATCTAACGAACATGTCTGTCATAATGGGAAACCAAGAGCTGAACCCGGCAACCATGCAGCAGGTGCCGGCTGTGCCATACAGCTGACGCCAGCCCATAGTGACTGGCATCAGTGGCATCTACTATCCTGGTAATTTAAAGGGCTTTTCTAGGATGCATATATTGATGACCTACCCTCAAGTCTAATACATGGGGGTCCAACACCCGGCACCCCCGCCGATAAGCTGTTTGAAGAGGCTGCAGCGCTCTTGTAAGCGCTGCGGCCTCTTTTTTTTTCGACCAGTGACGTCCAGTTCATTGGTCACATGACCCAAGTGCAGCTTACTACCAATGAAGTGAATGGGGTAGAGCTGCAATGGACAATGAACACCGATGTGCTTGGTAAGCCGACAAGAGGCCGCAGCGCTTCCCAGAGCACCACAGCCTCTTCATATGGCTGATTAGTGGGGCTACTGGATGATGGACCCCCCACTGATCAGGATAGGTCATCAATATAAGAGTCCAGGAAAAGCCCTTTAACCCTTCAGACACCATGGTCAGTAGTGACAGCAGCATCTGAGCAGTTAGAATGAGGAGGCTTTATACACCATGACAGCTCCAACAGGTGTGTCAGAGTATGGAGTATGGCCAACTGGAAGAGGGCGCATGCACAGCTCTCTCTATTCATTTGTAGGGGACATCCAAGTACAACAGTGCTCAGCCATTCTCAGAACTCCCATAAAAGTGAATGGAGAGAGCTGTGCATGCGTGGCCCTCTCTCCATTTACTGTCAGCAAACAGGACTCCTGTTTTCAAGACAGATGCAGGTACCAGAAGTGGACTTGAAGTCTAGGTCATGAAAAGGTCATGGAAACCAGAGCTGGAAATGCATCTTTAAAGGGAGTCTGTCAGCACAATTTCACATACACTGCTTACATAGCGCTGTATCATAACTATACACGAGTCAAATGGTACCTTTGTTGTGTTATTCTGAAGTTCAACAGAAGCAAAATCGCTAATTTATTCATATGTAAATGAGGGCTCGCCAGCGCCCAGGGGGCGGTGCTTTCTTCTCACTTAACCCCTCCCCAGACTGTTGCTTGGCCCGCCCTATAAGCCTCTTGCGTCATCCAGTGTACTGGCAGAGATCCAACGAGTGTGCGTAGTTCACCGCCGGCCCGGGCACGCGCACTGTGATGACCATTGTGGGCAGCGGCATCGCCCCATTCAGTCTGCATGCGCCGGCGGGATCTCGGCCAGTACACTGGATGACTCAAGAGGCTTACAGGGCAGGCCAAGCAACAGGCTGGGAAGGAGAAGGCAGAGCAGCCTGGGCACTTAAAGAGGACCTTTCACTAGAATAAAACCTCTAAACTAACTATACAGACATGGAGAGCGGCACCCAGGGATCTCCCTGCACTTACTGTTATCCCCGGGCGCCGCTCCGTTGTTCCGTTATAGGCTCCGGTATCTTCATAGTTAGGCTCCACCCAGGGGAACCTCCAGGCGTCTCCTTCTCCCAGGCTGTAGCGCTGGCCAATCGCAGCGCTCAGCTCATAGCTTGAGAGAAAAAAAAAGCCTCTCAGGCTATGAGCTGAGCGCTGCGATTGGCCAGCGCTACAGCCTGGGAGAAGGAGACGCCTGGAGGTTCCCCTGGGTGGAGCCTAACTATGAAGATACCGGAGCCTATAACGGGACAACGGAGCAGCGCCAAGGTATAACAGTAAGTGCAGGGAGATGCCTGGGCGCCGCTCTACATGTCTGTATAGTCAGTTTAGAGGTTTTATTCTAGTGAAAGGTCCTCTTTAAAGCCGCCCCAGGGCACCTGTGAGCCCTCATTTACATATGAATAAAACAGCGATTTTGCCTCTGTTGAACTTTAGAACACAATAAAGGAACCATTTGACTCATCTATAGTTATGCTACAGCGCTATGTAAGCGGTGTATAATGTCAAATTGTGATGACAGACTCCCTTTAACCCCTTAAGGACTCGGCCCTATTTCACCTTACGGACTTGGCAATTTTTTACAAATCTGACCAGTGTCACTTTAAGTGCTGATAACTTTAAAACGCTTTGACTTATCCAGGCCATTCTGAGAATGTAATTTTTGTCACATATTGTACTTCATGACACTGGTAAAATGAAGTAAAAAAAATCATTTTTATTTATAAAAAAATACCAAATTTACCAAAAAATTAAAAAAAAAAAAAATTTAGGGACCAGTTCAGGTCTGAAGTCACTTTGCGAGGCTTACATAATAGAAACCACCCAAAAATGACCCCATTCTATAAACTACACCCCTCAAGGTATTCAAAACTGATTTTACAAACTTTGTTAACCCTTTAGGTGTTCCACAAGAATTAATGGAAAATAGAGATACAATTTCAAAATTTCACTTTTTTGGCAGATTTTCCATTTTAATAATTTTTTTACAGTTACAAAGCAAGGGTTAACAGTCAAACCAAACTCAATATTTATGGCCCTGATTCTGTAGTTTACAGAAACACCCCATATGTGGTCGTAAACCGCTGTACGGGCACACGGCAGGGCGCAGAAGGAAAGGAAAGCCATACGGTTTTTGGAAGGCAGGTTTTGCTGGACTGGTTTTTTTGACACCATGTACCATTTGAAGCCCCCCTGATGCACCCCTAGAGTAAAAACTCCCCAAAAAATTGCCCCATTTTAGAAACTACGGGAAAGGGTGGCAGTATTGTTGGTACTAGTTTAGGGTACATATGATTTTTGGTTGCTATATATTACACTTTTTGTGAGGCAAGGTAACAAGAAATAGCTGTTTTGGCACAGTTTTTATTTTTTGTTATTTACAACATTCATCTGACAGGTTAGATCATGTGATATTTTTATAGACCAGGTTGTCACTTTTTTTTATTTATGTAAGTTTTACACAATGATTTCTTTTTTGAAGCAAAAAATAATAAATAAAAAATCATGTTTTAGTGTTTCTATAGTCTGAGAGCCATAATTTTTTCAGTTTTTGGGCGATTACCTTGGGTAGGGCATGATTTTTGCGGGATGAGATGACTGTTTTATTGGCACTATTTTGGGGTGCGTGTGACTTTTTGATCGCTTGCTATTACACTTTTTGTGATGTAAGGTGACAAAAAATAGTTTATTTAGCACAGTTTTTATTTTTTACGGTGTTCATCTGAGGGGTTAGGTCATGTGATATTTTTATAGAGCCGGTCGATACGTTTTACACAATAATAGCTTTTTTAAAACAAAAAAAAAGATGTTTTAGTGTCTCCATATTCTGAGCCATATTTTTTTTGGGCGATTGTCTCAGGTAGGGGCTCATTTTTTGCGGGATGAGGTGACTGTTAGATTGGTACAATGTTGGTGGGCAAACGCCTTTTTGATCGCTTGTTGTTACACTTTTTGTGATGTAAGGTGACAGATTTAGCACAGTTTTTATTTTTTATGGTGATCATCTGAGGGGTTAGGTCATGCGATATGTTTATAGAGCCGGTCGATATGGACGCGGCGATACCCAATATGTATACTTATTTTTCCCCCCTATTTTTTACCAATTTTTTTTTTACTTTATTTGGGGAAAATTAAGTTTTTGTTTATTTTTACTTGAAACTTTTTTTGGGGGGGAACCTTATTTTTTCAACTTTTTTTTTTCACTTTTTTTTTTGTCCCCCCTAATCCTTTACAATGCATTCCAATACTTCTGTATTGGAATGCATTGGCTGTATGAGTAATACTGTGTGTATTACTCATACAGCTTCCGGCCTGCGTGAACCATCTCTTCACCGGAAGGCAGCGCGATTACTTCCTTAGGCATCGCACTGCCTTCCATGCCATCGGGTCCCCCCCACAGCCCCATGGGGACCCGATGGCACCGCCGACCGCACAATAAAAAGCCGCGATCGCCGACACAGGGGTAGACACTGGACCCCCCCGCGCATTTAGCCGTGGTGCCTGCTCACCGTGATCGGAACTATAGAGGACGTACCGGTACGTCATGGGTCCTTAAGGACTCGGGATCCATGCCGTACCGGTACGTCATGGGTCCCTAAGGGGTTAAAGCAGGGCTTGACAAATTTCCTTGGAATCTAGGAGCCAGCTAAAAAAGTTAGGAGCCAGGCGGAGCCGCGTCATAAAGCCCCCAGTAGGTGCCCCCATAGTGCTCCCCCCCACTTTTCCATAGAGCCCCCCAATAATGCTGTATACCATGTTACATATACCGCCGCTCCGTCCCCGGACCCTATTGACTATAATGGGGACGGGGGTGGAGCTCCGGCACAGCACGGCAGTTCGCGGTAAGAGGCCGCCGGACTAAAAAGTTGGACATGCAGTACTTTTAGTCCGGCGGCCTTTCACCATGCACTGCCGTGCTGCGCCAGAGCTCTGCCCCCATTATAGTCAATGGGGACGGAGCGGTGGTCCGGCGAAACAGCGGAAGGACGGATCCGACAGGGTGAACAGCCTGCCGGATCCGTCCTGCCGCAAGTGTGAAAGTAGCCTTAGTTATATAGCTACTGAATGAGACAGAAGAAGGGATGCCTTTTAACATGTATATCTCCTTGAGAAGCCAATTTGATCCTAAAGGGTTAATTCAACCTAAACTGTGTCCTGTCACTTTTATCTCTCTGCTCCTGTCCCAGCCGACAGCCTCAGTGTAACCTGTTCTTTTAACTCAAAGAATCGAATGAGTCACTAACTAATCGGATATTTAGATTCTTTTAACCTGAGACTCATTCGATTCTTTCTAGACTCCCTCCTGTACTTGTGTCAGTGACCTAGAGCTGCTAGTCCTTGCCTCAGCTCTGATTGGTTGGTGGGCGGAGAGGGGAGGGGCTGGCAGAAGCAGCTTCCACTCTAGGATCAGATTACACTCCTCCCGAGCCCCTCCCCTCCCTGCTGCCAGCGTCTCGCTCTCTGTGTGTGATGTGACTCACTGACTGGATGAGCTGTTTCAAACGGTGCTGCCTCCGGACAGAACGGCAGCTCCGCACCCATCGCCCGGGCACCTTTGAAAACGGGCTGACAAATACCCAAGCGCCAGGACTAAATTTCTGGTCGCCATGGCGACCTGGCGCCTGGGATTTGTCGAGCCCTGGGTTAAAGGCTATGTACACCTACGGAGGCATTTTTTTTATGATTGCATATTACTCATTTTTGGTTAAAAAAATTTTTTTTCAATTGGCCTTTATTAAAAATATTGAGCTGTTCTGTCACAAAGGATTAACTGTTTTTCTAGCTGTGTGACTGGTACTTTCATCTAATAATCCTTATCTGTAAGTTACTGAGAGGTCATACACACTTATTTAAGCCACATTCTTATCAGTAAGATAAGAACTGAGCTATAATGCTTTGGAGGTCAGAGAGTAGAGATAAGGAGTCTTTCAGCTCCTGGTCTGATGGAAAAAAAGACAGAAAATCCAAAGGGTGCTACTAGAGCGTCTCAGCTCTGTACAGAAAAAAAGGAGTTTTTTATAAAGTGAAAAAATATTTTTAGCTCAAAATGAGAACAATGCAATAATAAATAAAAATTAACTCCAAAGAGGTACATAGCTTTTTTTAATTTTTATTATTATGGGCAGTTGGGCTCAGTGATCCCCATTCTGACCACCAGTATGTCAGTCTCTCCTGTGTGGCTGACTTCCTGTGAACTACAGGATTACATTTTCATCTATCCAATCCCTCCTGCAAGCCTTCAGACACCTCCCCTCCCCACTGACCTCTCCTTACTTCCTTTATATAAAGTGCTGACATTGAGAAAACTATAGCAATCAGGAGGCTGGAAAAGCAGGCTGAAGTTAAACTACATCGGAATAGGCCGACTCTGCAGGGTGATCTAGGTGAAAATCAATGTCGCTGAACTATGAAATGCTGTCCCTAGATAGAACATCAAATACATTGTCATCAGACTGTACCTCCTCATCATGGGTAATAATGCTGCTCAGGAGAACCACAAACTTGTCCCCTATCCTTCCATAGAGGTGTATAAGTGTCCGACCTCTGGGGTCCCCACTGATAATAAAAGGGGCCCTGTTTTTAATGGAGCCGCAGCCCCATGTGAGTACTGCCATTCTATTCTATTCAACTCTATGGGACTGCTGGCAATAGAGTACAGCGATAGGGACCCATCCGCGGAAGCCACCTTGACGCGTGGTGGATGGGCCCGATACAAGTTTGATCAAAATGTGCACTAAGAGCTTCGATTGATTCCAATAGTAGGTATAGTACCACTTGAATTTAGAATGATCCCCATTTCTCAGCTTTACTGCTTATATGTGTGTGCAGCCATTATTTGTTTATTTAATAGAGCACAGCGCTCAGCTTTTTCCAGAAATCCCATAGAGTTTAATAGAGTGGCAGCGGACACACGTGACCGCAATTCCCTATCGTGTGGCCAGGTGGAAACAAGTGGGCTAACATCATAGGGATGAACGCATGGCAAACAAGGGGGACAAAGGCAAGGAAAGCTGTATGGGATGTCACACAGGGAGGTCTGGAGTAGACTTCTGTGCAGAAACAGCATATCTGGCGCTTGTGATTGTACAATGGGGGCACTTCAAAGAGCAAGAGACTGACCATTTCTAACCTTATTTTCCAGTGTCTGATAAATGTTTTTACAAGTGATCATTATCAGATTTCAGTTCTTACAGGAGGTAGAGTTTAGAAATCAGATCAGTAAAGGTCTCTTCTTCCCTGTTATCTCCGCTTTCTTATGTGTAATACATGTAATAAAATAGACAAGAAATTTACCAAAAGTTACTTCTCCTTTCCCTGTTTTGTCAAAGAGTTGAAAGGCGACCATGAATAAAGCATCCGGGGCGCAGAGGACAGACTCGAACGCCACAAACTCTGGGAAGGAGATAAACCTGAAAAATAAATAAAAAGGCTAAAATATAAAGCATGAGACATAATAAGTAATTGTGATAAACTGAATCCTTTCAAACCTATTAACAAATTTGCACACAATCTACCTAAAATTTTGGTCATATACATTACTTATCCTGTACTAATGCAGTTACATCCTGTATTATACCCCAGAGCAGCACTCACTATTCTACTGGTGCAGTCACTGTGTACACACATTACTTATCCTGTACTGATCCTGAGTTACATCCTGTATTATACTCCAGAGCTGCACTCACTATTCTGCTGGAGCAGTCACTGTGTACATACATTCCATTACTTCTCCTGTACTGATCCCGAGTTACATCCTGTATTATACTCCAGAGCTGCACTCACTATTCTGCTGGTGCAGTCACTGTGTACATACATTACATTACTTATCCTGTACTGATCCTGAGTTACATCCTGTATTATACTCCAGAGCTGCACTCACTATTCTGCTGGTGCAGTCACTGTGTACATACATTACATTACTTATCCTGTAATGATCCTGAGTTACATCCTGTATTATACTCCAGAGCTGCACTCACTATTCTGCTGGTGCAGTCACTGTGTACATACATTACATTATTTATCCTGAACTGATCCTTAGTTACATCCTGTATTATACTGCAGAGCTGCACTCACTAATCTGCTGGTGCAGTCACTGTGTACATACATTACTTATCCTGTACTGATCCTGAGTTACATCCTGCATTATACTCCAGAGCTGCACTCACTATTCTGCTGGTGGAGTCACTGTGTACATACATTACTTATCCTGTACTGATCCTGAGTTACATCCTGTATTATACTCCAGAGCTGCACTCACTATTCTTCTGGTGCAGTCACTGTGTACATACATTACATTACTTATCCTGTACTGATCCTGAGTTACA
The DNA here is from genome assembly GCF_905171765.1 of Bufo bufo. Lineage (NCBI taxonomy): Eukaryota > Metazoa > Chordata > Amphibia > Anura > Bufonidae > Bufo > Bufo bufo. The sequence continues at coordinate 532,819,806 of NC_053393.1, read as the reverse complement.
TCCTGTATTATACTCCAGAGCTGCACTCACTATTCTGCTGGAGCAGTCACTGTGTACATATATTACTTATCCTGTAATGATCCTGAGTTACATCCTGTATTATACTCCAGAGCTGCACTCACTATTCTGCTGGTGCAGTCACTGTGTACATACATTACATTATTTATCCTGAACTGATCCTTAGTTACATCCTGTATTATACTGCAGAGCTGCACTCACTAATCTGCTGGTGCAGTCACTGTGTACATACATTACTTATCCTGTACTGATCCTGAGTTACATCCTGCATTATACTCCAGAGCTGCACTCACTATTCTGCTGGTGGAGTCACTGTGTACATACATTACTTATCCTGTACTGATCCTGAGTTACATCCTGTATTATACTCCAGAGCTGCACTCACTATTCTTCTGGTGCAGTCACTGTGTACATACATTACATTACTTATCCTGTACTGATCCTGAGTTACATCCTGTATTATACTCCAGAGCTGCACTCACTATTCTGCTGGTGCAGTCACTGTGTACATACATTACTTATCCTGTACTGATCCTGGGTTACATCCTGTATTATACTCCAGAGCTGCACTCACTATTCTGCTGGTGTAGTCACTGTGTACATACATTCCATTACTTCTCCTGTACTGATCCCGAGTTACATCCTGTATTATACTCCAGAGCTGCACTCACTATTCTGCTGGTGCAGTCACTGTGTACATACATTACATTACTTATCCTGAACTGATCCTTAGTTACATCCTGTATTATACTGCAGAGCTGCACTCACTATTCTGCTGGTGGAGTCACTGTGTACATACATTACATTACTTATCCTGTACTGATCCTGAGTTACATCCTGTATTATACTCCAGAGCTGCACTCACTAATCTGCTGGTGCAGTCACTGTGTACATACATTACTTATCCTGTACTGATCCTGAGTTACATCCTGCATTATACTCCAGAGCTGCACTCACTATTCTGCTGGTGGAGTCACTGTGTACATACATTACTTATCCTGTACTGATCCTGAGTTACATCCTGTATTATACTCCAGAGCTGCACTCACTATTCTGCTGGTGGAGTCACTGTGTACATACATTACGTTACTTATCCTGTACTGATCCTGAGTTACATCCTGTATTATTCTCCAGAGCTGCACTCACTATTCTGCTGGTGCAGTCACTGTGTACATATATTACATTACGTATCCTGTACTGATCCTGAGTTACATCCTGTAGTATACTCCAGAGCTGCACTCACTATTCTGCTGGTGGAGTCACTGTGTACATTACATTACTTATCCTGTACTGATCCTGAGTTACATCCTGTATTATACTCCAGAGCTGCACTCACTATTCTGCTGGTGCAGTCACTGTGTACATACATTACATTACTTATCCTGTACTGATCCTGAGTTACATCCTGTATTATACTCCAGAGCTGCACTCACTAATCTGCTGGTGCAGTCACTGTGTACATACATTACTTATCCTGTACTGATCCTGAGTTACATCCTGTATTATACTCCAGAGCTGCACTCACTATTCTGCTGGTGCAGTCACTGTGTACATACATTACATTACTTATCCTGTACTGATCCTGAGTTACATCCTGTATTATTCTGCACAGTTACCACCATAATTCTGCAAGCTTCAAATCTAACTTCCCCCAGCATTCCCTGCTGGTTCAGCGCCTGAACACAGTTTTCTTTGATGTTTTACATTCTCTACAGAACCCGATGTTCAAAAAACAAATTATTTGTAATTATCACAATATAATCCAGTTTTGGTAAAAGTACAGATTGCTAGATAAGAAAATGACCACAATTAATACTGAGCCCCCAATACATCAATCTCAACGGATTCTCACAACTCTTCTCTTTCCTAAAACTACACCGAAACCAAGGAAAGAAATATATAAATCACCCTCCTGGTAGCTGTAGGTTAATGCATCGCTTAGGAATTAGCTCGGTACAAGTTAATGCAGTGAAAGCTGCAGCCGGGGCTTTTGTTTGAGGGTGAAAAAAAAAATAAACTCTCAGCCACTTACAGACTTCTCAAAAGGTTAATGAAGAGATTAAAAAAAGAACCATGGAGACAAAAAAAGGAGCAATTTCACCGACTTGAGAACAGCCAAGGATTAAACCCAATGAATAAAATGTATCTAAATGGGTCCCACGTGGCAAAAGAACAAAAAAAATAAAAAAAATATACAATAAAAAATATAAAGTATAAAAAGGTAAAGTAAAAAAAATAAAATAACCAAAAGCCGACAAAATAAATAAATTTAAAAAAAATAACTTCAATTTTGAGCATTTTGCCCATTTCTCAACGCTTTAATTAGGCATGGAAGGTAGTGCGTGCGATTATTCCCATGCGCATTGTGCTTCACGGAGGGTAGTCCATTATCTGGAGAAAGTTATCAGGCAGATAATATATTCCGGCCCATCGGAGGCAGGAACACCTGTTTTTCCCGCACATGAAAAGAATTCGTTTTAAGTAGTAATGTTGAGGTTCATATTTAAATTTTATTTAATGACACCTAATGATGTGCAAAGTGGGGGGGGGGGGGGGGGGATCGGTAGGCGAGGGCCTAGGCTAATCCTGAAAGAGAGCGCGTTGCCACGGAAACTGCCCTCCTCGCCGTCGCGGATAAGAACACGGACTGTGTGCCTCGCATTACTTAGGCTTCTCTAGACATAAAGAACTCCGCATGTAATTGACTGTGTAAAATTGATGCTCGGTTACTCCATTGTGCGGGTCATAATTTGAGTAAGTGAATACGTCACCGTTATTAGGGAGTAAATCTGTTGTGATTTTGCCGGCGAGGCGGGCCTGAGATACAATAAGATGAAAATAGCTGGTTTAATTAACTTGTAAAAATTGGGTTAATTTAAATGCAGCTGCTGCCACAGATCCTCCGGGTGTCCCCTTTAGTCATCGGATTAAAACCTCACATTAATATCTGCTATTTTATCTAATAAGGCTCTGCAGACGGTCATTTTCCGTATAGATACTTAAAAAAAAAAAAAAAAAAAAGTCAGGCTGCGCAGCAGTGCAAGCTTTAACAGAACGCTGCCACAAAAAGACGGAGCCTGACCAGGGTGGGTTAGTGGATTTAGGCTTATAGGGACACTACACCTAGAAATGAATGATACAAGGTAACGGGCCCTAAACTTGCCCCCATTGTTTGTCAGTCTGCAGGATATTCTGCATGTTGCTGAAACGGTCGAGTAGAAATCCTGCAAAAAAAACACAAGGGTTAACTTCCTGCTGATTGGTTCTATTTTTTGCTAGGGAGTGGAGTTTAAAGGGCTTATCCGAAATCTAAAAGATCCTCCCCCCAATGCCCGGGCCCCTTGTATGGATTATACTTACCTGCCCCCCCGGCTCCGGATCCCTGCACGGCTGTCGCTGCATCTCCTCGACACTTGGATCAAAACATCCGGTGACGGGGGGAGCAGCCAATAGGAGGCCGTAAGAGCCCCATCGAGGCTGGTCACTGTTACGGCCTCCTATTGGCTGCTCCCCCCATCGCCCAGGCATTGGGGAAAGGGGGAGGGGGGGGGGGGTATTTCAAATATTGGATAACCCCTTTAACAATCTTTATGTCCGACCTGCACAGGGCAGCGAGGGGAGGCTCCTGCTGCAGCCAGTTGTCTTATAGCCAGACACAGGACAGTGAGAAGAAGGAGTAATGGCTGATCTTCAAGAACACAAAGAAAAGATTTCTCGAAACATTTCTCAGTTTTAGGCTACATGCACACGATCGTATGTATTTTGCGGTCTGCAAACTGTGGATCTGCAAAATAAATATACCGCCGGTGTCGTAGCTGCTCGGCCTTTTTAACAGTTACTCCTCCCCCAGCCTCTTCCTTTGCCCGCCGCCCTATTCCCTTGTATCATCCCTAGGTCTGGCCGAGATCCCGAAGCTGCGGGCTGGCGCATGCGCACTAGTTGAATTGATGCCGTGCCCAAAATGGGCATTGCAGTGTGCATGCCCCGGTCCGGCGAAGCAGTGCGCATGCGCGGGATCTCGGCCGGACCTAGGGATGATGCAAGGGAATAGGAGGGCGGGCAAAGGAAGAGGCTGGGGGAGGAGAAACAGTTAAAAAGGCAGAGCAGCCTGGGCACCTACACACTGAACGCCGCCCCTGGGCACTTGCGGGAGCTCATTTGCATATGAAATAAACGTAGTTTTTCCTGCTTGTGGATGTCTAAAGAATAGAACAAAGGTACCATTAGAATCATGTATAGGTGTGCTACAGCGCCATGTAAGTGCTGTATATGGTCACAGACTCCCTTTAAATGTAATATGAGGCAATGTAGGATCATGGGAAATAGAGGACAGGCTGAGATATTGTTTAGTTTTTGGTGCATTTTCCATGTATAGTGGTCATTTAATATAGTTCTAGAAGAGTCACTCATTTTGTTGCAAGTGCCACTTTGCAACTATTTAGCTCTGACAAATTAGCTCTGCTAATTTTCCAAAAATTGTGCGAGGTGTGAGTGGGTGGGTTTAGGTGGGCCACAGATGGAAATTCCGTGGCCTAACTCATTGAAAAACGTGTGGACATTACACTAGAAATCTACTGCGGCTCCTGGCTGGAGTGGAATTTTAGTTCTGGTGCATGGACAGCAGCATGCCTCCTAATAAATTAATCAGAAGCCTCGCAATGGCGAGGTACTGTTAGGTTTCGTCTTGGTCTCATGATGTCAAAATGTGAACAGCATGATGAGGAGGAGGAATGTATAAATACCAATTCCAATTGAACCAGGAAATGTATTGGGCGATTCATGGATCAAACACCTGTTGTGAATTTTGCCATAAGGCTCCTTGTTAGAGAACAGCAAGTTGTGAAAACAGTACTGAAACACTGAACAGTTGGACGTGTGCCTTCAAAAGTTTAAAGAAGGTCACATTAAAGGGGTTCTGCAGTTTGTTTAAACTGATGATTTAACCTCTGGATAGATCATCAGCTTCTGATCGGCGGGGGACCGACACCCGGGACCCCTGCCGATCAGCTGTTTGAGAAGGCAGCGGCGCTCCAGCAGCGCTGCGGCCTTCTCACTGTTTACCGCCGACCCAGTGACGTCACGACTAGTATCAACTGGCCTGGGCGGGGCTATGTTCCATTCAAGTGAACAGAGCTAACGAGGCATTTTCAATGCAGACGTTTATTTAAGGCGATCACGTCTGCAAATGGCAGGGTTGCATCTTTGGGTCCTGCGGCCGACACCAGTGAGAATGTCATTTTCCGCTATATATAATTTTTTTCAGAAAAAGAAATATTTCCCCCCCCCCCCCCACAAATGACAATCAATTGTAACCCGCACAATAGACAACACGTGGGGCCGGGAGCATGTCGCGCGATGCTTTCCAATGCCTTTCAAAGTATCTTCTGCGCGTCTTTCTATTATATGTCATCTTTTAGTGCATCCGTAGAGGCTCCGAAGTGCAGGGTTGCCCGGCAACAAGGGAATTATGTGTCAGCGAACAATTAACGGCACTGACACCCGGAGCCCAGCAACCATTTTCTGAGCCGCGTCTACATCAGGAAATCTTCACGTACAACCTCCCCCCCCCCCCCCCCCCCATCATCCTTCTTTCAAGGGGGTTTGAAAGAAATATGGTACAGTGGGATGATTATCATGTTCCCGACAGGGGTTGTAAATATGAAATGTAAATGTAACGTGGACGGCGTCATAAAGGGTCGGACAGGAGAAGTGTCTCGCCCAGATGAGGCCAAGCCATACATCAGCCAATGCTACAATTTTGCATGCAATTTGGATCCATTTTGATGGTGTCTGTAGAGCATCTCGAAGCGATCACTTTCGACGACGCACCGGTTGAGCTTATTCGGAGGAGAAGAGTATTTTTCAGCCGTCTCAAGGTCCCCCCATACACAGCGTATTGTCGAGAAGCGCAGGTTCGGCCGACAGTCTAATGTGAATGGGGGCTCCTGACAGATGAGCGAAGGATCAGGCAGACTGAATATTATTGCCTGGTCCTGGCTTTTTACCCTATTCCCATGGAATACACACACACACCAACGTGAGAGCCGGGATAGACAGCTGTCGGCCAAGTGATCGTTTGACCAAGAGCTACTGAATGTATACGGTCGCTCTAATGAATGGCTCCGGAATGATTGGTGTGAACGAGAACAATGGCTGATGCCAAGGACGAAATCTGATCCGAAAAGCCTTTCACACTTGCGGCAGAGGAATCCGTCAGGCAGTTCCGTCGCCGGAACTGCCTGCTGGATCCGTCAAAACGTATGCCAACTGATGGCATTTGTAAGACTGATCAGGATCCTGATCCGTCTTACAAATGCATTGAATTGCCGTATACGTCTTTCCGGTGTCATCCGGAAAACGGATCCGGCATTGCGGTACTTTGCAATACATTCCTATGGGAAAAAATGCCGGCAAGTGTTCCCGATTTTTGGCCGGAGATAAAACCATAGCATGTTGCGGTTTTATCTTTGTCCTGATCAGTAGTCAAAAAGACTGATCTGAAGACATCCTGATGCATCATGAACGGATTACTCTCCATTCAGAATGCATGGGGATAAAACTGATCAGTTATTTTCCGGTATAGAGCCCCTAGGACGGAACTCTATGCCGGAAAAGAAAAACGCAAGTGTGAAAGTGCCCTAATCTTCTCTCATTTACTGACCAATCCTGTCCTTGGTTCATGGGGCCATAATGCCGCCATATCCCTGTGCAATGAAATCCTGTTTATTACTGGGATTTAAAAGCAGGGCCTAATATCCAGACGGACATCTAATGTGGCTGCCGTCTGACCTGTCACAAATAATTCACGTGACTATCAGAAAAAGAAACGCACAAATTTCCTACCAGAATAAGCATCCTCTATTATCCCTTGCTAATAGTAATAGGAACCCAAGCTGAATGCTTTTCCAGGTCCATAACAAATGTCACCATTTTCAGTCTCCGCTGGAGAATTCTCAGCTTCCGACGACGCGTGCCGCGGTTGTAGAGTACCTGCACGTGACGAGGATTAAGTGCGGATTCCCGTGCGGAAAAAAACACAGCGTAATACAGCGACACTGCTGGATTTCTTGCGACGGACGCGATGATCCCATTAATTTTTTTATGAGATCATCACTACTCAGCGAACCTTGTTAACAAATTTGGTAAGGAAGAAATTGGGTACCGGTGGCATGCTCATACTACACAGGGTTGTTTGCTGTCCGTTACCGTGGAGACAAACAGTTTTGCACAGGAGCTGTATACACAAAAATGTTGGATTTTTATTTATTGTTTTTATTAAAGGGGGTTTTCTGTTTTTCCCATATTGATGGCCTATCCTCAGGATATGTCACCAATATCAGATTGGCGGTGCCCGACTTCCGATCCGCTGTTAGAAGAGCGTTCTCTTCACCGTTTACCTGCTCGCAGCAGCTTGCAGTGCAATTACAGCTCCTTCAAGTGAATGGGATGGAGATGCTATATTTATCTGCCCGCCATCGACATTGCAGCGGTGAATAAAACGCAGTGCTTGCAGCTCTTCAAACAGCTGATCGCCTCCAGGCACCCCCTGCCGATCTGATATTGAGGAACTACCCCGAGTATAGGTCATCAATATTGGAAACTGGACAAAAAGGACTATGGCAAAGTTGCTTCATCTCAGATGAAGACAGACATATATAAAATATTAAGACAGAAACAAAATGATAAAAATGAAATGATGTGGACTCACCCGTCTTTGGTCTGGTCCACCACACCTGCCAGGAGCTGGATGGTTTTGGGGTTTGGCTCTCCATCTCCTGTGAAGTTCAGGTAACGTCTGACAAAGTCAAACGGGGACATGAATCGCTCTCCATCCTTTTCCACGCTGGCATACTAACAAAGAGGTAAAATAAGCAAATATATGTAAAAAATAAAATAATAATAATTTGGAGCTTTTTATTTGAATTCAGTTATCTGTAGCACCCTTACCTTGACAAATATAGCTTTAAGCTCAGCTGGATCAGCTCTCTTGGTCAACGCTACCTGGAAAAGGGAAATGGACATAAGTAGTTATGAAGATTTACGCTGCAGGACAAGGTGCGGTGACCATAGGTACTACTACATACCTGCCTAACTATCAGTGCTAGCCAAGATTAGGAGATGCCATCACTTCATAATCCATTGAGGTCTGACTGCAAAGACCTCAGCAATCCTGAGAAGGAAGGGTCGCAGCTTTCGGGTACACCGCTTCTACTTCACAGCAGCGCTCCCCCTCAGCTCTAAGCTAGCACTGGAGCCCCTTAATTCTGAGGATCAGGAGACTACCCTGCAGCTGGACGCCCACCAATGGGAAAGTGACGGCATACGCTAGAGACACCGTCTATTTTAACCTTTCTTAATAATGGCACAGTGATAGCCCAGAGCTGCTGCAGTCTTAATTCTGCAGGCTTCAGAGCCGAAATCTCTCAGCAACCCTTGCTTATTCAGTGTCTGCACAGATGTTTCTCCTATGCTTGGTTGAACAGACAGGAAAAGACTGTTCGGCCAACCACTTACCGGAGCGGGGACCTATCGCAGCCAGTGATTGGCTGAGCGTTCATTCCCTGCACAAACCAGGAAGGAGAGACCAGCGGTGGATCGGGCTTAACAGGAAATCAATATCAGATTGTTGGGGGGTGGCGTGTTTTATTAAATCCTGGACAACCCCTTTAAAGGAAATCAACTAACCCTACAAGTAGAACTGGCAGCAGGTAAGACTCCTCGTGCAGACTAGTCTCTGGAGGCTAGGTTCTCCATCTATGGTGCATGCTGTGTTTAAAGGTGCAGCTTTGCCTTGGAAGCAATTTAAAGGGGTGTTAGGGAGAAGAATATAGATGACATATCCTTGGAGAAGGTCATCAATATCACATCAGTGGAGGTCCGACATCTAATTAGCTGTTTCAAAGGCCCGCAGTACTCCGTGAGCGTCCAAGCCTCCTCACAACATACCAAGCACAGCGCTGTACATTGCATAGTGGCTGTGCTTGGCATTGCAATCCTGGCCCATTCACTTGAACGGGACTGAGTTGAGCCTAAACCAGGTGACATCACCGATAGTGCTTCTATCATCTGAGTGTCCGAGGTCCCGGGTGTTGGACCCCCACCGATCAGATATTGATGACCTATCCTGGGGATAGGGATAAGACAGCGCGTGATCAGGTGTAATTACATCTGAGCCGTCCCATTCACTTCTATGTAGGAGCACTGGTCTGCGAGGGTGCCGGGAGTCGGACCGCCGCCGATCCTGAGGATAGGTCATCAACATAAAAAAAGCGGACAACCCCTTTAAGGCCTCATGCACACGACCGCTCTGCAAAACACGGAAGCTGCCCGTGTGCCTTCCGCAATTTGCGGAACTGAATGGGCGGCCCATTGTAGAAATGAATATTCTTGTCCGCAAAACGGACAAGAATAGGACACTTTTTTTTTGGAGGGGCTACAGAACGGAGCAACGAATGCGGACAACACCCGGAGTGCTGTCCGCATCTTTTGCGGCCCCATTTAAGTGAATTGGTCCGCACCCGAGCCGCAAAAACTGCGGCTCGGATGCGGACCAGAACAGCGGTCGTGTGTATGAGGCCTAACACAGTACCATTGAGTCTGTAAAGAGTGCAAGCTGTGGTGATAGAGGGGGTCCCCTCGATGACCTCCATATACCCCTCAACCTCTCTGGAGGGTAAGGTGGTAAATGCTCCGGAAGCACACTGCCCCAGGTTAATTCTGCCCGTTCCAGACTGGGACTAAAACGCCAATTCGATGTCAGTTTTACAACTGGAACGAAACTAAACAGCAACTTGTAAAAAAAAAAAAAAAGAAAGAAAAAACCTCCCGTGTACAGAGAATGTCAGCAGTTCATATGCTCGGAGCAGAAATAATTTTATTTGCTCTTTTTACAAAGTATATCCAAAATGTTATCGGCAAGAAAAGAACAGGCAAAGACGTGAAGCCAGTGACCGATTAATGAGCTCCTAAGAAGCCGGCTCGGTAACGTATGTCAATTATATTTACAACTATTGAGTGGAAACAGAGCTTTAATGCGCTCCTCTATGATTAGAGATATACAAATTCCCTTCTACTGCAATCATTCAGTTTGATATGTTAACAACTGAACAAAACGGCAGCGCTGGCAAAAAAAACGTACAGAAAAATCCATCCTGACGAGCCGACGTCGCCGAGCCTGCAGCTCGCAGGAAAATTGTTTCAAGCAGGCTTGAAAAATCAAGATCACTCAAAGTGACATTATTCCGCGTTCCTATGCAAAAACATTTATTTTTGACATACTTTCAGAAATTACTTTAAGTGTAAGCGCCGCTGCCGAAAGTCGCGGGGAAAAAAAAATTATAATAAAAAAGTAGTATAGTCATATAACCAAATATACCGGTAAACAAATACCCAAGACAGGAAAAATTATGTTTAATGGACATCCCTCTCCTGAAAACCTCTCAGAAGTCCTTTGTAATCCGACGATTATCGGCAGTGTTATTCAGGCCGGTCCACTTGTTGTAACAATGCTATCCTGAAAAAACGGACCGCGTCCCGTCCAGGCAGAAAGTTCGCTGGAGATCACTATGGATCTGGCAGTTTATAATCCTAGACATCAGCCGGGATAGCGGCAAGCAGTGGCCACTACAGGAGAAATGTGGTATTACATCGTGCCTATAAAAATGAATATGCTACACGGTAGTGCCGAGTCCTTAAAGGGGTTGCCTCATCTGAGACATTGGTGGCATATCGCTAGGCTAAGCCAACAATGTCAGATAGGTCCAGCGGTAGGACCCAAACCTATCTTCAGATCGGTGGCTATCCACTCTGGCTAATGGAGGGTGGGTTCCACTATAAAGGAAAACTCCACCCAAGTGTCAGCATACACCACACAACCATTAAAATAACCTAAAAAGATACAGTAGTTGTCCCATCTGGAAAAACTATGGGGTAACACCATGACAGATGGGACGACCCCTTTAAGAAACCCTGAAGAGTCCTGGCTCTATTCTTTACACTGAAGGCACTCCGTTCTCTGCTATGTTGTGCTGTACAAATGTCGCTGCAGATTTCAGGCTGCTCTGCAACAGATAAAATCAGCTGCGTAGGCACACGGCCTTATCACCGTGCCATCAGTCACTGTTACGACTACCGCCGGCCGCGCTCAGTAAAGGCGTGCACCGCAGGTCACTGGATTATTGCTGAACTTTTATATTACACTGAATAAATACAACACCGCTCTGTAATGTCCGCTGCCGCCTGAACTTCTAAAATAGAGGAGTTATTGAACATTTTATAGGCAGCAACATGAAAGCCTGATATAGGAGGTGATATTCAGACAACCTCCAACCACCAGGGATGCAATAGTTACCCCCTTGAGTTGCCTAAACCGTGATGAAAAGTAGTCATTCACCCCCCCCCCCCTCCCTCCGATGCCCTAAACCAGCAGGGAAGTAGTCATTGGACCCTCCATTACCATAGATCACATAAGAGGTAGGCATTTGCCGCTCCTGTGCCCTAAACCAGCAGGGAAGCAGCCACTCACCCCTCCAATGTCCTAAACCACCAAGGAACCAGACACTAACCCCTCCAATGTCCTAAACCACCAAGGAACCAGACACTAACCCCTCCAATGTCCTAAACCACCAGGGAAGTAGGAACTCCTCCCTCCAGTACCTTAAACCACCAAGGAGCAGGCACTAACTCCTCCATTACCCTAAACCACCAGGAAAGCTGGGACCTCACCCATGCTGGGTCCTAAACCACCAGGGAAGCAGCCACTCACCCCTCCAGTGTCCTAAACCACCAGGGAAGCAGCCACTAGCCCCTCCAATGTCCTAAACCACCAGGGAAGCAGCCACTCACCCCTCCAGTGTCCTAAACCACCAGGAAAGCAGCCACTCACCCCTCCAGTGTCCTAAACCACCAGGGAAGCAGCCGCTCACCCCTCCAGTGTCCTAAACCACCAGGGAAGCAGCCGCTCACCCCTCCAGTGTCCTAAACCACCAGGGAAGCAGCCACTCACCCCTCCAGTGTCCTAAACCACCAGGAGAGCAGCCGCTCACCCCTCCAGTGTCCTAAACCACCAGGGAAGCAGCCGCTCACCCCTCCAGTGTCCTAAACCACCAGGAAAGCAGCCACTCACCCCTCCAGTGTCCTAAACCACCAGGGAAGCAGCCACTCACCCCTCCAGTGTGCTAAACCACCAGGGAAGCAGCCGCTCACCCCTCCAGTGTATTAAACCACCAGGGAAGCAGCCGCTCACCCCTCCAGTGTCCTAAACCACCAGGAAAGCAGCCACTCACCCCTCCAGTGTCCTAAACCACCAGGGAAGCAGCCGCTCACCCCTCCAGTGTCCTAAACCACCAGGGAAGCAGCCGCTCACCCCTCCAGTGTCCTAAACCACCAGGGAAGCAGCCACTCACCCCTCCAGTGTCCTAAACCACCAGGAGAGCAGCCGCTCACCCCTCCAGTGTCCTAAACCACCAGGGAAGCAGCCGCTCACCCCTCCAGTGTGCTAAACCACCAGGGAAGCAGCCGCTCACCCCTCCAGTGTATTAAACCACCAGGGAAGCAGCCGCTCACCCCTCCAGTGTCCTAAACCACCAGGAAAGCAGCCACTCACCCCTCCAGTGTCCTAAACCACCAGGGAAGCAGCCGCTCACCCGTCCAGTGTCCTAAACCACCAGGGAAGCAGCCGCTCACCCCTCCAGTGTCCTAAACCACCAGGGAAGCAGCCACTCACCCCTCCAGTGTCCTAAACCACCAGGGAAGCAGCCGCTCACCCCTCCAGTGTCCTAAACCACCAGGGAAGCAGCCGCTCACCCCTCCAGTGTCCTAAACCACCATGGAAGCAGCCACTCACCCCTCCAGTGTCCTAAACCACCAGGGAAGCAGCCACTCACCCCTCCAGTGTCCTAAACCACCAGGGAAGCAGCTACTCACCCCTCCAGTGTCCTAAACCACCAGGGAAGCAGCCACTCACCCCTCCAGTGTCCTAAACCACCAGGGAAGCAGCCGCTCACCCCTCCAGTGTCCTAAACCACCAGGAAAGCAGCCGCTCACCCCTCCAGTGTCCTAAACCAATCAGCATCTCATACACCAGAATATACATGCAACATGCAAAACTTGTTAATAGGAACGGGGTATTCGAGGTTGGGTTGAGGATACGTGTATACAACAGACAAGTCATAGAAAATTACAATATAGGAATATTCTGAAGTGCGGTCATCTGAGGGGCAGCAGCAACAACAAGAAAAAACTTTATCTGATCTTGCAAATGCCTCTCCACAACTTAAATGCTTAAACTAAGAAGTCAACGTGGCAGCTAAAGCCTCTAAGAAATAATCTGTTAAAGAGGAGCCACCAGGAGAAGAAATATTGGAAACGTTGGCTCTGTAATCCATTTGTGGAAGCCACTTACCCCCAGACATAAAGGGTTTCAATTACCAAACCATTGAGAGACTCCTTGGGGGTAAGGAAGAGCCAGCGCGACACGGAGCACTTGAAATTCAAGGGAATTGGAAAGCTCAAAGGAAATCTTAAATCTGGATCAATGTGATATCCAGAGGCGCTGGCGGGGCAGCACGTGGGGGGTGTAAGTGTTTTATTCCTCATAAAGCTAATGGACAGAAAACGGAGTCAAATTGCTTTTCTGCGCCATTGGGGAACGGATAAAGATGCAGAATGGATTTTCAGCATTTTATGAAAAAAGATGCTGCTGTCTTAAAACTTACTTTTTTTTCCTGCTGAACCACAAGAAATAATCTGACTACTGAGACCCGGAACATGGAAGATGACAGGAATGAGAAAGGGATAGAAAATTAAGTGTGGATCTACAGGAGCGGGTCGTATGGAAGTCAGCTCTTATACAAATGCTAAGTGACAGAAGGATGGAGGAAATTAAAGGGGGTCTCCGGGCATTTTCATATTGATGACCTATCGTCAGGCTAGGTCATCAATACCAGATCGGCGGGGGTCTGGCACCAGGCACCCCCCCGCCGATCAGCTGTATGGGGAGACTGTGCGCGCAGTGCACACATTCCGTCTCTCTTCCTGTCCGCTGCTGCCGTCTCAGACCCACAGTGGTGAGATGGGAGACGGCACGAGTGCACCGTCTCCTCAAACAGCTGATCGGCGGGGGTCCCAGGTGTCGGACCGAGGGCCGGATTAACATAGGGACGGATGGAGCTGCAGCTCCAGGCCCCTGCGTGAAAATAGGCCAAGCAGCCCGCTAGGCGGCGGCGGGGCACAGGGAGATGAGCGCTTCCATTGTGGAAGTGCTCATCTCCATAGCCATCTGTATCGCCGTCCTCCGGACAGCGAAGCAGGTGACTGTGTTGCAGCGGGGCAGGGGAGGGAGAGGCGTGTCCCTTCCCTGTGTCTCTGATAGACGGCCGGCAGTCTATCAGAGGCCAGTGCAGGCGGCGCGATGATGTCATCACGCCGCCTGACTCCCGTACAGCGTGGGACAAAGGCCGGAAGAAGCCTGCATCGCTGACATGGAGGCAAGTGTTTTTGTTTTTATATATGTACAATTACAATACTGTTACTGGCACATGACACGGGGGGGCGGCTCTTGTTACTGGCACATGACACGGGGGGGCGGCTCTTGTTACTGGCACATGACACGGGGGGGGCGGCTCTTGTTACTGGCACATGACACGGGGGGGCGGCTCTTGTTACTGGCACATGACACGGGGGGGGCGGCTCTTGTTACTGGCACATGACACGGGGGGGGCGGCTCTTGTTACTGGCACATGACACGGGGGGGCGGCTCTTGTTACTGGCACATGACACGGGGGGGCGGCTCTTGTTACTGGCACATGACACGGGGGGGCGGCTCTTGTTACTGGCACATGACACGGGGGGGCGGCTCTTGTTACTGGCACATGACACGGGGGGGGGCGGCTCTTGTTACTGGCACATGACACGGGGGGGCGGCTCTTGTTACTGGCACATGACACGGGGGGGGCGGCTCTTGTTACTGGCACATGACACGGGGGGGCGGCTCTTGTTACTGGCACATGACACGGGGGGGCGGCTCTTGTTACTGGCACATGACACGGGGGGGGCGGCTCTTGTTACTGGCACATGACACGGGGGGGGCGGCTCTTGTTACTGGCACATGACACGGGGGGGGCGGCTCTTGTTACTGACACATGACACGGGGGGGGCGGCTCTTGTTACTGACACATGACACGGGGGGGCGGCTCTTGTTACTGACACATGACACGGGGGGGCGGCTCTTGTTACTGACACATGACACGGGCGGCTCTTGTTACTGACACATGACACGGGCGGCTCTTGTTACTGACACATGACACGGGGGGCTCTTGTTACTGACACATGACGGGGGGGGCTCTTGTTACTGACACATGACGGGGGGGGGCTCTTGTTACTGACACATGACGGGGGGGGCTCTTGTTACTGACACATGACGGGGGGGGCTCTTGTTACTGACACATGACGGGGGGGGCTCTTGTTACTGACACATGACGGGGGGGGCTCTTGTTACTGACACATGACGGGGGGGGCTCTTGTTACTGACACATGACGGGGGGGCCTGTTACTGACACATGACGGGGCTCTTGTTACTGACACATGACGGGGGGCTCTTGTTACTGACACATGACGGGGGGCTCTTGTTACTGACACATGACGGGGGGCTCTTGTTACTGACACATGACGGGGGGCTCTTGTTACTGACACATGACGGGGGGCTCTTGTTACTGACACATGACGGGGGGCTCTTGTTACTGACACATGACGGGGGGCTCTTGTTACTGACACATGACGGGGGGGCTTGTTACTGACACATGACGGGGGGGCTCTTGTTACTGACACATGACGGGGGGCTCTTGTTACTGACACATGACGGGGGGCTCTTGTTACTGACACATGACGGGGGGCTCTTGTTACTGACACATGACGGGGGGCTCTTGTTACTGACACATGACGGGGGGCTCTTGTTACTGACACATGACGGGGGCTCTTGTTACTGACACATGACGGGGGGCTCTTGTTACTGACACATGACGGGGGGCTCTTGTTACTGACACATGACGGGGGGCTCTTGTTACTGACACATGACGGGGGGCTCTTGTTACTGACACATGACGGGGGGCTCTTGTTACTGACACATGACGGGGGGCTCTTGTTACTGACACATGACGGGGGGCTCTTGTTACTGACACATGACGGGGGGCTCTTGTTACTGACACATGACGGGGGGCTCTTGTTACTGACACATGACGGGGGGCTCTTGTTACTGACACATGACGGGGGGCTCTTGTTACTGACACATGACGGGGGGCTCTTGTTACTGACACATGACGGGGGGCTCTTGTTACTGACACATGACGGGGGGCTCTTGTTACTGACACATGACGGGGGGCTCTTGTTACTGACACATGACGGGGGGCTCTTGTTACTGACACATGACGGGGGGCTCTTGTTACTGACACATGACGGGGGGCTCTTGTTACTGACACATGACGGGGGGCTCTTGTTACTGACACATGACGGGGGGCTCTTGTTACTGACACATGACGGGGGGCTCTTGTTACTGACACATGACGGGGGGCTCTTGTTACTGACACATGACGGGGGGCTCTTGTTACTGACACATGACGGGGGGCTCTTGTTACTGACACATGACGGGGGGCTCTTGTTACTGACACATGACGGGGGGCTCTTGTTACTGACACATGACGGGGGGCTCTTGTTACTGACACATGACGGGGGGCTCTTGTTACTGACACATGACGGGGGGCTCTTGTTACTGACACATGACGGGGGGCTCTTGTTACTGACACATGACGGGGGGCTCTTGTTACTGACACATGACGGGGGGCTCTTGTTACTGACACATGACGGGGGGCTCTTGTTACTGACACATGACGGGGGGCTCTTGTTACTGACACATGACGGGGGGCTCTTGTTACTGACACATGACGGGGGGCTCTTGTTACTGACACATGACGGGGGGCTCTTGTTACTGACACATGACGGGGGGCTCTTGTTACTGACACATGACGGGGGGCTCTTGTTACTGACACATGACGGGGGGCTCTTGTTACTGACACATGACGGGGGGCTCTTGTTACTGACACATGACGGGGGGCTCTTGTTACTGACACATGACGGGGGGCTCTTGTTACTGACACATGACGGGGGGCTCTTGTTACTGACACATGACGGGGGGCTCTTGTTACTGACACATGACGGGGGGCTCTTGTTACTGACACATGACGGGGGGCTCTTGTTACTGACACATGACGGGGGGCTCTTGTTACTGACACATGAGGGGGGGCTCTTGTTACTGACACATGACGGGGGGCTCTTGTTACTGACACATGACGGGGGCTCTTGTTACTGACACATGACGGGGGGCTCTTGTTACTGACACATGACGGGGGGCTCTTGTTACTGACACATGACGGGGGGCTCTTGTTACTGACACATGACGGGGGGCTCTTGTTACTGACACATGACGGGGGGCTCTTGTTACTGACACATGACGGGGGGCTCTTGTTACTGACACATGACGGGGGGCTCTTGTTACTGACACATGACGGGGGGCTCTTGTTACTGACACATGACGGGGGGCTCTTGTTACTGACACATGACGGGGGGCTCTTGTTACTGACACATGACGGGGGGCTCTTGTTACTGACACATGACGGGGGGCTCTTGTTACTGACACATGACGGGGGGCTCTTGTTACTGACACATGACGGGGGGCTCTTGTTACTGACACATGACGGGGGGCTCTTGTTACTGACACATGACGGGGGGCTCTTGTTACTGACACATGACGGGGGGCTCTTGTTACTGACACATGACGGGGGGCTCTTGTTACTGACACATGACGGGGGGCTCTTGTTACTGACACATGACGGGGGGCTCTTGTTACTGACACATGACGGGGGGCTCTTGTTACTGACACATGACGGGGGGCTCTTGTTACTGACACATGACGGGAAGCTCTTGTTACTGACACATGACGGGGGGCATCTATGGGGGAACATTCTACTGGCACATTATTGGGGGGCATCTATGCGGGTACTTTTTACTGGCACATTATTGGTGGGCACTATAGGGGAATCTACTGAGGCCACAAAGAAGGGGTATTTTATATGGGGGGCTCTGTACAGTAGCATTTTATACTGGGACACATTATGGTGGGTACTGTGGGGGAGAGGAGAACCATCGGGTCATCTACGGGGGGGCACTAAGAAGGGGTATTTTATACTTGCAAATTATGGGGGAAACTGAGGGCATCTACTGGGGCATTTTATACTGGCACATTATGGGGGCATTATGGGCACATTAGCTCAACTGGGGGCATGTTTTGCACATTATAAGGAGAATTATTTCTACTGGGGGGGCATTATGGTGGGCTTTATTACTCCAGCACCAGCACCAGCCTCTCCCTGCTCTGCTATCCCTCTGCCCCTTCTCCAAATTCTTATTATGAAATCTTTCTCATTTTAGCCCCCGGCCAAAGTGTGGAAGTGGTGTCCGAGATCCCCAAGGGCCAAGCCAAGTAACTAAGTTTTCATGTGAAATATGTTTATGTTATACACATATACCGCTACACTGTGCCCCACAATATACAGTATACCGCTACACTGTGCCCCACAATATACAGTATACCGCTACACTGTGCCCCACAATATACAGTATACCGCTACACTGTGCCCCACAATATACAGTATACCGCTACACTGTGCCCCACAATATACAGTATACCTCTACACTGTGCCCCACAATATACAGTATACCTCTACACTGTGCCACACAATATACAGTATACCTCTACACTGTGCCCCACAATATACAGTATACCGCTACACTGTGCCACAAAATATACAGCATACCGCTACACTGTGTAGTCTGTTCTATAAGCACCATTGTTTTTGCCCTGTGAGTTCATGCCTGCACCTTCTTTGACACACACACACACACACATCCTGTATGCGCTGTGAATGGGGATTGCGGTGCATGCACAGTCTCAGGTTCCTACAGTCTCCACATTTGTGTACCGCAATCCCCATTCATGGCACATGCGCAGGATCTCAACACGTCGCTGTCAAGTGAGCTGTTTGTGTCAACCAAAGGAGCGGGCGTGACTTGACATGGGAGAGGTGCCACAGTCTGGAGGGTACAGAGGACCCCCTACCACACCTCTTTTGACACTCTGGGCCCCATAAGTGTTTTACTTAAAAAAAAAAAATTTTTTAAGCTAAGTAAAGGCTAAAGAAAGAACAGCTTCTATAAAAAGGTATGCAATGTATCGATACATCAACATCTATTCAGCTATGCTGGTGATTTCATATGCATAAAACATATGACAGATGCACTTTATTTGTGTTATAAAAAAAATTTCTCTGCGTTGTGTTTTCATTTTCTATAAAAAGGCCCATTAAAATCTTCACCACCAGGCCCATGATGCTCTTAATCCGGCCCTGGTCGGACCGCCGCCGATCTGATATTGATGACCTATCCGGAGGATAGATCATCAATATGAAAAAGCCCGGAGAACCTCTTTAAAGTTCTAAGACAGGAATATACAAATCAAAATCAAGAAATGCAAAAATCCGTCTAAAATATAATAATAATAATAATAATAATGAGTGAATTGTGCGCATATTAGAAGGGAAGCACCCCACAACTGCATTTAAAGGGAGCCTGTAACCAGGAAGGTCACTGATAAAGCAGGCACAATGCCTTGTAGGTCTAGCGCAGCTGAATGTAATGTATAATTCACTTACCAAACCATTGCTTCATTCTGGAGAAAAACAATTGGTAATCCATATGCAAATGAGCAGTTAAGTGCCATGAGGGCGGGGCCAAGCTACTCTATGCACCCTTGCTCCTCCTGCTTCCTCAGCCAGCTCCTCTCTCTCTCACTTTTGATTGACAGGATCAGGCAAGATCACTATGCAAGAATCTGGTGCTGTCAGTCAAGGAGAGCGAGGGCCTGGCAAAGGAAGCAAGATGAGCAAGGGTGCACAGAGTGGCCTGGTCCCGCCCTCAGGGCACTTAACTCATCATTTGCATATGGATTACAAAGTATTTTTTCAATCGATTACATTCAGCTAATCTAGCCCTGCGAGGCATTGTGCCCAGTTTAACGGTGAATTGCTGGTGACAGGAGCCGTCCAGTCTTAGTTACATAATTATCCCCTATCCCCGGTGGGGTGTCGAGCATACACCCTGCTGCTCCAATCACTCTGTATTGGATCACCCCTTTAAATAGGACTAGCTGGATGTCCAGGGCACACAAGAGGGATGCGTCATATACAGTATATACAGGATCGGTGGGGTGCCCAGAGGTCGGACCCCCACTGATCATAAAGTGATTTTGCCCAGTTGGCAGACTTAGAGATCTGGTGCATCATTGGACTGAGAGAAGAAACATGGTCATCCTGTACCCAGGCCGCGTCTCATCCTCTACCCAGGCCACAGGCCGCGTCTCATCCTCTACCCAGGCCACAGGCCGCGTCTCATCCTCTACCCAGGCCACAGGCCGCGTCTCATCCTCTACCCAGGCCACAGGCCGCGTCTCATCCTCTCCCCAGGCCACAGGCCGCGTCTCATCCTCTACCCAGGCCACAGGCCGCGTCTCATCCTCTACCCAGGCCACAGGCCGCGTCTCATCCTCTACCCAGGCCACAGGCCGCGTCTCATCCTCTACCCAGGCCACAGGCCGCGTCTCATCCTCTACCCAGGCCACAGGCCGCGTCTCATCCTCTACCCAGGCCACAGGCCGCGTCTCATCCTCTACCCAGGCCACAGGCCGCGTCTCATCCTCTACCCAGGCCACAGGCCGCGTCTCATCCTCTACCCAGGCCACAGGCCGCGTCTCATCCTCTACCCAGGCCACAGGCCGCGTCTCATCCTCTACCCAGGCCACAGGCCGCGTCTCATCCTCTACCCAGGCCACAGGCCGCGTCTCATCCTCTACCCAGGCCACAGGCCGCGTCTCATCCTCTACCCAGGCCACAGGCCGCGTCTCATCCTCTACCCAGGCCACAGGCCGCGTCTCATCCTCTACCCAGGCCACAGGCCGCGTCTCATCCTCTACCCAGGCCACAGGCCGCGTCTCATCCTCTACCCAGGCCACAGGCCGCGTCTCATCCTCTACCCAGGCCACAGGCCGCGTCTCATCCTCTACCCAGGCCACAGGCCGCGTCTCATCCTCTACCCAGGCCACAGGCCGCGTCTCATCCTCTACCCAGGCCAGGGGAGACCCAACAGGGTCCTGGAGCCTCCTTTAATTGTACAGTTTTTCCCAATAAACTTCTCCTTTCGCACTAATATTTTAATCACCTCCATATATTATTACATCCCAACAACTCCTCTTTGGTGTGTTTTTTTCCCCCCCATCCTTATTGAATCTACATCTCTTTAAAAAAACAACAACGCACTTTTGATTCCAGTCTTACTATATAAACTGTGATATTGTTCAAGTTTGTAAAAAATAAATAAATTAAAAATAAATACTTTGTTACATTTGTTCGCTCCCCCTCTTTTTTGCAATTTGGTTTTATATGTGTCCTGTATTAATATACAGTTAAAAATATATAATAACCATTTAAAACGCAGCACCGAGAAAGACGTGGCCTGGCCTCTCCTGCTCCTTGAATCATTGACCAATCCTGGCCACGTGCCCGTCCTCCTGCACAAACACGATCATGAGCAGGTAACAAAATAAAGCCAAGCATGCACATGGCATGTGATTTCACACGCTGGAAGTCAGAGACCACGCGCAGCATTACACAAGGAGACATGGCTGCAGATAACAGGAGCTCACAGACAGGCCATTAAACAGTAAATGCCCTGGAGACTCATTAACAAAGAGGGCTCCCAACATAACAGCATTACAAGTGACTGGGAATACAGGCCAACATCATAAAAAAGGCTGTCTGGTTTAGAAAAGTCTATTAGGGATTTCTAGGTAACTGGAGTGGGGGGGGGGGGGGCGGAAGTAACCCATTCAGGACCTTCATCAGGACCAGGGGCTACAAAGAGAGGCTCTGGAGGACTCAACGGGTCCATGCATTACATGAAAAGTTAACTACTGTGTTTCCCCGAAAATAAGACATCCCCCGAAAATAAGACCTACCTCTAGTTTTGCCTATCGCTGTAAAATAAGGCACCCCCCGAAAATAAGGCCTCCCCGATAATAAAGCATCCCCCGAAAATAAGGCCTCCCCGATTATAAAGCATCGGCCGAACATAATGACTCCCCGATTATAAAGCATCCGCCGGACATAATGCCTCCCCGATTATAAAGCAAGCCACCCCAGAATGTAAGGAGCTCACTGATTGGCCGCAGCCGCCACCAGGACAAGCTGCCGCCTTCTTCCGCCTGCTGCTCGCTCTGCCCTGATGGAGTCTCACAACTTGGCTGGCACGGACACACAGGGGACGGGGTGACAGGTAGGGGGGGGGGGGGGGATATCTGATGGAAGGTGGGGGATGTCTGGTGAAGATGGGGGGGGGGGGAAGAGACTAAAAACGGTAATTAAAATGACACAGGGTGATCAGAGGGGGGAATCAAAATGACACAGGGTGATCAGGGTGGGGAGGGGGATCATTTAAAATGACACAGGGGGATCAGAGGGGGGAATCAAAATGACACAGGAGGATCAGAAGGGGGTACTCAAATACTATAGTAATCCCCCCCCTCTGATTCTCCTGTACCATTTTGATTCCCCCTTCTGATCCCCCTGTGTCATTTTAAGTGATCCCCTCCCCACCCTGATACCCCTGTGTCATTTTAAGTGATCCCCCTCCCCACCCTGATACCCCTGTGTCATTTTAAGTGATCCCCCTCCCCACCCTGATTTCCTTTTTGTTTTTCAACAATAAATGTGTACCGTATTTTTCTTCATGGAAAAATAAGACATCCCCTGAAAATAAGACCTAGCGCATCTTTTGGAGCAAAAATTAATTAATATAAGACACTGTCTTATTTTCGGGGAAACAGGGTAGTTTCAACAGCCACTGTGTAATGCTTCATTTCTCCTGTGGAGGCAGTGCAGGGGAATTCAATGCTTTCTTTTTTTTTTTAAATCAAATCATTTTTATTGAACAAATAAATGCAGGATATTACAAAACATTACATTGTCTTTTTCTTTCATTATCCACCATTGTGAAAACAATGTACAGCAATATCCGATGACAACCATCACATATCAACATCATGAATCTGTACAAAGCATGAATACATGAAGAAACAAATATTAAAACAATAGATTAATTATGTCCTAACAATCGCTGACTCCCATCCCCCCCTCCCTTCCCAGTTAACTAATCCTGAACTTGCTGAGCCTATATAACCACATGAGTATGAGATAACCAATCACTCCATAATTTTTCAAACTTCTGCGGACATCGTCTCTTCACATACACCCCTTTTTCCAATATCAGCATGTCATGCACCTTCCGTTCAAACTCTTCCAGTGTAGACGGGCTCCCCTGGATCCACCTCATGGCCACCAGCTTCCTGGCCACATACAGCAACCTCCCCACTGCAATCTTGACCGATTCAGTCCCTCCAACCTCAGATACGTACCCCAATACACACACCTTGGGATCCTTTTGAATTGTCAACGCCATTTTACTATTAATCATACTCCTTACTTCCTCCCAAAAATTACCTATTACTGTACAAGACCAAAGCATATGTAACAAATCCGCACCATCTTCCATACACTTTGGACACTTGTCATCCATTCTTACTCCCAACCTTTTTGAGGAACACTGGCGTTTTGTATACTCTATGTATGATAAATAGTTGGGACAATTTGCCCTGTTCACTCAGGGACACCTTGGGGGACTCCTTCCAGTATGTCAACCCACTTATCATTAGATATATCCCCCAGGGGAATTCAATGCTTTCTACCCACACAGATTACAGCTGATCTATGGAGGTCCCAGCTTGAAGGGGGTTTCCAGAATCAGCACCATGCCTGTCCACTAGCTGTGTCCGAAACTTCCGCTAAAGCCTGTACTACACAGGCCGACTGCGCAAGCGTTTGTCCCTTCCCTCCTGGCAATCGCTTGCTAGCTAGTGGAGGAGACTGTTGCTATTTTATGCAGCGCTCTCCTCCGGAGTATGGGGAGGAGCAACGGCTAATGCCGCCGGCAAGCGCTGATTTTTAAGCATGCTTAAAAATCAGAATCGCCCGATGAACGAGCTGGTTCAATACTCGTTAGCGATTATCGCCCGAAAAATCGCCCAGTGTAATACAGCCTTAAAGTGTAACTGTCATATTTTTTATTTAGTAGTTTATTAGATCTAGACATGTATACCTGCGTTAGTCTGTCAATGATTATCAAAAGACCTGTAATTACCTTATAATAACAGCTTTCATTAATGTCTCCTGTCCTTTTCCACTGCTCCCTTAAAAGACAGTTGCTATGGCTCATCTGTCTTCGACTAGGAAGAAGGTCCTTCACACTGCAGGCCTGCATTAGGCTTCAGAGTGAGGAGGCGTGTCTCTCAGTAATCCAATCTGATTGGCTGGCAGGGAGCTGCTGGCTACAGAAAGTGTGTATGGGAAGTGAGGGAAAGCAGTTTTGACCTCAGAGAACTGGCAGAGGAGCCATCTTGAGAAGGTCCTCATATTGTAAACGTTTAAACAGCCGTAACTAAGGGAAAAATTCAAGGAAAACAGTAGTATGTGAAGAAACTAAAGATTGCTTTATGCATAATGCTGCTGCAGCAGTAACATGTGCAAAAATTTGAAGAAAACATGACGGTTACACTTTAAGGCTGCGTTCACACAGTCAGCGAGGAATCAGCGATTGTGAGCCAAAACCATTAGAGAAGCCTACACGGAGATAAGGTATAATGGAAAGATTCCCACCTGTTCTCCGTTATTGACCCCCTCCTGACAGTCACTGACCTGACTGTGTGAAAGCGGCCTTAGCCCTATTCACATCAATGGACAAGGGTGGTGCCGTTTATGGCAGAAAGCAGTCCTGTTTTTCAATCCTGGAATCCCTTTTTTTTTTTTTTTTGGGGGGGGGGGGGGGGGACCCTCGCCTGTGGCCATCAGGGTATAAAGGGAGTTGTAGTTCTGCAACAGGTGGAAAGTCACAGATTGGAGATCACTGCACTAAACGGACAACTCGTTGATCTGGCGCTGCAGGAGAACTGAACACTTGCTCCTGGATTGATGATACGATTACAGGTGATCACTGGAGGATCCAAAACTGGTTACCACAGTATATCTAACAAAAAACACAACCCCTAGACACATGGCGTTAATGGGGGTGGGGACCTTCCCCGTCAGCCAGAACAGAATTAAAATAACAAAGTGGGTCAGTTTTGCTCAACCGGGCCACTGGATGGCATCAGACAGGCCATGGCAGTACCCACACTGACTGGCACGTCCCTTTCTCAGACTCGCAATAGGACTTAGGCCTGTTTCACACTTGTGGTTTGGTTTCCGTTTTTTTTTTTAGATCCATCCGGCAGAGGATCTCAAAATCGGACCACAATAGTTCTGTTTAATGTTAACACATCCGAAAGCATCCTTTCCGTTAGTATGCGGTTGTGTTACATCGAAACGGAACAAACCGGAACCAGCACTAAAATCATTCTAAGTCCATGGGTGATGGATCTGTTTTTTTTTCCGGCTCTGGCATCAGTGACTTACATTGATTTCGCTGCCGGATCTGGTTTGTTTCGCTTCCCAGACTGGACACAAAGCCACAGCTTGGAGCGGTTTTGTGTCTGGTCAAAAAACACAAAAGGAACGGAGGACATCCTGCTCCATTTTGTCCTCGTTGACAACGAACGGGGATGAAACTGAACCCTTTAGGCCCAGTTTTTAGATCCTCTGCCGGATCTCAAAATCGGAATGCAACCACGCAAGTGTGAAACGGGCCTTATTCAGCAATACATTCCCTTTCCCCATCTTGCACATACCTGTCCATACAAATTAAAATAAAGAGGGCCATTCAGCATTTTAAAGGGGTTGTCTGGGTTCAGAGCTGAACCCGGACATACCTCCATTTTCACCCAGGCAGCCCCCCTGACAAGAGCATCGGAGCAGTTTATGCTCCGATGCTCTCCTTTGCCCAGGGCAAAGGCATTTTCTGGAGATCCGGTGACGTACCAGGCTCTCCTTCCGCCCCCCAGTGAGCCCGGTGACGTCACCGGAACTGATGGGCGGGCTTTAGCGCTGTCCTAGCCGTTTTACAGCGCTAAAGCCTGCCCATCAGAGCCGGTGACAGCACCGAACACACTGTTGGGCGGAAGCACGTTCGGCACGTTTTTTAGGCTCCCTGCACACGTTGCGGATTGTGTGCAGATTCTCGTGTGCAAAAAGCGCAGCGTAATACACTTGGGAGCTTTCATTCCGTACGGAAATTGACCTGCCGTATGGTTTTTGACATTCCCAGCATGTCAATCGTTTATGTGGGTGAGTGAGATGTAAAAAATAAAAATAAAAACTTCAAATCTCCACCAAAAACACATGCGTTTTTTGGTGTGCACAGAAATCCGTGAAGAATTCCTGCAAGACAGGCCGGACCCGAGTGCAGGTAGCCTTACTCCTGTGGATCCAAGGAAAGGTGAAAGGCCTACAACAGTGCATGACCCATGTACATAGGGATCTATGGAATTTTACTTTAAGAAAGCATCTAAAGCTGTCCATAAACCAGGGCTCAGCAGCCTTCGGCATTCCAGCTGCTGTGAAACTACAACTCCCAGCATGCCCACTTGCTTGGCTTTTCTTGTAACTCCCATAGAAGTGAATGGAGCATGCTGGGAGTTGTAGTTTCAGAACAGTTGGCGTGCTGGAGGTTGCTGATCCCGGCATTACACCAACTCCTGCCAATTTAGGCCGGACTGGCAGATCATCTAATGGAGGTTTTCCCGACTCTCTCCCCAACAACAGATGTCGGAGAGAAAAAAAAAAAGGATTGAGCATGTTGGGTTTCAGTCTGACACAGGGAATAACGCAACGATAGAGATGTCGGCAGCAGGTCACTCCCCTCCCCCACTGAGAAGACTTTAAGAAATGATGACGGATGTCTAAGGTGTATGGCCAGCTTCAACCCCTACAAACTAGTCATAACCTAGCGTATCAGTTCAGATGGAAAATTCCTTCAGGGTTCCTGCGCAGGTTACAGAAGAACGGCAGGGTAAGGCTAGGGCTACACAGCGACCTCTGTAGCGTGACATTGATGTTGCGCGACATATATTTATAATGCTTGTCTATGGCTTTTTGTGCTGCAGTCTCAGCGCGACACCATAGACTAGGCTTATAAAATTATTATCAAACGGGGGAGCACAGTGATTGCCCTAATGGCACAACCCCTTTAAATGAAATTGTACCCATCTGTCTCCAGCTGATGCCCACTCCACAGGACTCCGTGTCTGCCTGTGGTGGCACCAGCAGGAGAGCGCTCCCTTTCCCGGCATCGGGGGTAACTCGATTTCCACTTTACAATGGAGCTTACGATTACAACAATTTACAAGTTTCCCGTTCCGTCTGCCGGAAATACACGCGACCTCTCCTTCGAGGAGACCTCATCTGATTACAGGCAGTAAATGAATAGCGCCGTCTACGCCGCCGCGCTCCGTCACATCGAATCAGCGTCAGGTACTAAACGTCGGGTAACCTGCTAGAAAAAACAAACAGGGAAGCAAAGGAAAAAAAAAACCCAGACGGGAAAATGACATTAGCCGACAATCAATTAACGTTCAGTGTAATTGTGCGCAGGACACAGAGCAGAGCCGCGGCCGCGCTGCAATCACCGCAGACAAATTGTGACTGCCCTGATATCATCGTCCCACAGGCCGAGGGCTGATCTGCTCAATGTCAGGAGCTACACACCAGCCGGGGGTCACGAGACACTTGACCTATAGATAAGTGGCAGTCCCTGTGCCCGAGGACAACATACACCTCTATACGCCACCTGACACATCAGACCTATAGGCACACTCCGAGCAAGACCTCATACAGAATTGTGTGCGCCACCATCAGAGGTCGCAATAACGTCTGTACAAGCGTCATAGACGCCTGTTCAGGCCATTTTACTCCCTGGAAAAAGGCGTACCAATACACCTTAGACTTTTCCCTGCCATTCATCAGCGCAGTGAGCGCTGTGAACGGCGAGGGCAGCGCTCCGATGCTGCTGCTTGAAACAACCAATAACAAAGCTCCTTACAGTAAGGAGCGTAGTGATTGGTCAGTTTGAGTGGGCTGCCGGAGCTTATGGCGCACGATCCTCACTGGCGGGGTAAGTGGCCTTGCTGTGTAGTGAAATTTAGTGGGGGTCCCGGATCTGAGCGCCTGGTTTTTCCCTGTAGTGATGAGTCTGCAGCGCGCAGCCGAGCGCCGTCTCTCCTCCCTGCTGAGTGCGGTACTGAAGACCGCCTCAATAGAAGGTCTAGGGGACCGTCTTCACTACCGCGCTCAGCAGTGAGGAAAAGTGGCCGAGCGCTTCAGACTCCTGCTTATAGAAGTCAGCGAGGGTCTCAGCGCTAGACACGCCAACAGGAGACCAGCAGCAAGCAGCACCGACCTCAGACTTGGGTCTGACCGCCAGCTGCAAGACAGCGAGGACACGGGAGGGAGACCCTCGGGGCAGGTCATTCTATTGTCCCATAGCCATAAAAATAAAGGAGGAGCAGCTTATAGGTGCAGCAGACTGATGTGCCCGTGTGCCCGTGTACCCGCTGCGGGGCTGATACACAGATGTCACAGCATGACTGACTTACAGATACCCCTACTCTCATTGCCAATGCAAGTCCTGAAGATAACAGGGGAGAAGAGAGGAGGCTGCAAGCTCCATGGAAAGGGAGGCTGCATGAGCGTTAGGGTCGGGTTCACACACAGACAGTAGTGACCAAGGAAAAGCATCACTGTCCCACTATATACCGTACACTATTAAACAATGTGCACTATAGTCCAGGACACTATCACACTATATACCGTATACTGTATCACTATGTACACTATAACAGTATAACAGTACACTATCACACTACATCCCACTATGTGCACTACATACAGTACATTATCACACTGTGCTACCCTAAGACTACCACCCTGACCCTGCAGAGCTCTCTGTGCTACCCTAAGACTACGTAGCCTCATACTGTGCCAACCTGACCCTGCAGAGCTCTCTGTGCCACACTAAGACTACGTAGCCTCATACTGTGCCAACCTGACCCTGCAGAGCTCTCTGTGCTACCCTAAGACTACGTAGCCTCATACTGTGCCAACCTGACCCTGCAGAGCTCTCTGTGCTACCCTAAGACTACGTAGCCTCATACTGTGCCAACCTGACCCTGCAGAGCTCTCTGTGCCACACTAAGACTACGTAGCCTCATACTGTGCCAACCTGACCCTGCAGAGCTCTCTGTGCCACCCTAAGACTACGTAGCCTCATACTGTGCCAACCTGACCCTGCAGAGCTCTCTGTGCCACACTAAGCCCACGTAGCCTCATACTGTGCCAACCTGACCCTGCAGAGCTCTCTGTGCCACACTAAGCCTACGTAGCCTTATACTGTGCCAACCTGACCCTGCAGAGCTCTCTGTGCTACCCTAAGACTACGTAGCCTCATACTGTGCCAACCTGACCCTGCAGAGCTCTCTGTGCCACCCTAAGACTACGTAGCCTCATACTGTGCCAACCTGACCCTGCAGAGCTCTCTGTGCTACCCTAAGACTACGTAGCCTCATACTGTGCCAACCTGACCCTGCAGAGCTCTCTGTGCCACACTAAGACTACGTAGCCTCATACTGTGCCAACCTGACCCTGCAGAGCTCTCTGTGCCACCCTAAGACTACGTAGCCTCATACTGTGCCAACCTGACCCTGCAGAGCTCTCTGTGCTACCCTAAGACTACGTAGCCTCATACTGTGCCAACCTGACCGTGCAGAGCTCTCTGTGCCACACTAAGCCTACGTAGCCTCATACTGTGCCAACCTGACCCTGCAGAGCTCTCTGTGCTACCCTAAGACTACGTAGCCTCATACTGTGCCAACCTGACCCTGCAGAGCTCTCTGTGCCACACTAAGACTACGTAGCCTCATACTGTGCCAACCTGACCCTGCAGAGCTCTCTGTGCCACCCTAAGACTACGTAGCCTCATACTGTGCCAACCTGACCCTGCAGAGCTCTCTGTGCCACCCTAAGACTACGTAGCCTCATACTGTGCCAACCTGACCCTGCAGAGCTCTCTGTGCTACCCTAAGACTACGTAGCCTCATACTGTGCCAACCTGACCCTGCAGAGCTCTCTGTGCCACACTAAGACTACGTAGCCTCATACTGTGCCAACCTGACCCTGCAGAGCTCTCTGTGCCACCCTAAGACTACGTAGCCTCATACTGTGCCAACCTGACCCTGCAGAGCTGTGCCACACTAAGCCCACGTAGCCTCATACTGTGCCAACCTGACCCTGCAGATCTCTCTGTGCCACCCTAAGACTACGTAGCATTAGCATCCAATCTGAGACCACCATTAACTGCCTGAATAAGGTACGTTAAAAACAACTTTATTGTGTTCTTTTATAAAAAAAAATCGGTTCTCCACCAAACCTGGCGATCAGGCAAGTAGTGTGAACTGCAGGTGTATAAAGGATGATATTTATAAATACTCACTCTGGTGAGAGTTGAGGAGGAAGTATTTATAAATATCATCCTTTATACACCTGCAGTTCACACTACTTGCCTGATCGCCAGGTTTGGTGGAG
This sequence comes from Bufo bufo, assembly GCF_905171765.1. Lineage (NCBI taxonomy): Eukaryota > Metazoa > Chordata > Amphibia > Anura > Bufonidae > Bufo > Bufo bufo. Next base: position 532,789,069 of record NC_053393.1, on the reverse strand, counting down.
AACCGATTTTTTTTTATAAAAGAACACAATAAAGTTGTTTTTAACGTACCTTATTCAGGCAGTTAATAGTTTTCAATAGCAGAACGTCCATTTACTATCAGAAAGCAGTTCACTCCAATCTGTGACCACTGCAGAGGGGGGCGCTCTCATGTAACGGGGTCCTCAGCTTTAGGCGTTGGAGGAATGACTGTAATAAGGAGTCTACTGTTCGCGTCTATACCAGCAAAAACTGGTGGCACTGTTTAGGTGGCAGTGGTCTTATGTTTAGTATATGATGTCAGCTAAATTTAAAATTGTCTAAATTTGCTATTTATGCATGGACGACAGTTCTAGAATACTAGTAATGGTTTCCCTGCATAAATAGCAAACCTTTAATGTTATGTAGGCCTTCGTATTTACTATTTGAATCACTGTAACTTTCGTGCTCCTCATCTGCTAAAAATACTCCTCAAAAATGGTAGGAGGAGTATTTTTACTCTTCCAGAAAAAATGTAGCGCGACCTCTGGCCACCATACAGCGCCTCCGTGCAACCCTGTATTCTCTCCTCCAAGCGATGTCCCTCAATGCAGCAGGTCACATTTTCTTAAAGGGGGTTTCCCATCTCAGACCATGGGGAAGGGGGGGGGGGCATATCGCCAGCCCTAAAAGTGGTGGAGGGTTAACTGCGCATAGAAGTGAATGGGAGCGGTGGCCGCACAAGCGCAGTGCGCTCCCATTCACTTCTATGGGGGGAGCGCTTGGTTGTGGCCACCCATCCCGTTTCCTAGCGATATGCCCCCCATTGTCTCAGATGGGAATACCCCTTTAAAGATTTATACATATAACTGGAGATACGATATGGGCCGGCAGCAAGCGCCAGGCTACAGATTCAGAATAATGCGGGGGGGGGGGGGGGGGGGTTAAACTTTTTTTTTTTTTAGAACCCTTGTCCTACTCACCCTAACAGAGCTCTATCAGGGTGACTAGGACCTCACACTCTCCCTGCTGTCCTGTGCATAGTACACACAGCAGCAGGGAGATTACTATGGCAGCCAGGGCTTCAAGTAGTGTCCTGGCTGCCATGGTAACCCCCCGCGATTACACTGCTGGGGCTCCGATCAGAAGCTGCCACCCTGGGGCCACTGCCACCAATGATTTCATCGTGTGGAGGGGGGGGGCCCCACAATTAATATAATACTTAGAAGAGGGTGAGTAGAAGGGAGGGGCTGTGGCCACTGTGCCACCAATGAATATAGTTAATATGCCTGAATACAAACGTAGCCTGCATGTGCCGGCCATATCCCATACCTGGCCTCTATTACTGCGCGCCATGACCCGCCGCAATTAACCCCTCAGGACCTGAATGGGTCCGGATTCAGTGCGGGTTTTATGCGCTCACGTCACGCATTTCACCCGTGCAGAAAACTCGCTCGTATGCTTTCACACGAGCGAGTATTCCGCGCGGGTGCAATGCGTGATGCGAACACATTGCGCCCGCATGGAATCCGGACCCATTCATTTCAATGGGTCTGTGTACACATGCGTTGGTTGCATCACAGCATGTTCTATATTCTGCAAACTTCACGCAATGCTGGCCCCATAGAAGTGAATGGAGCTGCATGAAAATCGCATAAAAAAACGCATTAAATCGCATTGCACACACGCAATAAAAACTTAACGCGATTGCAGACCAAACTGAATAACTGTTTGTGAAATCGCGCATCCGGACCTAATCCGCACACACTCGTCTGCAAGGGGCCTAAGGGAGCTGGGAGTACCACCTGTCCATGGAGGAGAGGACACAGTAAGGGAGCTGGGAGTACCGCCTGTCCTTGGAGGAGAGGACACAGTAAGGGAGCTGGGAGTACCTCCTGTCCTTGGAGGAGAGCACACAGTAAGGGAGCTGGGAGTACCGCCTGTCCTTGTAGGAGAGGACACAGTAAGGGAGCTGGGAGTACCACCTGTCCTTGGAGGAGAGGACACAGTAAGGGAGCTGGGAGTACCACCTGTCCATGGCGGAGAGGACACAGTAAGGGAGCTGGGAGTACCACCTGTCCATGGCGGAGAGGACACAGTAAGGGAGCTGGGAGTACCACCTGTCCTTGGAGGAGAGGACACAGTAAGGGAGCTGGGAGTACCACCTGTCCTTGGAGGAGAGGACACAGTAAGGGAGCTGGGAGTACCACCTGTCCATGGCGGAGAGGACACAGTAAGGGAGCTGGGAGTACCACCTGTCCATGGCGGAGAGGACACAGTAAGGGAGCTGGAAGTACCACCTGTCCATGGCGGAGAGGACACAGTAAGGGAGCTGGGAGTACCACCTGTCCTTGTAGGAGAGGACACAGTAAGGGAGCTGGGAGTACCACCTGTCCTTGTAGGAGAGGACACAGTAAGGGAGCTGGGAGTATCTCCTGTCCTTGGCGGAGAGGACACAGTAAGGGAGCTGGGAGTACCACCTGTCCTTGTAGGAGAAGGGAGCTGGGAGAACCTCCTGTCCTTGGAGGAGAGGACACAGTAAGGGAGCTGGGAGTACCACCTGTCCTTGTAGGAGAGGACACAGTAAGGGAGCTGGGAGTACCGCCTGTCCTTGGAGGAGAGGACACAGTAAGGGAGCTGGGAGTACCGCCTGTCCTTGTAGGAGAGGACACAGTAAGGGAGCTGGGAGTACCTCCTGTCCTTGTAGGAGAGGACACAGTAAGGGAGCTGGGAGTACCGCCTGTCCTTGTAGGAGAGGACACAGTAAGGGAGCTGGGAGTACCTCCTGTCCTTGTAGGAGAGGACACAGTAAGGAAGCTGGGAGTACCACCTGTCCTTGTAGGAGAGGACACAGTAAGGGAGCTGGGAGTACCTCCTGTCCTTGTAGGAGAGGACACAGTAAGGGAGCTGGGAGTACCTCCTGTCCTTGTAGGAGAGGACACAGTAAGGAAGCTGGGAGTACCGCCTGTCCTTGTAGGAGAGGACACAGTAAGGAAGCTGGGAGTACCGCCTGTCCTTGTAGGAGAGGACAAAGTAAGGGAGCTGGGAGTACCGCCTGTCCTTGTAGGAGAGGACACAGTAAGGGAGCTGGGAGTACCACCTGTCCTTGTAGGAGAGGACACCGTAAGGGAGCTGGGAGTACCGCCTGTCCTTGTAGGAGAGGACACAGTAAGGGAGCTGGGAGTACCTCCTGTCCTTGTAGGAGAGGACACAGTAAAAGAGCTGGGAGTACCTCCTGTCCTTGTAGGAGAGGAGACAGTAAGGGAGCTCGGAGTACCTCCTGTCCTTGTAGGAGAGGACACAGTAAGGGAGCTGGGAGTACCGCCTGTCCTTGTAGGAGAGGACACAGTAAGGGAGCTGGGAGTACCGCCTGTCCTTGTAGGAGAGGACACAGTAAGGGAGCTGGGAGTACCGCCTGTCCTTGTAGGAGAGGACACAGTAAGGGAGCTGGGAGTACCGCCTGTCCTTGTAGGAGAGGACACAGTAAGGGAGCTGGGAGTACCACCTGTCCTTGTAGGAGAGGACACAGTAAGGGAGCTGGGAGTACCACCTGTCCTTGTAGGAGAGGACACCGTAAGGGAGCTGGGAGTACCTCCTGTCCTTGTAGGAGAGGACACAGTAAGGGAGCTGGGAGTACCGCCTGTCCTTGTAGGAGAGGACACAGTAAGGGAGCTGGGAGTACCGCCTGTCCTTGTAGGAGAGGACACAGTAAGGGAGCTGGGAGTACCACCTGTCCTTGTAGGAGAGGACACAGTAAGGGAGCTGGGAGTACCACCTGTCCTTGTAGGAGAGGACACCGTAAGGGAGCTGGGAGTACCTCCTGTCCTTGTAGGAGAGGACACAGTAAGGGAGCTGGGAGTACCTCCTGTCCTTGTAGGAGAGGACACAGTAAGGGAGCTGGGAGTAACACCTGTCCTTGTAGGAGAGGACACAGTAAGGGAGCTGGGAGTACCACCTGTTCTTGCGGAACTCCAGCCCCAGCAAATGTAATACTTTTTTTTAACTGGAAACAGGTGAAAAAGTAGAGGAAAAAAAAAACAACGACACCAAACAGGGGCTATCATTTCTACAGACAGCGCACGGACTGCCATACCTGCGCACGCCTCATCATAATTTAGAAGCAGACTACGGAAGCGCACGGAGGGACAACTAAGGCGACTTTCACATCGCCGTTTTTTTTATTCAGGTTTTAAGATCCGGCAATTTGCAGAACGGCACGGACAGCCATTGATATAACTGCCCATTATTGTCCGCAAAACGGACAAGAATAGGACAGGTTATATTTTTTTGGCGGCCCACGGAACGGAGCCACGGATGCGGACAGCACACAGAGCGCTGTCCGCATCTTTCGCGGCCCCATTGAAGAGAATGGGTCCGCATCCAAGCCGCAAAAACTGCGGCTCGGATGCGGACCAGAACAACGGTCGTGTGCATGAGGCCTAAAACGGATGTTTCATACTACATCGCTATGCATCCGCTCCGTTGGTATGTGGTTGTATGAAATCGAAACAAATCGGGTCCGGCATTAAAATCTTTGTAAGTCGATGTGGTAACGAAAAAAATAAATAAAATAAAATAAACGTATCTGCCACCACTGACTTACTGACTTCATTTTCATGTCAAATCTGGTTCGTTCGATTTTTGCAGACCGGACGCAAAAACCGCAGCTTGCTGGTTTTCACGGACCATCGATAGGAGATGCTCTGGAAACTAACATGTGGAATACGGAGGAGACACTGCGCGCAGAAAAACAGACACGGACCAAACACGGACCCTTCACGGATGAAACAGTCTAGTGACAGATGTGATGGCGGACACAGAGTACCGCCTGTCCTTGGAGGAGCTGATACAGTGTCCTCGGGGACAGCAGAGCTGGGGAGCTGGGAGTACCACCTGTCCCTGGAGATTTCAGGGGGGCGCTGGGAGTACCAACCTTGTGTACTCCATTATAAATCAATTACGGACTACTTTCAGCTGGATTTGACAGGACTATCACCACCACCATCTCCTTAATGGCTTTCAATGAGAGTACCTACCTTGTGTAAGGCAATGTACTCAGTTAGGAATAATCCACGGACTACTTTCAGCTGGATGTGACAGGACTACCACCACCACCCTCCTCCTCCTCAGTACCACCTGTCCCTGGAGATTAACATTTCATTGGTTGCTAGGAGTACCCCCCTTGTGTGAAAGGCAGTGTAAACAGTTCTGTATAAGATAAGGACTACTACCACCACCATCCTCCTGAGCGCCTGTCTCTGCAGGACCACTCTCCACCAGTCAGCACAGGTATGACCCCACACACAAGGGCAGGCTCAGGGTCAACAGCGAAATGCGCCCATAGGAGCCCTGTCACAGGACAGACGCTGCGTCTTCCCGCCTGCGGCTCCCCCCCCCGTCCACCTGTCCGCTCGCCGCTCCGGGGGCCCTCCTGTCACCCCGTCCCCTGCACTGGGCACATACCTTGGCAGCCATGCTGTGCAGAACTCACACACTTCCCATCAGCCGCTTCCCCGACACGTCACAGCGGCTCCGCCCCCTCTGGGTGGGCTGCGCGAGCCGATTGGCTCTTGGCCTTTCCCGCCTTCTGTGCTGTCACGTGATCAGGCGTCCTTAGTTTAGAGGTGAAGTGTGAGGAATGCGGTGAGGAGGCCGCCGTGTGTGTACAGTGCCCGGGTCACCTGTGACTGGAGGGGTGGGAGAGCACTGTCATGGAGATGACAGGAGGTGTGGGACAATGTATTCCACAATGCCCCCACCACATCATACCCAAAAATCCGTAAACTGTAACCACAGTATTATGCAGGTCATGGAATTCCACACGTTTCTTTAATTTCTCCCACTCAATCCAATGACCACTAGCCTCTGCACCCCCAAAAATACCTAAAAACACATAAATGTAGACCAGGTGGGTATATAAGGTGCGGTGAGCTGTCTCGGTGGGTATATAAGGTGCGGTGAGCTGTCTCTGTGGGTATATAAGGTGTGGTGAGCTGTCTCGATGGGTATATAAGGTGCGGTGAGCTGTCTCGGTGGGTATATAAGGTGCGGTGAGCTGTCTCGGTGGGTATATAAGGTGCTGTGAGCTGTCTCGGTGGGTATATAAGGTGTGGTGAGCTGTCTCTGTGGGTATATAAGGTGTGGTGATCTGTCTCGGTGGATATATAAGGTGTGCTGAGCTGGCTCGGTGGGTATATAAGGTTTGGTGAGCTGTCTCGGTGGGTATATAAGGTGTGGTGAGCTGGCTCGGTGGGTATATAAGGTTTGGTGAGCTGTCTCGGTGGGTATATAAGGTGTGGTGAGCTGTCTCGTGGGTATATAAGGTGCGGTGAGCTGTCTCGGTGGGTATATAAGGTGTGCTGAGCTGTCTCGGTGGGTATATAAGGTGTGCTGAGCTGTCTCGGTGGGTATATAAGGTGTGGTGAGCTGTCTCGGTGGGTATATAAGGTGTGGTGAGCTGTCTCGGTGGGTATATAAGGTGTGGTGAGCTGTCTCGGTGGGTATATAAGGTGCGGTGAGCTGTCTCGGTGGGTATATAAGGTGTGGTGAGCTGGCTCGTGGGTATATAAGGTGCGGTGAGCTGTCTCTGTGGGTATATAAGGTGTGGTGAGCTGTCTCGGTGGGTATATAAGGTGCGGTGAGCTGGCTCGGTGGGTATATAAGGTGTGCTGAGCTGTCTCGGTGGGTATATAAGGTGTGGTGAGCTGTCTCGGTGGATATATAAGGTGTAGTGAGCTGGCTCGGTGGGTATATAAGGTGTGCTGAGCTGGCTCGGTGGGTATATAAGGTGTGCTGAGCTGTCTCGGTGAGTATATAAGGTGTGAGCTGTTTCGGTGGGTATATAAGGTGCGGTGAGCTGTTTCGGTGGGTATATAAGGTGCGGTGAGCTGTCTCGGTGGGTATATAAGGTGTGGTGAGCTGGCTCGGTGGGTTTATAAGGTGTGGTGAGCTGGCTCGGTGGGTATATAAGGTGCGGTGAGCTGGCTTAGTGGGTATATAAGATGTGTTGAGCTGTCTCGGAGGGTATATAAGGTGTGGTGAGCTGGCTCGGTGGGTATATAAGGTGTGTTATAGGCTGTCTGAACCCTTATCCCTCTTTGCTGTCATGAGTAAAAGGGACGAGTTGTAAAAAGGTCCGATTATTGGTTTCAGGCCCCGGGTGTCGGTATTTCTGACACTGCGCATTGTGAACTGTTCTCGTGCTGCTGTGGTGAGCAGACAAATGGCGCCATTGTGAATAAACGATGTAGAAACTGCGGAGCACCCCGTGCCATTGATGTGAGAGGTGAACATCGGCTATGAAGGTGCCGGAGGACGCCCTACAGTGGAGCAACCAGTCGTGTGTCTAACACAACAGTTCACTGAACCCTACTGTGTATGGGGCCCCGGAGCGGACGGGCGGTCACTGCACCTCTGATAATGGAGCTGCATCAACAGACAAGGCTTCAATATTCCCGGCCGTATCGGAATCTGACCTTCGCTGATTGGTAAAGGGTTGTCTTCTCCGATGAGTCACATTTTCTGCTTCATGGAACGGATGGACGTTGGCGTGTCAGGGGAGAAACATCAGAGAACAAACACCCTGCAACCATTCCTGGAGGAGCAGAAGCTGGTGGTGGAGGCAGAGTTATGGTCTGGAGGAGGTTTTCCTGCCATTTTCTGGGCTCACTCATCTCCACCTATTTGGGTATGACTCCATCCTTGCAGATCACGTACACCCATACATGCTGATCGTCTTCCCTGGGGCAGATAGGATCTTCCAGCAAGACAATGCGATATGTCACACTGCTAGAAATATCTGACATTGGTTGGAAAAGCATGACCAAGACTTCCAAGTACAACCCTGACCTCCTAATTCCCGAGATGTGAACCCAACTGATCAGTTGCGGGACCACCTTGATGGTCGTGTTCGCTCTATGGTCCCCCCACGCACCCTCCAGCAGCTGTGGGATGCATAGCTCCAGATACCTGGGACAACCTCCCAGGACCTTATGGAGTCACTCCGGCCTGTCTAGCTGCTGTCCGTGCTGCACACGGCCCTTACTTTGGATATTACCTGCTGGTCAGAATAACGGGACTCAACCTTGTAAATGTAGAGACCATAGCACCCCTAAAAATGGCAAATAACATTCCCACAAATGAAGACCATAGGGCCACCCCTAAGTGCCAAACACAACACCCCATGAATGTAAACCTGTCCTAGCAACACTCTTGAAACTTTATGCCAAGTCTTCAATACTATATTTGTTTTGTCCTAGTGCCCAGGTACGCCACACTGTGTTATTAATAGTGCCACACAGTGCACAAATAGTGCAAGCCTGTGCTGATATGAAAATTGCTGTATACTGCCCATATAAATAGTGTGATACAGTGACCTAGGTCAGACATGGGCACAGGAGTGGTCCTAGACAAGACATCACCCAGTACACTGCACTCTACTGCCCCCGCTCTCATGTCACACCTCTTCTTGCCTGTGACTTGTACTGTCTGCAGCCTGATGAATGGAGGTGGGCGTAATTATGTCAGGATAGGTAGGCCAAAATCAGAGGTTCACTTAGACTACAAGCTAAAAAAAAAAACTTAGCGGATCATTTACTAACCAAAAATACGCCTATATTAAGTGTATTTCTGGCACAGAAAGGTTCTTTGCACCACAATCTGCGACTTTTCTCCGCTCACACCAGTTCCAAAAAAAGTGGGTGGGAAAGGGGGCAAGCACGGCCACCGCTGCTGGATTGCAGGGTGGTCGTAACCATGGAAACGAGCAGTATATAATGTGATGGAAAAATGAATCAAGCCAACAAAGAAGGCAATATGGACAATCACAATACATGGGACCGAACCCAAATTTGGGAAATGTTTTTTTTTACAGTAGAAATTGATTTGTGAAGTTATTATGCGAAGTCTCGCGAGACTTCGCGAAGTAATAACTTCGGCTCATCGGAGCCAATCCATTCTAATACTGTACGGAGCTCCTGCTCCGTACAGTATTAGAACGAAGTTTTATGCGAATCGACTTCAGATGTTTCATCCGAAATCGATTCGCTCATCCCTACACATGACCGTTAGATGTTTTGATGTACGCAAATTGCGGATCTGCAAAACCTGGATACTGGCCGTGTGCATTACGCATTTTGAGGATCAAAACGTCCAGCCCCTAATAGGACACAAGATGCACACAGGGTCATTTCCAATTTTGCAGCCCCATTGAAGCGAATGGTTCCACGAGCCGCAAAAAAACCAGAACGGACACGGAAAAAAAAAAAAGTTTATGTGCATGAACCCTTAGTGTGGGTTTCTTCCCACAATCCAAAGACATACTGATAAGGAATTTAGATTGTGAGCCCCACTGGGGACAGCAAATGATGACAATGTCTGTCAAGTGCAACTAAAAATGCTGGTGTTATATTAACCCTTTAATGACTGGGCAATTTTCAATTTTTTTCAGTTTCGTTTTATACTCTCTGCCTTCCCAAAGCCATAACTTTTTTTTTTTTTTTGCGGGACAAGTTGTGCTTTATAATGGCGCCATTTAATATTGCATGTGATGTAGTGGGAAACTGGAAAAAAATTCCAAATGCCGGGTCAGTACGATTAGAATCACACCAGATATATATACACTGCTCAAAAAAATAAAGGGAACACAAAAATAACACATCCTATATCTGAATTAATTAAATATTCTTCTGAAATACTTTGTTCTTTACATAGTTGAATGTGCGGACAACAAAATCACACAAAAATAAAAAAATGGAAATCAAATTTTTCAACCCATGGAGGTCTGGATTTGGAGTCACCCTCAAAATTAAAGTGGAAAAACACACTACAGGCTGATCCAACTTTGATGTAATGTCCTTAAAACAAGTCAAAATGAGGCTCAGTAGTGTGTGTGGCCTCCACGTGCCTGTATGACCTCCCTACAACGCCTGTGCATGCTCCTGATGAGGTGGCGGACTTGAGGGATCTCTTCCCAGACCTGGACTAAAGCATCTGCCAACTCCTGGACAGTCTGTGGTGCAACGTGACGTTGGTGGATAGAGCGAGACATGATGTCCCAGATGTGCTCAATTGGATTCAGGTCTGGGGAACGGGCGGGCCAGTCCATAGCATCAATACCTTCGTCTTGCAGGAACTGCTGACACACTCCAGCCACATGAGGTCTAGCATTGTCTTGCATTAGGAGGAACCCAGGGCCAACCGCACCAGCATATGGTCTCACAAGGGGTCTGAGGATCTCATCTCGGTACCTAATGGCAGTCAGGCTACCTCTGGCGAGCACATGGAGGGCTGTGCGATCTAAAGAAATGCCACCCACACCATTACTGACCCAATGCCAAACCGGTCATGCTGGAGGATGTTGCAGGCAACAGAACGTTCTCCACGGTGTCTCCAGACTCTGTCACGTCTGTCACATGTGCTCAGTGTGAACCTGCTTTCATCTGTGAAGAGCACAGGGCGCCAGTGGCGAATTTGCCAATATTGGTGTTCTCTGGAAAATGCCAAACGTCCTGCACGGTGTTGGGCTGTAAGCACAACCCCCACCTGTGGACGTCAGGCCCTCATATCACCCTCATGGAGTCTGTTTCTGACCGTTTGAGCAGACACATGCACATTTGTGGCCTGCTGGAGGTCATTTTGCAGGGCTCTGGCAGTGCTCCTCCTGTTCCTCCTTGCACAAAGGCGGAGGTAGCGGTCCTGCTGCTGGGTTGTTGCCCTCCTACGGCCTCCTCCACGTCTCCTGATGTACTGGCCTGTCTCCTGGTAGCGCCTCCATGCTCTGGACACTACGCTGACAGACACAGCAAACCTTCTTGCCACAGCTCGCATTGATGTGCCATCCTGGATAAGCTGCACTACCTGAGCCACTTGTGTGGGTTGTAGACTCCGTCTCATGCTACCACTAGAGTGAAAGCACCGCCAGCATTCAAAAGTGACCAAAACATCAGCCAGGAAGCATAGGAACTGAGAAGTGTTCTGTGGTCACCACCTGCAGAACCACTCCTTTATTGGGGGTGTCTTGCTAATTGCTTATAATTTCCACCTGTTGTCTATCCCATTTGCACAACAGTATGTGAAATTGATTGTCACTCAGTGTTGCTTCCTAAGTGGACAGTTTGATTTCACAGAAGTGTGATTGACTTGGAGTTACATTGTGTCGTTTAAGTGTTCCCTTTATTTTTTTGAGCAATGTAGTTTTTCTTGTGTTTTAACACTGAAAAAAAAAAACTTTTTTTATTTGCATCATCAAATTATGACCTTTGTTGAAGCGACCAAAAAAGGTGAATCTGCCATCTTTACTTTTATTCTGTTTGTCATATGGGATAAGTATTTTTATATTTTGATAGTACGGGCGTTTTCCCACACGGTAATGCCCATGATATTTATTTTTTTAATTGTATATGTATTTTTATTTTGGGGTGATTTGAATTTGTATTTTAAATATTTTTAAAAAGGTTTTCTTTTTTAACTTTTTAATAGTTCCTTAGGGAACTTAAACAAGCAATCAATAGATTGCTTCTCTTATAGACCTCAATGCATCAGCATTGGAGTCTATAGGGATTACACTATGTTTCACAGGCGGGGGCCCATAGGAACCTATGTGCGGCATCCTCTTACCATTCAGGAGGAACGACTGCTGCACGCACACTCCGGCTCCCCCGATCCTCGCTAGCGGGAGCCGGTGCATGGCATGACCAGTGCATCTGAGAGGTTAAATGTGTGCAATGAACATTATCGTCGATTGCATATATTAGTCCCAGATGCCTGCTGTTTAAAACGCGAGCGCAGCGGGCACCATCTTTAAACCTCCGCTGTAATTTTATGTTGGGGCGGTGGGAAGGGGTTAATGTGGCCCATGAAAGGCAGAGATTGGAATAAAAACAGGCTGGGTTGACATCACACTTTCACCATCCGTTTAGCGTATACAAAAAACGTACACGTAAGGGTACATTTTTGCTAGCCATTTAATGGATACATTATAAAAAAAAAAGTATAAAAAAGCGTGGGGCTAGAGGGACGGCCATACTTGATTTAGTACTAACCAATAGACCTGACAGAACAACAGATGTGCAGGTCGGGGGACACCTGGGAATTGTCATTCAAAAGAGTATTTCTTCAGGGAGGAACAAAAATAGCAAACTTCAGAAAAGCTAAATTTAACCAACTAAGAGAGGTCATAGGCCTAACTAACTGGGACAAAATCCTCAAAAATAGAAATACAGCCACAAAATGAAATTTTTTTTTTTGAGAGGTACTGTCACGGACGTTCCCGCGACAGGTGGCAGGAGATCGGTGAGACTGGCAACACGTGGTTTGATCTGACATGTTTTCCGTTTGGATCAAATGACATCGGTGCTTGAAAATCTGATGTGGTCTTATTAGACCGAAAATCCCTGTAGGGGTCTCTAACTGATATTTTAACACAAAAAAACGTATCTTTATTTTTACCACTAAAAGACTTACACACACAAAAAGACTATTTAAAATTGTCAGGGTCCGATCAGGTGATGATAGGCGATTTTTTATGGACACTAATAACTCTTAGTAGTCTTGTAAATGTTCCTTTGTGTCTATTGGGTGCACTATTTGGGGCACATTCCAGTCCGTCCTTATAAAGGGACCTATTTTGTACTGTATTTTGTGGGATACTTATGACCGGTCCACATCAACAACCTTTGTATTTAGGTTGTCAATCTGGTCTGTTTGAGAGTAATGAGTAACACATTCCCCGTGTATTACAATGTATCAATGCGTGCGAGCACCAAATAAATCTGTCTCCTATGGTACCTAATAAAGGGTTCCATTCATGGCAGCCTGAGCTCTCTACTGGGTGCTCCACTGCAACACGGTAAGCTTCTAGCTACTGTTACTTTACTAACCACTCACTAGAACTGCGCTGTATATGGTTGGATTGGACTCGGTCAACTCCCTTACTCACTCTATGATATGTATCAGTGTGCCGCTAATACTGCTCCCTTCACTTCTCACTGTCCCTGTTTAAAAACTTGCACGCTACACTAATACACCCCTCCCGACATGTTTCGCCACTATGTGGCTTCGTCAGGGGAAGTGGGGTATAGGTTTCTGGTGCTTGCCACTCCTTCTTTCCCCAGGTGTAGCTATTATGGTCATTTAATCTTCTCTATTTATTGTTGTTTCTCCCACTATGGTATGTGGTTTATAGATTATGTTTGAGTTGTGGATCGCTTGTGCGTGGATCTCAGCTGAGTTCCTGGTGCTGCCATAGCCACTTGAAGTTAAGTGTTTTCTTTCCCTTTTGTATTTTGTTTGGGTTATTTTGTGTGTTGCATTGTGGACTACCAAAATAACTTTTGCAACAATTTTTTACGTGACACATAGGGATTTATAATTTATTTTTTTGTCGTTTTTTGGGGGGGAAACTGTAGAAAACATTTTTTTATTTTTTCAAACTATAGCTCCTTTATTCTTTAAAGGGACACTCCTCGCCCCAACTGCCGTTTGAAGCGCCGCCCAGCTCATCAATATTCACTTCCGCACTAATCATATCGCGCCTGCGCACTAATTAACCCCTTTTGAGATGTAACAGAGCAGCGCTCTGGAGCGCTGCTATGAACTGTGCCCGGCGCATGCGCATAAAGCAGAGGCTGCATCGGCCTCTGAGATGCAGACTGTGCGCAGGCGCGATGTGATCCCGGCCAGTGAGGGTGCCGGGCGCATGCGCTGAAGATGAGCCGGAGGCCGATGCCCATAGGATTGTATTGGGCATGCGCCGGATCTTGTGTCGGGGACACTAGCAGCCGCCCAGCGAAGTGAATATTGATGAGCTGGGCGGCGCTTCAAACGGCAGCTGTGGCGAGGCTGGCTGGGCGCAAGTGGAGGTGAAACGCCGCCCCTTGGGCAGATTGAAGACGATTCAAGCAGGTTATAAAACTTCATTTTACTGTATTTATAAGGTGGACAGGGGGGATACTTAGATGATTCTAATACACTTTATAAGACCTGTACTGTCATATATATACCTAAATATGCTTATTGGGCCTGTCAGTGTCCCTTTAAATATGCAAATTGACACTAAAATAAATTATTATAATTAGTTCCCTATTTTGTGTAGGCCGTTTTGTTTTATAATAGGTATAGTTTCACGTGAATTGGGTGGTAATAGTGACGGTTTTGGTTGGTGTGGGTGTTTTTTCTTTTATTTTGCACCTTTTCCTTTTTATTTTTAGCTTTTATTAGTATTTTATTAATATTTTATTTGTATTATTTTTTATAATTGGTTTATTATATTTTGCCACATAATATGTCCCCCAAGAGGTCATAAAAAGACTGTTGGGAGACAATGAACACTCTATTAATTAGCACTTTTTCCTTTATATTTTCTTAATTTTCTTTTTTTATTTTATTTGTATTTTTTATTTGTATTTTTTTAGGATTTTCTATTATTTTTTTAAAATATATTTTTGCCACATAAAATGTTCTCTAAAGGGTCATAAAAAGTCTGTTGGGGGGACAGTGAACACTTTTATTTTGCACTTTTTCCTAAACTATAATATATTTATTTTTTTTAAGTTGTATTTTATTATATTTTTTATTTGGTTTTCAATAAAAAAAAATAAAAAATCTAACTTTTATATATATTTGAGACAAAAAACTGTGAATCAACTATTTTTATTTTATTTTTTTTGTCGTTTAGGTCGTAAATATTTTTTTATTTTAAAAGTTAGGGTGTACCTACCAAAAGGGCAGACTGCACTACTGGCTGTTGTGTTTGGGGCGAGAGGTGCCCTGGCACTTACCGTAACTGGTTTCATTGTGTGCTCGCTGCTAACAGATTTTTACAGCTCCCATTGCTTTGCTTGCAGGAGAGCCATATCTCTTTAGCCCCCCCCTAGAGGTGGCTGCACGTAGCCAGAATTTAATCGTTTAACGCTATTAATGTGTTAAGAGAAGCAGGACACAGGGCTGGGCACAGAGTGGGGTTCATGTCTTACACAGAAAGCACTAAGAAATGTGTTCCCTAAAAATGTGTCGTAGGTTAAATAAAGTTTGACCTGTTGAATTGTAGATTTCTCATCTCCTAACAGAAAGGGGTTATGTGCACTAAATGAACCCTTACAACATAGGGGACCCGTAATTAGCTATTTTGGGGGGGGGGGCGGCCCGCTCCGAAACCACCCTACCTAATTATAATTTGGGTAATTATTATATGGTGCTTAGTGAAATTAATTCAGACCCTGGACTCTCAGAGCTACCGCCACTCACCACAGTAGGAGGTTAGGAGATTCGCCCATTGATTACCCATATATATTATCTAATAAATATCTTTACTTATCTCATAATGGACAAAGAATGAGTTATTTAAAGAGCCTCTGTCAGCATGATCAACCCTATTAAACCAGGCGTACTCCTGTAGGGTTCATCATGCTGATTAAAACAATACCTTTGTTTTGTCTGTTTGCTTAACAGCTGCAGAGATATCTGTGTTTTATTCATATGCAAATGAGCAGGCTGGAGCACCAAGGGGTGGGGCTGAATCCTTTGAGCACTGCTTTGTAACACCCCCACCACCTCCCCTTGATTGAGAAGGTTGGACATCAGCATGCTGAGTGCAGAGCTGTGTCCTAGAGCTGTCGCCTAGCATGTACATACCATATGCACTTCTTACTGTACTGCATTGAGATCTGCTCAGAAAGCTTATCTACATATTACTGCCTTATTTACCAGCACAATATATCATTATAAATACACCAGTAATATGTTTTAGCTTTTAATAGAAAACTAGCTTTTTCTACATGGTAGTCCTATAGCTTAGTAGTAAGTGCTTGCTTTTGAATCCAGAAATCCCAGGTTTGAAACTTGGGAGAGACTTTTTGTTTTGTTTTTCTTCTGATATTTTTTTTTCTTCCACATTTAACATATAATTAAAGTATATATCCTTATCATATTGAGAATAATGTTTTTATGCTTAAAAAGCTAATACATTTTGCTGGTTTCTTTATAATCATATATTGTGTCTATGAATAAACCAGTAATAGGTTTTAGGTTTCTAAGCAAAAAAAATAATAATAATACACTATTCTCTATATAGTAAGACCTTTTATTATAATGTGATTATAGATATTATTTATTATAGTATAGCCTTTTATTACATGTTAAATGAGAGAGAAAACAAAAGCAGAAAAAATATATAGTCCATATACTGTAAGTCTCTCTTGGGATTTGAACTTAAAATCTCTATAAACAAGACTGTTCACTTATCACTAAGCTCCAGCCTTTTCTCTTAGAGTTGGCTGGTTTTTCTATGCTTAAAAGCTAACACATCTTACTGGTGTCTATGATCATATATTGTGCTGGTGAATAAAGAAGTAATATTAGCTTTCTGAGCAGATCTTAGTGTACAGTAAGCAGTGTATATAATATGTACATGCTACATATCTGAGGGGGGAGCGTGCAGATCACAGGGGATGATACAAAGCAGTGCGCAAAGTATTCAGCCCCGTCCCTTGGTGCTCCAACCTACTAATTTGCATATGAATAAAACAAAGATATATAAAGCTATCGTTTTAATCAACATGATGAGCCGTACCAGGCAGTATGCCTGGTTTAATAGGGTTGATCTTGTTGACAGAGTTATTTTTATTTTATGGAGAAATGCTCTTAAAGGGCTTTTTAATGTCTCTTATATTCATGGTCTAGGCCGGTGGTGGCGAACCTGTGGCGTGGATGCCAGAGGTGGCACTCAGGGCCCTCTCTGTGGGCACCCACGCCCTTGAAATAGTCTAAGGTGTACCAATATGCCTTAGACTTTTCCTGCCATTCATCAGTGCAGGGCACACTGTGAACAGCACAGGCAGAGCATTGAATGCTGGCAGGCTATTATAGCTAAATGATAAAATACATGGAACATATACTGTATTGCACTGTAATATTCAGGTTAAATTGCCATATTGACATTTTGCAATAAATATGTGGGTTTTAGGTTACAGTTTGGGCGCTCAGTCTGTACAAGGTTCGCCATCACTGGTCTAGGCCATCAACGTTTCATCAGTGGGGGCTATTGTGAATACTTTCACTAATCGGTCGATTGAGGGGACCAGTGAGAGCCTTGTGTATTTTATTGTTCGCACAGGCACAGTGCTGTTCATGTGGTTGTGGATCACCTGGTAATGCAGCTCAGTCCTAAAGTATTCCTGCTTTATGACATAACAATACGTTACAGAGCACTGGTATTTAACACTCTGTGCTGTCATAGTATGTCACAGCGATGGCATAGGCTCAGTAACTGGACCCACATCATGGCTTCTGGTGCCGGTTGTATTATACAACAGGCATTCAGCTCTCACTGTTGGGATCGGCAACCTCTGTCCTCCTTTCAGCACCATGCAAAGGCAATTATGGGCTGCCGAGTACTTGGCATTGCAGCAGGGCTTTCTGAAGGGCCCCAGGCCAGCCATGTCCTAACCAGAATAACACCCTTAGGGTTTAGACCAAAGCCAAACCAGGCGGTATGGTGGCTCAGTGGTTAGCACTGTTGCCTTGTAGCAATGGGGTCCTGGTTTTGAATTTGACCAAGGACAACATCTGCTTGGAGTTTGTATGTTCTCCCCGTGTTTGTGCGGGTTTCCTCCGGGTTCTCCGGTTTCCTCCCACACTCCAAAGACATACTGATATCGTGAGCCTCACTGGGGGGCAGTGTGATGCTAATGTATGTAAAGCGCTGCGGAATAAAATAGCGCTATATAAGTGAGTATAATAAAAAAATAATAATGTTTGGTTGGGACAGTGGGTCCACATTTGCTGATCCGTAATACCCTGCCCCTGTAATCCTCTGTTCACATGTGCATTGTTTTTTCTATTTATAGCGAAAACCATGATGCAGTGCCTGATAACCATAAATATAGTCAAGTAGGTGCCACCCAGGTGTCCATCATTTTGACAAATCAAAAATAAAATAAATGCTATGGCCTATGTTATCAATGTATTTTGCTCTCAAATTGTGTGTTACTCGTTATGGGACACATGTATTAAGGGGGTTATCCAACCCCTATAATGACCACCCCAATGCCCGGGCCCCTCGTATACATTATACTTACCTGCTTCCTGGCACCCACGATGCTAGGGAGATGCAGCTGCCGTGCAGGGATCTGGAGTGACCCGGATGCCTAGGAGCAGGTAAGTATAATATATCGGAGGAGCCCGGGCATTGGGCGGTCATTATAGGGGTTGGATAACCCCTTTAATCATTTGCACCCGAAATTAGAGCTGTTAGCGCCATGCAGCTTGATTTGTCAAAAGTAAAGGAAAAGTGGACATTGCCTGATACTTGGCCAGAATTTATACACATTTATGACTTGTGACTTTTTTCACCTTAAAGGACTTCTGTCACTCCACTAAACTCTTTTTTTTTTTGTCTCCTTAAAATCCTTATGCTGCGATTTCTCAATATATAGGGCTATTACTCAGTTTGGTTCAGTAGTTATATAAAAAAACAGACTTTTATAATATGCAAATTACCTCTCTAGCAGCAGGTAGGGCGGCTACCTGCTGCTAGCAGCCGCATCCTCCATTCATAATGACGCCCCCTCCTCATGTTGATTGACAGGGCCAGCGGACGCGCTCGTTCTCTGACTGACCCTGTCTGCGTTTTAAATCTCGCACCGGTTTTCAGTTGGCGCAGGCGCACTGAGTGGAGGACTCTCGCTCGGCCGCTCCATCCTCAGTGAGCCTGCGCCGGGTGTACATGTGACATCATCGGCGCAGGCGCACTGAGGATGGAGCGGCCGAGCGAGCGTCCTCCACTGAGTGCGCCTGTGTCTCCATATTCTGAAAGCCATAGTTTTTTTAATTTTTTGGACTGTCTTATGTAGGGTCTCATTTTTTTTGGTATGAGATGACAATTTGATTAGTACTATTTTGGGGTGCATATGACTTTTTGATCACTTGGTATTACACTTTTTGTGATGTAAGGTCACAAAAAATGTCTTTTTTTACACCGTTCTTTTTTTTTTTTTTACGATGTTCACCTGAGGGTTTAGGTCATGTGATATTTTTATACGAGAGGTTCTTACGGACGTGGCAATACCTAATGTGTATACTTTTTATTATTTATTTAAGTTTTACACAATAACAGCATTTTTGAAAAAAAAAAAATCATGTTTTAGTGTCTCCATATTCTGAGAGCCATAGTTTTTTTTATTTTTTGGGCGATTGTCCTATGTAGGGTCTCATTTTTTGCGGGATGAGATGTCGGTTTGATTGGCACTATTTTGGGGTGCATATGACATTTTGATTGCTTGCCATTACACTTTTTGTGATGTAAAGTGACAAAAATTTATTTTTTTTACACCGTTTTTATTTTTTATTTTTACGGTGTTCACCCGAGGGGTTAGGTCATGTGGTATTTTTATAGATCAGGTTGTTACGGACGCGGAGATACCCTAAAAGCATTTTTGAAACAAAAAAAAATCATGTTTTAGTGTCTCCTTAGTCTGAGAGCCATAGTTTTTTTATATTTTGGGCGATTGTCTTGTCTTAGGTAGGGGCTGTGATATGTTTATAGAGCAGGTCGTTACAGACGTGGGAATACCTAATATGTCAACTTTTTTTTATTTATTTAAGTTTTACACAATATCATTTTTAAAACAAAAATAAAAAATCCTGTTTTAGTGTCTCCATAGTCTGAAAGCCATATATATATATTTTTTTCTGCCGATTGTCTTAGGTAGGGTATCATTTATGCGGGATGAGATGACTGTTTGATTGGCACTATTTTGGGGTGCATATGACTTTTTGATCGCTTGCTATAACACTTTTTGTGATGTAAGGTGACAAAAAAATGGCTTTTTTGACAGTTTTTATTTTATCTTTTTTTAAACTTTCAAGTTTTATTGATTTTTCAGCATAAGAAAATCAGACAGTAAATATGTCACTTGCATAAGCCAGAACAATGTTAAGATTTGCAAAGTACAACTTTAACATTCATATTGTGATGTTACATAGTTAATCCAACATAAGAATATCAGATAATAAATGTCACTTGTATTAGGCCTCTTTCACACTTGCGTTGTCCGGATCCGGCGTGTACTCCATTTGCCGGAATTACACGCCGGATCCGGAAAAACGCAAGTGTACTGAAAGCATTTGAAGACGGATCCGTCTTCAAAATGCGTTCAGTGTTACTATGGCACCCAGGACGCTATTAAAGTCCTGGTTGCCATAGTAGTAGTGGGGAGCGGGGGAGCAGTAAACTTACCGTCCGTGCGGCTCCCGGGGCGCTCCAGAATGACGTCAGGGCGCCCCATGCGCATGGATGACGTGATCCATGTGATCACGTCACCCATGCGCGTGGGGCGCCCTGACGTCACTCTGAAGCGCCCCGGGAGCCGCACGGACGGTAAGTATACTGCTCCCCCACTCCCCACTACACTTTACCATGGCTGCCAGGACTTTAGCGTCTTGGCAGCCATGGTAACCATTCAGAAAAAGCTAAACTTCGGATCCGGCAATGCGCCGAAACGACGTTTAGCTTAAGGCCGGATCCGGATTAATGCCTTTCAATGGGCATTAATTCCGGATCCGGCCTTGCGGCAAGTGTTCAGGATTTTTGGCCGGAGCAAAAAGCGCAGCATGCTGCGGTATTTTCTCCGGCCAAAAAACGTTCCGGTCCGGAACTGAAGACATCCTGATGCATCCTGAACGGATTTCTCTCCATTCAGAATGCATGGGGATAATCCTGATTAGGATTCTTCCGGCATAGAGCCCCGACGACGGAACTCTATGCCAGAAGAAAAGAACGCAAGTGTGAAAGAGCCCTAATCCAGCAACAATCACTAATATATGCAAAGCATATTAATGACATATACAACAGATTGTAACATAGTCAATCCAAGAACAAACTAATAGATTGAATCCAGAACTTGTGATCCTTCTCTAAGATATAATTTATTCTATACTTTAGCGTACCACTATATAGTTATTTCCCACACAGTTATCTATCCACCGTTCTCTCCTGCTATGTATACCACATTATCAGTCACTACAAAGCCAAAGAGTGAATCTTAGCTGCAAACGGGCAAGTGTTCCACAATTCCCATCTTTTGTGAGCTTTTAAGCGTTCAGAGTAAGAATCTGCATATATATATTCATGTTGCATATACTGATTAACCAGTGAGATCACATCAGTCTCCTGAGGAGTAATGGGCAGCTTCCATGAGGTTGCAATAAGCTTCCTTGCAGCCGAGAGAATGCCCATTATAACCGGTCTATGGGAATGAGGTAAATCTCCTATTCCAATGGATAGCACAGCTAATGGAGGGTCGAGGGGGATCTGGAAGCCCGCCACTGTCGAGATAAGGTCAAAAATCTTCCTCCAAAAAGGGAGAATAATAGGGCACGACCACCACATATGGGATAAGCTTACCTTTTCCCCACAATTCCTCCAGCAGTTTGAGCTGTATTCAGGATCCATGTGTGCTATACGGGCTGGAGTCAAGTACCATCTAAGTTGCATTTTCCTATTTTGTTC
This sequence comes from Bufo bufo, assembly GCF_905171765.1. Classification (NCBI taxonomy): domain Eukaryota; kingdom Metazoa; phylum Chordata; class Amphibia; order Anura; family Bufonidae; genus Bufo; species Bufo bufo. The sequence continues at coordinate 532,767,608 of NC_053393.1, read as the reverse complement.
AATGTGATTAATGCATTTGGCAGTAGCTATCGTCCAATGGAAAGCATCCCTCCACTCCTCGACCGTCCAAGAGCTCCCCAACTCTTCTTCCCACTTCACCATAAAGTTAAGCTTTGTTTCTAAAGTAGGGTCAAGTGCATGATATGCAGTCGCTAGGCCTTTCCCCTGACCTGTCTTACTAGTAAAATATTTACTAAAAGAGGTAGTTTTATTCAATGAAACAATGGGAGGTCTCGTTCTGTGTAGCATATGCCTAACTTGTAGGTATTGATAAAAACAAGTATTAGGTATACCATAGTTTTGATGCAAGGTCTCAAATGTTTTCATAGTATCACCTTCATACAGCTGATCCAAACATACAGTATAATACCTGCTTTCTCCCATTTATCTAAGGAGAGATCGGGAACCCCATACGTAAGCGCAACCAGTGGGATCTCAGATCTCTTAGGAGAGAAAAGCAACCCTTTCTCTATATAATGGCACCAGGTCCAAACTGCCGCTTGCATAGTCAAGAGAGGGGGCGAAGATTTAGGCGCCTCTAGGGAATGGGCGGCAAGAAAGCCTGGGAGAGAACCCAGTTTTGTGTAGGTGGATTCTAATTCATGCCATCTCTGTGGCGAGGAAGGCGCCCACCACTCCTTAGTCTGCTCAATGAGGTTCGCTTTGTAATAGCGAATGAGATCCGAGACCCCCCTCTCTCAGCTATAGGGCTCGTCGGTCCACTCTAGGTGTTTTGTTACCCCATATAAATCTTATAAGGTCCGACTGCAGCAATTTTAATATTTTATGTGGAATGATAAGGGGAATACATCTAAGTTTATAGAGGATCTTAGGTAGAATCATCCTTTTGACCGCATTAATTCTGGCCAGCCATGACATAAACAGCTTAGAATACTCGGCATAATCTGTTAGTAATTCTTTTCTCAGGGAATCAAATTTACTCCTCACTAAATTTAGTATACGAGGTGTTAGTAATATGCCCAGGTAAATTATGCCATCCTCTGCCCACTGAAATGGAGCTTTCGCCAGAAGCTCCCTTTTGAGAGGTTCTTGGATCGCAAATGGGAGAATATGCGATTTTGTAACATTAAGTTTATAGAAAGAGGCTTGTGCATATTCTTTTAAGACTTCCATGACATTTGGGAGAGATATCTCTGGATTCGTAAGTGATAACAGGACATCATCCGCGTACAGTCCTATTTTGTGTGATGCATTTCCCACATGTATACCCAAAATACCTGGATCCGAGCGGATTCTTTCTGCCAGGGGTTCCATCACCAGCGCAAAAACCAACGGTGACAAAGGGCAGCCTTGTCTGGTACCGTTCGTTATATCAAAACTTTTGGAATAAAAGCCGGATGCCAATACTCGAGCTGATGGAAGGGAGTATAGATTTAAGATAGCCGATAGAATAGGTCCCCGGAACCCAAAATGATTCAACACCTCCGTCAGAAACCCCCAGTGCACCCTATCGAAAGCTTTTTCAGCGTCAAGAGATACAAATATCGTGGGTGCACCGGAGGTATCCGCTAGTTGGAGCAGATCAATCACTCTACGAGTTCCATCTCTACATTGACGGCCAGGGATGAAACCAACCTGGTCAGTGGACACCAATTGAGGGAGGAGGGGCTGTATCCTCAGGGCCAACAGTTTAGAGAATAATTTCAGGTCATTATTTAATAAAGATATGGGGCGGAAATTTGCTGGAGTATCATGAGGTTTCCCTGGTTTAGGGATTGTCATGATAATAGCACATAACATTTCTTTGGGTATATTACCCGGGAGTAGAAATGTATTAAAGAGCTGCGTAAGGTATGGTAGTAAGCTTACTTTAAAGGATTTATAATAGTCCCCCGAAAAGCCATCTGGGCCTGGAGCTTTATGCAATTTTAATGATTTAATAGCTGTATCTACTTCCCGTTCCGAGAAGGGTGCATTGAGCAATTCCAAATCTTGGGGGGCAATACTTGGGAGAGATACTGATTTTAAGAAATTCAGTATGGTATGTGAGGTGGGTTGTGGGGTGCCGCCGTCATTTTTCAGATTATAGAGGGAACTATAGTAATCTGCAAACGCATCCGCAATATCTATCGGATGTGTAGTCATCTTTCCATTATTTTGCTTCATTGATTCTATGCAGGAGGCTGCCTCCCTTTTTTTCAGTCTACGGGCTAGCATGGCCCCGGCCCTATCTCCTAAGTGATACCACTTTGCCTTCGACCGGGTTAGGGCCTTTTCAAATTTGCAGAGCAAGAGAGAACACAGTTGAAAGCACAAGTCTGTGAGTTGAGCTGATAATGTATCTGTAGGGGCCTCCTTAAATCGCGCTTCTACCTCCACTATTTGAGCTAAAATTTCCTGCATCTGTTTATCTCTTTGCTTCTTAAGTTTGGACGCAGTCTGAATGAAAAGGCCTCTCATGAAGCTTTTATGGGCGCACCATAATGTGGAGACGTTGATATCTGGCGTGTCATTAAGAACAAAGTATTCGTCCAAAGCTTTAGAGAATAATTGGTGCCGATTTTCATCCCTCAGCAAGTATGAGTTAAGACGCCAGAGCGGTGGGTTAGGATTAGGATAATTATCTGAGATGTGGAGGTAGGTTGGAGCGTGATCAGACCATGTAATATTGCCTATTGCTGTGTGAGTGGTTTTATGAAGAAGGTCTTTGGAGATAAGGAAGTAGTCGATTCTAGATTGGGAGATATGAACCTGGGACATAAAGGTGTAATCCCTTTCTGTCGCATGCTGGTACCTCCATATATCATGTAGGGGAGTAGTTTTGAGAAGCTTACCCAACGCAGGCCGATGAGCCCCCGTTTTCTTGGAACAGTCCATCAAAGGGTCAATGGGCAAGTTAAAATCCCCTCCTAGAATGATGGAACCCCTGGCAGAATTCAACAATTTCTTAAAGAACCTTGTAAGGAAAGAAATTTGGTGAGAGTTAGGTACATAAACATTAGCTATAGTGCATTCAGCATGATTTATAGAGCAAAGGAGAATAATATATCGTCCCGCTTGATCAATAATAGTTTGATGTGCTTTAAATTGGACCGAGCGCCTAACCCCTATAAGAACCCCAGCTTTTTTAACTTCTGCAGATGCAAAATAAAGATGTGGGTAGTGCCTATTAGAACACTTACCGATATCTTTGGTCAACAAATGAGTTTCTTGAGCTAGACCTATATCACGCTTGCTCCTATTAGCATCATTCCACAGCGCAGAGCGCTTGTAGGGGGAATTTAAACCCCTTACGTTTATAGACATTAGGTGTAGTACCATTGTGGTTTTGTGGGGGTAAGTACTTAGCGTTATACAGGAGAGAACGGTGGATTTCAGATGGCACGATGGATATAGTAGATTCAGGATCACATTGAGTCTGGAAGAAACAACGGTAGTTAGCAAGATCACAAAGCAAAACTAGGCAAACATGCCTATATTGGTACGAAAACCAAAGATGAGCGCCCATGAATTTTCAGGAGCGCAAAGGTTTCCAAATAAACAAAAAGATCCTGACAGGATCACCTTAATTTATAAGAACCGTAAGTTATTTTGAGGTTAGAGTAGTCAAGAAAGAAAATAAATTTGGCATAGCAACTACAACAGTGGAGGCGTTACCCATTCCAACCCACTCTATAGACAGATAAGAAGAGATGTTAGGCAGTCTATGTAAGGGTTAGTGATAGATCGAGTACAGAATAGAAGGACGTAGGTGTCCTAGTTTAGGATACGTGAGTATTCCCACATCATAAGAAATTTTTTATATTAAAATAATATTCATGTTATCTCCTCATCGGGTTGTTTAGGGGACAGCCGATCATTCTTTCTTTTATTACTTTTCCCATGTCTGCCAGCTTGTGCAGTGGACCATGGGATCGGGGCTGGTATTACTGGAAAGGCCTGTAGGTTTTGGACACTGCACCAATCTTCAATGGAGATCATGGGGTCCCCCAGTGCTGATAAAAGTTCCGTAAGGTCCTCATATCGTCGAATAGAATTTTTTTTTCCCCGCCACCGTAGTGGAGAGTCCAAACGGGAACATCCAGCGATATAATATCTTCCTATTTCGCAACAAATCTGTGAGAGGCTTCAGTTGCTTCCTTTTGTGCAGAGTCATAGGGGCTAGGTCTTGGTATAGCACAAGCTGGTGATCTTCAAAGGACCAAGACGGGCATACCCTGGTTTTCCCCAACATATCTTCCTTAAGGCCCCTTTCACACGGGCGAGTATTCCGCGCGGATGCGATGCGTGAGGTGAACGCATTGCACCCGCACTGAATACCGACCCATTCATTTCTATGGGGCTGTTCACATGAGCGGTGATTTTCACGCATCACTTGTGCGTTGCGTGAAAATCGCAGCATGCTCTATATTCTGCATTTTTCACGCAACGCAGGCCCAATAGAAGTGAATGGGGTTGCGTGAAAATCGCAAGCAAGTGCGGATGCGGTGCGATTTTCACGCATGGTTGCTAGGTGACAGTCTATTCACTGTATTATTTTCCCTTATAACATGGTTATAAGGGAAAATAATAGCATTCTGAATACAGAATGCTTAGTAGGTGATCAATTGAGGGTTAAAAAAAATTAACTCACCTTCTCCTCTTGTTTGCGTAGTTCTCGGTCTCTTCTTTACTTCTCAAAAGATGAACTATCGGATAGGACCTGTGGTGACGTCAGATCACATGCTCCAATCACATGGTCCATCACCACGGTGATGTACCATGTGATTGGAACATGTGATCTGACGTCACCAAAGGTCCTTTAGCCCACAGGTCATCATTAAAGAAGTAAAGAAGAGACCGGGAACCACGCGAACAAGAGGAGAAGGTGAGTTTATTTTTTTATTTTTTTTTAACCCTCAATTGATCACCTACTAAGCATTCTGTATTCAGAATGCTATTATTTTCCCTTATAACCATGTTATAAAGGAAAATAATAAAATCTACAGAACACCTAACCCAAGCCCGAACTTCTGTGAAGAAGTTCGGGTTTGGGTACCAAACATGCGTGATTTTTCTCACGCGAGTGCAAAATCCATTACAATGTTTTGCACTCGTGCGGAAAAATCGCGGGTGTTCCCGCAACGCACCCGCACATTTTCCCGCAACGCCCGTGTGAAAGAGGCCTAACTCTGAAGTCCAGAAATCTGCAAATAATATCCCTGGGGGGATCATTAGGGTTGGGTCTTGGTCTTAATGCTCTGTGTGCTCTCTCAATTTCAATGGAGAGGGGATAATGATCTCCCAATAAAACAATGGCAATCTGTTTCACAGTTGAAAGTAGAGATTCTGCAGCATACGTTTCAGGAAGACCACGGATTCTTAGATTATTGCGTCTATTGCGATTATCTTGGTCCTCCATTTGGGAGTATAGCTGGTTCAAATGATCTTGACATGTTTGAAAATGAGTAACAACTTCTCTAGAATGATTGCAGAGTTCTGCTGTGGTGTCCTCCAAACCATCCACACGGTGACCAATATGGCGTAGATCTTGTTTAATTTCCTGCAAATTCTGTGCTAGAGGCGACAGAGCATTGGTGAGGGTTTGCTGAAAAAAGTCCCTTGATAGAGGGAGATCCGTCTGTGCTGCAGCTTGTGGTTCATCCTGCAGTGTGTCACTTAAAGATAAAGGTAGATTCACATGAGCAGAGGATTCAGCACCTGCAGACGTTTTTGTAATAAATTTCTCTATATTGCCTTTGCCATGAGGAGTTTTCTGAGGCATGTTAGGATCTCTAGGTGTAGGTTGGCCGTATTTAACCATTGCAAGATAGGTGGTTTATGTCCCTTAGATGCTGGAGAAATCACTTATGGATGCTATGCCTTTGTGTGCTGCATATCCTCACATATGCTATGAAGGTGTCCAGACAGGATAGATCATAATAATAATCTGAAAACATTGAGCCTGTGGCTCTAATATGTGGAATAGAGAGACCCCCTCTCAAAGGTAGCTGGCGGGTTACAGCTTTCCAAAATGAGGGATTTGTGGCTGTATGAGGCGGTTTTCTAACAGGATAGTGGTAGATGTAGAACCGAGTGGACAGAGCTCCCTCACCACACGTCTCTTCTTGTCCGCGGCAAGCCACGTCCCCCTTAATTTATCTTTTTTACGGTGTTCACCTGAGGGGTTAGGTTATGTAGTATTTTTATAGATCAGGTTGCTACGGACGCGGCGATATCTAATATGTATACTTTATATTATTTATTTATTTAACACAATAAAAGCATTTTTGAAACAAAAAAAATCACGTTTTAGTGTCTCCATAGTCTAAGAGCCATATTTTTTTTTTTTTTTGGGCGATTGTCTTAGGTAGGGGCTAATTTTTTGTGGGATGAGGTTACGGGTAGATTGGTACTATTTTGGGTGGCATACGTCTTTTTGATCGCTTGGTGTTGCAATTTTAGTGATGTAAAGTGACAAAAAAATGTTTTTAGCACAGTTTTTATTTTATTTTTTTGACGGTGTTCACCTGAGGGGTTAGGTCATGTGATATTTTTATAGAGCCGGTCGATACGGACGCAGCGATACTTAATATGTCTACTTTTCTTTTTTTCCCTATTTTTTACAATTTTTTTAAACTTTATTTTGGGAAAAGGACACTTTTTTTTTTTTTACTTGAAACTTTTAAATTTTTTTGTTAACTTTTTTTTTTGGCCCACTCTGGGAATTCAACTTTTGGGGGTCTGATCCCCTTTATAATGCATTACAATACTTCTGTATGCATTGGCTCTAAGTGTATTACTCAATGTAATTCACTTACAGCCTGCTTCCTGTGAGATTCAGGAGTCACAGAAGCACGGGAACCCGATGGCCACCCCGCACCCAGCAGGAACCTGCACGTGCCGCGGTCAGCACTGACCTTTATTTATAAAAAAAAAAATCGAAATTTTAATTTCTCTACTTTCAGGACAGATATAATTCCTCATAAAATAGTTATCAATCAACATTCCTCATATGTCTACTTAATGTTGGCATAATTTTGTAAATGTCATTTTATTTTTTAAACTGATCTTACGGATAAAACTGTTAACTGTTAAAGGGGTTATCCCACTTTGCATTTTCATACTTACCTGCTGCCTGCGCACCGTTCACTTCCTGGATTCTGGCTGGGGGCGGGCTTCATCTTGATTGAAGTCTTCTCCCGGCCGGGCCGTGCGCTGGACTGAACGCGCACGCCGACGCGCATGCGCCATGGTGTGCGCCTTCAGGACAGCGAGCGGCCCGGCCGGGAGAAAAGAAGGAGTCTTCTGCGCAAGCGCGGCCATCGGGATTCCGGAGAAGAGCGGTGGCCGTAACCAGGGGAGACCGAATGACAACAATGAGGTAAGTGGGAATGAATTTTCTCGTAAACGGTGGGAATAGGTTAATCAAATATATTTACAAAAATGATCACTGTCAAATCATTAACAGATTTAACAGTGATCATTATAATGGGATAACCCCTTTAAGCATTAAACAAAAATAGAGGTGAAATTGCAAAATTGAAATTTTTTTGGGCAGATTAGTCCATTTTTTCCTGTAACACAGCGAGGACAAACAAACCTCAATATTGATTACCCTGATTCTTCAGTTTACAAAAACACCACATATGTGGTCGTAGTAAATGCTCTATGGCCACATAGGACGCCCCAGACGAAGCTGGTAGCGAAACCCGGGTCGGGCAGAGATACACAGAAAAACTTTTTATATGTGACGTGGCAAGAAATGGTCTGTTAAGTACAATTAAAGCTCGGTGAACCTGTCTTTTTATGTCCTTTTGAAGGAAGAAAAGGTTTCTGTTGCCGGTCGGTTCAGGGATCGAGGAAGCCAAAAGTCAGGAATAAGGAGAGACGGCTCCAGGAGAGTGACTGCTTGTGAACATTTCTCTAGGGGAAAAACAATTAGCGCGGACCCATACCTATGCGTTTTCAGTTGAATTTACTCCTGTTTCTGGGACTGCAGCTGTGAGAAAGTTTCAAAACCTGCACACTAATTTGTTTTGATTATGGCCATATGGTAGGGCTCAAAACGGAGGCAGGGCCATACGGTTTTTGGAGGGCATATTTTTCTGGAATGGTTTTTGGGCACCATGTTGTGTTTGAAGAGACCCTGAGGTACCCCTACAGTGGTAACCTCCAAAAAGTGACCCATATTGGAAATTACACCCCTCAATGAATTTAGCAAGGGTGTACTGAGCACTTTGACCCCACAGGCTTCTTACGGAATTTAGAAACACTTGGTTGTGAAAATCAAAAATTTTATTTCTTCCAATAAAATGTTGCTTAAACCCCAATTTTTTTTACTTTCACAAGGGGTAACAGTAGAAAAAGCACCCCATAATTTGTTACCTATTTTCTCCTGGATACGGAAACACCTCATATATGGTCATAAACTGGAACTGAACATTTTTTAGGCACTATGTCACATTTGAAAAAACTCTCGAGGTACCACTATAGCAGAAACCTCCTAAAAGTGACCCCATTTTGGAACCTACACCCCTCAAGTAATTTATCAAGGGGTGTACTGAGCGATTTGACCCCACAGGCATTTCACAGATTTTAGAAACACTTGGCTGTGAAAATGAAAAATGTCATTTCTTCCAATAAAATGTTGCTTTAGCTCCAAATTTTTTATTTTCACAAGGGGTAACAGGAGAAAATGCATTACATAATTTGTTACTTATTTCTTCCTGAATACGGCAACATCCCATATGTGGTCGTAAATTGCTGTATGGGCACACCGCAGGGATCAGACGAGAAAGAACACCATGCACATTTGAGGCCTAGTTTTGTGATTTATACAGCACTGGCTGACAAATGCAGAGGCTCTGAGGTTAAAAAAGAGAAACACCCAAGAAGAAACACTAATTTAGAACTCACACCCCTCGCAGTATTTACCAAGGGCTGTGGGGAGCATTTTGACCCCACAGGAGTTTAGCAAAAATGTATTCACAGCAGATGGTGCAAATTGAAAATGAAAATTTTTCCACAATATACTGTGCCAGCTTGTGCCATCTGAGACAAACAATGTCCTTTAAACTGTTAGGCGGGTTCTACTGTGTAATGAAATGCCATAAATGTGGACGTAAAGTCCTGTTTGGATGCACTGCAGGGTTCCGAAGGGAAAGACCACCCTTTTGCAACAAAGATTTTAATGGATTGGTTTATGGGCGCCATGTTGGTATTGGACAGCCTCTGGGTCCATAAGTTTTTCGCTCAAAGGAGCTGTGTCAGGACTTATTTTTTGCCGTATGAGTTGCCATCATTATTGGTTCTATTTTGGGGTAATACAACATTTTGATCACTTTTTATTTTGCTCTTTGGGAAGCAGGATAAAGAAAGGCAGCAATTCTGCCTTTGCCTTTTGGGTTTTGTTATTGCGGCGTACATTGTGCGTGAAAAATTACATGTTATCTTTATCCTGCTGGTCAGTAGGATTTTTTTTTTTTTTTTTTATGTTTTACCACATTTGCACAAAGCATTTTTGAAAAGGAAAATCATATTTTTGCATCACCATTTTTTAAAGCCATCATTTTTAGATTTTTCTGGAAATTGTCTTGTTTGAGGGCTTGTTATTTGCAGGATAAGGTGATGGTTTGATTGGTACCATTTTGGGGTAAATACATCTTTTTGATTGCTCCATATTAGGCATTTTGTGAGACAAGGTGACAAAAAATGACTGTTGTGCACAATTTATTTTTTTACATCGTTCACCTGATAGGATAGACCATGGGTTATTTTTATAGAGCAAGTTGTTAGGAATGCAGCGATACCTAACATGTCTATTTTTTCATTTTTGTTAAAGGGGTTATCCCATGACTAATGTAAATAATGTAAATCGGACATCATCTAGTAAATGGCAACCTCTTTCTTTTCAAAGTTCTTTTTATTGAAATATATGACAGAACAAGAACTGCGGTACATCCGCATATAAACCAAATACAGGCGTCTAGCAAAGTATAGCAAACACAAACGTATTCACCCGTTTAGAGGTCAACAGAAAGGCTTGAAGTAAAAACCCAAACAGATGTGTACAAAAAGAAACTTGAGCTAGGATGACAAGACAACCTCTTTCTAACAAAGCTAAAACCAGCTCTGTACCTCACATGGATCCAGAGATCTCCACATTCATTGCTCTGCTAGATTTATATCAGCCTGACAGCTCAAGAGGAGTGTCTTTCCTGCTGCAGCTCAGGGGGCGTGTCTCAGCTCTCCCTATCACAGCTCAGGGGGCGTGTCTCAGCTCTCCCTATCACAGCTCAGGGGGCAATTGAAGTATGAAACTGAGCATGTGCGGCCTTCTTATTGAGCTGGTCAAAGAAAAAAAGAAAAAAAACAAACAGCAGGTGGCACTATACAGAAACATTTTACTGAATAACTCAGTGGCTATGCTACATTTTTAATTACATGCAATTATAAAAGTATTCAGATGCAGGTGCTTGTTTCAAAACTGTAGAATATTTTTCGTGGGACAACCCCTTTAAGTTATTCTCAGTAAAATAAATTTTTTCATGAAAAAATCATGTTTTTGTGTTGATATTTTCTGGCGGTTGTCTTATGTGGCGCTCGTTTTTTTTTTTTGGGATGAGGTGACATTTTTATTGGTACCATTTTGGGATAGATATGACTTTTTGATCGCTTGATATTACACTTTTTGTGAGGCAAGGTGACAAAAAAATGACTGTTTTGGCACAGATTTTTTTTTCTATAGCGTTCACCTGACAAGGTGTACCATGTGATATGTCTATAGAGCTGGTCATTACATACTTAATGTGATACCTATTATGTCTGTTTTTTTTCTATTTTTTACAATTTCATATTTTTTTATTATGTAAAACACTTTTTTTTTACCACCATGGAACTTTTGGAGGTCTGATCCCCTCTACCTTGCATTACAATACATTGTGTATTGTAATGCATTGACTGTCAGCATTATGCTCCATTACACTTCAGTGTTTTGGTTAGTGATTTCCATCAGTGATTGTGAGGCTGCCAAAGGTCCCCTGTCACCTTAGCCCGGTGGATCGATGGGATCGGAATCGGAGAGGGAGCCCCCCCCTCCCTCTGCAATCTTGGTGCATGCCAAGGTCAGCATTGACCACAACATACAGGGGGTTAATACAGTAACAGAGGGTTAACAGCTGTGCCCCTGCTGCTGATTGAGGGGCATAGCTCCTGCACCCGCCTTACATGTATGACGCTGGTTGGGAAGGGGTTAATGGCACCATTTTGGGGTACACATAACTTACTGGTTAAAGGGAACCTGTCATCAACTTTATGTTGACCTCACTGAGGCAAACAGAAATGAAGGCAAACAGAAATGCTGATGTCAGCGGTGTGTCACACATCAGCTAAAAGTAAGTGGTTGCTGAGAACTAGCATCATAATCACTGCAGCCCAGGCCTGGAAAAGAGTCAAATCTACCTAAAAAGAGTCCTGGTTATTCCTAATCTACTGCTCTCTCGCCCATCTGCTGATGATTGGCAGCTCTCTCCTAGAGAGAAAGGGAGAAAACCAGGTGGTAGACTGTCAGTCATCAGCAGGAGAGCAGGAATTCATGAATAACCAGGACTCTTCTCAGGTGGCCGTGACTCTTTTCCAGGTCCAGTCTGCAATGATTGTGATGTTGAACCTCGGCAACCACTTACTTTTAACTTTTAAATGACTGAAATCAACTCACCTGTCTCTACTTTATTCTGCCGTTAGCATGGGCAACGTAAAGTTTATGACAGGTTCCCTTTAACCGGCTCCGGACCGCCTAACGCAGGATCGCGTTCCGGAGGCGGCAGCTCAGCGCAGAGTCACGCATATACGCGTCATCTCGCGAGAGCGAGATTTCGCTCATCGCGGGCCGGCAAAAGTTCAAGGAGTATTTCGTCAGCAACCTGCCAGCCAATGATCGTCGCTGGCAGGTTGCTGATTTTTAAAAAATCGAATCAGAAGCCATCTAACACCTTATATTTATAAATATAATGTGTTAAATAGCTTCTCTGCTCCTCTGCTGGTCCTTTTGGTCGGTTGGTTCCAGCAGAGGAGCAGACATCACAGTGAGTACACCCAACACCACACTTAGCCCCCAGATCACCCCCCATCACCCCAATTAACCCCTTGATCACCCCTTGATCGCCCCTGTCAATCACTAGTGAAAAGGAAAAAAGTGATCAGTGTAAACTGTCACTTTTTTTCCCCACTAGTATTGACTGTTAGGTTTTAGGGATAGTTTAGGCCCCTTGGTTAGGTAGTTTAGCGTCAGTTAGCGCCCACCCCACCGCACCGCAGTCACTGATTTGCTGATTAGCGTATCGCTAATCAGCATTTGTACTTTTATAGTATCTATAAGTGATCAAAACTGATCACAGTCAGATCTATAATTGTATTAGTGTCACCTTAGTTCACCCTCCACCCAAAACGCAGTGTTTGCCCGATCAGGCCTGATCGGTCGCCCACACGTGCGTTCACCCACGCCCGCCCCGCCGCAGTGACAAAAAAAAATATATTTTTTGATCACTGCACATTCATTTTACACGCACTGCGGCGATAAAAAAATCAGTTTTGATATTTTTTATCAACCGCAGCGGCCTCCGGTACTTCGCTAGCCTCCCATTTGTAAGACTGGCTTGCTTTTTTTCTTGGGTAGTCTCAGGGAATACCCCTAAATTTAGTAGTCCAAATGTCAAACAGGGGGTATTCTTCTGAAGAGGCCTACAGGCTTCTGACCCAGTCGGATGAGGAATGGGAACCCTCATGTGACGAATCTAGCGGGTCAGAATATGAACCTGTAGAAAGCAGTGGCAGTCTGACCCAAAGTTCGGACGAGGAGGTTGAGGTCCCTGATAGCACCAGGCGTACCCAGCCCCATGTCGCTAGACCACAGGTTGCGCAGGATCCGCTTCAAGGCAGCAGAGTGGGGCTGGCGCTGTCGGATCACGTGGTGAGGCATACACCAGCAGCGCAGCCCTCCCTGGACCTAGTACCAGCACTGCCGTACAACATGGTGAAGTGGCAAGCACCAGAAGGGCAGTTGAAGCTGGTACGGTGGCACGTGCAGTAGTTACCCCGTCGCAGCCACCGCACAGACAGGCCCGTAGAGCCCCTAGAGTCCCTGAGGTGCTGGCAAACCCTGATTGGCAGTCCCCAACTTCAGCCGCACCTGTAGTTCCCCCTTTCACTGCCCAGTCTGGAGTTCGGGTTGAGACAGCTCAGATCGGTTCGGCACTGGGATTTTTTGAGTTGTTCTTGACTGCGGAGCTCTTGGACTTAGTCGTGGCAGAAACAAATCGGTATGCCACTCAATTTATAGCCGCCAACCCGTGAAGCTATTATGCCCAGCCTTTCCGGTGGAAACCAGTCCAAGTTTCCGAATTAAAAACTTTTCTGGGCCTTCTCCTGAACATGGGTCTAACCAAAAAGCATGAATTGCGGTCATATTGGTCCACGAACCCGATTCATCACATGCCCATGTTCTCTGCTGCTATGTCCAGGACACGATTTGAGGCCATCCTGCGTTTCCTGCACTTTAGCGACAACACCACCTCCCGTCCCAGATGCCACCCAGCTTTTGACCTGCTCCACAAAATTCGGCCCCTCATAGACCACTTCAACCTGGCTTCAAACAATACATCCCAAGCAAGCGCACCCCGGTATGGAGTCAAATTGTATAAGCTCTGTGAAAGGGCCACAGGCTATACCCACAAATTTCTAGAACAGATTGGCTGCTGTGGCACCGTGCGACCTAGTCGCCGGGGCTTCCCCCAACGGCTCGTTACCATCCGTCTTGTAAGGGGGGAGAGGGCTGCCTTGTGTAACGAAGAACTGCTCGCGGTGAAATGGAGAGACAAGCGTGACGTTTACATGCTCTCCTCCATTCACGCAGACACGACAATACAAATTGAACGGGCAACCAGTGTCATTGAAAAGCCCCTCTGTGTCCACGACTATAATGCGCTCATGGGAGGGGTGGACTTCAATGACCAGATGTTGGCTCCCTATTTAGTTTCCTGACGCACCAGACACTGGTATAAGAAGGTGTCTGTATATTTGATTCAATTGGCTGCATATAATAGTTTTGTTCTCTACAGTAAGGCTGGGAGAACAGGATCCTTCCTCAAATTTCAGGAAGAGATCATCGCGAACCTCCTGTATCCAGGAGGTTCCGTGGCCCCATCCACCAGTGTAGAGAGCCGTCTACACGAGCGACATTTCCCCAATGTCGTTGCTGGTACCTCAACCCAACCGTCACCCCAAAAAAGATGTCGTGTCTGTAGCAGGAGTGGAATAAGGCGTGACACCCGCTATTTCTGTCCTGACTGCCCTGACCACCCTGCCCTATGCTTAGGGGAGTGTTTCTGGAAGTACCACACACAGGTACACTTAGCATAGGGATTGCATCTTACAGGACAGGCACACAGGGCTATTAGGGCCCTTTTACTCACAGCTGCTGCAAACCTCTCCTTTCACCTGGGATAAAGTGCATAATGTACTTCGCCACATCTTTGGGCGATTTGCACTTTGCACATTGTCCCATGGGGAAGGAGAGGTTTGTCCTATAAAGGTAAAAAAAAAAAAAAAAACACCGGTAAGCAAAAAAGTTAACGTTCAGTTCAAAAAGTTAACGTTCAGTTCAAATTTTATTATAAAGTTAATAAATTTATTGTGTTGCGGCCTGGTTTTTTCATTTTTTTTTTTTTTTTTTTTTTACCTTCCAGGTGGACCAACCGATGAACCAGCTGCAGCACTGATGTCCATTCTGACAGAAGCATTGCGCTGCTGTCAGATTACACAAAAGTCGGTGTATGCGGCGCTGCAAGACGAGATTTCTCCACTGCAGTAAAAGATATGTTTGCCGAGGCATATGAGCTAAGGAGGTGGCGGTGTTCATATACTTTGGCAAACACTTTGTATATAAATAAATAATAATCCCGGCAATGATTTATTCATCCACATCGATTGATGTGAATGGAGAAATCTGGTTTGCCAGGGCATACGAGCTAAGTGGGTATGGATGTTGGGCGGAGCTCCTATGTCCTGGCAGATGCCTTTCCCCTCCTTTTTTTTTTTTGGCAGAGATTTTTTCATCCACATTGATCAATGCGAATGAAGAAATCTGTGCCGTTCATTTTTTCTTTCAGCCCATAGGCTGAACGGAGAAAAAAAAATCTCATTACCCGTATGCTCAATATAAGGAGAATAGCAGAAACTCCTAATGCTGGCTATACATGTAATGATTGCGGAGACCCTCAAATGCCAGGGCAGTACAAACACCCCACAAATGACCCCATTTTGGAAAGAAGACACCCCAAGGTATTCGCTGAGGGGCATATTGAGTCCATGAAAGATTGAAATTTTTGTCCAAAGTTAGTGGAAAGGGAGACTTTGTGAGAAAAAAAAAAAACATTTCCGCTAACTTGTGGCAAAAAAAAAAAAAATTCTATGAACTCGCCATGCCCCTCATTGAATACCTTGGGGTGTCTTCTTTCCAAAATGGGGTCACATGTGGGGTATTTATACTGCCCTGGCATTTTAGGGGCCCTAAAGCGTGAGAAGAAGTCTGGGATCCAAATGTCTAAAAATGCCCTCCTAAAAGGAATTTGGGCCCCTTTGCGCATCTAGGCTGCAAAAAAGTGTCATACATGTGGTATCGCCGTACTCAGGAGAAGTTGGGGAATGTGTTCTGGGGTGTCATTTTACATATATCCATGCTGGGTGAGAGAAATATCTCGGTCAAATGCCAACTTTGTATAAAAAAATGGGAAAAGTTGTCTTTTGCCGAGATATTTATCTCACCCAGCATGGGTATATGTAAAACGACACCCCAAAACACATTGCCCAACTTCGCCTGAGTACGGCAATACCACATGTGTGACACTTTTTTGCAGCCTAGGTGGGCAAAGGGGCCCATATTCCAAAGAGCACCTTTAGGATTTCACAGGTCATTTTTTACACATTTTGATTTACTTACCACACATTAGGGCCCCTAGAATGCCAGGGCAGTATAACTACCCCACAAGTGAAAGAAGACACCCCAAGGTATTTTGTGATGGGCATAGTGAGTTCATGGAAGTTTTTATTTTTTGTCACATCAAGTTAGTGGAATATGAGACTTTGTAAGAAAAAAATAAATAATTAATAAATCATCATGTTCCGCTAACTTGTGACAAAAAATAAAAAATTCTAGGAACTCGCCATGCCCCTCACGGAATACCTTGGGGTGTCTTCTTATAGGGGGCGAAAAATACGGTAGATTTCTCCTCCATTTTGTGTTTATTACCGTGAAACTCCTAAAGGGTTATATAACTTCCTAAATGCCATTTTGAATACTTTGAGGGGTGCAGTTTTTAAATTGGGCTGTTTTATGGGGTCTCTAATATATAGAGCCCGCAAAGGCACATCAGAACCGAATTGGTGTAAAAAAAATGAGATTAGGAAATTTTCTTGAAAATCAACAAAAATGCTACTAAATTTATAAGACTTCTAAGTGGGCGTTTGTCAATTAACTATTTTTTGAGATATGAGTGTCTGTCTTAGGCCTCATGCACACGGCCGTTGTTTGGGTCCGCATCCGAGCCGCCGTTTTGGCAGCTCGGATGCGGACCCATTCACATTCACCCCGTAAAAAAAATATAACATGTCCTATTCTTGTCCGCGGTTTGCGGACAAGAATAGGCATTTACATTGCCGGCGCCCGTTCCGTTCCGCAAATTGCAGAAGGCAACACGGGCGGCTTCTGTTTTTTGCGGACAGCAAAAAACAGCACAGCCGTGTGCATGAGGCCTTAAAATCAGAGAAATTCTGATTTTTTAAAATGTCATTACATTTTGACCGAAATTTACCACTAACATAAATTACAATGGGGCAACTTATTAAGACTGGCATTTCTGATGCCAGTCTGAGCAAGAAAATTCACCGGTGTACTATGCACCAAAATTATTAAGAGGCACTGACCTCTTAATATTACTGGCGCTTCCTTGGGAGGTCCATGCATAGATCTCAGGTGTAATGTGAATCATTTTTCTGGCACACATATTGTTGAATGTGTTGGCAGCAAAAATCGATCCTACACCCCACTCACTTTTTGTAAAAGTGGCAAGGGTTGACGATTCCTTTATTCACTGCATGGCACACATTGAGCTGTATGTACTGAGCAAAGGAGAAGGTAGAATCAAGGTCAGTGACAGCCTGGGACCCGACCTGGTCCTGTTAGATTGCAGGGGCATTAATCTGGTGCCATGCATGTACAGCGCTCCAGATTAAAGTCCAGCACTAAGCGATGTACACGTACTGCACTTCGGATTGAAGCCCAGCACTAAGCGATGTACATGTACTTCGCTCCGGATTGAAGCCCAGCACCAGGCGTTGTACATGTACGGCACTCTGGATTAAAGCCCAGCACCAGGTTATGTACATGTACGGCACTATGGATTCAAGCCCAGCACTAAGCACTGTTCATGTACTGCTCTACAGATTTAGACGCAACACGAAGCGTTGTACATGTACGGCACTCTGGATTAAAGCCCAGCACCAGGCGTTGTACATGTACGGCACTATGGATTCAAGCCCAGCACTAAGCGATGTACATGTACTTCACTCCGGATTGAAGCCCAGCACCAGACGTTGTACATGTACAGAGCTCCGGATTGAGGCCCAGCACCAAGCACTGTTCATGTACTGCTCTACAGATTGAGACGCAACACGAAGCATTGTACATGTACGGCACTCTGGATTGAAGCCCAGCACCAAGCGCTGTACATGTACGATGTTCCGGAGTGAAGTTCAGCACCAAGCGCTGTACATGTATGGCGCTCTGGATTGTAGCCCAGCACGAGCGCTGTTCATGTTCGGCGCTTGGTCATTATGACGTTATAGATGCACCAACTTTATCAAACATTGTGCCACATTTGATACATTTTGCATAAATTACAGCCACACAATATTTATAAATTAATTTTTTTAATCAGTGATTTTGCTTCTCTTTAGGCCTCATGCACACGACCGTTGTGTGTTTTGCGGTCCACAAATTGCAGATCCGCAAAACACGGAAGGCGTCTGTGTGCGTTCCGCAGTTTGCTGAACAGCACGCACAGCCATTGATATAACTGCCTATTCTTGTCCGCAAAACGGACAAGAATATGACAGGTTATAATTTTTTTGCGGACCACGAAACGGAGCAACGGATGCGGACAGCACACTGAGTGCTGTCTGCATCTTTTGCGGCCCCATTGAAGTGAATGGGTCCGCATCCAAGCCGCAAAAACTGCGGCTCGGATGCGGATCAAAACAACGTTCGTGTATAGGAGGCCTTAGATGTATGTAGCTGGCCCTTCGAAATCTGACCCCTCAAATCAGTTTTGTCTAGTGTATTAAACAGCTGCATGCCAGTGCCCCTTGTCTTTACACATCTGGCTGTGAGTCACCCTGGCACCCTAAAAAAAGAACTCAGAAAACTGGAAAGGAAGAGTTTAGACGAAGCTTTTTTTTTTGTCACATTTAAATCTGGTGACAGAAAGCAATGCATGTGGTCATGACAGCTGCATAGTAATTTCTGAGGGTGGAAGACATGAGTATACCTCCCTCTACGGACCCCTGTGGATACGGATTATAGAGAAGCTGAGTTTCCTATGAAGGGTATTATGTTTCTTCATGGGTGGAAATGATTCCTGTGTACCACATGCATGAGTAAGCCGCTTGCTACCTTTTTATACCCTGACAGAAATATAATCACTGCCCATGTGTAACAGAATTGTTTATTCTGTAAAAAAAAAAATAGTTGCAGATGATTAATCACCAGGGTGTTATAGAAGGGAGTGATATCTATTTTTTTATTATTATTCTTTGCAGCTGTCAGTTCATGGTCTGTCATCTTTGTGTATTCTGGTCTTTTTATATACAGTCAGGTCTATAAATATTGGGACATCGACACAATTTTAAGATTTTTGGCTCTATACATCACCACAATGGATTTGAAATGAAACGAACAAGATGTGCTTTAACTGCAGCCTGTCAGCTTTAATTTGAGGGTATTTACATCCAAATCAGGTGAACGGTGTAGGAATTACAACAGTTTGCATATGTGCCTCCCACTTGTTAAGGAACCAAAAGTAATGGGACAATTGGCTTCTCAGCTGTCCCATGGCCAGGTGTGTGTTATTCCATCATTATCCCAATTACAATGAGCAGATAAAAGGTCCAGAGTTCATTTCCAGTCTGCTATTTGCATTTGGAATCTGTTCCTGTCAGCTCTCAAGATGAGATCCAAAGAGCTGTCACTATCAGTGAAGCAAGACATCATTAGGCTGAAAAAAACAAAACAAACCCATCAGAGAGATAGCAAAAACATTAGGCCTGGCCAAAACAACTGTTTGGAACATTCTTAAAAAGAAGGAACGCATCGGTGAACTCAGCAACACCAAAAGACCCGGAAGACCACAGAAAACAACTGCGGTGGATGACCGAAGAATTCTTTCCCTGGTGAAGAAAACACCCATCACAACAGTTGGCCAGATCAAGAACACTCTCCAGGAGGTAGGTGTATGTGTGTCAAATTCAACAATCAAGAAAAGACTTCACCAGAGTGAATACAGAGGGTTCACCACAAGATGTAAACCATTGGTGAGCCTCAAAAACAGGAAGGCCAGATTAGAGTTTGCCAAACGACATCTAAAAAAGCCTTCACAGTTCTGGAACAACATCCTATACAGGGAGTGCAGAATTATTAGGCAAGTTGTATTTTTGAGGATTAATTTTATTATTGAACAGCAACCATGTTCTCAATGAACCCAAAAAACTCATTAATATCAAAGCTGAATATTTTTGGAAGTAGTTTTTAGTTTGTTTTTAGTTTTAGCTATTTTAGGGGGATATCTGTGTGTGCAGGTGACTATTACTGTGCATAATTATTAGGCAACTTAACAAAAAACAAATATATACCCATTTCAATTATTTATTTTTTACCAGTGAAACCAATATAACATCTCAACATTCACAAATATACATTTCTGACATTCAAAAACAAAACAAAAACAAATCAGTGACCAATATAGCCACCTTTCTTTGCAAGGACACTCAAAAGCCTGCCATCCATGGATTCTGTCAGTGTTTTGATCTGTTCACCATCAACATTGCGTGCAGCAGCAACCACAGCCTCCCAGACACTGTTCAGAGAGGTGTACTGTTTTCCCTCCTTGTAAATCTCACATTTGATGATGGACCACAGGTTCTCAATGGGGTTCAGATCAGGTGAACAAGGAGGCCATGTCATTAGATTTTCTTCTTTTATACCCTTTCTTGCCAGCCACGCTGTGGAGTACTTGGACGCGTGTGATGGAGCATTGTCCTGCATGAAAACCATGTTTTTCTTGAAGGATGCAGACTTCTTCCTGTACCACTGCTTGAAGAAGGTGTCTTCCAGAAACTGGCAGTAGGACTGGGAGTTGAGCTTGACTCCATCCTCAACCCGAAAAGGCCCCACAAGCTCATCTTTGATGATACCAGCCCAAACCAGTACTCCACCTCCACCTTGCTGGCGTCTGAGTCGGACTGGAGCTCTCTGCCCTTTACCAATCCAGCCACGGGCCCATCCATCTGGCCCATCAAGACTCACTCTCATTTCATCAGTCCATAAAACCTTAGAAAAATCAGTCTTGAGATATTTCTTGGCCCAGTCTTGACGTTTCAGCTTGTGTGTCTTGTTCAGTGGTGGTCGTCTTTCAGCCTTTCTTACCTTGGCCATGTCTCTGAGTATTGCACACCTTGTGCTTTTGGGCACTCCAGTGATGTTGCAGCTCTGAAATATGGCCAAACTGGTGGCAAGTGGCATCTTGGCCGCTGCACGCTTGACTTTTCTCAGTTCATAGGCAGTTATTTTGCGCCTTGGTTTTTCCACACGCTTCTTGCGACCCTGATGACTATTTTGAATGAAACGCTTGATTGTTCGATGATCACGCTTCAGAAGCTTTGCAATTTTAAGAGTGCTGCATCCCTCTGCAAGATATCTCACTATTTTTGACTTTTCTGAGCCTGTCAAGTCCTTCTTTTGACCCATTTTGCCAAAGGAAAGGAAGTTGCCTAATAATTATGCACACCTGATATAGGGTGTTGATGTCATTAGACCACACCCCTTCTCATTACAGAGATGCACATCACCTAATATGCTTAATTGGTAGTAGGCTTTCGAGCCTATACAGCTTGGAGTAAGACAACATGCATAAAGAGGATGATGTGGTCAAAATACTCATTTGCCTAATAATTCTGCACTCCCTGTAAACAGATGAGACCAAGATCAACTTGTACCAGAGTGATGGGAAGAGAAGAGTATGGAGAAGGAAAGGAAGTGCTCATGATCCTAAGCATTCCACCTCATCAGTAAAGCATGGTGGTGGTAGTGTCATGACGTGTGCATGTATGGCTGCAAATGGATATGGTTCTCTAGTATTTATTGATAATGTGAGTGCTGACAAAAGCAGCAGGATGAATTCTGAAGTGTTTCGGGCGATATTATCTGCTCATATTCAGCCAAATGCTTCAGAACTCATTAGACGGCGCTTCACAGTGCAGAGTTTTTTAAGGGAAAGAAGTGGAATGTTATGCAATGGCCAAGTCAGTCACCGGACCTGAATTCGATTGAGCATGCATTTCACCTACTGAAGACAAAACTGAAGGGAAAATGCCCCAAGAACAAGCAGGAACTGAAGACAGTTGCAGTAGAGGCCTGGCAGAGCATCACCAGGGATGAAACCCAGCGTCTGGTGATGTCTATGCGTTCCAGACTTCAGGCTGTAATTGACTGCAAAGGATTTGCAATCAAGTTTTAAAAAGTGAAAATTTGATTTATGATTATTATTCTGTCCCATTACTTTTGGTTC
Source organism: Bufo bufo (assembly GCF_905171765.1). Taxonomy (NCBI): domain Eukaryota; kingdom Metazoa; phylum Chordata; class Amphibia; order Anura; family Bufonidae; genus Bufo; species Bufo bufo. The sequence continues at coordinate 532,745,772 of NC_053393.1, read as the reverse complement.
CTTAACAAGTAGGAGGCACATATGCAAAGTGTTGTAATTCCTACACCGTTCGCCTGATTTGGATGTAAATACCCTCAAATTAAAGCTGACAGTCTGCAGTTAAAGCACATCTTGGTCATTTCATTTCAAATCCATTGTGGTGGTGTATAGAATCAAAAATGTTAAAATTGTGTCAATGTCCCAATATTTATGGACCTGACTGTATATTAGGACAAACAATACCGTCTGCAAAAATGCAGTATTAACCATAGTGCATAAAGTAGAAAATAAAAATAACCGTGCCATATTTACCATCATGCAAATTTCGTTTAAAAGGGCTTTCCAAGATTTTTATACTGATCAGTATCTGATTGGTTGCGGTCCATCACCCGGGACCTCTGCCGATCAACTGTTTGAGAAAGCACCGGTGCTCCTGTGAGTGCTGCTACCTGCTTACCAAACAGAGCGCCGTACATAGTAACGCTGCTGTACTCGGTATCGCAGTTCAGCCCCATTTACTTGAATGGGGCTGAGCTGCTCTTAGTCCACGTGACACATGAACATGTCGCCGCTCAGCCGAGGAAAAGCTGAGGGAAGGCAGCGGTGCTCACAGAAGCGCCGCTGCCTTCTCAAACAGTTGATCGGAGGGAGTCCCTGATGTCAGACCCCCACCAATCAGATACTGATTAACTTTCCAGAGGGTAGGTCATTAGTAAAAAAATCTCAGAAAACCCCTTTAAGGTTCTGTTCAGAGAACACTTTTGCATATCCACTCTATCGAGTCCTATATACCCGGCAGATGTCATCGGGCCTTATGCATAATGTAAGAAGGTACAAGGAATCATCGTGGATGATAGGTATGTGTCACCGAGGTTCCTGGCCTCGGTGGAGTAAGAGCTGGATTGTATGTGTCAGCAGCAGTTGCTGTACTTAGTATGGCTGTTCTGGGACAGCTCTTACTGAGAGTAGTCAAAGTGCTGGGTGGGTGACTACTCCCCATGTTCCAGGCCGGGCACAGCCAGGTGAGGAGGATTACCTCAGTCTGCCAGTGGAGCTCAGGAGGTGTGTGCTGGGATCTGGTAATTTGCCTCTGTACCGCGCCCACACACCCTGTCTACCAGAGCTAATGCCCACAATAACCATGCCTGTTTTTTTCACTGGCTCTCATCAAAGTGTAACCTGTTCTGCTTTCTTATACAGAAGTATACAGTAAAAACCCTGTTATTATGCTAATTTAACATGGCAACCTCTGTATTTTTACTGTTTACCATCAGGCAGCTCAACTGACAGCCCCTTATTTTTTATTTCTAATCTTTTACACACTCATTATAACTCAATTCTTGTCTTACTGATAAGAATGTGGCTTAAATAAGTGTTTATGACCTTTTAGTAATTTACAGATAAGGATTATTAGATGATCGTCACACAGCTAGAAAAACTGTTAAAGGATAACTGTCATATTTTTTTTATTTGCGAGGATGACAGGCAAATTTATAAGATTAGGCAGAGAGAGGCCAAGCAAGTTATAAGAGCTTCTAAAGCACAGGCAGAAGAGAAATTAGCTCAGTCAGTGAAAAAAGGCGATAAGACATTCTTCAGATACGTAAATGAAAAAAGGAAACTAAAACAAGGAATTACAAAATTAAAAACAAAAGAAGGAAGGTATATGGAAGAAGATAAAGAACTAGCTGACTGCCTCAATGAATACTTCTGTTCAGTTTTTACAAAGGAAAATGAAGGAAAAGGACCTCAGTTAGGAAGGAAGACTAATGCATCTTTTGATGTATGTGTCTTTACAGAGGAAGAGGTTCTAAGTCAGCTGTCTAAAATTAATACAAATAAGTCACAGGGGACTGATGGGATACACCCAAAGCTATTAAAAGAGCTTAGCGGTGAAGTAGCAAAACCATTAACAGATTTATTTAACCAATCACTGGTAACAGGAGTCATCCCAGAAGATTGGAAATTAGCAAATGTTGTGCCCATTCACAAGAAAGGTAGTAGGGAGGAATCGGGCAACTATAGGCCAGTAAGCCTGACATCAATAGTGGGGAAATTAATGGAAACCATACTTAAGGAGAGGATTGTGGAACATCTAAAATCCCATGGATTGAAAGATGAAAAACAGCATGGGTTTACTTCAGGGAGATCATGTCAAACTAATCTTATTGATTTTTTTTGATTGGGTGACTAAAATAATAGAGGTGCGGAGGTGCAGTAGACATCGCTTATCTAGACTTTAGTAAGGCTTTTGATACTGTCCCACATAGAAGGCTTATCAATAAATTGCAGTCTTTGGGCTTGGACTCCCATATTGTTGAATGGATTAGGCAGTGGCTGAGGGACAGACAACAGAGGGTTGTAGTCAATGGAGTATATTCAGACCATGGTATTGTTACCAGTGGGGTACCTCAGGGATCTGTTCTGGGACCAATATTGTTTAATATCTTTATCAGCAAATTTGCAGAAGGCCTCGATGGTAAGGTGTGTCTTTTTGCTGATGACACAAAGATTTGTAACAGGGTTGATGTTCCTGGAGGGATACACCAAATGGAAAAGAATTTAGGAAAACTAGAGGAATGGTCAAAAATCTGGCAACTAAAATTTTATGTTGATATGTGCAAGATAATGCACCTGGGGCGTAAAAACCCAAGAGCAGAATATAAAATCAGTGATACAGTCCTAACCTCAGTATCTGAGGAAAGGGATTTAGGGGTCATTATTTCAGAAGACTTAAAGGTAGGCAGACAATGTCATAGAGCAGCAGGAAATGCTATCAGAATGCTTGGGTGTATAGGGAGAGGCATTACCAGTAGACAGAGGGGGGCCGCTCTACAGAGCACTAGTGAGACCTCATTTGGAGTATTGTGCGCAGTACTGGAGACCATATCTCCAGAAGGATATTGATACTTTGGGGAGAGTTCAGGGAAGAGCTACTAAACTGGTACATGGATTGCAGGATAAAACTTACCAGGAAAGATGAAAGGACCTTAACATGTATAGCTTGGAAGAAAGACGAGACAGAGGGGATATGATAGAAACTGCTAAATACATAAAGGGAATCAACAAGGTAAAAGAGGAGAGAATATTTAAAAGAAGAAAAACTGCTACAAGAGGACATAGTTTTAAATTAGAGGGGCAAAGGTTTAAAAGTAATATCAGGAAGTATTACTTTACTGAGAGAGTAGTGGATGCATGGAATAGCCTTCCTGCAGAAGTGGTAGCTGCAAATACAGTGAAGGAGTTTAAGCATGCTTGGGATAGGCATAAGGCCATCCTTCATATAAGATAGGGCCAGGGGCTATTCATAGTATTCAGTATATTGGGCAGACTAGATGGGCCAAATGGTTCTTATCTGCCGACACATTCTATGTTTCTATGTTATTACAGCTAGGCATGTATACCTGAGTTAGTCTGTCAATGATTGCCAAACGATCTGTAATTACCTTATAATAACAGCTTTCATTAATGTCTCCTGTCCTTTTCCACTGCTCCCTTAAAAGACCGTTGCTCTGGCTTGTCTGTCTCCGGCTAGGAAGACGGTCCTTCACACTGCATGCCTGCATTAGGCTTCAGAGTGAAGAGGCGTGTCTCTCAGTAATCCAATCTGATTGGCTGGCAGGAAGCTGCTGGCTACAGCAAGTTTGTATGTGACCTGAGGGAATGCAGTTTTGGCCTCAGAGAACTGGCAGAGGAGCCATCTTGAGAAGATCCTCATAATGTAGGATTCGAAACAGCCGTTACTAAGGGGAAAACTCAAGGAAAACAGTGGTAATTGAAGAAACTAAAGATTTCTTTATGCATAATGCTGCTGCTGCAGCAGTAACATATGCTAAAATAGATTTTTTGATGAAAATATGACAGTTATCCTTTAATCCAGCTGCATAGTTTTTAATAAAGACCAATTAAAAAAATTATTTGTAGCCCAAGATGAGTAAAATGCAATCATAAAAAAATTGCTCCTGAAGGCGTGCATAGCCTTTAACCGCCTCCGACCGCCTAACGCAGGATCGCTTTCCGGAGGCGGCTGATTCATTGCTCCTAGACGCATATACGCGTCATCTCGAGACGCGAGATTTCCTGTGAACGCGCGGGCGTTCACAGGAACTGCAGGTAAGCGAGTGGATCTACAGCCTGCCAGCGGCGATCGTTCGCTGTCAGGCTGTAGATGCGATTTTTTTAACCCCTAACAGGTATATTAGACGCTGTTTTGATAACAGCGTCTAATATACCTGCTACCTGGTCCTCTGGTGGTCCCTTTTGCTTGGATCGACCACCAGAAGACACAGACAGCTCTGTAATAAGTAGCACCAAGCACCACACTACACTACACCCCCCTGTCACTTATTAACCCCTGATCACCCCATATAGACTCCCGGATCCGCAAAACACATACAGACGTCTGAATGGAGCCTTACAGGGGAAGGGGGGTGATCAAATTTTTTATTTTTTGTCACAAGTTAGCGGAAAATGATGATTTTTTCTTTATTTATTTTTTCTTACAAAGTCTCATATTCCACTAACTTGTGACAAAAAATAAAAACTTCCATGAACTCACTATGCCCATCACGAAATACCTTGGGGTGTCTTCTTTCCAAAATGGGGTCACTTGTGGGGTAGTTATACTGCCCTGGCATTTTAGGGGCCCTAATGCGTGAGAAGTAGTTTGAAATTAAAATGTGTAAAAAATGCCCAGTGAAAACCTAAAGGTGCTCTTTGGAATGTGGGCCCCTTTGCCCACCTAGGCTGCAAAAAAGTGTCACACATGTGGTATCGCCGTACTCAGGAGAAGTTGGGCAATGTGCTTTGGGGTGTCTTTTTACATATACCCATGCTGGGTGAGAGAAATATCTCTCTAAAAGACAACTTTCCCCATTTTTTTATACAAAGTTGTCATTTGACAGAGATATTTATCTCACCCAGCATGGGCATGTGTAAAAAGACACCCCAAAACACATTGCCCAACTACTCCTGAGTACGGTGATACCACATGTGTGACACTTTTTTGCAACCTAGCTGACCCGAACTTCGTCCCGAACCCGAACCCCATTGAAGTCAGTGGGAAGCCGAACTTTTCGGCACTAAAAAGGCTGTAAAACAGCCCAGGAAAGGGCTAGAGGGCTGCAAAAGGCAGCAAAATGTAGTTAAATTCCCTGCAAACAAATGTGGATAGGGAAATGAATAAAAATAAAATAAATAAAAATTAACCAATATCAATTGGAGAGAGGTCCCATAGCAGAGAATCAGGCTTCATGTCAGCAGAGAATCAGTCTTCATGTGATAGCAGAGAATCAGGCTTCACGTCAGCCAAAACTGGAACAGTCCATTGTCAAATATTTAGGCCCCGGCACCCAGACAGAGGAGAGAGGTCGCATAACAGAGATTCAGGCTTCATGTCAGCAGAGAATCAGTCTTCTTGTCATAGCAGAGAATCAGGCTTCACGTCACCCAAAACTGGAACAGTCCATTGTCAGATATTTAGGCCCTGGCACCCAGACAGAGGAGAGAGGTCCCATAGCAGAGAATCAGGCTTCATGTCAGCAGAGAATCAGGCTTCATGTCATAGCAGAGAATCAGGCTTCATGTCATAGCAGAGAATCAGGCTTCACGTCACCCAACACTGGAACATGCCACTGTCAGATATTTTTAGGCCCCGGCTCCCAGACAGAGGAGAGGTTCATTCAACTTTGGGTTGCCCCGCAATATAATGGTAAAATGAAAATAAAAATAGGATTGAATGAGGAAGTGCCCTGGAGTACAATAATATATGGTTAAGGGGAGGTAGTTAATGTCTAATCTGCACAAGGGATGGACAGGTCCTGTGGGATCCATGCCTGGTTCATTTTTATGAACGTCAGCTTGTCCACATTGGCTGTAGACAGGCGGCTGCGTTTGTCTGTAATGACACCCCCTGCCATGCTGAATACACGTTCAGACAAAACGCTGGCCGCCGGGCAGGCCAGCACCTCCAAGGCATAAAAGGCTAGCTCTGGCGACAATTTGGAGACCCAGAAGTTGAATGGGGCCGAACCATCAGTCAGTACGTGGAGGGGTGTGCACAGGCACTGTTCCACCATGTTAGTGAAATGTTGCCTCCTGCTAACACGTTCCGTATCAGGTGGTGGTGCAGTTAGCTGTGGCGTGTTGACAAAACTTTTCCACATCTCTGCCATGCTAACCCTGCCCTCAGAGGAGCTGGCCGTGACACAGCTGCGTTGGCGACCTCTTGCTCCTCCTCTGCTTTCGCCTTGGGCTTCCACTTGTTCCCCTGTGACATTTGGGAATGCTCTCAGTAGCGCGTCTACCAACGTGCGCTTGTACTCGCGCATCTTCCAGTCACGCTCCAGTGCAGGAAGTAAGGTGGGCACATTGTCTTTGTACCGGGGATCCAGCAGGGTGGCAACCCAGTAGTCCGCACACGTTAAAATGTGGGCAACTCTGCTGTCGTTGCGCAGGCACTGCAGCATGTAGTCGCTCATGTGTGCCAGGCTGCCCAGAGGTAAGGACAAGCTGTCCTCTGTGGGAGGCGTATCGCCATCGTCCTGCGTTTCCCCCCAGCCACGCACCAGTGATGGGCCCGAGCTGCGTTGGGTGCCACCCCGCTGTGAACATGCTTCATCCTCATCCTCCTCCACCTCCTCCTCATCCTCGTCTTCCAGTAGTGGGTCCTGTCTGGCCACATTTGTACCTGGCCTCTGCTGTTGCAAAAAACCTCCCTCTGAGTCACTTTGAAGAGGCTGGCCTGAAAGTGCTAAAAATGACCCCTCTTCCTCCTCTTCCTCCTGGGTCACCTCCTCTTCCATCATCGCCCTAAGTGTTTTCTCAAGGAGACATAGAAGTGGTATTGTAACGCTGATAACGGCGTCATCGCCACTGGCCATGTTGGTGGAGTACTCGAAACAGCGCAACAGGGCACACAGGTCTCGCATGGAGGCCCAGTCATTGGTGGTGAAGTGGTGCTGTTCCGCAGTGCGACTGACCCGTGCGTGCTGCAGCTGAAACTCCACTATGGCCTGCTGCTGCTCGCACAGTCTGTCCAGCATGTGCAAGGTGGAGTTTCACCTGGTGGGCACGTCGCATATGAGGCGGTGAGCGGGAAGGCCGAAGTTACGCTGTAGCGCAGACAGGCGAGCAGCGGCAGGATGAGAACGCCGTAAGCGCGCACAGACGGCCCGCACTTTATGCAGCAGCTCTGACATGTCGGGGTAGTTGTGAATGAACTTCTGCACCACCAAATTCAGCACATGCGCCAGGCAAGGGATGTGCGTCAAACCGGCTAGTCCCAGAGCTGCAACGAGATTTCGCCCATTATCGCACACCACCAGGCCGGGCTTGAGGCTCACCGGCAGCAACCACTCGTCGGTCTGTTGTTCTATACCCCGCCACAACTCCTGTGCGGTGTGGGGCCTGTCCCCCAAACATGAGTTTCAGAATGGCCTGCTGACGTTTACCCCGGGCTGTGCTGAAGTTGGTAGTGAAGGTGTGTGGCTGACTGGATGAGCAGGTGGGAGAAGAGGAGGAGGAAGCTGAGTAGGAGGAGGAGGCAACAGGAGGCAAAGAATGTTGCCCTGCGATCCTTGGCGGAGTAAGGACGTGCGCCAAACAGCTCTTCGCCTGGGGCCCAGCCGCCACTACATTTACCCAGTGTGCAGTTAGGGAGATATAGCGTCCCTGGCCATGCTTACTGGTCCACGTATCTGTGGTTAGGTGGACCTTGCCACAGATGGCGTTCCGCAGTGCACACTTGATTTTATCGGATACTTGGTTGTGCAGGGAAGGCACGGCTCTCTTGGAGAAGTAGTGGCGACTGGGAACAGCATACTGTGGGACAGCAAGCGACATGAGCTGTTTGAAGCTGTCTGTGTCCACCAGCCTGAATGACAGCATTTCATAGGCCAGTAGTTTAGAAATGCTGGCATTCAGGGCCAGGGATCGAGGGTGGCTAGGTGGGAATTTACGCTTTCTCTCAAATGTTTGTGAGATGGAGAGCTGAACGCTGCCGTGTGACATGGTTGAGATGCTTGGTGACGGAGGTGGTGGTGGTGTTGGTGGTACATCCTCTGTTTGCTGGGCGGCAGGTGCCAACGTTCCTCCAGAGGAAGAGGAAGAGGCCGAGGCGGCAGCAGCAGAAGAGGTAGCAGGGGGAGCCTGAGTGAGTTCCTTGTTTTTAAGGTGTTTACTCCACTGCAGTTCATGCTTTGCATGCAGGTGCCTGGTCATGCAGGTTGCGCTAAGGTTCAGAACGTTAATGCCTCGCTTCAGGCTCTGATGGCACAGCGTGCAAACCACTCGGGTCTTGTCGTCAGCACATTGTTTGAAGAACTGCCACGCCAGGGAACTCCTTGAAGCTGCCTTTGGGGTGCTGGGTCCCAGATGGCGGTGGCCAATAGCAGACGGACTCTCTTGGCGGCAGGTGTTCTGCTTTTGCCCACTGCTCCCTCTTTTGCTACGCTGTTGGCTCGGTCTCACCACTGCGTCTTCCTCCGAATTCTGAAAGTCAGTGGCACGACCTTCATTCCATGTGGGGTCTAGGACCTCATCGTCCCCTGCATCGTCTTCCACCCAGTCTTCCTCCCTGACCTCCTGTTCAGTCTGCACACTGCAGAAAGACGCAGCAGTTGGCACCTGTGTTTCGTCATCATCAGAGATGTGCTGAGGTGGTATTCCCATGTCCTCATCATTAGGAAACATAAGTGGTTGTGCGTTAGTGCATTCTATCTCTTCCACCCCTGGGGAAGGGCTAGGTGGATGCCCTTGGGAAACCCTGCCAGCAGAGTCTTCAAACAGCATAAGAGACTGCTGCATAACTTGAGGCTCAGACAGTTTCCCTGATATGCATGGGGGTGATGTGACAGACTGATTGGCTTGGTTTTCATGCGCCATCTGTGCGCTTTCTGCAGAAGACTGGGTGGGAGATAATGTGAACGTGCTGGATCCACTGTCGGCCACCCAATTGACTAATGCCTGTACCTGCTCAGGCCTTACCATCCTTAGAACGGCATTGGGCCCCACCAAATATCGCTGTAAATTCTGCTGGCTACTGGGACCTGAGGTAGTTGGTTCACTAGGACGTGTGGCTGTGGCAGAACGGCCACGTCCTCTCCCAGCACCAGAGGGTCCACTAACACCACCACGACCATGTCCGCGTCCGCGTCTCTTACTAGATGTTTTCCTCATTGTTACCGTTCACCACAATAAGAAAAAAATTATTTGGCCCAATGTATTGAATTCAAATTCAGGCCTTTTTTTACAGGCACCTAACACTATCTGGCTATCTATTTAGGTACCGTATTACACTAATACAGGCACAGCAATAACGACAGATTTAGCTGAATATAAATTGTAGGCCTAGTATTTAGGCGCTGGATGACAGGTATCCCTTTTACGGACAGAATTAAACTTGGAAATGCACGGTAGCGTGTGAAGTTATTGAGGATGACCCTATCCGCACCTTCAATCTAATATACCCTTTTATGGATAGATTTAAAGTTGGCCTGATACAGCAGAAACCACTGATTTAGAGAATTGCTAAGTTGGGAATTGTATTCAACCCAGAACAAAAACTGTGCTTTGGCGGACACTAAATAAATTGACCAGCCTCAGCAATAAACACAGATTTAGCTGAATATAAATTTTAGGCCTATTATTTAGGCGCTGGGTGACAGGTATGCGTTTACGGACAGACTTATTTAAACTTGGAAATGCACGGTAGCGTGTGAAGTTATTGAGGATGACACTATCCGCACCTTAAATCTAATATCAAAGCATACCGCCACCTCCTCAGCTCATATGCCTCGGCAAACGTATCTTTTACTGCAGAGGAGAAATCTCGTCTTGCAGCGCCGCATACACCGACTTGTGTGTAATCTGACAGCAGCGCAATGCTTCTGTCAGAATGCACATCAGTGCTGCAGCTAGTCGATCGGTTGGTCCACCTGGAAGGTAAAAAAAACAAAACAAAAAAGAAAAAACCAGGCCGCAACGCAATAAATTTTATTAACTTTATAATAACTTTTGAACAGAACATATAAACTTTTTTTTTACTTTTTGAACTGAAGTTAACTTTTTTGCTTACTGGTGTTTTTTTTTTTTTTTTTTTTTTTACCTTTTATAGGACAAACCTCTCCTTCCCCATGGGACAATGTGCAAAGCGCAAATCGCCCAAAGATGTGGCGAAGTACATTATGCACTTTATCCCAGGTGAAAGGAGAGGTTTGCAGCAGCTGTGAGTAAAAGGGCCCTAATAGCCCTGTGTGCCTGTCCTGTGAGATGCAATCCCTATGCTAAGTGTACCTGTGTGTGGTACTTCCGGAAACACTCTCCAAAGCATAGGGCAGGGTGGTCAGGACAGTCAGGACTGCTACAGACACGACATCTTTTTCGGGGTGACGGTTGGGTTGAGGTACCAGGAACGACACTGGGGAAATGTCGCTCGTGTAGACGGCTAACTACACTGGTGGATGGGGCCACGGAACCTTCTGGATACAGGAGGTTCTCGATGATCTCTTCCTGAAATTTGAGGAAGGAACCCGTTCTCCCAGCCTTACTGTAGAGAACAAAACTATTGTACACCGCCAATTTAATCAAATATACAGACACCTTCTTATACCAGCGTCTGGTGCGTCGGGAAACTAAATACGGAGACAACATCTGGTCATTGAAGTCCACCCCTCTCATGAGCAAATTATAGTCGTGGACACAGAGGGGCTTTTCAATGACACGGGTTGCTCGCTCAATTTGTATTGTCGTGTCTGCGTGAATGGAGAAGAGCATGTAAACGTCACGCTTGTCTCTCCATTTCACCGCGAGCAGTTCTTCGTTACACAAGGCAGCCCTCTCCCCCCTTGCAAGACAGGTGGTAACGAGCCGTTGGGGGAAGCCCGCGCGAACTAGTGCCACAGCAGCCAATCTGTTCTAGGAACAAATGCCTGAAGAGGGCCACACTTGTGTAGAAATTGTCCACATAAAAATGGTACCCCTTGCCAAATAAGGGTGACACCAAGTCCCAGACTGTCTTCTCACTGCTCCCCAGGTAGTCAGGGCAACCGACCGGCTCCAGGGTCTGATCTTTTCCCTCATAGATCCGAAATTTGTGGGTATAGCCTGTGGCCCTTTCACAGAGCTTATACAATTTGACCCCATACCGGGCGCTCTTGCTTGGGATGTATTGTTTGAAGCCAAGGCGCCCGGTAAAATGTATTAGGGACTCGTCTACGCAGATGTTTTGCTCTGGGGTATACAAATCTGCAAATTTCTGGTTGAAGTGGTCTATGAGGGGCCGAATTTTGTGGAGCCAGTCAAAAGCTGGTTGGCCTCTGGGACGGGAGGTGCTGTTGTCGCTAAAGTGCAGGAAACGCAGGATGGCCTCAAATCGTGCCCTGGACATAGCAGCAGAGAACATGGGCATGTGATGAATCGGGTACGTGGACCAATATGACCGCAATTCATGCTTTTTGGTTAGACCCATGTTGAGGAGAAGGCCCAGAAAAATTTTAATTTCGGAAACTTGGACTGGTTTCCACCGGAAAGGCTGGGCATAATAGCTTCCCGGGTTGGCGGATATAAATTGTGTGGCATACCGGTTTGTCTCTGCCACGACTAAGTCCAAGAGCTCCGCAGTCAAGAACAGCTCAAAAAATCCCAGGGCCGAACCGATCTGAGCTATCTCAACCCGAACTCCAGACTGGGCGGTGAAAGGGGGAACTAATGGTGCGGCTGAAGTTGGTGACTGCCAATCAGGATTTGCCAGCACCTCAGGGACTCTAGGGGCTCTACGGGCCTGTCTGTGCGGTGGCTGCGACGGGGTAACTACGGCACGTGCCACCGTACCAGCTTCAACTGCCCTTCTGGTGCTCGCCACTTCACCATGTTGTACGGCAGTGCTGGTACTAGGTCCAGGGAGGGCTGCGCTGCTGGTGTATGCCTCACCACGTGATCCGACAGCGCCAGCCCCACTCTGCTGCTCTTGAAGCGGATCCTGCGCAACCTGTGGTCTAGCGACATGGGGCCGGGTACGCCTGGTTCTATCAGGGACCTCAACCTCCTCGTCCGAACTTTGGGTCAGACTGCCACTGCTTTCTACAGGTTCCTATTCTGACCCGCTAGATTCATCAGATGAGGGTTCCCATTCCTCATCCGACTGGGTCAGAATCCTGTAGGCCTCTTCAGAAGAATACCCCCTGTTTGACATTTGGACTACTAAATTTAGGGGTATTCCCTGAGACTACCCAAGAAAAAAAGCAAGCCTGTCTTACAAAGGGGAGGCTAGCGAAGTACCGGAGGCCGCTGCGGTTGATAAAAAATATCAAAACAGATTTTTTTTATCGCCGCAGCGCTTGGAAAGTGATTGTGCAGTGATCAAAAAAATATATATTTTTTGTCACTGCGGCGGGGCGGGTGTGGGTGAAAGCACGTGTGGGCGACCGATCAGGCCTGATCTGGCAAACACTGCGTTTTGGGTGGAGGGCGAGCTAAGGTGACACTAATACAATTATAGATCTGACTGTGATCAGTTTTGATCACTTACAGATACTATAAAAGTACAAATGCTGATTAGCGATACGCTAATCAGCGAATCAGTGACTGCGGTGCGGTGGGCTGAGCGCTAACTGACGCTAAACTACCTAACCAAGGGGCCTAAACTATCCTAAAACCTAACAGTCAATACCAGTGAAAAAAAAAAGTGACAGTTTACACTGATCACTTTTTTCCTTTCACTAGTTGATTGACAGGGGCGATCAAGGGGTGATCAAGGGGTTAATTCGGGTGATGGGGGTGATCTGGGGCTAAGGTGTAGTGTTTGGTGCTACTCACTGTGATGTCTGCTCCTCTGCTGGAACCAACCGACGAAAAGGACCAGCAGAGGAGCAGACAAGCCATATAACAGATCATATTTACTAATATGATGTGTTATCTGGCTTTTCATTCTTTTTTTTGAAAATCGCCAGCCTGCCAGCCAATGATCGTGGCTGGCAGGCTGATGACGAACTTGTCCTCTAACTTTTGCCGGCCCGCGATGCGCATGCGCGGGTCGGCTTTGAGCGAAATCTCGTGTCTCGCGAGATGACGCGTATATGCGTGACTCTGCGCAGCGCTGCTGCCTCCGGAACGCGATCCTGCGTTAGGCGGTCCGGAGGCGGTTAAACTTGGCCTGATACAGCAGAAAAAAATTATTTAGGGGATTGCTAAGTTGGGAATTGTATTCAAACCAGAACAAAAACTGTGCTTTGGCGGACACTAAATAAATTGACCAGCCTCAGCAATAAACACAGACTTAGCTGAATATAAATTTGAGGCCTATTATTTAGGCGCTGGGTGACAGGTATACGTTTACGGACAGAATTATTTAAACTTGGAAATGCACGGTAGCGTGTGAAGTTATTGAGGATGACACTATCCGCACCTTAAATCTAATATACCCTTTTATAGATCAATTTAAACTTGGCCTGATACAGCAGAAAAAAATTATTTAGGGGATTGCTAAGTTGGGAATTGTATTTAACCCAGAACAAAAACTGTGCTTCGGCAGACAGCAGACAGTATTATAATTGGCTAGCCACAGCTGAAACACCTGATTTAGGGTACTGCTATTTTGGCCAATTGTATTTTACCCCTCAATAAAATAGCAAGCACAGCCAAGCCCCTGATGTAGGATATAGCAAAGAAATAACCACACTATTGATGGTTAAATGGACTTGGTGGCAGCTTGTGCTGGCACACCACAAGACACAAAATGGCCGCCGATCACCCAAGAAAAAAGTGACATAAAAACGCTGTGGGCAGCCTAAAAACAGTGAGCAATTAAATAGCAGCACTTCAATGATCCACAGCTGTAGATCGATCACTGAATTAAGTGTTTTTGCAGAGTTAATCACTGTCTAATCTCGCCCTAACAGCAGCTGCATCCTCTCCCTACACTGATCAGAGCAGAGTGACGTGCGGCGCTACGTGACTCCAGCTTAAATAGAGGCTGGGTCACATGCTGCACTGGCCAATCACAGCCATGCCAATAGTAGGCATGGCTGTGATGGCCTCTTGGGGCAAGTAGTATGACGCTTGTTGATTGGGTGCTTTGCAGCCTTTCAAAAAGCGCCAAGAAAGCGCCGAACACCGAACCCGAACCCGGACTTTTACGAAAATGTTCGGGTTCGGGTCCGTGTCACGGACACCCCAAAATTCGGTACGAACCCGAACTGTACAGTTCGGGTTCGCTCATCCCTATTTGTAAGGAAAAAATAAAATCATCATTTTCCGCTAACTTGTGACAAAAAATAAAAAGTTCTATGAACTCACTATGCCCATCAGCGAATACCTTAGGGTGTCTACTTTCCGAAATGGGGTCATTTGAGGGTATTTCTACTGTCTGGGCATTGTAGAACCTCAGGAAACATGACAGGTGCTCAGAAAGTCAGAGCTGCTTCAAAAAGCGGAAATTCACATTTTTGTACCATAGTTTGTAAACGCTATAACTTTTACCAAAACCAATGAATATACACTTATTTATTTATTTTTTATCAAAGACATGTAGAACAATAAATTTAGAGAAAAATGTATATAGAAATGTAGTTTTATTAGAAAAATTTTACAACTGAAAGTGAAAAATGTAATTTTTTTGCAAAAATTTCGGTAAGTTTCAATTAATAACAAAAAAAGTTAAATTGTCAGCAGCAATGAAATACCACCAAATGAAAGCTCTATTAGTGAGAAGAAAAGGAGGTAAAATTCATTTGGGTGGTAAGTTGCATGACCGAGCAATAAACCGTGAAAGTAGTGTAGTGCAGAATTGTAAAAAGTGGTCTGGTCATTAAGGGGGTTTAAGCTAGGGGGGCTGAGGTGGTTAAGACTATGCATCCGTTCCGTCGGTATGCGGTTGTATTGAATTAAAACTGAATAAACCGGATCCGGCATTAAAATCATGTCAAGTCAATGGGTGAAAAAAAAAATTCAACCATTCAGCAATTTTTTTTGGGCTTGACAAGATACTGATAAATGTTTTTTTTTTATATAGGTTTTTATTTTCTGATTGTAGATTTTATTTTGTTCTATTTTCTATACATAATTACATGGGTGACCATCTTGCCTGAGTGGCTTTTTAAAGCATTCAGAGATATTCTTTACAGCAGCCACACGATCCGTATGTGCCTGTAGTCTACTCTAGAGATAACTCATTGACTTTTGTGTTGTGGACAAGCTCTGTGATCTGACAGAGGTCATTGTGCAGAGAGGGGGAAGAGTTAAGCCGTGACATCTGTTCTGAATGGTGGATCCCGTGTCATCTATATAAATAGGAGTTACCTATGATTATATTCCTGCAATAGTGAGACAACTGCTAAGAAGTGAAATCTACAGAAAGGGAAGTGTCCGCATGTTGTGGGGCTTGTGAAAACTACAAGATTTTTAGTATTTTCTAAAAAGATATATCATGACTGTAACGGATCACCTGGCACCCCGACTGAGTACCTCCGTTGACAGAAGCTCCTAGCGTTTTCCTGAGGGTTTCCAAGCACTATGGCAGACACCACAATCACCGAACCGAAGAAGCATATAAATACTCTTCAAGCATATGAATGCTGTAGGCAGTTGAATAGGAAACCATACGAATAGGTTTACACTCCTAGCAGTCAAACTGGGACAACATGCAATAAATCCTCCCCCAAGAATGAGACGACACTTCACCTTGAGGGTTAAAACAGGAACTGAACTTTATTTAGACACAGCACACCTACTTTAAACTCCCCAACAGCCTCATTTACATACAATAGGGCACCTAGAGGACTCTGGTACAAGGAAGGGTGGGGCCAGACAATAGCAAGGGCTGATGGGAGATTGAGGAGGGACAGAGCAGCTGGTTTAAACTGGTGTCCCTGCGACAACACCCTGGCGGGGAAACAATGGGACAGGAAAAAGGGGGAGGAGAAGAGGCACAGAACAGCACTGCCTGTAACATAGCAACCATTACAGTAAGAGCAAGATATATACAGTCCACAACACACAGCAATACAATTTAACCGAACCCATAATAACATACATAATATTAAAGACGGCCTGAATGCAATCTGCTACACAGTCTTAAAGGGGCATTGTTCCTAAAAGTCATAACATGTCCACGGATGGCCATTAAAGGGCCAGTAGCAGCAATATAAAATACCACATGCCCAAATATTGCATTCAATCGTACCAATTTACCAGGGGCCATAGTCAGCAGGTAGGAGGCGGGCAGCCAGGCCTCTCCAATGCCCAGTGGCGAGGCGGGTTCCGCCACAATGACATACAGATATAGAACATGTACCATAAACTACTGTATATGTCCATTAAAAGTCAATGGGGAACGGATCCGTTTTCTATTGTGTCAGAGAAAAGTGATCCGTACCCATTGACTTGCATTGTGGTTCATGACGGACCC
This sequence comes from Bufo bufo, assembly GCF_905171765.1. Taxonomy (NCBI): domain Eukaryota; kingdom Metazoa; phylum Chordata; class Amphibia; order Anura; family Bufonidae; genus Bufo; species Bufo bufo. The sequence continues at coordinate 532,729,391 of NC_053393.1, read as the reverse complement.
GTCTTGCTGCGCATCCCAGGACGAAAAGCAAACTACATGTTGCGGTTTTCTCTCCGGTATGAGAACGGAACGGAATGCATTTTGGAGCACTCCGTTCTGTTCAGTTACATTTTGTCCCCATTGACAATGAATGGGGATAAAACGGAAGTGTTTTTTTTCCGGTATTGAGACCCTATGACGGATCTCAATACCGGAAAATATTAACGCTAGTTTGAAAGTAGTCTTACCTCCTGTCCACGGCTCCTACCTATATCTGTCAGCAGTTTTGCATCGACAAAACTGCTGACAGACTCCTTTTAAATATTTTAAACATGAAAACGTGATTTAAACAGTAGGTCATTTTCTGATGAGATGTTCCCTACATGCTCTTAAATGGGTTATCCCATGACTAATGTAAAAAATGTAAATCAGACATCATATAGTAGATAATTGCATGATTTTCCTAGTTTATGACGTAAAGTCATGATTTTATTAAGGACACGGAGGCGAGTATTGCATTCTCTTTCTTTACTGAAATTTCTATAGCAGCACAGAAAAAGAAGAAAAAACTTTACCACACAGGGTAACCATGGCAACAAGCCCTCCCCTAACCCAGTGTAAGAGTCCTGGCATCAAACATCTCCTCCTCTTTCTTTGATGAAGGCACATCCTCAAAACCGTGATGACAGCAGGACCGAATCCAAACACGAAGAACCCAATCCGAAAACATCCAACCGGGATGATTGTAGGGACAAGGCAACAGAGCCAAACTTGATCTCAGGCACCAAGAACGCCAGTGTTGTTATCCTAAGGAAAAAACAGACAAGAGAAACATAGATAATGTAAGATCAATGCAAGCCAAATGTACTGCATAGCGATAAGAACAGGTCAGTACTGTAGTAAAGCAGAATAAGAATATAAATAAATATTAAGCAACATGAAGTATGATATAGCATAACAGTAATAATAAGAATATCATAAAAATACCATAAAATAGACAATGAGGGTGGGAGAATATAAATATGGGAGGGGCAATACTCGCCTCCGTGTCCTTAATAAAATCATGACTTTACGTCATAAACTAGGAAAATCATGCAATTTTATTACATGACACGGAGGCTCCTATTGCAAGTTTAAAGTTGTTGAATAACAGAAGAAAATACATGAGTGGATGGACGGAAATAAAACTCACGAAATGTGGAAACTCGAGACCAGTTAGCCACACGAAGAATATCCTCCAAACGGGCACCAGCGACCGCCATAGATGTAGAAGCAGCGCCTCTAGTGGAATGAGCCGTGAACACAGAAGTATCCACACCCGCTAAGGACATAATCCACTTAACCCATCTGTATAAGGTAACACAAGTGACTGGAGCGAATGGACGCCGATACGACAGAAATAATTCCGGCGATGCCGAAGAGCGATGAGGAAACGTGCGGGCCTCATATACCTGTAGGCACGCAACTGGACAAAGGGCAGGAACCTCGGGAAAGCTAGGGTAAGAAATCGATCTAATGTTGGTTTTAGTACACCGCGAAATGTTAAAAACAACACCCTCAGGCGTAAAAGACCTAGCATCATAATCTAAGGCCCTGACATCGGAAACCCGCTTACATGAAATCAAACAAAACAAAGTGACCAACTTTGCAGACAACTGTCGCAAGGAGAGCTGCTCATTGGAGGGCCAGGAAGAAAAAAGGGAAAGAACCAAGGAAACGTCCCAGGTACAAGAAAATCGAGGGAAGGTGGACGGGAAGGACGGGAACCCCTGAGAAGACGACAGACCAAGGGGTGCTGCCCAGCCGGGCGACCGTCAAAACCTGAATGATAGGCAGAAATGGAAGAACGGAACAAGTTAATTGTTCGGTAAGCCTTACCCGACTCAAACAGTGAAGTGAGGAACTTCAAGATCTCAGTTACAGGGGCTGATACGGGATCCAAGTTCCCTGCCAGGCACCAGTCAGACCAAGATCGCCAGGCAGCACGGTAGGATCTCCTAGTCCCCGGAGCCCATGCGCTCTCCAAAAGGCGTCTAGTTGCTTCCGGAACCTCAGAGACGTCCCAGGAACTCCTGAAACTCTGCACGCGATCAGGCGTAGAGACCCGTCCAAAACGAGCGGATGTTGGTGACCTGACGGATCGAGTAGAAGGTCTGGGAGAGACGGCAGGAGCAAGGGAGGTTGGATCAGACACTCCAGAAGTTGAGGGAACCACGACTGGGCCGTCCAGAAAGGAACCAGAAGTACCATCTCGGCTCTCTGAAGACGCAGTTGAGCAAGGACTCGAGGGATCATCATGAACGGTGGGAACGCATATGACAGACGACTGGTCCACTTCTGGAAAAACGCGTCCACCGCCTCCGCGTCCGGGTCTGGCCTCCAGCTGTAGAATCTCGGAAGCTGAGCATTCAGACGAGAAGCGAAAAGGTCGATGCACATAGGACCCCATCGAGAAGAAATAGAAGAGAACATCTTCACGTCTAATCTCCAATCGCTGGAATCCACCAGAAATCGAGAGGACCAGTCCGCGTGAGTGTTGTGCAAACCCGGAAGATATTCTGCCACAACATTGATGTCCTTCTCCAGGCAAAACTCCCAGAAGTCCCTTGCTAGCTGGGAAAGAGCTGAAGAGCGTGTTCCTCCCATGGCGTTGACATAACGCACCGCTGAGATATTGTCCATCCGCAGTCTCACACACGCGTTGGCCATACCATTCGTGAAGCTGCGAATCGCGAAGGAGCCAGCCAGCAACTCCAGAGAATTGATGTGCAGATTCGTCTCTGCAGGGGACCAACGCCCGCCAGTGGTCACCCCATTGCAGTAGGCACCCCAGCCCGAGAGACTGGCGTCCGACTCTATCGTGAAGTCCGGGAGCGGACCGAAGATAGCCTTGCCGTTCCAGGCCTCCAGATTGTGGATCCACCACCGAAGCTCGTTCTTGGTCTCTCTGTCCAGAAAAATCAGGTCCTCGTATGTAGCACCGGCACGAAGGTGTGCAAGTTTGAGGTGTTGAAGAGCCCGGTAGTGTAACGGAGCCGGGAAGACCGCCTGAATGGAAGCGGATAGAAGGCCTATCACTCGGGCAAGCTGGCGTAGCGAGACTTGCGGGAGAGTCAACGTCTGGTGAAGTTCCCTGCAAATAGATCGAACCTTGGCGGAAGGAAGACTGAGGGACTCTGAGGCAGAGTCGACTCGGAAGCCCAGAAACTCCATGGAACGAGACGGGACAAGACAAGATTTCTCCCGGTTGATGAGAAAACCTAACCGGGAAAGAAGATCCATAGAAGTCGACAAGTGCTCCAGAAGATGGTTGCGATCCTGGGCCATGAGAAGGATGTCGTCTAGGTAAATAACTAGACGAATTCCCCGACTGCGGAGGAAGGCCACAACCGGCCGCATCAGCTTGGTGAAGCACCAAGGGGCTGATGATAGGCCGAATGGAAGACATGTGAATCTCCAAGTTTCGCCGCACCAATGGAAACGCAACAGGTCCCTGGAAGAATCCGCTACCGGAACCGTCAGGTAGGCGTCTTTCAAATCGAGCTTGGCCATCCAATCGTTGAAGAGGAGCATGTCCCGGAGAAGATGAATGCCCTCCATTTTGAAATGGCGGTAGCGGACATAGCGATTCAGGGGACGGAGATTTATTACCGGACGCATTTGGCCGTCCTTCTTGGCCACCAGGAAGATGCTGCTGAGGACACCCGCAGGAGTAGGGGGAGCACGTTCTATTGCGCCCTTCTGATAAAGAGAAAACAATTCCAGGTGTAGAAGGAGTTGTTTCTGAAATGGAAGACAAACGGGATGGGGAACAGGAATCTGAACAGATGGAATAATCAATTCTATATGAAACCCCTGAACCGTAGTTAAGACCCAAGGGTCTGTGGTGACAGTCAACCAAACATGTTTTTTGTGCTGCAGCTCAGGAGGAGTGACTTTTCTGCTGCAGCTCAGGAGGAGTGTCTTTTGTGCTGCAACTCAGGAGGAGTGTATTTTGTGCTGCAGCTCAGGAGGAGTGTCTTTTGTGCTGCAGCTCAGGAGGAGTGTCTTTTCTGCTGCAACTCAGGAGAAGTGTCTTTTGTGCTGCAGCTCAGGAGGAGTGTCTTTTCTGCTGCAGCTCAGGAGGAGAGTCTTTTCTGCTGCAACTCAGGAAGAGTGTCTTTTCTGCTGCAGCTCAGGAGGAGTGTCTTTTCTGCTGCAGCTCAGGAGGAGTCTTTTCTGCTGCAGCTCAGGAGGAGTCTTTTCTGCTGCAACTCAGGAGGAGTGTCTTTTCTGCTGCAGCTCAGGAGGAGTGTCTTTTCTGCTGCAGCTCAGGAGGAGTGTCTTTTGTGCTGCAGCTCAGGAGGAGTGTCCTTTCTGCTGCAGCTCAGGAGGAGTGTCTTTTCTGCTGCAGCTCAGGAAGAGTGTCTTTTCTGCTGCAACTCAGGAGGAGTGTCTTTTGTGCTGCAACTCAGGAGGAGTGTCTTTTGTGCTGCAGCTCAGGAGGAGTGTCTTTTCTGCTGCAGCTCAGGAGGAGTGTCTTTTCTGCTGCAACTCAGGAGAAGTGTCTTTTGTGCTGCAGCTCAGGAGGAGTGTCTTTTCTGCTGCAGCTCAGGAGGAGAGTCTTTTCTGCTGCAACTCAGGAAGAGTGTCTTTTCTGCTGCAGCTCAGGAGGAGTGTCTTTTCTGCTGCAGCTCAGGAGGAGTCTTTTCTGCTGCAGCTCAGGAGGAGTCTTTTCTGCTGCAACTCAGGAGGAGTGTCTTTTCTGCTGCAGCTCAGGAGGAGTGTCTTTTCTGCTGCAGCTCAGGAGGAGTGTCTTTTGTGCTGCAGCTCAGGAGGAGTGTCCTTTCTGCTGCAGCTCAGGAGGAGTGTCTTTTCTGCTGCAGCTCAGGAAGAGTGTCTTTTCTGCTGCAACTCAGGAGGAGTGTCTTTTGTGCTGCAACTCAGGAGGAGTGTCTTTTGTGCTGCAGCTCAGGAGGAGTGTCTTTTCTGCTGCAGCTCAGGAGGAGTGTCTTTTGTGCTGCAGCTCAGGAGGAGAGTCTTTTGTGCTGCAGCTCAGGAGGAGTGTCCTTTCTGCTGCAGCTCAGGAGGAGTGTCTTTTCTGCTGCATCTCAGGAGGAGTGTCTTTTCTGCTGCATCTCAGGAGGAGTGTCTTTTGTGCTGCATCTCAGGAGGAGTGTCTTTTGTGCTGCAGCCCAGGAGGAGTGTCTTTTGTGCTGCAGCTCAGGAGGAGAGTCTTTTCTGCTGCAGCTCAGGAGGAGTGTCTTTTGTGCTGCAGCTCAGGAGGAGTGTCTTTTCTGCTGCAACTCAGGAGAAGTGTCTTTTCTGCTGCAACTCAGGAGAAGTGTCTTTTGTGCTGCAGCTCAGGAGGAGTGTCTTTTCTGCTGCAGCTCAGGAGGAGAGTCTTTTCTGCTGCAACTCAGGAGGAGTGTCTTTTCTGCTGCAGCTCAGGAGGAGTGTCTTTTCTGCTGCAGCTCAGGAGGAGTGTCTTTTCTGCTGCAGCTCAGGGGGCGTGTCCATGCTCTCCCTATCACAGCTCAGGAGGCAGTTGAAGGATGAAACTGAGCATGTGCGGCCTTCTCAGTGAGTGGGACAAAGAAATAAGAAAAAAACTAACAGCAGGTGGCACTGTACAGATACATTTTATTGAATAACTCAGTGGCTATACTAAATTTTTTATTACATACAGTTACAAAAGTATTCAGATCCAGGTGATGGTTTGAAATAATATTTTTTGTGGGACAACCCTTTTAAGTACACAGGGGAAGGTGTCATTCATTTGCATAGCTGCATATACTTGTACATATTTTTGCTTATATTGGACACATTTATTTTATCAGTATTTCTAATGAATAACTTGCACGGGTCAACTGTTGATGCCTGATGCATATCACACCAAGCTTTCGAAATTAGTTCAGGTTGATATGACGTGTGCTCTGACCTTTAATACTGTGACTTGGCTCTCCCAATTCCTGGCTGCACCCATCAGAAAATGTTAAAGCTGAACCTACGAGCACATGGAGTCTGATATCTTTTACTTGTTTCACTGTGGAACCACATAGCGCCCATATAATGGTGCAATATGTCTAGTTCCCACCTTTAAAAGTAACATCTGAGCAGGGGTGGATTGGCCATAGACCTTACAGGGAAATTTCTCAGTGGGCCGATGCCCAGGGGGCTGTCCAAGCCCCCATCTCTGCCGCAGTGGTAATTAACTCTGTGAGAATCAGGTACTCATATAATCGGCCAGTGACATGCCCTCCTGAATTCAACTATGTCCCGCACCTCACCTCCTAAGCACTCTGCTCCATATTTTAATCAGCGACAACTGGAAGAGGAGGAGAGAAAATGGCCGCTATTGATGGTCACCTCGAGGGATAGCTTTTGGGGCAGGATATTGTGCCGCACTGTGGTATGTGGTATTTTACTCTACGGTATTGCTGAGCCCCTACTTTTCTTGTCCCGCCTCCTGTCAATTTAAACCCTCCTACCATATGGGGCCACTTTTAGGTATTTTTTCCAGGGCCACTTTAGGTTCCCAATCCGCCCCTGCATGTGAGCAGCCAACAATTAGCTGTTAGCATGTCAGTTCCTCTTCCTGTCCTGAAATCGATCATCAGAGATCGTTACAGGACGTAGGTTTAGGAGCAGTATATGACTTAGGCCACATTCACATCTGACAGATCAGAAAAATAGAAAAAAAGAATCCGTTTTTAGTCAGTTCCGCCAGAGATCTGATATTTTAGACGGGAGAAACAGTCCAGAACGGAGGATCAAATGCAAAATGAGCACAACAAATGCTCAAAATAAAGGATCCAATTTTTCTGTTCTATTGACGGATAAGAAGAATGGAAAAGAAAACTGTGAAGCGCACGTGGCCTTAATTGTTATGTGGAGCACTACAGATTCCCACTTGTGTGGGAGAAATGCTTGGAAGTCTTTCCTTTTTTAGTGAGACTGGTGAAAGTCTAGGACTGTGATGGCCAACCTCCGACACTCCAGCTGTGGTAAAACTACAACTCCCTAGATGCACACTTTTTTGGCTGTTCTCAGAGCTCCATGGAAATAAATGATGCATGCTGGGAGTCGTAGTTTCGCCACAGCTGAAGTGCTGAAGGTTAGCCATCACTGGTCTAGGCCTTCTGCATAGGAATTACTAGGACTATTTCCAAATAAAGACTGTATTAAGAGCCAATGCCGACTAGGGTCAGTGGGCCATTGCAGCCTACAAGAGGACCAGGAGAAACTTCTGGAATAGCAGAAATGAGAGGAATTACACTGTAAATCCACCCTGGTGTCCTCCATTCAAAACAACCTCCTCCAGCCCGTTTGCCCCATCAAGGCAACATTGCTCTCTGTATAACGGCACATTTCTTTGTGCAAAACTTGTATCTGGACAACAGCACAGAATTGACTACTACGGTAGCATAATCTTGCCTGCATAGGCAGACTTCCCAGGCTTCAAACAAAATGATTTTTTTGTGTGTTATTTCTAGTAGTTTTGCATATTTTATGTGTGATACTGAAAGAAGAAAGTACAATAAATTATTGCGAATATCCTGTCTTGCGGGTCTGCCCTATGTTCATGTTTAATTTGAAGGAATAACATCAGCTCTGGATGCTGGTCAGTTCAGAGATCATGGGGGTTGGAGCCAAAGACCGAGAGAAACAACTCCTGTAAGACCATTGCTTTTGAACCATCCTCTACATGTGAATTTCTAGCGCGGACCCATACTTGTATGTATGTATAGACTTCCCAGGAACAAACGTAGAAGCTAAGTCAGTAGGACCGTATGTCAGGAGCCAGAAGAAAGCAGACACAGTCAGCCTTCCATTTGATGATGCCCCGTTTGGTATATAGTATTCTGTTATACAGTGTACAAATGAATACACCATACAGTGCAAAATTATAAATTCCATACAGTATGGTGCCCAGATAACAGTGCCATTCATTGTCCAAATAGCTCTTCCATATAGTTGTCTAAAGAGCAGTGCTATACCGTGCTGCCAAAGGCACAATGTCTAATCTGTGCCACTCAATATAAATACCGCCTCATAGTGTTCAAACAACCTAGCAGTGGCCAAATAACAGCTCAGAGCATCAAGTAATCTAATGACAGAGCCATACAATGTCTATATAATTACTTGCATTAGACTCCAAGTCCTCAGTGGCGCTCATGTCGGTAATGACTGCTAATGGGCCCAGAAAGCACACTCTAAAGGCTAGCCCTGACAGAATAGGCCAGGTGTTAGCAGTGGCATTCTCGAGTGACCCTAACAAACTAGTGGGACATATCAGCCGGAGCACAGATTAGACAAGAGCAACATCATGGTCAAGCTGTAAGAAAACAAAAAAATCAAGAACCATCAACAACATAGGGCTTGTAGAACCAAGTAAGGGAAGATTGAAAGTTATGGGTGACTTCCTACAACCTCTTGCAAGACTTCCTCTTCATCTAAGCTGGGGATTTCACCAGTGCTGAATCATGGAGAGGTAAGGTTATTTTCACATCTGGGCTTTTAAATCGGGCAGGCTGTACTGGCATAGGAACAGTCTGCCGGATTTCATAGTATCCGGAATAACCGGATGCTGCTATTCACTGCTGGACTCCATTGACTATAATAGGATCTGGCTGGTGCTGGCATGAGTGCACGCACTGGTTTTTGTCCAAACCCAGCACTCATGCCGGAAGCCGCCCAGATCCCATTATTGTCAATGGAGTTCGGTGGTGAATAGCAGCATCCGGCTATGCCGGATACTGTGAAATCTGACAGGCTGTTCCTATGCCAGTACAGCCTGCTTGATTTAAAAACCCAGATGTGAAAGTAGCCTAAATATTGAGACATCGCTTCCACCAACTGTAATGCTGGTTACACAATGGCCATTCTATAGGTCAGTCCTAACAGGGTTGGCCTTAATTTGGATGGTGCCCCGTGCAGGACCTTCTATTGATGCCCATGGTGCCCAAATAACATTCCCATAGAGTGTCAAAATAACACTGGCGAATCAATAAAAAAGCTGCATCTTGTGCAGCTAAATTTTCAAGTTTGCAGATTTGGGGGTAAGTTCAAAGTGCCCAGAATATCTGGCCCAGTGGTGCCCATTTTAGTAATGATTGGTGAATGAATGAATAACTTGTATAGCGCTACAATTGCGAACTAAATCGCCTCAAGGTGCTTTTTTTCAGCCATTGACCGCCTGTGCCTTCAGAAGAGATGGGTCTTGAGCTTCTTCCTGAAGGCCAGATGGTTTTCTTCTGAGCGGATCTCCGCGGGTAGAGTGTTCCATAGCCGGGGTCCTAGGACTGCAAACCTTCGTTCGCCTTTTGATTTGTAGCGGGTCTTGGGGATATGAAGGAGATTCTGGTTAGCTGACCGGACGGGGCGACCTGGGGTGTAGTGCTTTATTTTGTCACAGAGGTATTGGGGTGCTTTCCCCTGTGTACATTTGTGTGTGAGGCAGAGTGTCTTGAATGTGATCCGATCCTTCAATGATTGGTGATTGTCCCTGTGTAACTACACGTCACACACCCCTAAGGCCGACCCTCGATACCAGAATTTGAGTCATGAGGGGTATGTTAGCATTTCAAGGGGAAATTTGTAAACTTTATATCATTTTTTAATTACGCCGGCCCTTTGGGGGCCGAATCAGTGTAAGATATGGACCAAGTGTCAAATCAGGGAGGAGTAACTTCAGATTTCACTGCATCTTTATCCGCATCGTTTTCTCTCTATGGTTTCTCCCCTCCTTTATTTTGTATATAAGGTTTCGGTAGGTTGCATTCGGAACTTGGAAAATTCTTTCATTGGTGCCAAATACATGGTTGTGATTTCTAACGATTGTGTCTGATAATTAGAGTGGTGTTCACCTCCCGTGTGTATGAGCCGCGGTGATACACTCTGAAATTTTATATTGCGCTGAAATATTGTTCTCATATAAGTAGCGGTATCACCTGTTTGTTTCATTTTCTCTTTTCACAGCCAAGACGCAAATCTTTTCTACAAGATTTGTTATCTGTAAAAATGGAGGCTGATAAATTGTCCACTGACCCATAAACGCCTGCATACATTTTACGGCTGTCAATCTCTTTGACAGCATCATAACACATGCTTATTGCTAGATGGAATAATGGATGTGCTTTACGAATGCAGTCATAAATGTGTTAGTCTCACAGTGAAATGTCAATTACTGTACATTATGTAGAATGTATAAACACATAGAGTACCTATAAAAAGTATACACCCCCTTGTGCTTTGTCAGGTTCTATTGTGTTTCATTTTCTATAAAAACTAGCACAGACTACATATTGGAGTAGAAAAGTGTGCTGTATATACATTGAAGCACATTTACATTTAGATGAAAGTAGCATAATCTGCGGCCCTCACCAGTTGCAGTTTTCTTTATTTCTTTATTGCTTTGCAAAAACATCCAGACATCACAGGGCTGAGGCGGACGAGCCTTCACGGAAACAAAAGCCGCATTAGCGGCAAAGGGCAGCAACGGTCGTTTCGCACAACTGTGCTTCTTCCGGCTACCTGTATGACGCAGATAGGTGTGCTAGCCTTTATAAAGGGGCGTGTGATTAACCCTAAGAGGCATGGCAAAAAATATACCAAGACACCACCTGTGTGCGTGTTAAATGCAAATCACAGCAATCAGATGACATTATAAGAACAGAGTATTTACCTCAAACAAATGCACTAAGATCGTTACGGTCATTCAGGCCTAAGGGACCCATTGCATCCGTACGGATGATCCATCGCGCTTCTTTTTGTAGCAGGAGGCGATGTCTATCACCCCCCTGTGTCATTACTGGAACCACTTCAATTCCCGCAAAACCCAAACATTTTTTTTATTTTTTTTTAATAATTGTTTATTTTATTAATTTTTATCAATGAAAAGTAATACAGGTACAATGTCACATTGCATATCAATGAGAAGTAAAACCCAAACATTTTTTATTCCCCCCCCCCCCCATGCTCTTGCCATACATGATTTATAAGGCGGGGGCAGCCTTTTTTCGTTTTTATGGAATTAAGGTGTTCCCGGGAATCTGGGCCTAATTGTCTTGCCTATATAAAATGCTCCTCATTTACACTTCACTACATAGACTACATATGTGGTCCTACACGTGCAGAATTGTCTCATTCTGTGGGATATACCTCCTATCCATAGGATCTTGTCCCGGAGGATATATCCACAGAAGGAGCAATTACCGCAGCGATGATTGCCTGCAGGATTTTTTTATCACCGAACCATTGTTCTGGGTTCTGTTCACAGATCATGCGGCTACTGACTAACTGATCTGGGTTTTTCGGAAAGCAATGAGAGGTTTTTTATCTGTAAATTTATCCAGACTACTTTCATTCTTTAATAAATCCCAATTGTCATGGATGATTTTTTGGATTTGATCAGCCATAGGGCTGTATTTGAACACAAAAACAAAGCGATCCTCTTTCTATGTTTTCTTACTTTGATGCAATAATTCATATTGTGTGTGTCCATCCGCCCTAACAAATGCTTCAGCCAGCATTCTCAGAGGATAACCCCTCTTCACTAGCCTATTTTTTTAATTCAGTGGCCTTTCTTAAATAGCCTTCCCTCCTGTTGTTGATACGTCTTAACCGTGTAAATTGCCCATATGGTATGGCCTCTTTTACGCTACGTGGATGAAAACTCCCATGGTGTAAAAGGGAATTAGAGGCAGTAGGTTTTCGAAAACCCTCTGTAACTATTTCACCATTACGTATAATGACACGAACATCAAGAAAGTCTAACACCTCACCTCCAAAATTCAAGGTGAAGCGCATGTTCATGTCATTTTTACGCGATTTAGATAGGAAACAAACTCCTCACATTGGGCCCGTGTTCCCTTCCAAACCATGAAGACATCATCCACGTAGTGCAGGAACGTCTGTATGTATATCAAAAAGGGATTTTTTATACTGAATACATATCTACTCTCAAGATTATTAAGGTATATGTTAGCGAAGGTACACGACACTGGCGTCCCCATCGCCGTGCCGTGTATCTGTCGATACCATTGCTGTCCGAACCTGAAAGTATTGTTACCTAATACAAAAAGTAGCGCCTCCTCCACAAATTGGACATAGATCTCATCCTTATCAGTCAAATTCAGCATATCCACGACCGCCTCCACTCCCGCATGCCAGGGAATGCGGGTATACAGACTTTCTACATCTAATGACACCAGGTTCCAATCACTCTGCCACTGGAGATCCTCCAGTGCCAGGAGAAAATCCTTGGTGTCCTTTAGATAAGTAACTGACTTTTTCAGGGCCGGTCTCAATAGCCAATCAAGATATTTCGACAAAGGTTCTGTTACCGACCCGATCCCCGCCACAATAGGGCGGCCGGGAAGTCGAGTCGGTGACTTGTGCACCTTTGGCAAAAAATACCAAGAATACCAAGAAGGCTTTTTGGAATATGCTGGTACAAATTTTTCAATAATTGTGCTGGTAAAAAAAAAACAATATCTAGCAACTCTTTCAATTGTATTTGTAGGACAAAAGTAGGGTCACTGGATAACTTTTCATATGTCCCTATATCTTCTAACTGCCTTAATGCCTCCGATCGATAATACTCAAGGGACAACAACACAATATTCCCCCCCTTGTCTGCAGGCTTTACCACAATACCAGGATGGTTACGTATGGCCTTAGATTCCCCTGGACTCACATTAAAGGGGGTCCGAGGATAAATCAATGCTTTCATATCACGGAGTATTCTTTTATAAAAGGTATCAATACCCCTACCTGCAGACATAGGGGGGGGGGGGGGGGGAAATATGTAGATTTTATACCCCCAGTAAATCTTTCACGTTCACTATCGCTTTCTTCACATACAGTAAACTTCTTATCCACTAAAATTTCTAAACAGGACCTTTCTGGCTCCTCAAAATTCATAGCAAGCATCTCACTTTGATGGCCAACTGCTATAGGAATCTCACCCTGTCTCAGGGGAGTAAAAGCGGTAGGGGTATCCTGAAAAGCCTTTTGAAGATACATTTTTCTTATAGATTTATATAAATCAATTTCAAAAGTCGCACGGTCGAATTGCTCCACCAGGCTGAAGCCCTGTCCTTTATTAAGGGCTGAGGAGCAGTCCGGCGGCAACTCGACACCGGAAAGGTTGATGATCAAATCTTCATTTACTACGGTTTCAGTCTCTACTATTGTCTCCAAGACACTTGTTTCCTGCTTCTCATGGATTTTCTGTCACGGATGAAGTTAGCAGCTAGCTGGAACATATAAATAAACGAGCGACTGGCTTGATCCCAAACTAAGGAGCTTATAGGTGAGCCCTATAAAACCCTAAGAGCTCTCCCTGACTGCTATGCACATGCAAGGGTCTGTATGTAGACGATTGCATGCCCGCCTACCTAATACTGTGTGACACCTGAAAACCCTATAATAGTGAGGGGACACGACCACCGGCTCCCTGCACTTAATACGGACGGAGTCAGGGTCACTTAGAATCAAGCCAGCAAGGAAACACAATAAAGTAAATGACTTATCTGAACAAACAGCAGAAGCAGCCTCCAGCAGTGAACACCTCATCCAGGAAGTAGTATAAACCGCAAAGTGAGGCAGTATGGGAGGGATTATAAAGGAAGACGATTAGTCGAAATAAGTGACACCTGGCAGAAGAAAAGGAGATGAGAAAGTGAAACCAAAACAAAGAACATCATACAGAAGGTAGAGAAGAACGTCTGCCAGATCTTCTCACAGAACTGGCGGTGACATTTTCGAACTCTGTTTGTTCCTTCTCCGTCCACCTCTCCTTGTTCTCCTCTTATGGAGTTTTTTTGTACTTTTTCAGTTGATGTATTGGGGTCATCTGATGCACTGGAATCTGAATCAGTTGTCCAAAAGTCCGTTCTATTTCTCCTTTGTGGGCGTCTCCTACGTTGTCTCTTTTTTCCCCAATCAAATACTCTCCCAGTTTCATAGTCATTTTTATCCCGCAAAAATGTATTCTTCTTATCCTCTTTTATTTCTGTTTGTGTGATAACCAACTTCCTATTTAGTTTTCTTTCAAAAGCTTGTATTTGGTTTTCAGTTAGGCGTGTGCGTAATTCCTCTTTTGCTTTTAATAAGGCGTCATTCACTGCCTCGTATTCTTGTTCATTTCTATGCAGCACCATCTTTGGAATTTGTATTGAAAAGTCCATATGCAATTTTTTTCCATTCCAAATTAAATGACACATCATCTTCATATTGTGCTAGCTCTTTGTATATTCGTAAACCGCGCGGTACTCTCCCGCTGTCTCTATATGATCTCAAAGAATTAACCGACCAAAACAGTCGTACCTCTTTGTCGGCTAGTTGGGAAATCTTCATTTCTAAAGTCTTTGTACTGATTGCCTGTAAGTTGTCTTTGGAGTTACACTCCGTAAAGAAGGCGTCCGCCCCTTCTCTGCCCTCATTCAAACCCGGAACCACGTCTTCAGACATAATCAATGAATGTATACAGACGCAGCGAATCAAAATGTGTGCTCTGCCCGTGGAAAATGCAAGGCGGCACTACAAAAAGAAAAATTCAGGCGGCACTACACCAAAAAGTCGCTATCATGAGCATATAAATCGTCCTCTGTGTAAACCGGGGTAGTATGCAGCTTTCGGTGGTGCCTGCTATAATACACTGTCAACAGAATCCAATCCACACAGAGATGAAAGTAGCATAATCCGCGGCACTCACCAGTTGCGGTTGTCTTTATTTCTATAGCTGGCATAGATATCTGTTTGTGGCGCACGGACAGCAGAAAATGCAACAAATTTGTTTGCACCTCTTAGTAAATTTGGTGCATACCACTCCAACGGACTTAGAGAGGTTGTCCCCCAAAAAAATATTCAGCATTTTTCAAACCAGCACCTTCATCTGAATATGTTTGTGATTGCATGTAATTAAAGGGTTTTTTCCGTGCTTTTAATATTGATGACCTATCCTCAGGATTGGTCATTAATATCAGATCAGCGGGTTCCGACTTCCGGCACCCCCGCTGATCAGCTCGTTGAAGAGAACGCCGCTCTCCTTGTGAGTGCTACATACCCTTCATTGTTTCCTGCTCGTCGTCGACATCACAGCAGTGAGCAGTTGTAATTACAAGCCGTCCCATTAACTTCTGTGGGACGGCTCTGTAGTAGCTTCCAAAATATATGTTTGGCCCAAAAACAACACTGCACATCACCAAAAGAACCCAATACCCACAGTAAGGCATGGTGGCAGGGGCGTAGCTAGAAATGCATGGGCCCCATAGCAAAAAAAAAATTATGCCCCCCCCCAGCCCCCACATATCTATCGGGCCTCCCACCACCCTTTCCAGAGCTCCCACCCAAACACCCATCCTAGATCTCCCACCGCCATGAGCAGTTTCACACTTGCAAGTAGTTTCACACTTGCGGCAGGACGGATCCCACAGGTTGGCAGCCTGTTGGATCCGCCCTGCTGCTATTTCGCCTTGCCGCCACTCCATCCCCATTGACTATAATGGGAATGGGGACGGAGCTCCGGTGCAGAGCGGCAGTGTGCGGTGAAAGGCTGGCGGCCGAAAAGTACTGCAAGTCCGACTTTTTTGTCCGGTGGCCTCTCACCGCGCAGTGCCGTGCTGAGCCGGAGCTCCGCCCCATCCCCATTATAGTCAATGGGGACGGAGCAGCGGTCCAGCGAAATAGCGGCAGGACGGATCCGACAGGGTGAACAGCCTGCCGGATCTGTCCTTCCGCAAGTGTAAAAGTACCCTTAGTCTGTCATATAAGAGTGTGCCCCCCAAAAGAAGGAAGGGGCGCCCTCCTTATCACTGCTGGCATCTCTTTTTAACTGATGATCTATCTTCTGGATAGATCATCAGCTTCTGATGATCCGGGACCCCCGCCCTGCAAGAATAAGGAGGGCACCCCTTGCTTCTGGGGGCCCCACTCTGCAGGCAGCTCTTTTTAACAAGAATTTAGATCAAGTATCTCAGAAACTTCTTTCTCACTTTCTTAAATTCACTTTAAGTGAATCACTTACTTTTAGAGTCACAGCAGCAGCAGGCAGTGGCACAGACTGGAGAGTGGAGATCAGTGAGGAGTGAGTGAGGTTCCTCTCTCTCACTCTGAGCTGCTCACCTCAGACTGGTTTCGGAAATTCGGGCAGTCAGAGAGCGCGAATCTGACTGGCGCCAGTGCAGCCGGCGGGACCACTTCCTCCCTAGTCCCTCCACTCCAGTCTCCAGGTACACCCCCGGCCCGGCCCTCTCCACCGCCTGAGTCCGCCTCCTCCACCGCCTGAGTCCGCCTCCTCCCTCTAGTTACTAGGGCCCCCAGTGGCGTAGGGCCCCATAGCCACTGCTATGGTTGCTATGGCGATCCCTACGCCACTGCATGGTGGTGGCAGCATCATGCCAAGGGGCTGTTTTTCTTCAGCTGGAACTGGGGCCTTAGTTAAGCTAGAGGGAATTATGAACGGTTCCAAATACCAGTCAATATTGGCACAAAACCTTCAGGCTTCTGCTAGAAAGCTGAACATGAAGAGGAACTTCATCTTTCAGCATGACAACGACCCAAAGCATACATCCAAATCAACAAAGGAATGGCTTCACCAGAAGAAGATTAAAGTTTTGGAATGGCCCAGCCAGAGCCCAGACCTGAATCCGATTGAAAATCTGTGGGGTGATCTGAAGAGGGCTGTGCCCAGGAGATGCCCTCGCAGTCTGACAGATTTGGAGTGTTTTTGCCAAGTCAAAATGTGCCATGCTGATAGACTCATACCCAAAAAGACTGAGTGCTGTAATAAAATCAAAAGGTGCTTCAACAAAGTATCAGTTTAAGGGTGTGTACACTTATGCAACCATATTATTTTATTTTTATATTTTTTTCTTCCATCTACCTAAAAGATTTCAGTTTGTTTTTTAATTGAGTGGTACAGTTTATAGGTCACATTAACCTCCCCGGCGGTATGATTATGTCAGGAATTTTGTACCAAAAGTGGTACAATTTTTTGCATAAATATTTTATGGGCACAAATGACAGTAAAATGGCAGGCAAGGGGCACTGTACAGTCATCAAATGTCAGATCTGAGGTTATACAGTGTAATCCTCTCAGATTACAATGTATAACCTCTTTTATGTGTGTTTGTCACTTTTTATGTTTATATTTATTTGAATTTCCCGCCCAGTTCCGCTCCCATGTGCAGCTGCTGCTCACAGGGAACGGAACCAGGAAGTCAAATGCTGGACGGTGTTCTGCCAGATCTCTATACCTTACGAAAAGTCTATACCGGAAGTGGCGCGTCCGCACAGGAATCAGCTGGAGGAGGGTGTGCGCGGCGCTGCGCAAGCACACAACCACTGGCTTAGGAAAGAATCATTGCAGCGCCTCAATGGAAGTACTTTGTGCACCGCGCGTGCGCACTTAGGGGTATAGAGATTTTGCAGCGCAAAATGTTGCATCAGATCTCCCTACCCCTGAGTGTGCACGCAGGCACAAATCATCAGATCAAATCAGGATGAACTGCAACTGATGATTTGTGCGCCCGTGCGCACTCAGGGGTAGGGAGATCTGATGCAACATTGTGTGCTGCAAAATCTCTATACCCCTAAGTGTGCACGTGCGGTGCACGAAATACTTCTATCTCGGCGCTGCAACGATTCTTTCCTAAGCCAGTGGATGTGCACTTGCGCAACGCAGCGCCGCGCACACCCTCCTCCAGCTGATTCCTGTGCGGCCACGTCACTTTCAGTATAGACTTTTCGCAAGGTAGAGAGATCTGGCAGAACACCGGCGCTCTCAGCAGAGGACATCACCGGATCGCCGACAGAAGGTGAAGGGACTCTGCAATGTTACCCCGAGCAATGTTACTCTTATGGATCATGCGAAGTACAGCCACAATGCCCCAGCAAGGTAGTTTTTAATGTATATGGTTCAGTTGTTTTTAAGCACGATGCACTTTATATAACTATGTCACTATTATAATATATCGACACTAAGATTAGTACTGCAGATATGGTTACCTATATGGTTGCTACTGACTACGCACATTGCACTTATGCTGTGGTTCACATTGAAGAGTGTTTTAGACTGAATGAGTTGTAACATTGTTAAAAGGGGTGTTCACAGTTTTTTATTGGATGATCAATTAGTACTGACTTCATGATGTATAAATGTTGCACTTTATAATTCACTTGGCTTGAAAAAGGTTCTGAGAGAGAACCGAAACGTTGCTGTATGACATGTGTGAATAAATAGCACATTTTTTCACTTTTAAGGAGTGCCGTGGATTTTTGCAACTTGTCTACCACCCAGAATCGAGGGGTTACCGCTGGCACCCACTTTACAGTTGGCAAGGAGTGCTGCCCTACTTTTGATGTGTATATATATATATATAATAATAATAGCGACCTAAGGACTGCACAAGATTGCATGCAACATTGAGCTACAGCTGTTAAAGTGAGGGCTGTGGAGTCAGTAAGCCAAAGTTCTGATTCCGACTCCAGCTCTGACTCAGACTCCTACATAAATGGCCAACAATTTAGTAATAAAAAATTCCTGTAGTAAAATGGTGACATTGAGCTTTCTCTTACTATCATGTAAGTAATCAGGCTACTGCGATAGAACATAAACCATATTTATTGGAATACAATCTATGAAATTCCTGATATTTTCTAAATTCCTGTAAGTAAATATATAGTGCACTATGCATTTAATAACTGGAAAACACTGTTACACACTTAGAATAATATTAAGCAATACTTATATATAATACTTATAATAATTTTAAGAAATCTATGAATTTGTCCTCAGAAAAAGTTAGAAAAGCTCTACACTGCATGCAGAATTATTAGGCAAATGAGTATTTTGACCACATCATCCTCTTTATGCATGTTGTCTTACTCCAAGCTGTATAGGCTCGAAAGCCTACTACCAATTAAGCATATTAGGTGATGTGCATCTCTGTAATGAGAAGGGGTGTGGTCTAATGACATCAACACCCTATATCAGGTGTGCATAATTATTAGGCAACTTCCTTTCCTTTGGCAAAATGGGTCAAAAGAAGGACTTGACAGGCCCAGAAAAGTCAAAAATAGTGAGATATCTTGCAGAGGGATGCAGCACTCTTAAAATTGCAAAGCTTCTGAAGCGTGATCATTGAACAATCAAGTGTTTCATTCAAAATAGTCAACAGGGTCGCAAGAAGCATGTGGAAAAACCAAGGCGCAAAATAACTGCCCATGAACTGAGAAAAGTCAAGCGTGCAGCTGCCAAGATGCCACTTGCCACCAGTTTGGCCATATTGCAGAGCTGCAACATCACTGGAGTGCCCAAAAGCACAAGGTGTGCAATACTCAGAGACATGGCCAAGGTAAGAAAGGCTGAAAGACGACCACCACTGAACAAGACACACAAGCTGAAACGTCAAGACTGGGCCAAGAAATATCTCAAGACTGATTTTTCTAAGGTTTTATGGACTGATGAAATGAGAGTGAGTCTTGATGGGCCAGATGGATGGGCCCGTGGCTGGATTGGTAAAGGGCAGAGAGCTCCAGTCCGACTCAGACGCCAGCAAGGTGGAGGTGGAGTACTGGTTTGGGCTGGTATCATCAAAGATGAGCTTGTGGGGCCTTTTCGGGTTGAGGATGGAGTCAAGCTCAACTCCCAGTCCTACTGCCAGTTTCTGGAAGACACCTTCTTCAAGCAGTGGTACAGGAAGAAGTCTGCATCCTTCAAGAAAAACATGATTTTCATGCAGGACAATGCTCCATCACACGCGTCCAAGTACTCTACAGCGTGGCTGGCAAGAAAGGGTATAAAAGAAGAAAATCTAATGACATGGCCTCCTTGTTCACCTGATCTGAACCCCATTGAGAACCTGTGGTCCATCATCAAATGTGAGATTTACAAGGAGGGAAAACAGTACACCTCTCTGAACAGTGTCTGGGAGGCTGTGGTTGCTGCTGCACGCAATGTTGATGGTGAACAGATCAAAACACTGACAGAATCCATGGATGGCAGGCTTTTGAGTGTCCTTGCAAAGAAAGGTGGCTATATTGGTCACTGATTTGTTTTGTTTTTGAATGTCAGAAATGTATATTTGTGAATGTTGAGATGTTATATTGGTTTCACTGGTAAAAATAAATAATTAAAATGGGTATATATTTGTTTTTTGTTAAGTTGCCTAATAATTATGCACAGTAATAGTCACCTGCACACACAGATATCCCCTAAAATAGCTAAAACTAAAAACAAACTAAAAACTACTTCCAAAAATATTCAGCTTTGATATTAATGAGTTTTTTGGGTTCATTGAGAACATGGTTGTTGTTCAATAATAAAATTAATCCTCAAAAATACAACTTGCCTAATAATTCTGCACTCCCTGTAGATGAAAGTTATTAAATTAATTATACAATATTAATAACAGATAATTTTTTAATATTGGAGTCGGAGTCTGTACTTTTCTACCAACTTTCTACCAAGCCTCAATGTAGCCCAAGCCTAATGGTGGAAGAGTTTAGAAAGGGTTGAATAGCCATTTGATGGCATAGCCAGAAGTAACTTTTAAAGAGGACCTTTCATCGGTCCAAACATTGTGAACTAAGTATCATGACATATACAGCGGCGCCCAGGGATCTCACTGCACTTACTATTATCCCTGGGCGCCGCTCCGTTCTCCCGTTATGTCCTCCGGTATGTTCGGGGACTTGGTTATAGTAGGCGGAGTCTGCCCTTGTTCTGCTGGGCGTCTCCTTCTCCTAGGCTGTAGCGCTGGCCAATCGCATCGCAGAGCTCACAGCCTGGGAGAAAAAACCTCCCAGGCTGTGAGCTCTGCGCTGCGATTGGCCAGTGCTACAGCCTGGGAGAAGGAGACGCCCAGCAGAACAAGGGCAGACTCCGCCTACTATAACCAAGTCCCCTAAGTCTCCGCCTACTATAACCAAGTCCCCGAACATACCGGAGGACATAACGGGAGAACGGAGCGGCGCCCAGGGATAATAGTACGTGCAGTGAGATCCCTAGGCGCCGCTGTATATGTCATGAATGATACTTAGTTCACAATGTTTGGACCGATGAAAGGTCCTCTTTAATTTATGCACCCAGTTACTATACTAGATATATTTTCCGTAACTGTTTAAAAGAAGTTTGTACGTTAAAATAGGTTGAAGGAATTGAGGAGCATTTTTATTTTATTTTAGGCACACCTTTTAACACCATGCTTTTTTAAGTGTATCATTATGTGCCGATTAATATATCATCACAGAGGTCAGGGCTCCAGTTTCCTGGTAGTGAATGATACATTTCTGTCTGCAGTCTCCCCTAGAGGGCGCTCAGGTGCTTAATGTATACAGTGTTACATTGAACGCAACAATAAATCAGTAGGAGTTAAGCTCCCTCTAGTGGTGGCTGGAGCTTCATATCAGAACAAAATATAATGCTCAAAAAAATAAAGGGAACACAAAAATAACACATCCTAGATCTGAGTTAAATAAATATTCTTCTGAAATACTTTGTTCTTTACATAGTTGAATGTGCTGACAACAAAATCACACAAAAATTAAAAAATGGAAATCAAATTTTTCAACCCATGGAGGTCTAGATTTGGAGTCACCCTCAAAATTAAAGTGGAAAAACACACTACAGGCTGATCCAACTTTGATGTAATGTCCTTAAAACAAGTCAAAATGAGGCTCAGTAGTGTGTGTGGCCTCCACGTGCCTGTATGACCTCCCTACAACGCCTGTGCATGCTCCTGATGAGGTGGCGGACGGTCTCCTGAGGGATCTCCTCCCAGACCTGGACTAAAGCATCTGACAACTCCTGGACAGTCTGTGGTGCAACGTGACGTTGGTGGATAGAGCGAGACATGATGTCCCAGATGTGCTCAATTGGATTCAGGTCTGGGGAAGGGGCAGGCCAGTCCATAGCATCAATGCCTTCGTCTTGCAGGAACTGCTGACACACTCCAGCCACATGAGGTCTAGCATTGTCTTGCATTAGGAGGAACCCAGGGCCAACCGCACCAGCATATGGTCTCACAAGGGGTCTGAGGATCTCATCTCGGTACCTAATGGCAGTCAGGCTACCTCTGGCGAGCACATGGAGGGCTGTGCGGCCCTCCAAAGAAATGCCACCCCACACCATTACTGACCCAATGCCAAACCGGTCATGCTGGAGGATGTTGCAGGCAGTAGAACGTTCTCCACGGCATCTCCAGACTCTGTCACGTCTGTCACATGTGCTCAGTGTGAACCTGCTTTCATCTGTGAAGAGCACAGGGCGCCAGTGGCCAATTTGCCAATCTTGGTATTCTCTGGCAAATGCCAAACGTCCTGCACAGTGTTGGGCTATAAGCACAACCCCCACCTGTGGACGTCGGGCCCTCATATCACCCTCATGGAGTCTGTTTCTGACCGTTTGAGCAGACACATGCACATTTGTGGCCTGCTGGAGGTCATTTTGCAGGGCTCTGGCAGTGCTCCTCCTGTTCCTCCTTGCACAAAGGCGGAGGTAGCGGTCCTGCTGCTGGGTTGTTGCCCTCCTACGGCCTCCTCCACGTCTCCTGATGTACTGGTCTGTCTCCTGGTAGCGCCTCCATGCTCTGGACACTACGCTGACAGACACAGCAAACCTTCTTGCCACAGCTCGCATTGATATGCCATCCTGGATAAGCTGCACTACCTGAGCCACTTGTGTGGGTTGTAGACTCCGTCTCATGCTACCACTAGAGTGAAAGCACCGCCAGCATTCAAAAGTGACCAAAACATCAGCCAGGAAGCATAGGAACTGAGAGTTGGTCTGTGGTCACCACCTGCAGAACCACTCCTTTATTGGGGGTGTCTTGCTAATTGCCTATAATTTCCACCTGTTGTCTATTCCATTTGCACAACAGCATGTGAAATTGATTGTCACTCAGTGTTGCTTCCTAAGTGGACAGTTTGATTTCACAGAGGTGTGATTGACTTGGAGTTACATTGTGTTGTTTAAGTGTTCCCTTTATTTTTTTGAGCAGTGTATATTAAGAAATTATAAAAAATCACACAAAAAGATAAAAAAACATCCTGCACGATCTGATAACTGAATATGCAGATGTACATGGCTACATTTATAAGAGAAAAATCTATGAAAATAATGCACTAATACAATAGATGCAAACATTATATATGGACTAACTAAGCCCTCACTCTGATATGATAAAATCTGAGACTCTCAGCCAATATATTTTGATCAAACCACATCTGTGCCCGCCTACCTGCGCCAAGGTGGTCTCAGTCAGGCAGGTCCTACTCTAAACCTACCTATGCCGTTGGGCATCTACATTCAGGAGAGCAGACCCTGCACAGAAATTTGGATTGACTAAGATGTTTAAAAATGCTAAATGATATTCAAGGATGGACAATCCCGTTAAGGAATATCAAGGGGATGCAAGCTTCCATTTATTCCCTAATGGTCTGTCTTGCCTTGCTTTAGGCCATATCTGCAGCTTCTGTCGCTTTCTCCACTGTTTTATAGGGTGGTACGCCATATTATATACTACTACTCTATGCAATCATACATCGTGTGTATGTGTATAAGCTAATGACTATGTTATTATATGCCACATCGCTCCACATACAGGCCTGAATACCCAGCATTGTGACCATTTTCCGAGCGTCGTATGTGCTCAAGGGCAGCTGAACACTAGTTAAATGAAGTGAAGTAGAAAAAATGCCTCTGATTGAAGTCTCGCTCTTGTAGCTTTGACTAGAGCGGCCGCGGAGACACCTTGCTGTGTTTTTGCCGGAGTAACCTGGTAACAATCTATGTTTTTGCACCCGTCTGTTTAGAAACAGAACCGGACAAGCAGAGCAGCCAGGTTCAGGAAGGAATGCAATCAAGGCATTTTGGTATTCGCTGTTGAGGCATGCACTTCCAGAGAGGCGACCATTGATCTGACATCACATTGGATGTACCCAACGCTGATTTACAGAGATCTCAAGAGCCTTGTCTTTAGCTCTGGCTTTTTCTTTTTTTTGAAGATTAAGTGCCGTGGCTTGAGGTTATCATGGGCTTAAGAGATTTCAGACATACCTTTTATAGATTTTCTGAAGGAATTAAAGGATAAATCTATTGCTAAGAGGTTCTTTCAAATATTAAACTCCCCGAGGCTTTAGAACCAGGTAAACATGTCTAACATGAGAAGACCCAATCAGCTCACAGGTCACAGTGTCTGCAGTGCAAAGATATCATGAACATTCATCTTTATTTCATAGGCTTAAGAGACGAGATGGTCTGATGCAGGTGTTGTACTCCAATATTTTAAATATATATATCTATAGGAAGGATGAGCTCCAATGACAACCCTTTACTTGGGCCCACTACCTACAGGCAACAAGTCATTATATGCTGCCCAGACTGCAGTGCACACTATATCATTGTTCCTCCCGAGCATGGGGGGAGTAATTAGCCAATTAGTATTAGAGACACAAACCTGAAAACGTTTTACTTTTTGTAGTGTTGTCACATCTTTATGCCTGTAGGTGGCACTGTTGCTCTTGGTGTAATTGAAGACATCCTACTTACACTGTTTGTAAACAGCCAGTGATAATTGTCATCTGTGTCTATGAGAGCATTGACATAAATACTTTTGTCCTGACTGTATAGGCAGAAGATATAATGCAATAATGCATGTAGGCTCAGTAATCTCTCCTTCACTTTGCACAGACTACTTGACTACTTTGTCAGTCAGAATCCCACCAATCCAAAGGGGAAGCCAGTGGCCTGTTTTCAGTGGCGTGCCTTGTAGGTTTCCATAACCTAACATCTTAATAAGCATGTTGTTATGGCAGTGGGTGTGGAACCGCTGTGCCAATCCAACCGGTTTGAATTTGGGCTAGACCTAAAGGCATTATCCTAGCAGTCCCCTGTTATTCACACTTTAACCCTTGAACAGGGATCTGGGCTTCACTGCAAAGAACCACGAGACCATTACCTCCTGGAGTACTTCCGGTGTGCTTGGCAGCTGACCCACAGGTGTCATAGACACTGCTGTGGAGCACCGAGGGATCAGGCAAAATTCATAGGCCCAAGTCAGGGCGGGCAGTGTTCGTGTGAATATGGGAAACAGAATCAAGGGCAGACAGGGTAAATCAGGCACAGTTCAGGTAGCAGAGTCAGTAAATGGGCAGAGGTCAGTACACAGGGAACTAGCAAAGTTAAGAACTTTATTGTTTGAGCACTTTCCCACTGGGGAATGTTCCTTGAATATCCACAGGTTGCCAGCAATTGGCCGGTGAAGTTTAGGGCTAATACACACTGGTCCTTTAAGAGCCTAAAGGGGTGCGCCTGTATGCCCTACAGGCATTAGAGGTGGATCCTGACTGACGAGCAGGCCGCAGCTTTAAAAAGGAGAAAGAGAATGCCCGGAAGATGGCAGCAGGAGGTGGGTCCAGTCTGCTGAGTAAGAAGGGTGGACAGTGGCAGTTAGCCGCCCCCGCTGTAACACATGTGGAGGACCTCCTTATCAGTGGTGGTAACCCCAACAGATCTGATCTTTAATATATTTCATTTTTTATTCTTATCCATAGGGGGCAGCCTTATTTCCTTATCTATGATTTGGTGGTGAATTATTGTAGATCGATGACAGTGTTATAAAATATATATATATATTGTTATGCATAGGTGGCAGTATTATAGTAGTTATATTCTTGTACATAGGAGCAGTATTATAGTAGTTATATTCTTGTACATAGGAGCAGTATTATAGTAGTTATATTCTTGTACATAGGAGGCAGTATTATAGTAGTTATATTCTTGTACATAGGAGGCAGTATTATAGTAGTTATATTCTTGTACATAGGAGCAGTATTATAGTAGTTATATTCTTGTACATAGGAGGCAGTATTATAGAAGTTATATCCTTGTACATAGGAGCAGTATTATAGAAGTTATATCCTTGTACATAGGAGCAGTATTATAGAAGTTATATCCTTGTACATAGGAGCAGTATTATAGAAGTTATATCCTTGTACATAGGAGGCAGTATTATAGTAGTTATATTCTTGTACATAGGAGCAGTATTATGGTAGTTATATGTTTGTACATAGGACCAGTATTATAGTAGTTATATTCTTGTACATAGGAGCAGTATTATAGTAGTTATACTCTTGTACATAGGAGCAGTATTATAGTAGTTATATTCTTGTACATAGGAGGCAGTATTATAGTAGTTATATTCTTGTACATAGGAGGCAGTATTATAGCAGTTATATTCTTGTACATAGGAGCAGTATTATAGTAGTTATATTCTTGTACATAGGAGCAGTATTATAGTAGTTCTATTCTTGAACATAGAGGCAGTATTATAGTAGTTATATTCTTGTACATAGGAGCAGTATTATAGTAGTTCTATTCTTGTACATAGGAGCAGTATTATAGTAGTTATATTCTTGTACATAGGAGTAGTATTATAGTAGTTATATTCTTGCACTTAGGAGGCAGTATTATTGTAGTTATATCCTTGTACATAGGAGCAGTATTATAGTAGTTCTATTCTTGTACATAGGAGGCAGTATTATAGTAGTTATACTCTTGTACATAGGAGCAGTATTATAGTAGTTATATTCTTGTACATAGGAGCAGTATTATAGTAGTTATATTCTTGTACATAAGGGCAGTATTATAGTAGTTATATTATTGTACACAGGAGCAGTATTATAGCAGTTATATTCTTGTATATAGGAGGCAGTATTATAGTAGTTATATTCTTGTACATAGGAGGCAGTATTATAGTAGTTATACTCTTGTACATAGGAGCAGTATTATAGTAGTTATATTCTTCTACATAGGAGCAGTATTATAGTAGTTATATTCTTGTACTTAGGGGCAGTATTATAGTAGTTATATTCTTGTACATAGGGGCAGTATTATAGTAGTTATATTCTTGTACACAGGAGCAGTATTATAGCATTTATATTCTTGTACATAGGAGCAGTATTATAGTAGTTATATTCTTGTACATAGGAGGTGGTATTATAGTAGTTATATTCTTGTACATAGGAGGCAGTATTATAGTAGTTATATTCTTATACATAGGAGCAGTGTTATAGTAGTTATATTCTTGTACATAGGAGGCAGTATTATAGTAGTTATATTCTTGTACATAGGAGGCAGTATTATAGTAGTTATATTCTTATACATAGGAGCAGTGTTATAGTAGTTATATTCTTGTACATAGGAGGCAGTATTATAGTAGTTATATTCTTGTACATAGGAGGCAGTATTATAGTAGTTATATTCTTATACATAGGAGCAGTGTTATAGTAGTTATATTCTTATACATAGGAGCAGTGTTATAGTAGTTATTTTCTTGTACATAGGAGCAGTATTATAGTAGTTATATTCTTGTACATAGGAGAGGAGCAGTATTATAGTAGTTATATTCTTGTACATAGGAGCAGTATTATAGTAGTTATATTCTTGTACACAGGAGCAGTATTATAGTAGGTATATTCTTGTACATAGGAGGCAGTATTATAGTAGTTATATTCTTGCACATAGGAGGCAGTATTATAGTAGAAAGCCATATTACAGCAGTTATATTGGTCACAAGGGGCAGTATTATGGAAGTTGCATTCTTGGAAATAGAGGGCAGCATATTCTCTAGGGGAGCATGCCTTATAAATTGAATGTATCCAAATGTAGGAGCAGGCCCCTATACACTTTTATGGTACCCATATTATAGCTCTGTACAACTCAAGTATTTATAAAACATTTCATCATAGATGAAACCCTGAATACATATCTGATGCTACGAAAAACAATTGCCCAACATTAACAATTTGCATTATTTGGTCTATTATTTTGTTGTTTCATTTGCTGTTATTTTGAAATTGTAAAAAAAAAAAACTATATTGTAAGCATTAGGAATTTTTGGAAAACTTTTATGAAAAGATATACGGAAATATGGATAAAAATGTATGTGTCACAGAATAAACTGAATTGGGAAAACATGGAAAAAATTATGGTAAAATTGAAATCATTCTAAAAATCAGAAGATGACAGTAATTCATTTTGATAATAAATTAAAATAAACAGTAATATAATAATAACCTGTGTTCTGAGAAAATTAGTTTAAATAATTGCTTTAAAGTAAAGCGAGAAAACATAAATTGGGGCTGTTGTAGGGAATGACTTGGTGAGAGTGACCGTGTAAACAGTAAATCTAGCAGTGCTGAGTGCTCGGGTTGACTTTTAAGGGATAACAATTAATGAACTGTATGACATTTTTATTGCTGGTTAACAGACTTATACATCTTTAATTAATTGTAATGAAGTGGGTGAGAAGTTTATTGGAACTGGTTAACACAATATCATTCCCCAGCTCACTTGTGACAGGAGAAACCTGTACATTTGAACAATAAAAAGAAAAAAAAGTTTTATTGTGCAAAACCAGAGGCCTGTGGCGTCAGGACAGAACATATTGTTTCCCTGAAGTAATTATAGATTTTAATCTACAAGATTCTAATTAGTAAATCTATTCTATGTAATATATGGTCATTCTATAATATCACAATAAGATGTATAATAGATATGCAGTCTCATCAGAGCCGTTTTTTAGCTATTCATTTTAGCTATTTTACGTTTAATTTATGTTTTCAAGCAAATCATTTTTATTTTTTGTATTTTTTATGTTTTTATTTTACACATTCAGTTATGTTGTGTTTAATCTCACTGTGTTATTTTCTGGTTTGTAGCCCCAAATATATAGGCCCTGATTTATCAAGACCAGTACGTGCTATGCCGTGGGGCTGTGTAGCCAAAGCAGGCATTTTATTTAGAACTAGGTGCAGGCCTCCTCCGGCAGTCTGTGTTCTATACAGACATATACTCCAGGTCCTAGCTGGCATAGATTTTAGTCATCATTTATGCCAGTTGCTAAGTAAGTGATGATAAATAGTTATGGACGAACATCGGCCGTGATGATTTGCGAACGCGATCAAATGTTCGCGAACCGCAAGTTCGCGGCGGGCCCCATTCACTTTAATGGCAGATGAACCTGAAAAACCTTCAGGTCATATTTGCAGCCACCAAATACTTACTAAAAGTACACAAATCGTCCCACAACATATACAGTGACATACCAGAGGGTGATCAATGGCAAAAGTTCCCCCAAAAAATATGTATTTTAATCTGGGGCCATTTTTATGTGTCTTAAAGGGAAAAACTGTAAAAAAATGTGCCCTGCTGGAGCCTAAATTTTTTTTATTTTAGACCTCGGGAGTACAGGCCCTAAACATTAGACATTCACCGGATAGAAAACATTAAGTAATTATGTGGCTGGAGATATATTAGACGGTCAATGGATATCAATTTTACTGCAGGCCAGTGGACTATAGGCCCCAAAAATTATTTATTCACCGTACAGAAAAGAACAATTGATAATGTGGTTGGATGTACATTAGGCGGTCACCGTATAACAATTTTACTGTTGGCCAGTTAGATTACAGGCCCCAAAAATGATGCATTCACAGTACAGAAAAGATCAAGTGATTATGTGGCTGGAAGTTTATTAGACGGTCAATGGATATCAATTTTACTGCAGGCCAGTACAAATACATGTCAAATACATATGTTTAAAAGAACTAAAAATATTAAATTGGATTAAAAACATGGCTAACGAAATTCCCCCTCTTGAAGAAAAAAAAAATATGGTAGCAGGTGAAATTCAATTAAACGTGGTCGTCACAGTTGTTGAATTCCCCTGAGATCCATGCCTCATTCATTTTTAGAAATGAGAGGTAGTCCACACTGTCGTGAGCTAGGCGAGTGCGCTTATCGATCACGATCCCCCCCGCTGCGCTGAAAGTCCTTTCGGACAGGACACTCGACGAGGGGCAAGCCAAGAGTTCGATGGCAAATTGTGCCAGCTCTGGCCACAGGTCAAGCCTGCACACCCAGTAGTCCAGGGGTTTCTCGCTTCTCAGAGGGTCCAGATCGGCCGTTAACCCGATGTAGTCGGACACCTGTCGGTCTAGGCGTTCCCTGAGGCTGGATCCGGAGGGCGGCTGTCGATGGGTTGGCTGCAAGAATGATCTCATATCCAAAGTGACCAAGTCCTTGTAGTCCTCGTCGTTTGCTTTTACATTGCAGCCATGGTAGCGTGTACCTGAACTCCCTTTATACATAGTTTGGAGGCGCTGGCCTAACTCTCTTTTGCAAGATTATACAGACGCAGCACTTCTATCCTACTTGGTAAGAAGAAAGAAATGGGTGGGGGGCAAGCAATCTTCATATTAGATTGAGGTTGTGGTGGAGTATATGAGCATATTTGGATTTTAAGCTATTGATCTGTATGAAGGTCCCTCTTTTCTGTGTGTGGAGGCCAGTCAGTATAAGTGTATGAAGGGATATTTGGGCAAATTTTTGCTCCATCCAAGTTTTCCATTATCGGGCAGTGCTAATCGTCGATCAGCAATAGTTTTCTGGGTGGATAGTTCAGAGGGGCTTATAGAGGGTGTTTTTTTATCAGCTTTTCCTTCTGTCCAGTGGAAAGCACGCCCACATAATCTATTGTAGCATTCAGATAATAACTGGACATTATAATTGTAGTTAATGAAGGAACATCTTGATTTGCAGACGCTGAGATCCAAGCAGAAGTTAATAAATTACTCTGATCCCCTGATGAAGTCTGCAGCAATAATGAGTATTGGTCGCGGCCTAATTAAAGACCTGCTTGTATTTCTTGCCGGTTCCCAGAGTGCATCATTATTTGTGTACACTGAAGGCATGTAAAACAATGAGCCCTGGGGGAGCGCAGCTTCTCTTTAAAGCACCATTACTGTCTGATATTTTGTGTGATTCAATCATAATAAAAGCTTTACATGTAGTGTTTTACTATATTTCATTATTTTGCTCCCCTGGGCGAACATACAGAAAATAAGCAGTGTTAGTTATCACAACCGCAAGCTTATTGGAGGGGGGGGGGGGAGTAGATCTGAAAAGTGGTGGAACTAGTCATGTATATTGGGATAGGACTACTGTAACGGAGAGTCTTCATGACTGGACTGCAAACTGTGGTACTATATATGAGGACTCTCTGCAGCTGGCATAGTGTATGTGGTTGCAACACTGTACACGAGGGCAGTGGCTGCCTGGGGCACTCTATGTACACTCTGGCTAGGGCACCTAACATGCAATGTATATGGGCGCATGGCTTGGGTAGTGTATGGCCTATGGGGGTCTCTGTAGCTGTCAGATTTTATGCAGGGGCACTCTCTGCCTTGGGCACTGTGCATGATAGTGCTCTCTGTCAGGGGCACTGTGTATGGCGGCACACTCACTGTAAATGGGGTGCTCACTGGTTCACAATTCCACCCCATTTAGATATTTTACAGCTTCTCAATACATTGTATGCAACAGTCAATGATGCCATTAAAAAAAAATATATATTTGTTTTGCAATAAGCAAGCCCTGATACAGCTATGTGAACCGAAAAATAAAAAAGTTATAGCTCCGGGAAGACCAGCGGCAAAGTGCAAAAATGAAAAATCCCCCAGGATTGAAAGGGTTAATGGTTGCCAACTTTGCACTTAGGTTGCACCCATGTAGTAGCGCCATGTTCCCATGAGTGTTTCAACAATATTTGGAATGGATTTTTGTAGCCTAAAGTTGTCCATTAGGCTACAGTCAACTGAACTGACCAACCATTTAATGTGTATTATGCTTACATTCAGGACGCCCCTACAAGGGTGGCCCTTAAGAACGGCTTGTCAAGAGGTTCTCTGGGATAGAGGTGAGGTGCGCCAAGGCCACGTGACTGATAAACGTGACGTGGCCTAGGAAGAGGCGTAAGCACTCACAGAGCACCGCGGTCTCTTCATACAGCAGATGGCCGGGGGGCCGCTGGGAGTCGGACCTCCGCCAATCTCATATGGATCGTCTGTCCTGAGGAGTGACACGTGACTGGAGGATCAGACCGCGCAGAGTTAGTTTGAAGTCTTTAACCATAGACACACATTGGTCTAAATATGAGCCGTATATGCAAAATGATAAGACATTTTTAATCAAGACTAAAGGCAAAGATGCCTTGAGACGCACAGGAGCAATCCAAAAATACTTGTCAATGTAGAAAAACAAATCAAAAGGGAACAAGCGGACATGTTACTGAATAGCTGGGAGGTTTGCCCTCTAGTGGCCCCAAGGTACTGCAGCGAGGAGAAAGTGACGCTAGAGCACTATCCTAGTTTTTAGGCGAAGATGCCAATAAATAGTCAGTTCCTCGAATACAGGACACAGGATAAAGTACAGGACTGATTATGAGATACGGCAAATACAAAGGGCTCAGTATTTGTTTTGGCAGAAATCTGAACTTCTAAAATGAATGCTACAACTTTTTATAACTGTCTGTGAGGCACCTGATGTTCATAGATCAACAGAAGTCACACTTCAGTCAAGGACGCTAGCAAATTGAAGCCTTAGACAAGTGGGGTAAAGGAGGTTTAGAAGGAAAGAAAAAAAATATCAATATTTTAATATATACATTGTATGCAGACTGTTCATTGATTGCAATGTGTATTGTAATACTTTATATGCCCTGTGGGGGTGCTGCAGGGGAATTGAACTCAACTGTGGGACACTCTATAAATAGTTTATCTTTATGGGACCTTTATAAAAAAATGTTGCTCGCATTTGAAACAGTCCTATCCAGTCCTATTCGCTTTCTGTCAGACCCATGTCAAACAGCTTTTCTGAGATTCCGTTTACGGGACGCATAAAATCACTCTTTGCTAAGAGCACATCGCCCTGTTGAAACCGGGATCTTCCACCGGCTACCAGAGAATCACAGTGGCGGGGTTGATTGTTGCATATAATTGCAGCTCTCATCTCTGCTTATTGATAGGCAATTATTGGAAATTAACAATTTATTTCTGGTAATTGCCTGTTAATTTGGCTCATGTAGAAGGGCCTTTACTTTTTGCCTACATCAGGTGACTGAACAGTTGCTGCTGTAACTACTGAACTTCCCACCATGCAAGTCATCAGGCCAAGCTCAATGCAGACACAAAGCCAACAAGAAATGCTGGAAGGTTCCAGCTCTGAAGTCTGCAAAACTGTGAAGGCACCTTGGGAGTATAATATAGGATATAACTCAAAACACAAACTAAGTCATTTATGTACACAGTGACTCCACCAGCAGAATAGTGAGTTCAGCTCTGGAGTATAATACAGGATGTAACTCAGGATCAGTACATGATAAGTAATATAATATATGTGCACAGTGACTCCACCATAAGAATAATGAGTGCAGCTCTGGAGTATAATACAGGATGTAACTCAGGATCAGTACAGGATAAGTAATGTAATGTATGTACACAGTGATTGCACCAGCAGAATAGTGAGTGCAGCTCTGGAGTATAATACAGGATGTAACTCAGGATCCGTTCAGGATAAGTAATGTAATGTATGTACACAGTGACTCCACCAGCAGAATAGTGAGTGGAGCTCTGGAGTATAATACAGGATGTAACTCAGGATCAGTACAGGATAAGTAATGTAATGTGTGTACACAGTGACTGCACCAGCAGAATAGTGAGTGCAGCTCTGGAGTATAATACAGGATGTAACTCAGGATAAGTAGAGGATAGGTAATGTATGTACATAGTGACTCCACTAGCAGAATAGTGAGTGCAGCTCTAGAGTATAATACAGGATGTAACTCAGGATCAGTACAGGATAAGTAATGGAATGTATGTACACAGTGACTCCGCCAGCAGAATAGTGAGTGCAGCTCTGGGGTGTAATACAGGATGTAACTCAGGATCAGTACAGGATAAGTAATGTAATGTATGTACACAGTGACTCCACCAGCAGAATAGTGAGTGCAGCTCTGGAGTATAATACAGGATGTAACTCAGGATCAGTACAGGATAAGTAATGTAATGTATGTACACAGTGACTCCACCAGCAGAATAGTGAGTGCTGCTCTGGGGTATAATACAGGGTGTAACTCAGGATCAGTACAGGATAAGTAATGGAATGTATGTACATAGTGACTCCACTAGCAGAATAGTGAGCGCAGCTCTGGCGTATAATACTGGATGTAACTCAGGATCAGCAATGGATAAGCAGTGTGAGTACATTTGCTGTCATGTGCTTCATGTGTCCATGATATATCTACCCCTTCTTTTAACTCTTGCTTTGCTAGCACCTTTTTGAATTTCTGATATTCAGTTATTTCATTTTCTATAGAGAAAAGAGAAGGATAATTTTTATTTACAACTTCTTCTCAGCAATATTAAATGATTCTGACAGAAGTACTTGTCATGCCCCCGTCCATAACCAATCTGTAGCCCATTTTTGCCTGATTATGTTGAATATTTCCAGGCTGCAATAGTCTGCATTGGTGATCATTTAAAGAAACATCAGTGTAAACATCTGACTCGTGTGTGTTGTGTTTTTGATACATTCCATAGTATTCTTACCTGTCTGGCCTGAGTCATAATGTTAAGTAGACTGGAGACATTTGCAGATTTGACTTGAAAGGCATTGTTTGCCTCGATACAATGTATCATGAAAGGATGAGGTGCACATACTTGAGCAAGTTCAGACAGCTGTTTACTCTCTTCCTATAAGGCATCTTAAGATCAAACTGTAACACAAAAGAAAATTCTGAGGAAGAGAAATCATTAGAGGATATTTCTCCTACATGTGAACTATAAGTCAAACACAAATGTCCAAATGTCATATTAACGGCGGCGCTGACACATCTTGACATGCCAAGCTTTCCCGTCATCCGCTCCCTCGTCACCAGACGTGTGAAATGGTATGAGGTGATGTGTGATGGAAAATGATGAGAATTAGGGCTCTTTGTGAATGTGTAGAGTATGTGTAAACTGATTGAAAATGTCAGCCATTTCTGAGTGGTCACAATTAAAGGGCATGTTCACCAGCTATGCACTCTTAAAGGGGTTGTACCAACTGGACAGCCCCCATACATGTGCCTTGTTGTATGGCTGTCATAGAGGGGTGTACTCTGCTCTATTAGAGTAGAGAACCACTGTACAATATGGCCGTCCTTTAGCAGAATGGGCATGACCATGTATTTGATTGATTTATAAGGCATCACGTGACTCCGCACTTCCCCTGCGGAGGGTGTCATTAGCTTCAGCCAGTGATAGTAGCGGATCTATGGTTTGCATTCTTTAAAGGGGTCGTCTCACTTCAGCAAGTGGCATTTATCATGTAGAGAAAGTTAATACCAGGCGCTTACTAATGTATTGTGATTGTCCATGTTGCTTCCTTTGCTGGCTGGATTCATTTTCCCATCACGGTATACACGGCTCGTTTCCATGGTCACGACCAACTTGCAATCCATCAGCGGTGGTCGTGCTTGCACACTATAGGAAAAAGTGCCGGCCTCTCTGGTGGCCGAGGCCGTGGGAGCGCACATGCTGTAGGCCAGTGCTTTTTCCTATAGTGTGCAAGCACGACCACCACTGAATGGATTGCAGGGTGGTCGTAACCATGGAAACAAGCTGTGGGAAAATGAATCCAGCCAGCGAAGGAAGCAATATGGACAATCACAATACATTAGTAGGTGCCTTGTTTTAACTTTCTCTACACAATAAATGCTATTTGCTGAAGTGAGACGACCCCTTTAAGGCCAACGAAAAGGAGCAATTTGGGGAAAGAAAATAGGTGCTTTTGAATGGGAATGTGACATCAGAAAATGTCCTTGTTATTGTTTTATTTTTACCATTTGGTGATGTTTTTATCAATTTACTATGTCTATATTTACAAAACAAATCCTGGAATCCAGTAATTCTCACACTGACCACTAAGGCTAGTTTCACACTATGGCTAGGGACGCGGCAGGCTGTTCCGGCATTGCAGGAAGCTCGAACGTCTCCGTCCAGCCCCATTAACCATAATCAGGCCATATTCCGACAAATAGGTAGAGAATTGGCCGGAAGAAAACCTGCCAGATCCCTAGTGCTAATCTGAAACTAACCTAACCGTAATAAATAAGGTCCTACTTGTTCAGTAGAGATGACTTCTCAGCAGTCATCTTATCATCATTACAGGTAGGATTACAATGGTGGAAGGTTACATTTCATAATACAGGCTCCAATATTTACAAAGTGTGATTCCATAGCTGACTTCCTCCTCCTTCCTGCACATTGACCTCTGCGCAGGTCACAGAGCATGCCCACGATGCTCTCCCATAGAATTCCGTGAGACTTCAGGTTCCTATGGACCGTGTGGCTGCTGTAAAGCATATGTCTAAATGCTGTTAAGAACAGCTCAGGCAAGATGACCGCCCCCATAATCATGTGCAGGAAACAGAAAAACTTGAGAGAACCTAATGCCCAGAACCTGACCCGACTAATAAGTAGTCAGGTAGAAATCAGGAAATGATGTCTCTGGTTGTGTTAGATATTTGAGCCAAATTTGCGACTCCCCACTTCTCAGGGAAATTGGGAGAAGCTTAGTAAAAAGGGGCTCGGCCTCCATGGCCCTACTAATTTACTATAATTTACTCCATAAACTGTCCTAACTAATAGCTTAGTTCTACACAAACTAATAGCTATCATAGACGTGAATGTCTGGTCTAGCGATGTGCCAAATTTATTAAAAGGGTATTCCAGTTCTAGAAAGTTGGATAACTATCAAGTAAGACCGCGTGAACGGGGCTGAGCTGCAGTACTAAGTACGGCCACTATACGATGGATGGCGCTGTGAGAAGGCTGCAGTGCTCGGGCAGCTGGCGCTCTGACCTCCACCTGTCCTGAGATCATCACATATCAAACCCTCTAAGAGGCTCGCACTTCTATTCCGATTTGTAACAACTTGGAACATTATTGATGAAATGAACCTACCTGATCTACCAAAACAATACATTACAAGCCGTACTAAATAATTACAGCTTCAAACGATGAGTGTCCTGACATGAGCTGACATCCCTTTGCTTGCACTACACTTGAATGAGCCTGTTTTTATGACTAGTAGCTCAGGTATATGACCCCGGGGAAAAAAGAATTCCATTATACTAAAAATAGATCAAAGTCGATCGTCTTTTAATGATTTCTGCTGGATGATTTTCATGCAGGGTTCCACTATTCACTGATTATCTTGCGGTTAGATTAAGACGTTATTTTTTTATTTGCACGTCTTAGCGTTGTGTTTTCTTTATTGCTTATCTTTAATTGGGCCGTGTATTTCTTGATCACCGACCAAAGAATTGCAATTTGCGAGCAGCTAATCTCCGGCTTTGAGGTCTTGCAACCGTTGAGATGGTATCTGTCTGCTTGTCGTGTAAACGGGAACAAGTGATTGACATGCGGTATAACCCGCCGGCGACAGATACAGAATGAAAATGGGCCTGTCGCCCCTTAATTTACAGCAATTGTTGCTCTTGTGTTATGGTTTTAAGGCGCCATTTACTGAGGTGTGAATCAGTAGACAGAATATGA
The DNA here is from genome assembly GCF_905171765.1 of Bufo bufo. Taxonomy (NCBI): domain Eukaryota; kingdom Metazoa; phylum Chordata; class Amphibia; order Anura; family Bufonidae; genus Bufo; species Bufo bufo. The sequence continues at coordinate 532,691,984 of NC_053393.1, read as the reverse complement.
CAGGATATAGACTATCCTGCAGCTAGTCAATGGCTTCCGGATGGTAAGATATGAGAACTAGACCTACGAGAAGGGGTTTCCACTGCTGGGACTTGTAACGATCATCTGTAGTTTGTGAAGGAACTGGAAGCAAGTGTTTAATTTCCCTGCAGCGCCACCACAGGTGAAAGACAGCATTGCACAATTACATGTAAAATCAGTGAGCCGTGTCGGGTCCTCCACAGCAAGAGGGAAAGAACCTATGCACATTACACAGTTGACCTACTGAACCTTTCTTTTCCAACACTGCATGACTCCCATGACTACAGTACCCTAAGGTAATCCTATGTTTTATGCCTGGACGCTATTTAACATGGGTGGAACCAAAATAGGTTTGGTGGCTAATGAAAGCGGCAACTAAAAGTGTATTCAAAAACATACTGGTGTATGGACGTCAGAGAACTGGAGGCTGGAGAACTGTAGTCAGACTTAGGCCATGTTCACATCTCTGGTGAACGTTCACCAGATCCAACATTGCCATATTCTCGAGATCACCGCCGGATCCCTATTGACTATAACGGGATCCAGTGGTGATCCAGCCTCTTTCCGGCATAAATGCCAGGTTTTGTACAGACAAAAACCATTGCATGCAATGATTTTTGGTCCAGTCGGCAGTTATGCTGGATCAGGCCGTCTGATTTTCTTGCGGAGATGTAAATGTGGGCTAACTAAGGTCAGTAATGGAGGTCAAGCAGATCCGGGATATGGTACTATGAAGTAGTAAGAAGCATACTCAAGAAAACCAGGTGGTCATAAAAGGTTAGACACGTGCCACCTAGCTTCCCTATTTACTATGCCGCAAGACTCAGTGGCCAGGAAGAGGGGGCTATGCTGATAGAACCTGGACAGGCTTATCACCTGTCTAGTTATTGCTATAAAACCTCATGAGCTTATGTTTTCAAGCAATGCATGAGATTCAATACAAAACCTAAGAGCAAGAACCACAGAAAGAGAAAAAGGCAGAGTGCAGGGGCTATGCATTTCCAGGAAGCCTGGGTGACTCTGTGACTAAAAGATAATCCCCATAGCTGGTTAAAATGGTCAACATTACTTGGTTTCTTCTTGAATCAGAAGCAGAACTGGCTGATATACACTCACCTTAAGAATTATTAGGAACACCTGTTTTATTTCTCATTAATGCGATTATCTAGTCAACCAATCACATGGCAGTTGCTTCAATGCATGTAGGGTTGTGGTCCTGGTCAAGACAATCTCCTGAACTCCAAACTGAATGTCCGAATTGGAAAGAAAGGTGGGCTACAACAGCAGAAGACCCCACCGGGTACCACTCATCTCCACTACAAATAGGAAAAAGAGGCTACAATTTGCACGAGCTCACCAAAATTGGACTGTTGAAGACTGGAAAAATGTTGCCTGGTCTGATGAGTCTCGATTTCTGTTGAGACATTCAAATGGTAGAGTCCGAATTTGGCATAAACAGAATCAGAACATGTATCCATCATGCCTTGTTACCACTGTGCAGGCTGGTGGTGGTGGTGTAATGGTGTGGGGGATGTTTTCTGGGCACACTTTAGGCCCCTTAGTGCCAATTGGCCATCGTTTAAATGCCACGGGCTACCTGAGCATTGTTTCTGACCATGTCCATCCCTTCATGACCACCATGTACCCATCCTCTGATGGCTACTTCCAGCAGGATAATGCACCATGTCACAAAGCTCGAATCATTTCAAATTGGTTTCTTGAACATGACAATGAGTTCACTGTACTAAAATGGCCCCCACAGTCACCAGATCTCAACCCAATAGAGCATCTTTGGGATGTGGTGGAACGGGAGCTTCGTGCCCTGGATGTGCATCCCTCAAATCTCCATCAACTGCAAGATGCTATCCTATCAATATGGGCCAACATTTCTAAAGAATGCTATCAGCACCTTGTGGAATCAATGCCACGTAGAATTAAGACAGTTCTGAAGGCAAAAGGGGGTCCAACACCGTATTAGTATGGTGTTCCTAATAATTCTTTAGGTGAGTGTATATAGAGAAAAACACAGGCAAGCTCTCAACAGAATTAAGATCTGACTTATGAGGAGGTGCTTTAAGAATCTGACTCACTCTCTGTATTTCCCAGGGATCATTCTCAAATTCTAAGAGACAGATCACAAACACACCAACAAGTCGAGGGTTTTTCACATCCAATAAAAAGCGCATTATTTTTATACTTTATATATTTTATCTTATGGTTTTTTTTCCCCCCTCTGAGGACTGCGTCTCCTATAATTGGACAAGATGGGTGATTTCATAAGAGAAGAATTGAAGTTTGGGGGTTTTCGAGACATTCCACCCATGACATCATCATGTTGAAGCTGAGCTCGCTGCACTGAAAGCTGGAATCCATAGAAAATATATAAATAAATATTATATTTGGCTGAGGAACTTTTATTAGTAATTCTCGCTCTGTTTTCTAAGAAAATAAGAGGGAGGAAAGTGATGATGACTGACACCCGGTTGGACTTGTGTAATCCTGAAGATGCTTTTATGTGAGCTCCGAGGACTGTCACTTCTACGCCTACTCGAGGGCCGGAAAGTTCTGACTCCTATAGGACATTTCCTGCAGACATCAGATGTACTGAATGAAATGGAACTTCACTGACACAAGACTTTAATTTTTTTTATGTTTTTTTTTTTTTGTCTTGTTACCCTCAGGTCTGAATTATGGTTGATGAAGGCCACTGGGCAAAACATTTAGTGGGGACCCTCTTCTGATCTTTGGGAACCAGACCTCACTGTATAGCCTTCTATGTATTGAAATCCATGGAAGTGACAAAGACAGCCAAGTCAGTGAATCCATGAAACTCAGTGGTTAGCACTATTACCTTGCAGCACTGGGGTATTGGGTTCAAATCCAAACAAGAACATCTGTGCAAAGTTTCTAAGTTCTCCTCATGTTTGGGTGGGTTCTCCAGTACCACCTTCCCTCGCCAAAAAAAAAAATCTAGTGAAATCAAGACCAGGGCAGTGATGTGAGTGATTATAGTCTCTGTATAGTGCTGCGGAATATGTTGGAGTTATATAAGCAAAAGAAGTAAGGAAAGGTATCCAACAGCTGAAATCTAGCAGTGCAGGACACAAGCCTCTTCTGACCTCTGTCCAACTCCAGGTGAGTAGGTCACAAGATTAGCCTGCAGCCAGCGGACAACCAGTTCTCCTGGAATTTTTGGGGCAAGTTCTTTGAAAATATTATGTACACAATATAGAAGCTGTTCCTTCTAAGAGAATGGGTTAATGTCAAGCTGACAAGGAGAACATATTACATTTCAGATCTGTTCTCGGAGAGGTGACTCTTCATTTGATTAATTTAATGAAAAATGAAGTTGAATGAATAGTGTGTTGAGAGCTCTAAGATTTTAAATAGATCTTTAGAGGGAATTAAATCACAGGTGAGAGAACACTTCATTTTACAAAATTTTTAAGGTGTTTTATTTCCCTTTCTATAATCTGTATTTTATTATTATTACTGTCTCTTATCACTTTTATTTTTTTGCATAATTTACCAGCAGCGAGTAAATAAATATAGTATTAATAATAATAAAAAAATATACATTCACTGTACATAGTCGACCCACATTAATATGACTACCAGCTAATATTTATAGTAACCATCGTGTGCAGCATAGCATGGACAGCAACTAGACGGGCTGAGAGTCAATAAGGTCCTGGTGGGTTGTCACAGATATCTGGAGCTATGCTGACTGCAGTGCATCCCACAGCTGCTGGAGGAGGTGTAGGGAGGATGCATAGAGTGAACACGACCATCGAGGTGGTCCCACAGATGCTCAGCTGGGTTCAAGTCTGGGGATTTAGGGGGTCAAGGTAGTACTTGTAAGTCTTGGTCATGCTTTTCCAACTAATATCGGACATTTCTAGCCGTGTGATATGTTGCATTGTCTAGCTGAAAGATCCCATCTGCCCCAGGGAAGACAATCAGCATTTATGGGGGTACTTTATCTATAAGGATGGATTCATGCACAAATCAGTTCAGAGTGCCTTCCACAAGGATAAGTGGGCCCAGAGAATGCCACAAAAACATTCCCCAGACCACAACAAGGCCACCACCAGCTTGTGTTCTTCTAGCAATGGCTGCAGGCCGTTTGTTCTCTGTTGTTTCTCAACTGACACGCCAACATCCATCCGTACCATGAAGCAGAAAACGTGACTCATTGAAGAAGACAACCCTTTCCAATCAGCAGAGGTCCTATTCCGATAATGATGTGAAAATTGAAGCCTTTTTTGCTGATGCAACTTCATTATCAGAGGTGCAGTAACCATCCGCATATTGGGTTCACTAAACTCTTATTTTAGAAAGACATCTGGTAGCCCCCTGGTTTATTTTGGCAGTGAGCCGATCCACTAAAGCACGTTGGTCCGCCCTCGCGAACCTTCATAGCCGACCTTCATCTCTCACATAAATGGCATGTGGTGCTCCACAGTTTCCAGGTCAGTTATTTGCAATGGCGCCATTTGTCCACTCACCATACACTTTCACCACAGCACAAAAACAGTTCACAAATTACGCAGTGTCAGAAATACGGCCACCCTTGACCTGAAAGTCAATAATCATCCCTCTTAGCAATTCTGATAAATTGCCCCTTTTACCTATGAGAGCAATGAGGGCTAAGTATGCAGACAGCCTATTGTTGTCATGGGGCATCAGGAATAGGAAGAGGTAACAACAGCCCTGGTGGTTTGGTCCTGGAGACTTTATCCTGAGCACAGACGGTGCAGGCAGCCACATAATCACGCACATCCTTAGACAGTGTGGACCACCAGTAGTGGTGAGACAAAAGTTCTGTGGTCGTGCGGATCCCTGGGTGACCAGCCAGTTTGGAGTTGTGCCCCTAAGCTAGAATACGTTTTCTCTTGGCAGATGGCACGAATGTCTTCCCGGGAGGGATGTCTTTTACCAGAACAGGAGCCACTGTGATCAAGCGAGCAGGATCTACAATGTATGGGGCTCCACCTGCTGGTTGGAGAAATCAAATGAGACAGAGCATTTGCCCTGATGTTCTTCTTGGCCGGGCGAAAGTGAAGCTCAAAATTAAAACGGGAGAAGAGTGCCCATCCTCCAATAGATAACGCCACTCCTCCAAGGCAAGTTTTATGGCCAGAAGCTCGCTGTCTCCGATACAGTAATTCCTCTCAGCAGGGGAGCATGGAGAAAAATCCACTTGTAAACATCTTGTCCTTGGAACTTTTCTGTAGTAAAACAGCACGAGCTCCTATGGAGGAGGCGTCAACTTCTAAAAAGAATTGGCAGGAGACATTAGGATAATGCAGAACAGGTGCAGAAGCAAAGGACCTTTTTAATTGGACGAAGGCGGCCTCCGCCTCAGGAGTCCAGTCTCTGGCATTCCCCCTTTTCTTAGTAAGAGCGGAGATCGGAGATGTAAGAGATGAAAAGTTCGGGATGAACTGACAATAGAAATGAGCAAATCCAAGGAAGCACTGTATAGCACGAAGACCCTGTGTGTAGGGCCAGTCCATTACGGCATTCAATTTTTCAGGATCCATCTGCAACCCGGCATCCGAGATTATGTATCCCGGGAACGGTATGGTAGATTATTCAAAGATGCATTTCTCGAGTTTGGCATAAAGTCGATTCTCTCTCAACTGCTGTAAAACAAAATGTACAGTCGTGGCCAAAAGTTTTGAGAATTACATAAATATTGGAAATTGGAAAAGTTGCTGCTTAAGTTTTTATAATAGCAATTTGCATATACTCCAGAATGTTATGAAGAGTGATCAGATGAATTGCATAGTCCTTCTTTGCCATGAAAATTAACTTAATCCCAAAAAAACCTTTCCACTGCATTTCATTGCTGTCATTAAAGGACCTGCTGAGATCATTTCAGTAATCGTCTTGTTAACTCAGGTGAGAATGTTGACGAGCACAAGGCTGGAGATCATTATGTCAGGCTGATTGGGTTAAAATGGCAGACTTGACATGTTAAAAGGAGGGTGATGCTTGAAATCATTGTTCTTCCATTGTTAACCATGGTGACCTGCAAAGAAACGCGTGCAGCCATCATTGCGTTGCATAAAAATGGCTTCACAGGCAAGGATATAGTGGCTACTAAGATTGCACCTCAATCAACAATTTATAGGATCATCAAGAACTTCAAGGAAAAAGGTTCAATTCTTGGTAGGAAGGCTTCAGGGTGTCCAAGAAAGTCCAGCAAGCGCCAGGATCGTCACCTAAAGAGGATTCAGCTGCGGGATCAGAGTGCCACCAGTGCAGAGCTTGCTCAGGAATGGCAGCAGGCAGGTGTGAGCGCATCTGCACGCACAGTGAGGCGAAGACTTTTGGAAGATGGCCTGGTGTCAAGAAGGGCAGCAAAGAAGCCACTTCTCTCCAAAAAAAACATCAGGGACAGATTGATCTTCTGCAGAAAGTATGGTGAATGGACTGCTGAGGACTGGGGCAAAGTCATATTCTCCGATGAAGCCTCTTTCCGATTGTTTGGGGCATCTGGAAAAAGGCTTGTCCGGAGAAGAAAAGGTGAGCGCTACCATCAGTCCTGTGTCATGCCAACAGTAAAGCATCCTGAGACCATTCATGTGTGGGGTTGCTTCTCATCCAAGGGAGTGGGCTCACTCACAATTTTGCCCAAAAACACAGCCATGAATAAAGAATGGTACCAAAACACCCTCCAACAGCAACTTCTTCCAACAATCCAACAACAGTTTGGTGAAGAACAATGCATTTTCCAGCATGATGGAGCACCGTGCCATAAGGCAAAAGTGATAACTAAGTGGCTTGGGGACCAAAACTTTGACATTTTGGGACCATGGCCTGGAAACTCCCCAGATCTTAATCCCATTGAGAACTTGTGGTCAATCCTCAAGAGGCGGGTGGACAAACATAAACCCACTAATTCTGACAAACTCCAAGAAGTGATTATGAAAGAATGGGTTGCTATCAGTCAGGAATTGGCCCAGAAGTTGATTGAGAGCATGCCCAGTCGAATTGCAGAGGTCCTGAAAAAGAAGGGCCAACACTGCAAATACTGACTCTTTGCATAAATGTCATGTAATTGTCGATAAAAGCCTTTGAAACGTATGAAGTGTGTGTAATTGTATTTCACTACATCAGAGAAACAACTGAAACAAAGATCTAAAAGCAGTTTAGCAGCAAACTTTGTGAAAACTAATATTTGTGTCATTCTCAAAACTTTTGGCCACGACTGTACATGCTTCCGGTGAGTGGTCAAAACTGGAGAATAGATTGGTATATCGTCCAGGTACACTGTCATGGAGACATAGAGAAGGTCCTGGAAGATATTGTTTACCAACTCCTGGCATACTGCGGGAGCATTGCACAGACCGAAGGGCATGACGAGATACTCATAGTGTCCATCATGAGTGTTGAAAGCAGTCTTCCACTCAACGCCCTTTCGAATGCGGATACGGTTGTGAAGACCTTAGCTTCCCTGATCCTGTCAAACAGTTCGGAGATTAGCGGAAGAGGGTATCGATTCTTGACTGTGACCTTATTCAGACCTCGATAGTCGATACAGGACCATAAGGATCCATCTTTTTTTCTGCACAAAGAAGAACCCAGCACCGGCTGGTGAAGTAGATTTCCGGACAAACCCCCTCTCAAGATTCTTCTTGATGTAATCAGACATCGCTTGGGTCTCAGGAAGTGAGAGCGGGTAGACTCGAACACAAGGATGAGTGGCACCAGGCAGAAGGTCAATCGGACAATCATAAGGACGATGAGGAGGCAGGGTCTTGGCCTCTATCTTACTGAATACATCTGCAAAACTGGCATACTGCTGCGGAAGTCCAGGCAGGTCTACAGGTACAGTAGGCGAGGAAGCAGGTTGGAGCTCTGATAAGCAGGTGGACTGGCAGGATGATCCCCAACACAGAATCTGACAGGAGTGCCAGTCCAGAACTGGAGTGTGCTGACGCAGCCAGGAAAGACCAAGGACAACTGGACTCACAGATGCTGGCAGCAGATAGAAGGAGATCATCTCTGAATGCAGAACCCCTATTTGCAATTTAAGGGGCATAGTAACAGAGAGCGCAGGTTCAGGGAGTGGCAGTCCATTTACGGAAGCCACTGACAAAGGCCTTTGTAGATGGATGGTAGGAAGACGGTACTGATGGACCAGAGCTTGCTGAATGAAGTTATTGGCTGACCCAGAGTCCAAGAATGCAGGCACAGACAGTGTGACTGCCTTGTGAGAGAGAGTCACTGTAACTGAAAGTTTCGGATAGGACTTCTCCTTGTCTAGGACCACCTCTCCAACTGATCCTAGACATTAGCGTTTCCCGGCATCTGTGGACAATTGCGCACAAAGTGGGCCTTGCCTCCACAATACAGACACAAGTTCTCTGCTTTGCGGCGTAAACGTTCCTGGTCAGACAATCGAAGGCGCTCTATTTGCATGGTCTCTTCAGATGGGGTGGACACTAGAGGAAGAACCGGCCTCTGGAAGGATAGAGCCAAACGAGGTGGTCTTCTGGTGCATGCGACCTCCTTAGAACGTTCCCTGAAATGCATATCTATCCTTGTAGCCAAGGTGATCAGGTAATTCCAAGTAGATGGATGGTCGCGACCAGCTAATTCATCCTTAATCCGGTCAGAAAGGCACTCCCAGAACACCGCCAGTTGAGCCTCATTGTTCCATGCAAGTTCGGCAACCAAGGTACGAAACTGGATAGCGTACTGATCCACAGACGAGGAACCCTGTCGTAGACGCAGCAGAGCTGATGCTGTGGAGGACGTGCGGCCGGGCTCTTCAAAGACCAGCCGGAAGGTAGCAAGGAAAGATTAGTGGTCTCTGGACCTCCATGTTCCCAAATAGGATTTGCCCAAGCAAGGGCATCACCCAGATAGCAGGGACACAATGAAGGCGACCTTGGACCGCTCAGTGGGAAGCTTCTGCCCATGCAACCCAAAGTGGAACAGACACTGGTTCAGGAATCCACGACAGGTTTTTGGATCTCCACCATTGTGGGAAGGCAGAGGGAGTTGCACACCAGTGGCACACAAATCCGGATTCATTGGCCCTGCAGTAGCTGGAGAAGATATGGCATCCAAACGAGCAGCAACATTTTGCATGAACTGCATCATGACATCTTGACGTTTACTCTGACGCCTCACTTCATGTAACAATTACTGAACAGCAGGCTTGGGGTGACCAGCGGGGTCCATGGCCTCAGACTTTCCCGAGGGGAACACCAGGTCGCTACCTCTTGAGGAGGATAGGCACACAAGGCAGCTGGTCCATGCAGACCAGGAGGTACCTGAGAAAGGTACCAGAGGCACAGGACCGAAGGATGAGGCAGAGGCGTAGTCAGGCAAGGTCAGGGCAGGCGGCACAGGTACAGGTCAGGCAATCCGGGTCGGCAACAGGAGAGTCAAGGCAAGCAGATAGGGATCTAACAAGTAGTAGAGTCAAGGAATACAGAGACAAGTCAGGAATACAGGAACACTAGCGGTAATCAGGAACCTTATCAGGACACAAGGACCTTGATACTGAGGCATCTGGGAAGGGGGCTGAGCCACTTATATATGCGCAGGAGGCCCAGGATAGGTCAGCGAGGTCACATGACCTAACCCATAAAGCCCAGGAAGTGATATGTGCCGGCCCTTAAGGAAGTGCTGCAGGAAACAAACAGCAAGCATGCTGTGGCCAGGACTGAGAGCAAACTGTGGAGCGGATCCCAGAACAACAGCACCCACACAGACAGAGCCCAGGACTGCAGCGGTGAATGGGAAGTGCCGGCTGCAGATCCCTGCTGAACACGGCGCCCAGGACCATGGCAGTAAGCAGGGAAACAGCGCCGCACAGCAGCTGCTGTTACAGGTTGTATGAAGGAATGTTCTGCCACACTGAAAATGCTTGGCACGCAAATCATCAAGATCCGCTGCTGGTAGCTCCCTTTACAATTGCCAACCACTGATGTCCCAGATGTGCTCAATGGCAGACAAGTCCGGGGACGCTGAAGGCCATGGTAGCACAAGCAACTTGCAGCCTGCCATTGTCTTGTTCAAAAATGGCTCCTGGGACACTTTCGAGAAATGGCTTTACCACTGGTTCCATGACCAAATCAATGTAACGCTGAGCTGTTAGCGTACCTGAAATGAAGAGTTGAGGGTTCTGGCAACCATACTTTATGCCACCCCACATCATCATCCCAGAAGTAGGACCAGTGTGACATTCCCTTGTGAAGACCAATCTTCGGCTGTCATTGCATCCAAGACGAAAGTGGGACACATCATTGCCTCCATTGCCATGCACCATGATAGCTAGTGAGAGCGTGGCGTGAGGCCAATGGAACACCTGTAGCTGGACATCTGGCTCATAGCACAATCTTCTGATGGTTGTGTAGACCCGCCCTAGGCTTGGGATGTGTCGTCCTATTTCATTTGCAGCACAGAATGGATCACTGTGTGCCATTCTTCTAATCAGACGATCTATCCATGTAGAGGTTCGCCTCTTGCTGTCATTCCAGTTTGTCGTTGTTCTCCCAACCACCGGGAAACACAACGTAGCTATCTGCCGGAGTGGTAAACCACAGTCTTTCAGTTCAAGGATTCTGTTCCTCTCATTCTGCGACAAGTGGCGATAGCTGGCATATTGAAGAACAGGAGGCATTGCTCATCCTACATGCTACAGATTAGAGCTTGGTGCTGAAAAATTTGATTATCTGCAGATTAGTGACGTCCTCGATTTGCATAACCTTACGGTTTGTCTTTCTTGGTTTTGCAATTTCACTGTTGAGGAGTGTAGATGTAGCAAAGCTAAACTTTTCATGCAACTTTGCTTCGTAAACTATGTGTTAAGATAATGCAGTAGGTTTCTTGCGGTTCAGTGGATAAACCACCAGCTAAGAAAAATGACACTCTCAGCTCTGCTTTATCAGAAAGAGAGCAGTATTACGTTCTAATCTGTATTCTGTATATTTGTACTGTACTTTATATCAGTAGTGATAAATCAGAGCAGCTGGGCTTGCATTTTCTCTTGAAGACGTTTCGCTAGTCATCCAACTGGCTTTCTCAATTAGAATGACTTGTACAAGAAATCTCCGGCATTCAGTACTGGTGACTTATGTTTCAGTAAGCATAAACTGCTGACTGAAGCAACAAGTCCAGTTGCTTTGTTACTGTGCTCTGTCCTATTACTACTAACATACCATGACCTGGATCAATAAGGACCTTCACAGACATACTGAACTTTATATTTCCTTGAACAATTTCAACCAAATTAGTTAAATACATGCACATACCTCAAAGTCAACTCGTGATGGTCTTGTCTTTTGGTGGAACTCTTGCGTCCATTTGTGATAAAGCTCTATTATTGGGCCCATTAAATGTCCCCCTGGTTCTACCATGGGCCTATCCGTCCGGAAAATATCAAGTTTTATCAGCCAGGACAATTCCTGAAACGAAGAAACTTTGATGCCTTGTGGAGAAACCCATAACCCTTTGGCATAGCTGAAAATATTGTATTCTACCAAGGTTTAGATCATATGGTCTTGTGTTTTCTGGAGGCTTTTATCACATATTTTGGCCTTGTATCAAGAACTGCAGAGACTGTAATGTTTCCATTAAAAAGTGAGGAAAATAATAAAGTTGTGCAACGTAAATCACATGCAAGTCTAGTGCCAACAATCAAACTGCAAAACTCTAATTCCTACCCCCTTTAATTAACCCCTTAAGGTCTGGGACAATTTTCATTTTTGCGTTTTAATTTTTTCCCCTCTCCAAGACCCATAACTTTTTTTTTACAGTTCACATAGCCGCATGATGGCTTATTTTTGTTTTACAAGTTGTCGTTTTTTAATGGCGCCGTTTAATTTATCATATATTGAAAAGCCATGTGCTAAAAATGACATCTCAGCGTTATTCTGTGGGTTATGCCTCATGCACACGACCGTTGTTCTGGTCCGCATCCGAGAGCCGCAGTTTTTGCGGCTCGGGTGCGGACCCATTCACTTCAATGGGGCCGCAAAAGATGCGGACAGCGCTCTTGTGGCTCGAGTTTAGGCCAGAGGAGTTGGTGGGGGAGAGGTTTACTCGGGGAAAAGTCATTTTAGGTAGCTTGATAAGCCTGCCTGAAAAGATGTGTTTTTAAGGCCCGTTTGAAGGTGGAGAAGTTGTGGATTGACCTAGTATTCCGGGGCAGAGTATTCCAGAGAGTAGGTGCAGCTCGAGAAAAGTCTTGAAGACGGGAGTGAGAGGTACGAATTATGGAGGTTATTAATCTTAGGTCGCTAACAGAACGGAGAGCACGAGTAGGGTGGTAGATGGAGATGAGGAGGAGATGTATGGAGGTGCAGCACTGTGGAGAACATGAGTAGGGTGGTAGATGGAGATGAGGAGGAGATGTATGGAGGTGCAGCACTGTGGAGAACACGAGTAGGGTGGTAGATGGAGATAAGGAGGAGATGTATGGAGGTGCAGCACTGTGGAGAACACGAGTAGGGTGGTAGATGGAGATGAGGAGGAGATGTATGGAGGTGCAGCACTGTGGAGAACACGAGTAGGGTGGTAGATGGAGATAAGGAGGAGATGTATGGAGGTGCAGCACTGTGGAGAACACGAGTAGGGTGGTAGATGGAGATGAGGAGGAGATGTATGGAGGTGCAGCACTGTGGAGAACACGAGTAGGGTGGTAGATGGAGATGAGGAGGAGATGTATGGAGGTGCAGCACTGTGGAGAACACGAGTAGGGTGGTAGATGGAGATGAGGAGGAGATGTATGGAGGTGCAGCACTGTGGAGAACACGAGTAGGGTGGTAGATGGAGATAAGGAGGAGATGTATGGAGGTGCAGCACTGTGGAGAACACGAGTAGGGTGGTAGATGGAGATGAGGAGGAGATGTATGGAGGTGGAGCACTGTGGAGAACACGAGTAGGGTGGTAGATGGAGATGAGGAGGAGATGTATGGAGGTGCAGCACTGTAGAGAACACGATTAGGGTGGTAGATGGAGATGAGGAGGAGATGTATGGAGGTGCAGCACTGTGGAGAACACGAGTAGGGTGGTAGATGGAGATGAGGGAGGAGATGTATGGAGGTGCAGCACTGTGGAGAGCAGGAGTAGGGTGGTAGATGGAGATGAGGAGGAGATGTATGGAGGTGCAGCACTGTGGAGAGCTTGGTGGGTGAGAAGTTTGAACTGTATTCTGTGGTGGATGGGCAACCAGTGAAGTGACTGGCACAGGCTAGTAGCATCAGTGTAGCGGTTGGATGGATAGATGAGCCTGGCTGCAGCATTTAGGACAGACTGAAGGGGGGAGAGTTTAGTGAGAGGGAGACCGATTAGTAATGCGTTGCAGTAGTCAAGACGAGAATGAATCAAGGCAACAACAAGAGTTTTTGCTGTTTCCACCATAAGAAAAGGGCGGATTCTGGCGATATTTTTGAGGTGCAGATGACAAGAGCGTGTAAGTGATTACACTGCGTGCAGAATTATTAGGCAAATGAGTATTTTGACCACATCATCCTCTTTATGCATGTTGTCTTACTCCAAGCTGTATAGGCTCGAAAGCCTACTACCAATTAAGCATATTAGGTGATGTGCATCTCTGTAATGAGAAGGGGTGTGGTCTAATGACATCAACACCCTATATTAGGTGTGCATAATTATTAGGCAACTTCCTTTCCTTTGGCAAAATGGGTCAAAAGAAGGACTTGACAGGCTCAGAAAAGTCAAAAATAGTGAGATATCTTGCAGAGGGATGCAGCACTCTTAAAATTGCAAAGCTTCTGAAGCGTGATCATCTAACAATCAAGCGGTTCATTCAAAATAGTCAACAGGGTCGCAAGAAGCGTGTGGAAAAACCAAGGCGCAAAATAACTGCCCATGAACTGAGAAAAGTCAAGCGTGCAGCTGCCAAGATGCCACTTGCCACCAGTTTGGCCATATTTCAGAGCTGCAACATCACTGGAGTGCCCAAAAGCACAAGGTGTGCAATACTCAGAGACATGGCCAAGGTAAGAAAGGCTGAAAGACGACCACCACTGAACAAGACACACAAGCTGAAACGTCAAGACTGGGCCAAGAAATATCTCAAGACTGATTTTTCTAAGGTTTTATGGACTGATGAAATGAGAGTGAGTCTTGATGGGCCAGATGGATGGGCCCGTGGCTGGATTGGTAAAGGGCAGAGAGCTCCAGTCCGACTCAGACGCCAGCAAGGTGGAGGTGGAGTACTGGTTTGGGCTGGTATCATCAAAGATGAGCTTGTGGGGCCTTTTCGGGTTGAGGATGGAGTCAAGCTCAACTCCCAGTCCTACTGCCAGTTTCTGGAAGACACCTTCTTCAAGCAGTGGTACAGGAAGAAGTCTGCATCCTTCAAGAAAAACATGATTTTCATGCAGGACAATGCTCCATCACACGCGTCCAAGTACTCCACAGCGTGGCTGGCAAGAAAGGGTATAAAAGAAGAAAATCTAATGACATGGCCTCCTTGTTCACCTGATCTGAACCCCATTGAGAACCTGTGGTCCATCATCAAATGTGAGATTTACAAGTAGGGAAAACAGTACACCTTTCTGAACAGTGTCTGGGAGGCTGTGGTTGCTGCTGCACGCAATGTTGATGGTGAACAGATCAAAACACTGACAGAATCCATGGATGGCAGGCTTTTGAGTGTCCTTGCAAAGAAAGGTGGCTATATTGGTCACTGATTTGTTTTTGTTTTGTTTTTGAATGTCAGAAATGTATATTTGTGAATGTTGAGATGTTATATTGGTTTCACTGGTAAAAATAAATAATTGAAATGGGTATATATTTGTTTTTTGTTAAGTTGCCTAATAATTATGCACAGTAATAGTCACCTGCACACACAGATATCCCCCTAAAATAGCTAAAACTAAAAACAAACTAAAAACTACTTCCAAAAATATTCAGCTTTGATATTAATGAGTTTTTTGGGTTCATTGAGAACATGGTTGTTGTTCAATAATAAAATTAATCCTCAAAAATACAACTTGCCTAATAATTCTGTACTCCCTGTATATATGGGGAACAAAGGAAAGATCAGAGTCAAATGTGGCCCCAAGACAGCGGGCATGTTGCACATGTTCCTGTGTTATCTATACAGAGGTGATATCTGTCATTGTAATCCTGCCTGTGATGATAATGTGATGGCTACTGAAAAGTTACCTGTACAGACCTAGGGTGCATGACCGATTATTAGGCCTGTCCTCATGGCAGCTTCATCTAACTGCTGTAGACCTAGACAAGGCAGGATTTTAACACCGTAGACACAGAAATAAGGTTTTATACACTGCCATAATGTACCCCCCCCCCCCTCTCTGCAGTTCTGTGTATGCAGACAATATAAGAAAGAGGTGTGTGTCTCCAATATAGTTTTTTCATTTAAATAGAATCTAAAACTTTAAAATAAAAAGAAATATGGTTCTCTTCTACAGACTGACATCTCATGAACAAAACTAAAATTATATACACAAGACGTTCCCTTTACATTTTAACAAGGCTTGCTATTATTGGTATTGTTCCTAATATAATAAATCTTATAATATGCACCAAAAAACATAAAATACTGATAACTCATTGGCTGTAATTAGTCGTAAAACATAAATACACGAACAATTAGGCGCTAAGTAAACAGTATTTATCTGACTGTTCTATTTGTCTCAATTATGTGCTCCACAATACTATTATAATAGTAATTACCCTGCAGAAGTTAAACACTAGCAGAGGTATAGAATTATTTTATTTTTGTGCCGAAGTCTCCTTTGTAATATTACCAGTCTATATACGCTGCTCTGGTTTTCCTGCCATTCAGCAGTCACACTGTTTTCATCAGAGTAAAAACCCACAGAACTTGGCATGGACTTAATAAACAGGCCGAGCGTAAAGAACTCAAAACCAGAATTTACATTCACTTAGCTGGACAAAATTTTTATTTATTTATTTTTTAATATTTTTTTTTTAAAGCGGCTCACAAAAGGATTTTAGTTTAACAACCTGTAGCTTTTACATCATCTTCCTTCCCCTCCACATCCTCTCCTTCAGAACGCAGCAGAAGACGCCGTAAACACCCTTTTACAGGACAAGAAACAAAAACAGCTCCAGTTAAAAAAGAAAAACTTACGCAAGAGGGGTTCGGCCTTTAGATCTTTCAAACATGGCTTTTAAAATTAAGAGCAAAAGAACTCTATCTGACGTCCGCCGGAGATTTATTAACCCTCCAATAAATTTTAATGAATGTTAAAGGTCATAAACATGTTTGTAATCCGCTATTTAGTTTACAGAGTTTTTTTTTTTTTCTTTTTTATGCTTTTTGTGTGTATGGAGGGAGGGGAGCAGCATTTCTTGTTGTAGAAAAATAATGACCGCTGCTTATCATAGGCTAGCTAAATAAATTAAACGGCAAATTAAATGAGATAAAATGTCTAAATGTTTTCCGTAATTATCGGTAATGATATTAATATTCACACTAGTAGCATTATAATACATTTAATAGTAGCAATAGTAATGCCTCTTAGTAATACCGTATATTTAGTTTGCTGTTATAGTTATTATAATTAGTAATCGCATCAGCAGTTATAGTTATTACATATTAATAATAGTAATAGGAAAAGCAATTCATGAATTATTAATAATATTTAATATATAATATATATTATTATATATATAATATATATATATATACATTTTATCTTTAAATATTAATAACAAATTAGTAATATAGATTTTATGTATTATTATTATTTGTAATAGTAGTAGTAACAGCTGATATGATATATTAGCTTATATTGGGGTATTAATAGCAGTAGTAGCAGCAGGATAAAATAATACTGTAAGTTATTATTTTTATCCTTAAGTAGTAAAATTTGTTGCAACCACTTAGAATAAATATGAATAATAGTAGAGTAGCATTAGAAAATATAATATTGTCATCATTAGTGGTCATATTATATTTAATTATTATACATATTTATTTTATTAATATATTCATTATTATTATTAGCATTAGTCGTATTAACTGCAACAGCTTATAATACAGATGCTAGCAGCAGTCGAGTACTAGTAGAAAAATAGGAGCAATACATTTTTATTATAATTAATAGTTTTAGTGTTATTAGAGATGAGTAAATCGATTCAAAACTAAATCAAATCCCAATTTTTGGAGATTCCATTATGGAGACTTTTTTGTTTTTTAAATGGCGTCGGGCATTCTTAAGATAAGAAGACATGAATAATGAAGAAGGACGATTACATGACCCCAGGTTCATACACATCGGTAGGCATTTGCCACCAAAAGTCAAAAATAGTTCAAACTAGTTTAAAAACAAAACAAAACATGAAAATCCCTTTTTGCGCTTACCTATATTATTTATGTCGCTATCACTTTAGGATTAATACTGTAATTCTGTCTTGGAGTTAAAGAGCTTGAAATGAAGTGGAACACTTTCGATTTAGTTCGAATTTATTCGTACCTGGATCGAATCGCTCTACCAATACAGCGGAGGCGGATTGTAAGAAATTTGCTCATCACTAATTATCATTCCTATCATTAGTAGTAGTGTCAGGGCCCATTCAGACGACCGCATGTGTTTTGTGGTCGCAAATTGCAGATTCCACAAAAACACAAATACTGGCCCATCTGCATTTTGCTGAACTCACACGGCCAGTCCTGTGGTAGCAATGCCTATTCAATCGCAGGCAAGAATAGGACATGTTCTACCTTTTTTGCACGGACACGGAACGGAAGTACGGGTGTGGACAGCTCACGGTGTGCTGTCCGCATCTTTTGCGGCCCAGTTGAAAATTGCGGAAAGGATGCGGACCCATAAATACTGTCATGTGAATGGGCCCTTAGGCTCAGATCACACCATGTTAGGGCTCTATGTATAGTGTATGTGCTGAAAAGTTCTCTAATTTGCTCAAAGTCAATCAAGAGTGTCTTTTACGCATGTGTTGGCCCAGTCAATCATTTCTGGCACTATATTAAAAAGCACAGGAGACTGCAATGATCAGTACAGCCATGCAACACATTTTTTTTTTTTTATATTGGGAGTCAATGGCAGACGTATGTAAATAGTTGCTGTGGCAGTGAACAAAAGTTTCCGTGTCTGCCTTGTGTATTTGCAAATTAACTTGCCTGTCAGTAACTGACAGGCGTACTACACTGCAATGCAGGAATATTGCAGTGTATTCTGTGAGCAATAAGAAAATCACACTGTCATATCCAGTAGTAGGATATAGACTTATTCAAAAAGTTTTCAAGTAAAAAAATAAAAAATTGTGAAATAAAAAAATGTGTATTTAGTATTGCATGGGGAACCTGTAAAAAAATCCCTAAAAAACTTAACATGGTAGTCCCATTTCAGACACTAATAGACTATCGCTAGGATATGCTATGTCAGATTCTTGCATGTCCCACTACTTGGGACCTGCTCCTATCTGCAGAATGGAACCCCTAAGATGAACAGAGAGAAGCCGTGCATGCACAGTCACCTCTCCATTCACTGCTATGGGACTGTTGGAAATAGCAGAGCCTGCGATGGACTATTTTCAAAACAGTGAACACGGGGTGGCTGCGCATGCATGGCTGCTCTCTGGTCATCTCGGGGTCCATTTCTAGAGATTGGAGTGGGTCCCAGACATGGGACCTGTCTGACATTGATGCCATATCCTAGTGATAATCCATCAGTGTCGGAGATGGGAATACCTCTTTAATAAAGGCAAATCAATAATTTACATGTAGCCCGAAATGGTGAAATAACTCATCCTACAAAAAGCAAACATTGACAGTAAAATGGAAAGTGCTAGGAAAGTGTCGATGCAAATAAATGTTTTTTTTCATGAAAAATGCTTTTATTTTGCAAAATCAGCAAAAATACAAAAAAATTCTAAACATAATAAAATGTTTAAACTGTACAATGAAGGATATAAAAAACAAAAATGTAAAAAGAAATGGCAAAACCTTTTTTTTCATCTCCCCCTTCAAACAAAAGAGCAAAAATAAATAAAAATTATTACAAGTTAATCAGTTTTAGGTACCACTGAAAAATATAACTCGTCCTGGAGGACAAAATAGGCACTGTCCCTTTGGGTCAAAGTTTATGAAAGATTATTAAAAATGAAATATGGTACTCAAATAAAACACCGGAATAAGATGTAAGGAAAAATAACACGTTTCAAAAAGTTTATCATAAAACAAACCAGAACCTTTTTATCCAAGTGATCAGATTTTTCATTCCTCAAATGGATTTCAGTGCTATTTCAAGGAGATAATAGTTTCCCTTTGCTTTGAAAGTGACACCTTCACGTACTGTACATACCTTCTCCTGGCAACTGCTCCGCAATTTGACATTTTTTTGGTTATGAACATTTCTGGCAGATGTAGAAAGGGGAAGAAAAAAGAAAGGATAGGAAATATGAAATTTTACAAGAGGGAACGCAAAAACAGATTCATAATAACTCTGATCATAGTTGAAGTGAAATATATATAATATAAAAATGTCATGACATTAGCAAAATTGGGGAGAAAAATAACCAGAGAAGGTACAAAATTAAAAGGGTTGTCTGGCCGGGAAAAAGTTGTAGTGATATTCACTCCCCGATTCCCAACCGTTCCTGTTTTTAACACTTCCTGTTGGTCCCAATTTCCTGGTCCCATCTTGACCTAATGGCTGTGCCCAGCGCATTTCCCGGCATTTCCTAAGGTGAGACAAGGAAGTAGAGACCAGTGGAGACTCTGTAGGCACCATAATGGGAGAGTGGGGAATCGGTGATGCATCTCTTCTTTTCTAACCTCCCCAAAGCTCCTTCTTACAAATGGGCTGTACTGTAGTCGTGCAGACAATTAACTGGATGTAGCACTCATAGGAGCTTTGTGGACCCTCGTTGTGCTGATCATTAGGGGTCTTAAGGATAGGTCATAAATGCTTAAATCTTGGAAAACCCCTCCAAACATATACTCCTCATCATTGAAAGGAAAAGTTGTGGAATTTTGGAAATCACAGGATGGATAGACATGTTAATGATATGCAAACGATACAAAGATTGAAAAAAAAATATTCAAAACATCAAGTATGAGCACCATGCGCAGAAATATATGCACATACACGCCTTGGCATGCTGTCAACGAAGAATTTTCTGCCATGCTGAAAGCAGTTGGGCACAGCAATCATCAAGATCCAACCAATGACGGTCCTGATGTGCTTGATAGGAGACAAGATACCGTAGGAGATGCTGCATGCCATGGTAGCAAGTTTAGGCCAGGCTTCTCACAAGTAGCACGAGCAACATGTAGCTGGTGTCTGATAAACGGCTCCTGGAACACTTTGGAGAAATGTTTGAACCACGGGTTCCACAACCAAAACAATGCAACACCAAGCTGTTAGTGAACCTGAAATGAGGACTAGGGGTCTGGGTACTGTACATAATCCTTGGAGTAGGACTACTGTGACATTTCTTTGTGAAGGCCTCTTCATGGCGTTGCCCAAGTGGTCTCCAGCTATCATTGTGTCTGAGACATAAGTGGGACGCATTGCTGAAGAGAAAAGACCTCCATTCCTGCCTCCATTGCCATCTTGCTGTGCACCATAATGGAAACAGTTGTGTAAGGTCAATGGAACACCTGTAGCTGGATGTCTTGCTTGTAGCTCAATATTGTGCAAATACATTCTGGTGGTTTGTGTAGACACTTTTTGCTGCCCTAGGCTTGGGATGTGACGTCCACTTTAACTTGCAGTACAGAATGGATCACTAAGCGATCTCTCTGTGCAGAGGTTCACCTTTGTGCTCCTTTTGTTGTCATTAAAGTTTATCATAGTTCTCCCAACCACTGGGACACACAGTGCTGAACAGAGAGGACATCTCGGCCTAGGCTTATAGTGATCTGTCAGAGTAATAAACCAACGTCTCTCAGTTCCAAGATCCTGTCCCTCTCAGTTTGCAACAAGTGGTGATAACTGGCACATTGACGAATAGAAGGCATCGCACGATCATCCCACAAAATTTGATCCAATTTTTCAGGTTTCTTGTGGCTAAAACAAACATTTCTTTCAATCAGGTTTTTATGCCCCTACCACATGCCACAGATTGGAGCTAGGTGCTTGAAAATTTGAACATCTGCAGATCTTAGCCACACCTGCTACTTCCTTGATTTGCATAAACTTATGGCTTGTCCTTCTTGGTGTTGCTATTTCAATGTTGGGGGGGGGGGGGGGGGTCTATATGAGTGCCACACCATGCAAAAGTAGTAGTTCCTAAATAATAACAGTACCATGATGTATGTTAAGACTATGGCAGGGTAGGGTGGTGGAGGTCTTGGGGCAATTGTAAATTTTTGCCCTTGCTATAGTCCAGTTATATTTCATGATGTCATTGTATTGCATTGCACCTATTCAGCTTTACTAGGAATCCATGTCATACAATTTTTTAATACACTATGGCTTTTTATGGGCTCATACCGTACCTCCGTGTGCCTCTGATTTTATATGGAGTCATATCCTATTAATTGGGGATCAAAAAATTGTGGATTCTCCCCATTCAACTGAATAGGAGCAGAACTGCAGTATGCCCACACGACCACTACACACTGGACAAAGCCCTCTGCTTCTGGCGCCATTTACTGTTTTAGTGCCAGGTGTCAGAGAACAGGTCAACAATAAAAAATAAAAAAACTCTTTAAAAGTTAAAGGGGTATTCTTATTAGAAAAATCTATTTACTAGATAGGAGATAACTGTTAGATCGGTTAAGACCCCCACTGACCAGGAGAACAGGGGTCCCATGCCCTCATATGGAGTGTCAGGTTAAGCATGCTGAGTAAAGTGCTCGGCTATCTCCAGTAGTCCTATGGTCGACCATCACTCTATTCAGAGTATACAAGACCCCCATTCTTGTCATCAGTGTGGGCCCAGTGGTTACACTTCCATTACTATAACAGGTATGTCCTGTCCAGTGGATAAGTGACAATTTTTTAAAATGGAAAATACCTTTAAAATCTCCATAGGTAAATTATGAAATTCTTCCTGCTTACAGCCACCACTAGAGGGAGCTTTCTGTATATGCATATATGAAAGAGTTCAGTGGGAGATGAATGCAGCAGGTTCCATAGCTCCCTCTGGTGACTGCAGCTAGAAGTTTCTCAATGAACTCTTATTTTCACCACAACGTAAATGTACATTGTTGGTGGGGTGTAAATGTATGCAGCAGGCTCACCGCAATGACCAGAGTCAGAGAAAATGCCGATCCCGGTTTCTTAACCCCTCAGATGCCGCTGTCAATAGTGAAAATGGCATCTGAGGGGCTAGACAGAGAAGGGGGCTCTCTGTCCTGCAATCGGAGCCCCCATGGCAAAATCGCGAGACTCCGATCATTGCTATGACAGCTTGGGGCCTTGTGAAGGCACAACACAGCTGAGGCACAGCCTGACAGGCAGCCTGTGAAAATCCCCTAGACTACAATAGTACTTTATTGCAGTCTATGGTACAAATGATCAGAAGATCGCATGTACAAGTTCCCTAAGGGGACTAAAAGTTACAATTAAAAAGGTAAAAAAAAAACTTTTAAAACAAAGAAAAAATACTAATATTTTTTAATCACCCCCTTTCCCAATTTTAAATATAAAAATAAACAAAAAAATTAACTTAAATGATATTGACATGTCTAAACTATTAAAAGATAAAATATATTTTCCTGTGCAGTGAATACCATAATGGAAAAAAATTAAAATTGATAATTTACTGCTTTTTGGTCACTTTCCCCCCCATAAAAAGTGATCAAAAAGTCATATGTACCCCAAAAGTTACCAATAAAAACTACAGCTTGTCCCACAAAAAAACAAGCCCACACACACAGCTCTGTAGACAGAAATATGAAAAAGATATGTGGGTTTAAAAATGTGATAAAAAATAAATAAATTCAAAGGTTTTTATTTATTTCATTTTTTAAGTAGAAAAACATAATAAAAACGATATAAATGTAGTATTGCCATAATTGTATCGATCCATCAGCAGTAACTGGGATCGGCGATGCTGATCACGTTCATTTAACCCCTCAGATTCCTCTGTCAATAGCGACTGCGGCATCTGTGGGGTTAGATCGGAGCCCCTTCAGCAAAATTGCAGGGCTCAGATCAGTTGCTGTGACAGCCAGGGGCCCTGTAGGGATTGTCAGGTCAGTCATAGCTGTCTACCTGCGAAGTTGTATCTGAGGCACTAGTCAGGCAGCCTGTCATAATCCCATAGTCTGCAATAGTGTCCCTTGCAGTTTATGGAACAAGCGATCAGAAGATTATTTATACAAGTTTCCTAAGGGGATTAAAAATTGCAGTCATTTTTTTACAGTTAATATATAATATAATATAATATATAATATATATATTAAAAATTCTAATCACCTTCTATCCTAAGTTAACATATAAAAATGAAAAACAAAAAAAGTAAACATAACAGCAATTACCATATCCAAAAATGTCAGAACTATACAATTTCAGTGGTTAAGGGCTTGTTCACACGACCGTTGCCCAACCGTGCCCGTGCTGTGGACTGCAAATTGCGGTCCGCAATGCACGGGCACCGGCCGTGGGGCTGCCACATGCAGATTGCGACCCCATTCACTCGATGTGGAATGCACACGGCCGGTGCCCCATGTATTGCGGACCCGCCGTATGCGGGCCGCAATACGGCAACGGTCATGTGAACAAGCCCTAACACTGTAACACTGGAAAACTATTTGAATGTGCAATTTGCCATTTTCTGGTCACCTTGTCTTACCAATTTTTTTTTAGAAAAAGTAATCTAAAAGACATACGTACCCCAATAGAAAGTACAGTTCGTCCCACAAAAAACAATCCCTCACACAGGTTATGCAAAGAAAATGTTTATGTTTCAAAGGTTTTTATTGTAGTAAAATGTAATAAAAACTAAACAAATTTGATATTGTCGTAATCATATTGACCTGCAGAAAAAGGTCATCATGCCATTTTTAGCGGCTAGGGAATGCCGTAATTAAAAACCACAAAACACCAGGGCAGAATTGTGTTTTTTGTAATTTCACTCCACAAATAATTTTTTACCCTTTTTCCAATACAAGATATGCTAAATTAAATGGTGCTATTAGAAATATACAACTTTTCCCACAAAAACTAAGCCCTGATATGGCTATATGAAGGAATCATTTCAAAAGTTGTGGTTTTTGGAAGGTAGGAAAGAAAAAACGAAAATACAAAAATTTACCTTGTGGGGTTAACAAAAATCCCTTTTTGCAACTACTGGAAATCTTCAGGCCCATGTGTCTCTAAGGTAACAGACTACAAACGGTGTAGTCTAACTTTTCAGTCGTACACCTATTTGTGTTTTCATTTTGGTTAGTAACAAGTGGGGGGCAAATGGATGACAGCATAACTACAGGGTCAGACTACACAAAGTTTTTTGTAGTCTGATACCATGGAGACACAAAACTCTGCATGGGAGCTGTATACACAGGTAGTGGTTGCTATAGAGAGCAAATTTGATGTCAACCAACATTTAATCACTAGAGACATACTGTACAGAACGATAACCCGGCAGAGCAGGAATACAGGAACGTCCTGTGGAATATTCTATGTAGACAATGATGGATAAGATTTAAATTTTAATTACAAGTCTTGTCATTAACTAGACAGATGTGGAATGTGAAAACTAGATTCCTTCCTTTATTGTAACCTATAGGTGATGAGTAAGGGCTTCAGATGAAACCTGTTTACTCACAGTCCTGCTATTAGTAATGTTGCCATGAGTGCCAGTATAATGACCCATGTACATAGTAACCCATCCTATCCATCTAGGTTCCAAGAACTGAAATTGTGAATCATCTTGGGTTCTTAAGAGCCTTTCATTCTCGGTGGTAAAAGTGAGGTAACAACTAATGGCTCTACAGCCTTCCTGGTGTCCTAAACAAAAAAGTTCCCTGACATGTACAGTAGCAATATAATGTGCCCCATCACTGGTCAAGCCAACTACTGTGACCCAATGATTGTCCTTTGGCTCCAACTTTGGTCCATCTCCTGACTTCAGCTTTGAGCCTGCCATTGTCTGTTGCTTGCAGCCCGATTCCCTTCTCACTCAACCACGTCCTTCCTCACGTCTGTGAAGACTCCACCAGTCAGAAGCAATCGGGAATTCACATGGTGCAAAGTCCAATCCACCAGTTCAAGGGATTTTCTACAGATTCAATTTTTTGACATGTCCATCAGAAATTTCATTGACGTGTGATTGGTGAGGAGTCTTGTTGATCCCTAGAATAAGAGGATCCGGTGCTCAATTCTTGATGATGAAGCAGCCCCAGGTTCATGTCTCATCCTCATTGAAGCCAATGAGAGTTAGAGTCCTTCTCATGGGCCTATTTCAGTTGAGATGGGCCGATGCAAACTGTATGGAGATGGTTTGGTCCCCATACAGTTTGCGTATTGTCTCCTATTTACGTGGGGAGACGTGCTGCTAACAACAATGATTTTTAGGTCTACATAAAAGATGCGATTAGCTGCCTTGTTTACACGGGCCGAGAATCAGGAAGGCTCGTTTGACTGATTATCGGTAGTGTTGAGCGAACTTGTGTTTTAAGTTCGGCGTCCAAAGTTCGGGTTATCGAAGTATCTGGTTATGGATTCTAAATTCCGTTATGGTCCGTGGTAGCGGAATCCATAACGGGATACTTCGATAACCCGAACTTTAGATGCCGAACTTAAAACACAAGTTTGCTCAACACTAATTATCGGTCCATGTAATAGGACCTCTAGGCTGTGGCTACACTGTGTTGCACAATGTATTTCAACGGTCGCGCAATGCTACATGCTGTGAACACACCGCTGTTGCGTTGCAGTAGCAGCATGTCGCGTTGCGACACCATTGGAATACATTACACGAATTGTTGTGCCACTTCCTTGTGCTGCAATAAATGTTGCCGTGTAGCTGTACCTTTTTTTGGCACGCGACTTGCTGTCACGTAACACATGTCGCCGTGTAGCCCTAGCCTTACAGGGGTATTCAACTGCTGTAACCTGTGGTAGATTTCTTCCATTGCTTTATATATATATATATATATATATATATATATATATATATATTTCATGTGTACCAGAATGCCCAAAATTCATATCAATGATCCATCACATGGTATCCTGCCCTTTTCTAGTAGAGAAAGGCACCATATGGCGGTGCTCGTAACAACCATAGGGTTCTGTGTGCTGCTCTACAGTGCCATCTGCACGGACCTTTAGAGCTGCATTCGCACTTTACTTATTGTTTGTACAGTCGTGGCCAAAAGTTTTGAGAATTACATAAATATTGGAAATTGGAAAAGTTGCTGCTTAAGTTTTTATAATAGCAATTTGCATATACTCCAGAATGTTATGAAGAGTGATCAGATGAATTGCATAGTCCTTCTTTGCCATGAAAATTAACTTAATCCCAAAAAAACTTTTCCACTGCATTTCATTGCTGTCATTAAAGGACCTGCTGAGATCATTTCAGTAATCGTCTTGTTAACTCAGGTGAGAATGTTGACGAGCACAAGGCTGGAGATCATTATGTCAGGCTGATTGGGTTAAAATGGCAGACTTGACATGTTAAAAGGAGGGTGATGCTTGAAATCATTGTTCTTCCATTGTTAACCATGGTGACCTGCAAAGAAACGCGTGCAGCCATCATTGCGTTGCATAAAAATGGCTACACAGGCAAGGATATTGTGGCTACTAAGATTGCACCTCAATCAACAATTTATAGGATCATCAAGAACTTCAAGGAAGAAAGTCCAGGGCGTCCAAGAAAGTCCAGCAAGCGCCAGGATCGTCTCCTAAAGAGGATTCAGCTGCGGGATCGGAGTGCCACCAGTGCAGAGCTTGCTCAGGAATGGCAGCAGGCAGGTGTGAGCGCATCTGCACGCACAGTGAGGCGAAGACTTTTGGAAGATGGCCTGGTGTCAAGAAGGGCAGCAAAGAAGCCACTTCTCTCCAAAAAAAAGGACAGATTGATCTTCTGCAGAAAGTATGGTGAATGGACTGCTGAGGACTGGGGCAAAGTCATATTCTCCGATGAAGCCTCTTTCCGATTGTTTAGGGCATCTGGAAAAAGGCTTGTCCGGAGAAGAAAAGGTGAGCGCTACCATCAGTCCTGTGTCATGCCAACAGTAAAGCATCCTGAGACCATTCATGTGTGAGGTTGCTTCTCATCCAAGGGAGTGGGCTCACTCACAATTTTTCCCAAAAACACAGCCATTAATAAAGAATGGTACCAAAACACCCTCCAACAGCAACTTCTTCCAACAATCCAACAACAGTTTGGTGAAGAACAATGCATTTTCCAGCGCGATGGAGCACCGTGCCATAAGGCAAAAGTGATAACTAAGTGGCTCGGGGACCAAAACGTTGACATTTTGGGTCCATGGCCTGGAAACTCCCCAGATCTTAATCCCATTGAGAACTTGTGGTCAATCCTCAAGAGGCGGGTGGACAAACAAAAACCCACTAATTCTGACAAACTCCAAGAAGTGATTATGAAAGAATGGGTTGCTATCAGTCAGGAATTGGCCCAGAAGTTGATTGAGAGCATGCCCAGTCGGATTGCAGAGGTCCTGAAAAAGAAGGGCCAACACTGCAAATACTGACTCTTTGCATAAATGTCATGTAATTGTCGATAAAAGCCTATGAAACGTATGAAGTGCATGTAATTATATTTCACTACATCACAGAAACAACTGAAACAAAGATCTAAAAGCAGTTTAGCAGCAAACTTTGTGAAAACTAATATTTGTGTCATTCTCAAAACTTTTGGCCACGACTGTAGATTGGGTGGCAGCCATTTTAGAAGCTATGCAGGCTTGTCTTTGGTCACCCAAATGTATGAAAGACTCCTTCTTGCTGCACTAGTTATACCCCTGTGCCTGGAATAATTAAAAGAATTAGTATATACAAGAAAGGCAATGCTAAAAACATCCACGACCGCCCACCTGCGTCCAGTCCCTGTAAACTCTATCCATTCCAGCGGAAGAAGCCGCCAAACTGGCGACAGAAATATTATAATATTGTAAGGCACGTTACATAAAAAACAGTTTAATAGTATAGATATTATAATGGCAGATTTCTACCTTTCACATCGTCATTCATTCCCTTTCTCCAGCTCTGAATTTCCTCTTTCACCTGCATCACAATAACAACCTGTCAGCAGTCCTGTGCGAGTTGGTCTGATGATGTCATCGGGGATCCGGTGAAGGAATGGAATGCCAACAAACAGGACCGTGACCCTGCTGATTAACCAGCTGTAATTAATGGTGTCCCAGATGGTGGAATAAAAGGAATAGGACAGGTGAGGATGCTGAGGAGAATCACAGAGTATGGATGAAGCAGGGCTGAACTTGTCACATGCAGCGCAGGGTTATATGGCTTTGTCATGGTGTCTTCCATAGGACTGCTTATTGCAGCGAAATACATTGAAATGCATCCCTGCTTCTTCTAGACCTACACTTGTTTTAGTCTAGATAGGATAGATGAGACCTTTTCTGCGGATGCAACTTGGTTGTTTTAGACACACATCTGGTCGCCCCTGGGTCATTTGGGCGATGAGCTGCTCCACTGTAGGGCGTCCTCCGCCCTCGAGCACCTTCATAGCCGATGTTCACCTCTCACATCAATGGCACGTGGTGCTCCGCAGTTTCCCCGTCTCTTATTCACAATGGTGCCATTTGTCCATTCACCATACGCTTTCACCACAGCAGCAGAGAACAGTTCACACTGCGCTTGTTTAGAAATACGGCCACCCGGGGCCTGAAAGCCGATAACCATCCCCTTTTTACAACTCTGATAAATCACCCCTTTTAACCATGACAGCAACGAGGGATATGAGTGCAGACAGCCTATCACCCACCTTATATACCCACCGAGCCAGCTCACCACACCTTATATACCCACGAGCCAGCTCACCACACCTTATATACCCACGAGCCAGCTCACCACACCTTATATACGCACAGAGCCATCTCACCACACCTTATATACCCACTGAGCCATCTCACCACATCTTATATACCTACGAGCCAGCTCACCAAACCTTATATACGCACAGAGCCATCTCACCACACCTTATATACCCACTGAGCCATCTCACCACATCTTATATACCCACGAGCCAGCTCACCACACCTTATTTATCCACGAGCCAGCTCACCACACCTTATATACCCACGAGCCAGCTCACCACACCTTATATACCCACGAGCCAGCTCACCACACCTTATTTATCCACGAGCCAGCTCACCACACCTTATATACCCACTGAGCCATCTCACCACATCTTATATACCCACGAGCCAGCTCACCACACCTTATTTATCCACGAGCCAGCTCACCACACCTTATATACCCACGAGCCAGCTCACCACACCTTATATACCCACGAGCCAGCTCACCACACCTTATTTATCCACGAGCCAGCTCACCACACCTTATATACCCACGAGCCAGCTCACCACACTTTTTATACCCACCGAGACAGCTCAGCAGACCTTATATACCCACCTAGCCAGTTCAGCACACCTTATATACCCACCGAGCCTGCTCACCACACGTTATATACCCACCGAGCCAGCTCAGCACACCTTATATACCCACGAGCCAGCTCACCAAACCTTATATACCCACCAAGCCAGCTCACCACACCTTATATACCCACCGAGCCAGCTCACCACACCTTATATACCCATGAGCCAGCTCACCACACCTTATATACCCACGAGCCAGCTCACCACACCTTATATACCCACTGAGCCAGCTCAGCACACCTTATATACCCACCGAGCCAGCTCACCAAACCTTATATACCCACCAAGGCAGCTCACCACACCTTATATACCCAGCAAGCCAGCTCACCACACCTTATATACCCACCGAGCCAGCTCACCACACCTTATATACCCACGAGCCAGCTCACCACACCTTATATACCCACCGAGCCAGCTCAGCACACCTTATATACCCACCTAGCCAGTTCAGCACACCTTATATACCCACCTAGCCAGCTCACCACGTTATATACCCACGAGCCAGCTCAGCACGCCTTATATACCCACCAAGCCAGCTAAGCACACCTTATATACCCACCAAGCCAGCTCAGCACACAGGACTTCCTTCACGAGCTACATGCTGCCAATATTGAAAGTAGGACGTGGTCCGAATAATGGGACTGGGCTGTGTTTATGGATACATAAACGGATAGCTTATTAAAAAGGTAAATAGATAGATTTGAGATATATAGATATGAGAAAGAAAGAAAGCACATCAAATATGTGATACATTATTGACTAAACTTCCTAAGAAATGCAACTGGTACAAAGAATATCCACCCTGTTACTCCACATAATACCTGGACCGCAGAATGTTATTTTTTTTGTCCAATATTGATGCAATTATTCTAGAAATTGTAAGACAAAACATACACAAAAAGAGTGAGTGAATGGGTTAAACAGGAAGCAATTAGGAAAGAAAATCCTCTTAAGTTACGATGGGTTTGAGCAGGATTTCTCCCTAAAGGATGAAATTAAGTTGTTCTAAACTATTACTTTGATTTCACCGATCCCACTAGAGGAGAGGTATCATTATTTTTGCATTGATGGTTCATCATTGGAATTACCCATCGCCGGCCTGTCACTCACCCTGACAATGAAGACAGGGCGGACTCTTTGATCTAGAGACAGTTGGACTCGCAACAAGAGAATATGAACACGGCGGACTCTGCGACCTTCAAAACATTGAGGACAGCAGGACGGAGCACATTATGCTCAGTAGTTTGCAGGTCACCGGCATCGACCATTGATCTTCCCAGAAATAGAGGCATTTGCTTTTATTTCTTCCCTTCCCCCCGAGTGCTCTCCATTATCTCATGCACATCTCTCCTTGGGATCATTGAGGCCTAATCAACAGTATCCTGACAGCTCATGAAATCCTGTCTAATGGAGTTTTTGATTTGTTTTCTCATGGGGTTCGAAAACTTTTTTGTAGTTTTAATGCATAAAAAAAGTGAGCCATACAACATTGTGTAATATTAGTACCATCTCTTGCAGTACCCGGTGGTAGTGCCAAGTTAAGGACCTTCTACAGCCTGAGTATTCCAAATCAATAGTGATAGCCCTAAAAATCCCTGTCATTCCTAGTGATGCTCATTAACAGTGCCAAAGCTACAGTAGTATCTGCCATTAATAGTGCCAGCTCTAATACTGCACATTAGGTAGTTCCAGGTAAACGGGTCCCCTCTGGTAGTGTGAGCTCTAGCAGTCCCCACTAATGTTGTCAGTGTCAACCCTAGTGATGCTAATTAACAGTACACATAATAGTACCACACATCAGCTGTATTAATACACATTAGTAGTACCTGCCCTAGTAGTGCCCATTAGTACAACCAGAGGAAGTGTCAACCCTAGTAATCTGCGTCTTAATCTCAATTAATAGTGACAACCGTAGCAGCTCCCGATAGTAGTGCCAACTGGAATAATGTACATTAGTATTGCCAGAAGGAGTAGTTCTCATTGATACTGCCAGCTATACTAGTGGCAACCACAGTATCTCCCCATAATAGTGCCAGCTCTAATAGGGCACAACACTAGTGCCCGCATTTGTAGTGTCCATTAACAGTGCCATAAGGAGTACGGTAGTTGCCTTTGATATTACCAGCCTTAGTAGTGCCAGCTCTAGTAGCTTCCATTAGTAGTGCCAGCTGGAATAATGCACATTCGTAGTGCCATGAGGCACTCATTGAGATTGGTAGCCGTCATGGTGAGGATTAATAGTGCCAGCTGTAATAGTGCCAGCTATAACAGTGCCTATTAGTACCCATTAATTGTGCCAGATGATAGTTCCTGACCCAGTAATGCTCTTAAAATAAATACCTATTCTATGCTTTTGTGCTTCGCTCATTTGCTTTGATGAACCAGGATGCGCCCACCACTTTTATAGGCAAGCCCCAGTCTGTAGTGATAAACTGCAACCCGTGGGTATCCAATGACGTCTTGCCTGCTCTGTTCTTAGTGGTACATATGTAGTGTACAGTGTGTCAGATGAGGCACAGCAGGTTATTATTTGGGGCAAAAACTTTTAATCTTGCAAAGAATTGTAGATAACACTTAGTACATTGCCTTGGCTTAAGGCTAATTAGCATATACAAGCAAGAGGCTTCAATTCAGCTCTGTTACATCTTTTTAAGGTGTGCCCAGTCCAGAATACATCAGGAGTATATTTTCAGGTCTCCATACTTTAGCAAAAACTTTCAATCCTCTACATACTGTACCAGTGTGAATCCAACTAATGTTTGAATGCTATGTTAACATCATTTGATTTTTAATATAGTGATGATGTAGGAAAGTGGAAAATAAAAGAAAGTCTTCTATGTATGCAAATCATAGAATGAGATACTGTATATACTAGATGTATCACATCTAATAGTGCTGGTAGAACTGCTAATAATAAGTACATAAAAGAAATAGATTAAAAAAAATACGTAATAAGTAATGATAATAATACATATGATAATGTAGAAAAATCTGTCTTTTAAGTATTTATTATTTATTTAGTGAATATAAATAAATTCAAAAATGCAAGATTTCTTCAACTATTATTGCTAAATATTTAATATTTCTTTAATATTTTTTATTTTACAAAATATAATTTACATATTTATAATTGGAGTTATGAGTAATTAATTCATTCATTTATGATTTTTTTTTATTAGTGATGTTTTTTCTTCACAAAAAATACTATTTTTTGAGAACTACGCTATATAAATATGTTAAGCTTTTTTTCCCCTTTTATTTGTTTAGGCTTGTACTTATTTTATCTTGTTTTTGTGAAACTGAAACTGAAATTTTTTTAAATGTATTTTTTAAAAAGCATTAATACTGAGAATGTCAAATGGATTTTCTTTTTTCTTTTTTAATAGATTTCCGTGTTTTTTTTTTATTGACATCACATTAGTGCTAGTAAACATATAAAGTCCTAATAGAAATGTATAATAAATAATAATATAAAAATAATTATATATTTATACACACCAATAATTATTGCCAGAAAATGTTAATAAGTATTTCATATATATATATAATAAATATTTAGAAACAATATATAAATTAATATAATCATACAAAAAAAAATTACAATAATTAAATCATTAAAAAATAATTCAATAATATGATGTATAAACATATCAAATTATGTATATACAGTACATAGAAATGGTTATTAATCTATAGTGATTATAAAGTGATAGGTTAGGATGGTTTTCTTAATTATTTAGACATTATAAGTAACTATTTAAAAAAAAAAATTATCTGATAACCTGATTCATCAAAAAGAATTCCAAAATTCTTAGGGGCTGTCATAAAATATTCAGAGGAGATGCTAACAAGGATTAATAAATTGCGATCCATAACTAGATAAAACAATGGGATCATTGGCGGCTTCTCAATCACGGTAACAGACTGTTTACCGAAGCAATTTATCAAAATACCAATCAATGCGATCAACTGCAATCATGGAGTAGATTGCAGCAGCGTGGCGGTAAGAAAGAAGTTTTGTTGCTTGGAGCGTATATATATATATATATACTTGCTAATTATAACCTAATCCCAATCAGTCTATTAATCTATTTTTAACTTTCTAAAATTAGTATTGAAACAACAGAAAAGTGATCCTGCTTCATTATCTGTGTCATTAGGCTGACATACTAAGTGAGCCTCCTTTAGACATCAATGACAAAAGTGCGAGGGGGCTGAAAGGTCAATCACAACCATGATAGGAATCCCCTAGTTATAATTTCCCTCCGAGACCTTTTTGGATTCAAATGCTGACAACCTAATTGCTGTGCTTATCCCTAATTAGGCAAACTTTAGCTGGTGTCCTCCACCCCCACCTATGGGGACCAATGTCTGTTTGTATATGACACAGTGTCAAAACAAATAACGGTAAATGTAGTGTCCATGAGTGGTCGGGCTTAAAAACTCATATTGGGGAGACAGGGGATAATATTTTTGGTTCTAGAAAGAAAATGATACAATCGCATATTCTGTATGTTACAAATGATATTATTTGGGTTGACCTTTGGTGGGGGTCACTTAGAAACATTTTTTATCAGACATGTATATGATATAATTAAGGAATACAGACTGGAGGACTTTTATGTGGTTGTCCATTCATTTGCATGGTCATCATGAGGCCACTGCAGAATTGTACAGCTGCCTGTAGTGTTTCTCAAAAATCCCTACTGACTGCCTCGGTTTTCAGCTGCCAGTCCATCAGCTGATTATCAGTGGGTCCTCATTTTGAAGGGAGGTTATCCAGATGGGGAGCAACAAAAATGAGATTAGGTAAGGGGCCAAGAGGCTGCAAGGAGGGCGCTAGAAACTTGACTTATGAAATCCCTGTTCACTTCCCCTGCAGCGCCACCACAGGAAAAAAATAGTATTACACAGTTTCGGTCTAAATCATGGTCTTGACTGGTAGATTGTCACAATTCCAACCTAATTTTTACATGTAATTGTAGTGAACGTTTTTACGGTCCATCTCCAGACTTCCAACTGAATATTTTTATAAAGTTGACGTTTAAAGGAGTATTCCCATCTCAGACCATGGTGGCATATCACTAGGATATGCTCCCATTGTCTGATAGGTGCAGGTTCCACCTCTGGGACCAGCACCTATCTTGTCAACACAGCTGGCAAAGTTCCAGAGGGCGCACCACACATGAGCTGCTTCCCTCCATTTATTTCTATTGGACCGCCGAACATAGCCGAGCGCTGTCCTGACTATTTCCAAGCGTGCTACGCACCCATTCACTTCTATGGGGAAAGCGCTTGGTGGTGGCCAGACCCTGGGAAACCCGGGGTCCTCCAGCCACCAATTTCCCTGCTCAGTTCTCGATATAGGTGTGAGTCCCATCAGCTATCAGACAATGGGGACATTTCCTAGTGAAATGCCCCCATTGTCTCAGATCGGAAAACCCCTTTAAGTTGTCACAGCTCTACCCAATACTGGATGCTGAATGGAATGTTGCTACAGCTCCACCCCCTGTTATTGAAGGTTAAATAGTACGGCTGAATAAAGTCCATCAGGTTCAACCAAGGGATAGGTGGAGATGTGAATTTTTGGAAAGAGGAGAGAAAACCAGACTATTACACATCCTCATGAGCATTAATGTTACTTAATTTGAAGCAGTCATCTTAGGCTACTTTCACACTAGCGTTTTTGCTGGATCTGGCAGGGTTCAGCAAAAACGCTTCCGTTACTGATATTACAACCATCTGCATCCGTTATGAACGGAACCAGTTGTATTATCTTTAACATGGCCAAGACGTGTCCGTAATGAACTCTATTGAAAGTCAATGGGGGACGGATCCGTTTTCTATTGTGTCAGATTGTGTCAGAGAAAACGGATCTGTCCCCCTTGACTTACATTGTGTGTCTCAATACTGGAAAATAGAAACGCTAGTGTGCAAGCAGCCTAATCCTTTCTTTTAAAACCGTCAGAGGTGTATGTAAGAGGCAGTATTATATTAGTTATTTTCTTGTACATAGGAGGAAGTATTATTGTACTTATATTCTTGTACATAGGAGCAGTATTAGTTATATTCGTGCACATAATAGACAGTATTATAGTATTTATATTTTTGTGCACAGTACAGTATTATTGTAGTTATATTCTTGTACATAGGAGCAGTATTATAGTAGTTATATTCTTGTACATAGGAGCAGTATTATAGTAGTTATATTCTTGTATATAGCAACAGTATTATAGTAGTTATATCCTTGTACATAGGAGCAGTATTATAGTAGTTATATTCTGTACATAGGAGGCAGTAATATAGTAGTTATATTCTTGTACATAGAAGACAGTATTATAGTAGTTATATTCTTGCACATAGAAGACAGTATTATAGTAGTTATATTCTTGTACATAGGAGGCAGTATTATAGTAGTTAAATTCTTGTACATAGAAGACGGTATTATAGTAGTTATATTCTTGTACATAGGGGCAGTATTATTGTAGTTATATTCTTGTACATAGGAGCAGTATTATAGTAGTTATATTCTTGTACATAGGAGCAGTATTATAGTAGTTATATTCTTGTATATAGCAACAGTATTATAGTAGTTATATCCTTGTACATAGGAGCAGTATTATAGTAGTTATATTCTGTACATAGGAGGCAGTAATATAGTAGTTATATTCTTGTACATAGAAGACAGTATTATAGTAGTTATATTCTTGCACATAGAAGACAGTATTATAGTAGTTATATTCTTGTACATAGGAGGCAGTATTATAGTAGTTATATTCTTGTACATAGAAGACAGTATTATAGTAGTTATATTCTTGCACATAGAAGACGGTATTATAGTAGTTATATTCTTGTACATAGGAGGCGGTATTATAGTAGTTATATTCTTGTACATCAGAGGCAGTGTTACACTAGTTCTATTCTTGCATATAGGAGCAGTATTATAATAGTAATTGTCTTGTGCACAGGAGCAGTATTATAGTAGTTATATTCTGTACATAGGAGGCAGTATTATTGTAGTTATATTATTGTACATAGAAGCAGTATTATAGTAGGTATATTCTTGTACATAGGGGCAGTATTATAGTAGTTATATTCTTGTACATAGGGGCAGTATTATAGTAGTTATATTCTGTACATAGGAGGCAGTATTATTGTAGTTATATTCTTGTACATAGAAGACGGTATTATAGTAGTTATATTCTTGTACATAGGAGGCAGTATTATAGTAGTTATAGTTTTGTACATAGGAGGTAGTGTTACACTAGTTCTATTCCTGCACATAGGAGCAGTATTATAATAGTAATCGTCTTGTGCACAGGAGCAGTATTATAGTAGTTATATTCTGTACATAGGAGGCAGTATTATTGTAGTTATATTATTGTACATAGAAGCAGTATTATAGTAGGTATATTCTTGTACATAGGGGCAGTATTATAGTAGTTATATTCTTGTACATAGGGGCAGTATTATAGTAGTTATATTCTTGTACATGGGAGCAGTATTATAGTAGTTGTATTCTTGTATATAGGGGCAGTATTATAGTAGTTAAGTTATATTCTTGTACATAGAGGCAGTATTATAGTAGTTATATTCTTGTACATAGTAGCAGTATTATAGTAGTTATATTCTTGTACATAGGAGCAGTATTATAGGAGTTATATTCTTGTACATAGGAGCAGTATTATAGTAGTTATATTCTTATACATAGGAACAGTATTATAATAGTTATATTTTTGTACATAGGAGCAGTATTATAGTAGTTATATTCTTGTACATAGCAGCAGTATTATAGTAGTTATATTCTTGTACATAGGAGGCAGTATTATAGTAGTTATATTCTTGTACATAGGGGCAGTATTATAGTAGTTATATTCTGTACATAGGAGGCAGTATTATTGTAGTTATATTCTTGTACATAGAAGACGGTATTATAGTAGTTATATTCTTGTACATAGGAGGCAGTATTATAGTAGTTATAGTTTTGTACATAGGAGGTAGTGTTACACTAGTTCTATTCCTGCACATAGGAGCAGTATTATAGTAGTTGTATTCTTGTATATAGGGGCAGTATTATAGTAGTTAAGTTATATTCTTGTACATAGAGGCAGTATTATAGTAGTTATATTCTTGTACATAGTAGCAGTATTATAGTAGTTATATTCTTGTACATAGGAGCAGTATTATAGTAGTTATATTCTTGTACATAGGAGCAGTATTATAGTAGTTATATTCTTATACATAGGAACAGTATTATAATAGTTATATTTTTGTACATAGGAGCAGTATTATAGTAGTTATATTCTTGTACATAGCAGCAGTATTATAGTAGTTATATTCTTGTACATAGGAGCAGTATTATAGTAGTTATATTCTTATACATAGGAACAGTATTATAATAGTTATATTTTTGTACATAGGAGCAGTATTATAGTAGTTATATTCTTGTACATAGCAGCAGTATTATAGTAGTTATATTCTTGTACATAGGAGGCAGTATTATAGTAGTTATATTCTTGTACATAGGGGGCAGTATTATAGTAGTTATATTCTTGTACAAAGGAGCAGTATTATAGTAGTTATATTTTTGTACATAGGAGCAGTATTATAGTAGTTATATTCTTGTACATAGGAGCAGTATTATAGTAGTTATATTCTTGTACATAGGAGACAGTATTATAGTAGTTATATTCTTGTACATAGGAGCAGTATTATAGTAGTTATATTCTTGTATATAGCAGGCAGTATTATAGTAGTTATATTCTTGTACATAGGAGAAGTATTATAGTAGTTATATTCTTGTACATAGGAGCAGTATTATAGTAGTTATATTCTTGTACATAGGAGCAGTATTATAGTAGTTATATTCTTGTACACAGGAGCAGTATTATAGTAGTTATATTCTTGTGCATAGGAGCAGTATTATAATAGTTATATTCTTGTACATAGGAGCAGTATTATAGTAGTTATATTCTTGTACATAGGAACAGTATTATAGTAGTTATATTCTTGTACATAGGAGGCAGTATTATAGTAGTTATATTCTTGTACATAGGAGCAGTATTATAGTAGTTATATTCTTGTGCATAGGAGCAGTATTATAATAGTTATATTCTTGTACATAGGAGCAGTATTATAGTAGTTATTTTCTTGTACATAGGGGGCAGTATTATAGTAGTTATATTCTTGTACAAAGGAGCAGTATTATAGTAGTTATATTTTTGTACATAGGAGGCAGTATTATAGTAGTTATATTCTTGTACATAGGAGCAGTATTATAGTAGTTATATTCTTGTACATAGGAGCAGTACTATAGTAGTTATATTCTTGTACATAGGAGACAGTATTATAGTAGTTATATTCTTGTACATAGGAGCAGTATTATAGTAGTTATATTCTTGGATATAGCAGGCAGTATTATAGTAGTTATATTCTTGTACATAGGAGAAGTATTATAGTAGTTATATTCTTGTACATAGGAGCAGTATTATAGTAGTTATATTCTTGTACATAGGAGCAGTATTATAGTAGTTATATTCTTGTACACAGGAGCAGTATTATAGTAGTTATATTCTTGTACATAGGAGGCAGTATTATAGTAGTTATATTCTTGTACATAGGAGGCAGTATTATAGTAGTTATATTCTTGTACATAGGATCAGTAGTATAGTAGTTATATTCTTGTACATAGGAGCAGTATTATAGTAGTTATATTCCTGTACATAGGAGCGGTATTATAGTAGTTATATTCTTGTACATAGGGGCAGTATTATAGTAGTTATATTCTTGTACATAGGAGGCAGTATTATAGTAGTTATATTCTTGTACATAGGAGCAGTATTATAGTAGTTATATTCTTGTACATAGGGGCAGTATTATAGTAGTTATATTCTTGTACATAGGGGCAGTATTATAGTAGTTATATTCTTGTACATAGGAGGCAGTATTATAGTAGTTATATTCTTGTACATAGGAGCAGTATTATAGTAGTTATATTCTTGTACATAGGAGCAGTATTATAGTAGTTATATTCTTGTACATAGGAACAGTATTATAGTAGTTATATTCTTGTATATAGGGGCAGTATTATAGTAGTTATATTGTTGTACTTAGGAGCACAGTTATAGTGGTTATATTCTTTTACTTTGGAAGTAATATAGTAGCTATATTCCTTTCTTTTTAAGATATAGTTACAATACTTATAATGAGTTTATTATTAAGATATGTTACTATTTTACTACCTGTCATCAGGATAACTACTTGGCATTCCTCTATATTTTTTGACCATACTAGCCATTTTCAGTGACATCATCAGATTTTCTCCAGTGTTCACAAATATGCAGTTAGCCTGTATGTAGCTTGTCCTTTTTTCTCTATGAATTACAAGTCAAAGTGCCAGCTCTGCTGATGATTTTATTGTATAGTCACACAGAGCTGGAACAGGCCAGTAATAACTTTCAGATGGTCGCATATTTTCTCTCCTCATTGTTTAAACAGATGAATTTCCAGGCGCTGAGAGAGATGAAAGGTTCCTTTTTTCTGCTGTCCTTTGCATATTGAAATATTTTAATTTTATATATTGGCGATTCAGCCAAACAAATCAATTGACAATTGTTCTGTGTGGCGGCCCAGGCTTATTTTCTACTTTGCCATGTTCTAATGCCAATGGGTCTTATTTCACACCTGGCCTATATCACTGTGCCAACAGTTTTTTTTTCT
The DNA here is from genome assembly GCF_905171765.1 of Bufo bufo. Taxonomy (NCBI): domain Eukaryota; kingdom Metazoa; phylum Chordata; class Amphibia; order Anura; family Bufonidae; genus Bufo; species Bufo bufo. The sequence continues at coordinate 532,651,687 of NC_053393.1, read as the reverse complement.
TTTTGTAGCGCCTAATATAAAAAAAATTGTATACCATAAATGAAGTAATATGTAGACTGCAACATAAAACACAATTAAAAAAAAGAATAATTGCAAGCAAAGTTTGTTGTATATAACTTAGTAATATCTCGAACTGGGAAAGCTGTGTATAAATAAATATGGTTGTCATTATTGATCCTGCAGCATTTCCAGACTCATGGATAGTAATTGTTTAGGTATTAATGCTAGACATCATAGACACAGGCACAAGGTATTGAATTTGCATTACTGTTGTATCCTTATGTCTGTGTCGGTGTGATCTTGCTCAGCCTTGTTATAAGGAAAGTAGGTAAGCAAGATTTTTCAAGACCAGAAAACTTGTGTAAATGAGGATACATTTTTGGTAGCTGCTGGTCACACCCCCTTCCGATCCTTGCTATGGCGAGGGCAGCGTAAAAACCACCACTTGAGACTATTTTTTCAAAAGTTGCATTTAAAAACTACGTACACCTTCAGGGGCAATTTTTATTATGATTGCATTTTGCTCATTTCAGTTGGTCTTTATTAAAAATATTCAGCCGTTCTGTCACAAAGGGTTAACTGTTAGCTTAGCTGTGTGAAATGTACTGTCACTTTGTGTCGGTTATCTAATTAACCTTATCTCTAAATTACTTATAGTTCAAAAACACTTGGGGTCCATTCACACGTCCGTTTTTTCTTTCCTGATCTGTTCCGTTTTTTCTGGAACAGATCTGGACCAGATCTGGACCCATTCATTTTCAATGGGTCCTGGAAAAAAACGGACAGCACAATGTGTGCTGTCCGTTTCCGTTGTTCCGTTCCGCATGTCCGTTTAAATATAAAACATGTCCTATTCTTTTCCTGAAAAATCGGATCCTGGTACAATGCAAAGTCAATGGATCCGCAAAAAACGGAAGACATTCGGATGTCATTACGTATGTCATCCGTTTTATACGGAATCCGTTCCTGGAAATTACATTTAAATTTTTTTTTTTTTTTTAAAGAAATCCAAACAACTTTATTTGTTTATTGAAATTTATACATGTTTCCGTTTTTTGCGGATCCGCAAAAAACGAATGACATACGGAAACATTTTCGGATCCGCAAAAAACAGACAGAAAATCGGATTATAGAAAAATACTGACGTGTGAATGTAGCCTAAAACTAAAACTCTATGCACTGAAAATTCTTAGAGGGGGGGGGGCTGTTAAGCCAGAATAGTCCAAAGGCACTTGTGGCTTTGAGTTATACTCGTGACTATGAACTTGGGCCAGTTATAAAAAGCAATGTTCAAGAAAGAGCAATATTCAAGAAGAAGTCATTAACATCCACAGATTTAACAGTAATCAGATGCTGTACTTTCACGGCTTTGACCTTCCAGGACCTGTGTGGTGTCCCACGTGGTTAGCTGGGCGGTCAGGTGACTGGAATTTCCAGGCGGGGTTTTCAAAATAGATGGTGATGACGATGATCTGTAGATATTCATAATTCAGTTGAAAACAAGCGATTCCCAAGTGTTGCTTCTTGATGTTCCCTCACTGTCTTTACCATACACGTTTCGGGGTAACAAGGCCCCTTCCTCAGTGGTGTGAGGAAGGGGCCTTGTTACCCCGAAACGCGTATGGTAAAGACAGTGAGGGAACATCAAGAAGCAACACTTGGGAATCGCTTGTTTTCAACTGAATTACGAATATCTACAGATCATCGTCATCACCATCTATTTTGAAAACCCTGCCTGGAAATTCAAGTCATCTGACCACCCAGCTAACCACGTAGGATGCCAAACAGGTCCTGGAAGGTCAAAGCAGTGGAAAGAAACTGCACCGCTATCCAGGCAAGAGGGAAAACTTCATAGACTTTGCCGACAGGTCCTGGAAGCTCACAATTAGAGCATCGCACCTGACAAGTTGGTGCATAAACGGGCCGAACACAGGAGCGGTAAAATACTCTGTACAAAGTACAGCATCTGATTACTGTTAAATCTGTGGATGTTAATGACTTCTTCTTGAATATTGCTCTTTCTTGAACATTGCTTTTTATAACTGGCGCAAGTTCATAGTTACGAGTATAACTCAAAGCCACAAGTGCCTTTGGACTATTCTGGCTTAACAGCTCCCCCTAAGAATTTTCAGTGCATAGAGTTTTAGTTTTAGTCTAAGTTTTAACATTATTGTTTTAGTGTATGAATTTTATGCAACATGTTGTAAATTATCTTAAAGTGATATATATATATAAATATAAAATATCTGATATACAATCCAACTTGTCTGTGTTGCCTGATATAGAGTGACGCCCAATTCAATCAGATAGTGATATAGTGTAGCTGATAGGTTCCAGTGCAGGGTGTTAGGTAGTGTGATAGGAATTACTGTTTCTCTGCTGTCCATACATACATGCTACAGACATAGTGCTGTGATGTCACAACAATACTTAGTGCACCAATCAGTAATATGTATTCAGACCTGATAAAATGTGAAGTTGCATCTATTGCGCAAAAAATATGCGCATCATTAGTGCTGATTTGCGCAATCGCGAAAAATAATGACTGGAGATAACGAATTCTGGAATTCGCAAATTAATTGCGAATATTATGCGAAAAAATTCGCTAAATATCGCAAAAATGAATATTGTCTATGCTGCTTATCACTAACAGTGAGTAACCTAAAATTTTTTTTTTAAGTGCCAGCCCCTTTAACTCAAGACTGCAGGACCAGACTACACAGGGTTTGTTTGTAGTCTGTAACCATGGAGACATATAGGTCTACATAGGATCTATGGAACTTTTAATCAAAACTATTTCCAAAGTTAATTAAAGGGGTTCTTTGGCTTTTAAAATAAATCCAGCTGCCTTCTGCCCTGTTGTGGGAAGAGAGTTTGGTGAATGCCTATCCCTCCATTGGTCTGCCAATTCCGTCATCTCTGCCGCGCTCAAACAGGCTGTGGGCTCTTCCGCTTACTGCGTGTGCTCCTGAACAGGAATACTCGGGAACACACCTGAGCAGAAGAGGCTGCAGCCAGTGTGAGTGCACCAGAGATGGCGGAAATCGGTGGTCCACACAAGGCGGCAGGATTTTTTGAAAGCCCTGAGATCTCCTTGAATTCTATTTTAACTTTAGATGATGAAAACCAAAATGTCTTCTGCAGAGATGGAGCTCATAAAGAACTCTGTATAAAACCAGAGCTGAGCCCCTCTGTGCCGGGCACGGGATTCTGTATTGGCTTCTGATATCTTGATTCAATCCTAGCAACTTTCTAGAACTTTCCTTCCTGCCAACGCTTTGCATGAACTTGCACCTACATTTAGCGTGTCTACCGTGGGCACTGCAAATTCTAGCAGTTTCATGCAAAGTCATGCAAAAAACCTCTAGGGGTGGCATGAATGAAGCATTGCCAATGTAACAAGTACCAGCCTGCGCTGTGTGGCGGGTTGCCAGGAATGTGCTCTTTTCACCTGTCTAACCGGTCATCATAGCTGCCAAGGAGATGCGTGCTGCACCTATGGAGTCATGTGGTATGATGGGAATGGGACAAGGGAACGTGCGATTATTAAACTCATCACGCAAGCAGGTTGCTCTTTTATTTCTTTGATGGGACAAAACAGTAACATTAAGCGTAGACAACCAATTATAAAAGTCTTAAAAAAAAAGAGTAGCAGTTTTAGGCTACAGTTTGTTAATTTTAATATCTGATAATCCAGAACATTTGGTAATCAGTCTGGTTTCATTTGAAACAGGGATATGCTGCCTAATCAGAAATCAACCTACTCCCTAGTGCCACATGAGGGGAGCCCTATATGATAATTGGGAGGGCACACAGGGTATAAACATATGGGTGATACTACAGACTGGCGATGGTCTCTAACCAATATGGCTATAAAGCAGAATTGATATCTTGTGTTCTAGTTGGTAGATGGTAATGTAAGTCAGGGCCGGCCTGTTTTGACCCACATGTGCTGCTAATAGCCACAGCAAACAGTGCCTAATAATAAACGCCAAAATGTAACAGCACCATGGGTACGAGGCAGCTAGATAGCAATGCCAAGCAGTGTAAATACCACCATACCGTGCTCAAGTTCATTAGCTCCATACACAAAAAGTGTTATACTGTATCTAAATTATTCTGCTATTCAAATAATAAGGTAAGAGACACCCCAGCTGTCTCCTTAAAGGGGTTATGCCATGACTGATGTAAAAAATGAATATCAGACATCATATAATAAAAAACAATCTCTTTTTCACAATGCTAGGACCAGCCCGGTACCTCACATTGATCCAGAGATCTCCACATTCATTGCTCCAATTGTTCTGCTAGATCAGGGATGCTCAACCTACGGCCCTCCAGCTGTTGTAAAACTACAACTCCCAGCATGCCAGAGCAGCCTACAGCTATCAGCCTATAATAGGGCACTGTAGTTTTACAACAGCTGGAGGGGCCGCAGGTTGAGCATGCCTGTGCTAGATCCTCTTCAGGCTTGCAGCTCAGGGGTTGTGTCTTTTCTCAGAGAAAGAGAAAGCATTTCAAAGCACACATTTGTTAAAAAAAAAAAAAATTACTAGCAGACCCCCATTTTTTTCCCCCACAAGGGGTTAAAGGAGAGAATGCACCCCGGGTTGTGTTCCCCATTTTCTCCCCATTCAGGAAACACCCCATATGTGCTTGTAGCCTGCTGTATGGGCGCACAGCAGGCAAACGACAAAATATGAATTTTGCTGACAGGCCTGAATTGGCAGACATAGATTTTAGGTGCCATGTCGCTTTAAATAAATTCCTGAGGTCCCCAGAAATGAAAAAAACCCAAGAAGTGACCCCATTTCGGAAAGAGTACCCCCATACGTAAGAGCATTTTAAGTGGTGCTTGCAGTCACCAGCTAGAATGGCTGCATGCAGGGAAGTTCTGCCTCTTCCTGTGCAGCTATAGCGCTGCCATTGGCTGGAGCGTTGTTCCAGCCAATAGCAGAGCTGGCAGGGGACCCAAAACACTGGACCTAGGTGGAGACAGGGGCTGACTTGTGTTTAGCATTGGTCACCTCCAGGTGACACCCCCCGCCCCACCCCCTGCAGCTCCATATCGAAGCTGGAGCTGTGATGCGCATATCTGTGGAATCCGGCCAATAGCCGCGATCGGGGCTGCAGGGGGGCGGAAATACCTCCCGCAGCCCTTAGCTAACATGGCTGCCTGCTCGGCTGAGCAGCCATCGCACCCTGACTCCCGAGCGATTATGCAAGGGCTTCGCCGCGCCGTAATAGTACGGCGCTGGGCAGTAAGTCACGTCCCGCTGCGCCGTACTATTACGGCGCTGATCGGGAAGGAGTTAAAGGGGTTGCCTACTTTTTACTATTGATGACCTAACCTCAGGATAGGTCCTCAAAATCAGCCCGACTTCCTGCACCCCCACCGATCAGCTGTTTGAAGAGAAAGCAGCGCTCATATGAAAGGGTCTCCTTTTTGTGACCAGCCCCTCCCTGGCTGCGTTGCCAGTGCCTGGCCCTGTCACTCAAAGCAGAAAGGGGGGGCTGATCACAGAAAGGAGCAGAGCTTGGGTGCAACAAGAGCAATGGTGATGCCCTCATTGCACCAAAGGCCTAATTTGCATATTAAGAAAAAGTATCATAACTTGGAAATGGAGCCTCCGATCAACAAGAGAAAAACAGCGTTTTAATCAGATGAACCACAGCTATGTGTCTGTGCAAATAGCTGGATATGGAGGTCGCTGGTGACAGATTCCCTTTGAGAATAATTCTGGGGGAAATGGTTCACATGATCCAACAATTGTTTGGGGTTGTGGGAAAGAAATGATATGCAGGGTTGGACCGGGGTTCCTAGGCCCGCCAGAGGAAATTTTTCTCGGGGGCCCAACCCCCATATCATCAATAAAGTGTAATAGGTTTTGATTCAAAGAAATGGACCCAAGTGGCAAGTTATTGGCTCCAAAGGTAGCTCCAAATGTTTTATTCTCCTGTACCTTTGGGGCCCATTATGGCATCAGAGCCTGGGCCCACCAGAGGATCCTCTGGTACTCTGGTTGGCCAGTCCGAAGCTGATGACATAAGAGTAGTGAAGTAGTCTTGTTTAGAAGAGGCGAGTAAAGACTTGAAGTTGAGAACACCATTCCTTTTAGTTGACAACCCCGAGCCTGTTGGCAATGATAGAAATAAGGTGGGTGGGTAACTGCAATGGCTGATGAGCGGTCACTTTAACCCAACAAAGCCAATGAGGAGTGGATCACATGCCTCCATTTTTGTTGAGCCCCCATGATTATGGGCTTTGGTGGTGCCCATCATAAACTGCAGGTTAGCCGTTTGAAGATGCAAGAAATTCACTTTTCAATGGCAGTTCAACCAGTAGTCTACAGCCCAGTTTCAAAAATTAGGGGCCCATATACCGTTCACAGGAGCCCTCTGTTGTCGTTGTGCATGTAACACTGCTTGGGCCAAGCGTTGGTGTCCTGGTTTGTATTGCATTCATTCATGACTCGAGGACTTGCTGGCTGCTCCTCAGATTAATGGAAGGTTCAAACATGGCACTCTCATCACATCAAAAGCCCAGAGCCATCCATGCTAATGGGATGATTTGGGATTTATCATCACAGAGTTATTATGGAGGAAGCTTTGATCTTGTAGTGACTCATTAAGTAAATCGCCTGGCTGACCCGCATCGTCCTCGCTGCTCTACCTGACTGTGCACAAATTAACTGATCCGAGACACGAGAAACCTGGCATATGTGTAACACAGGAGAGGAATGACTATGCAGAGGTGGCACTTGTAGGACCTTCACTAAAAATTAAGTAGCATGGGATCTGAAAGTGCAGCAAAAATACTCATGTATCATTGACTAATTTTCCCTTAGCTTTTAGTGTCATTGACAACACCTGGCACCAGGAGCATGTGCCTTTACTCTGGTGCCCCTGGACTCTGGGCTATGAAGGTCACTTCTCCTTAGGTTCCCAGGTATTTTCAGAGTCTTCAAACATCCATACTCCATCTTGGCATCCTTTCTATATCCAACACAGGCTTTAATGGAACTTGCAGGACACAACAAGTGATATTGGCACCCTGAGGAAACACATCTCATAAGGTCCTATATATTTGTAAATCGGTTATATGTAGAGATGGCTCAAAACTGCTGCAAGGGCCTAGAATGACCTATGGGACAATCCACTACAAACAGACCGATCCACTCCAGAATCATTGTGATTGGACAGCACTAAAGTTACCATGTACTCCAGGATAAGCTGATCACAGAGTCCGGACCGCAGTGATCAGCTGTAATCTGTGGGAGGAGCTAGCAGCAAGTGTTAAGTTTCCCTGCAGCGCCACCCTAGGGGAAATGAAGCATTGCACAGTTCTCATTGAAAACAGTGTGTTGCTCATGTAATAAGTGGGCCCTCCAGAAAGAGACATTTTTGTAACTTTTCTGTGCAGGATCTCCCTTCTATTAACTCTTAATTTTCTTATTATGGTATATCAACATGTTATTTTTGTAATGCAGAAAGCCTCTTTAACAAAAAGGTAATAATATGTTATGTCCTATCCATTGGATACAGGATAACTACTAGATCAGTATGGGATTGACCTCTGGGACTCCCACCAATCACGAGTATGGGGGTACTTAGTTCCCAGTTTCAATAGGGTGGTAGTTAAGCAAGTATACTACCACTCAATTCAAAGGGGGACTCCATTCTAGTGATTTGTGGGGTCCCAGCGCTCAGAACCCTATTGACCTAACAGATGTCCCATATCAAGTGGGTAGGAGATAGCATGTTATTACCAGAGTACCTCTTTAACACTTTGTTGGCATACTTGCATATATATTAGCAGCATATTATACTTGTGCATAATAATATGGACAGACGCCAGGGGAGACATAAGAGACAACCCCGGTGGACTTTATCAGATTTCCATAGTATCGTCAGTCCTGATGGTCATGCCACCAGGGCCGGTGACCACCAGTGCAAGATCGAGCCCCCTCTTGTTTTGAAGTTAAAGTTTATGAAAAGCACGTCAAGGCGTCCAAATGACCTCAGACCCTTGATGCAAAAAATATCAATGGACAACTTTTTGGAATTTTTTAGAATGTGCTACCAGTGCAGTGGATGCATTGTTTGCTATCAATAGATGTATTTTGTTACTGGACTGAAAACCTGATTTATTCTTCGACACCAAAAATAAAAGAAAATCGTCCCCTCCCCCCAGCGGATGACAGTTTTAGAACATTTTTTCTTTTTCTATTTTTTTCTATTTTTGTTTCGTCCTCCATACAAACAAGTACAGATTTCTGAAAATGTTCTGTTACATTTTCCTTTGAATAAAATCTGCCCCAAACATCTCACCCTGCGGCTGGTGTCTGCAAAATTGCTGGTCTTCTGGGACCGTTGGCTTATTATGTCTGACTTCAGAAGGTCCAGGAAGAAGTTTTACTGTACAATGGAAGCCACACTCTGTCTTGCAACATGAGAACATTTGTTTGCTGCCCTCCTCTCACATTAACACACAACCAGAAAGACATTAAATGAACACAGATGGCTGGCACAGAAAAAGAGTAGACATTTTTGAAAAATGCCCCCGGGGTTTCTCTAGGTTCTCTGTCGTCTTGATCTTACAACTCAGTTGCCTTCAAGATGTCTGTGTTGTTTCTTAATCTCGGATCACTCCCATTTGGGCATTTATCCGTTTCCTTTTGGAAAATGTCACTGACGCATCACAGATTTTTGGGCTACAAAAGTTGACTTTGCTAAAAAAAAAAATTTTTTTATTTTTGGCCAATGATTTCATTTTATTACATTGTTGTTCTCCCTTCAGTATGTGGTCGGGGGAAAAAAAACAATTGATTTAAATAAGCTTTTCTTAGTTTCTCTGTAGCACAGAATGTTTGATCTGTGAAATTCTTGTGTGAAGGCAGCAAATTGGCCAATGCAAACATAAATGTTAGTACTGAGAACTTGTCAGGGTAGGGATTTTGATAAAAAGCACAGGGCTTAGTATTTGCAAGGAATATAAATACAATAAAATCATATTTACTTAATGTCCCAATGTGGAGAGCAAAAAAATTTTTAATAAAATGCATTTTTAATCATTTTTATATGAAACATTTGTGTATGTGTAAAAGAATAGACAAAATTTTTTATATATATAAAAATAAATCAATAATTGAAATGATTGAACACCTTAGAAGAAACCTATTTTAATTCAAAGATACAAAAAATAAATTGAAAATCCTTTAAAATTTAATGGGAATGTGTAATTTAGGGGGGAAAAAAACCCTTTTCAAATAGTTTATTAGGGGATTAGTAGGATTCCCAGTTCAGGGCCCTCAAGGCCATGGTTAGAGTATCTCTAACTCTGGAGGACCTGGCACGTGTGTACATTACGTGGACAGCCCACTGATTTCAATAGGAACTACGCAATATTTCAGTTCCCCTGTGGTGTCGCTGTAGGGGAATCAAGGACTTTCTTTGGCATTATTTTACAGATTACATTTGATCATTGATCAATTTATAGTCACCTTTTGGTTGGTTGACCTTTCTGACTAAGGGATTATCCAGAGTGGACAACCTCTTTAAAAAGACCTACCTCCATATAACAAAATCATCTCTTGGAGTTTTAGATGATTCTTCCCATCCCTGAAAAGATGTCTGTCTCACCACTCTCTTTGTAGTGTCATGCTCCACCTCCTCAGCCCTGCACTGTAAGTAGGTTATATACTACAGACTATGTTGGGGAAAATATCATTTATATACAGGATATGAACATCTTCAAAGTCTCCTGACCTCTAAGATCTCTGGCATTAGAGACTCAACTACAGAAATGCTTCTGATGGTTGAATAACAACCACGCGAACTAGGGATAGCTGCATTTTCAACTGCTGCAGTGTTTCTGTATGTAGTTGCACCATGAAGACGTGGAGATTATGTCTCTAGATCTGGTCAACCTCAACCAATGGTGGCATTACATTCTCTGTTCATCATGGCATGCAAACATTGAGACCTATCTACCTGGACTATCCAGGCTTCCATGAAGATGGGTGAAGGCTGTCTTACCAGACTATCACTGTTTTGAAAATCCACTAAACTAAAGGTCTGGAATTGTTAAACTGGAGATAAAGTCCAAGGCTTGGACTGTGAGAAATATCCTCAAGTAAAGCTACGTCAGAACTGTACTATATAACAGTTAGTGAAGATGGCAAAAGGTTGGTCTTCTGGTACCAGTTAACATTATCACACCCCTAGTTGTCTGGTTCTGGAGGACTTAAAAGGCATCTGTCAGCAGATTTGTACCTATGACACTGGCTGACCTGTTACATGTGCGCTTGGGAGCTGAAGGCATCTGAGTTGGTCTCATGTTCATATGTGCCCAGATTTCTAAGAAAAATTATATTTTAATATATGCAAATGAGAGTCTAGTTGCAACGGGGGCATTGCCGTTACACCTAGAGCCTGTGTTCTCTCTGCAACTGCTGCGCCCTCTACACTTTGATTGACAGGGCCAGGTGTGATGATGTTTACACTGCCTGGTCCTGTCAATCAAAGTAGAGAGAGCAGAGCCTCTAGGTGTAATGGTAACGCCCCCGTTGCTCCTAGAGGCTCATTTGCATATATTAAAACATCATTTTTCTCAGCAATGCGGGCACATATGAACATGGGGCCAACACAGATGCCTTCAGCTGCCAAGTGCACATGTAACAGGTCAGTCAGTGTCATAGGGACAAAACTGCTGACAGACGGACTTTAAGTTGAACATGCTCATTAGATCAATATCATCTCAACCTACTGATTTCATCAGGAACCATCTATTGTGTGTGCGGTTCCCCCGTCTTTGCCCGGATGTCTTGCTCAGGAGATAAATAGAATCCATAACGCTATTCTTCTTTTACCACCAAACGAAGCATGAACGTATTTCAAAATGAAATGAAATTCGCTCATTTCTACTTGATTGCCCAAATCTTTCTAGAATTAGTAGATTTATTTACTGAACCTTAAAAATGTATTCACATCTTTGCTATTCACTAGATATGACATAAACCCATAATCTTCTGGGACTTGCACCTATGTTATGGAGAGGCAAGCCCATTTTCTGCTTGGTGAGGCAGCCTCTAGAGGCCACATCCAGGCATAAAATGAATGGTAATGATACCAAGGTCATCTGTTTTATGACTCCCATAGCAGTGAATGGAGATAGCAGCACACATGCGGGGACGGGCATGGATGCGGCTGCCAGTGGATGCCTCACCAGGCTGGACAGAGGTTGGAAGACTCCTGTCCTGGAGATGAGTGAATAAGCCAGAGGTGGAATATGTCATAAATCTCAAATTAAGAATATCCCTTTAATATTATAGGGCCTGTGAAGAGGGATGCCTGCGTTGGTTCCTGCCACCAATTAAAATACAGGATGCAGTCAACCTTGGCTTTCTCCTTCTCTCCAGGGGCCCCATAGTGGCTACATGGTTCTGCATCTGAAAGTCCAAAAATAAAAAAATCTTATAGCCAGTTTGAAAAAAAGATCTCATATTAATATTTTATTATGCACTGTGTTGGAGGTTCTCCACCCATACAGGTAGAGATGTGTATAACTTTATATGGCAGTCCAGTAACCCCGAAGGTTTCCTAACCTGGCAACCACAAGGCCTGATTAACATGGGATTAAAGGGATATTACAGTATTATTCTATTTGTAACCTAAGGTAATATTTGTGGATTTCGGAATAGTTCCTCCACAGCCAGCACTATGACACAAGCCGCACCTTGTACTGACAATATTTGTTAAATCGGCTATTTTCACTAGTACAAATATCCTGCAAGAACTTTAAAAAAATAAATTTTATAGCTTTTTCCAAAAGTGGATTTTCTAAATTAAATTAATACACCCTTTATTTAAATATTACATATTGTAGGAGCCAAGTGCTTCCTGGCCACAGAATATCTAAAAATTCTCACAGGTGCTTCATTTATAGGCATACTCTACAAAAAGTATCAAATTGGATCCGACAAAAGTATTCTATTGTAATTAATAAGAATAATGAGTGACTCCCTGGCGTTATTTGCTGAACATTGGCCTGAAATGTTCTGCTCTTGTGGACATCAGTAGAAGAGCTGATGGTCCGTATTCATGAAGGCCTTCCAGTCCTTGCAGCCAGAGAGAGGAAGATGGAGGCCAACTGGAATATCTAGAGGGAAGATATTTCAGAAGGTGACTTGTGACAGCAGTGACATCCTATTACAGGACCACGCTGCAAACGAGCCACTTTTCCACAAATGTCTGTAAAGGCGAAGGGCATGGCCGGGGGCTGGATGTCATATACCTGTGGTAATCGCAGACTGCATGGTCGGGGACTGGATGTTATACACCTGTGGTAATGGTAAACTGCATGGTTGGGGGCTGGATGTTATACACCTGTGGTAATGGTAGACTGCATGGCCGGGGGCTGGATGTTATACACCTGTGGTAATGGTAGACTGCATGGTTGGGGGCTGGATGTTATACACTTGTGATATTGGTAAACTGCATGGCCAGAGACTGGATGTTATACACCTTGTTGGAATGGTATACTTCATGTCTAGGGGATGGGTGTTATACACCTGTAGTAATGTAGACTGCATAGCTAGAGACTGGATGTTATACACCTGTATCAATGGCAGACTGCATGCCGGAGGTAATGGCAGACTGCACAGCTAGGGGCTGGATGTTATACACTGTGATAATGGCAGACTGCATGGCTAAGGGTTGGATGTTATACACCTGTTGCAATGGGACTGAATGAAACTTCATATAATGTAGATAGATATACAGACTGTCACAGGGAACCGGCACGCTCTTCCTTCGCAGCACCGCCGGCATTCCGCGCATATAGCGGAGCGAGGACACGGTCGGCGTCCTCATCTCCATGGTGACCGGGGGTGGGGACGACCCGGCCACGCACACCTGCTCAGCGTGGCTGGCATCCTTCGTCCCCTAGACAACGAGCAGCAGGGGATCTGAGCGCCGATAGTGAATCGGCGCTCAGTTGTATTATGCGCAATACAAGTCACGTGACGCTGGCCACGTCACGTGACTCACCTGTAGGTGTTATTTAAACAGGCAGCCTGTGATTGGTCTTGCTACCCTCACCAGCATTTTGTCATATTGTGCATTCTGTGTGATTTGACCTCGGCTCTGTTTTTTACCTCGACCTTGTGACCTCTTGGGTTCTGACTTTGGATTGTATTGACCTTGTTGTCGTGTTTTTCCCTGTGTACCTGCGTGACCTCCTGGCTTTGACCTTTTGCTTCCTGACTCTGTTCACGGTTTTCCTCTTATCATCTTTAGGCTCCTGCACGTATATAAGCTAGGGACCGCCGCCAAGTTCTACGCCGTCAGTTAGGACGGGTCGTGCAAGTAGGTAGGGATAGAGGTGTGGGTGGATTTCAGGGCTGCACTCTTCCCTCCCTTTCGCGACACAGACAGATATGGGATAGCTAGACAGGCAGATATGAGTTTACAATAGTGTTGTAAAGGTGTTGTCTCCCTTCAGCAAATTACATTTATCATGCTCGTATCCAGCGGTTGCAACCACTCTGCAATCCAACACAGTCCCAGAGAGGGCGGCGCTTTTTCCTATATTGTGCAAGCACGACCACCGCTGCTGAATTGCAGGGTGGTCGTAACCCCTGGAAACGAGAAGTGTATAATGTGATGGAAAAATGAATCAAGCTAGCAAAGGAGGCAATATGGACAATCACAATACATTAGTAAGTGCCTTGTATTAGGTTTCTCAACATGATAAATGCCATTTGCTGTGGTGAGACAGCCCCTTTAATAATGATAATAATAAGAATGCCTTTTCTTTGTATTTGAGGGAATTTGCGCTGGTCAAGGCTATCACTTGCTCAGGACAAGTCATTCTGAGGGAGAAAAATGATGTGAAAACACATAAATGACTATATACCATTGCCATATGTGCACCTGTGACTCTTTCCCATCTCACGTCTCTGCGCAAACACTCCACAGATGGCTGTCTGACACAAGCACTGCTAAAACAAACAGCCCCGCTGGAGAAGGATCATTGAGCCATGGGCCTCAAGTCCTCCACCTTCAGTCCATAGCCGTGCCTTGATAGGTCATCTGTGATAAAGCGTACAGGCAAAGACCGAATGAATCTATGGGAAACAAGACGAAAAAAGAAAAAAATAAGAAAAAATTTGCCATAAAAGCATGTGCAAAAGTATTGGCACCTCACAAATCAATATGTTATGCCAAATAAAAGAATATCCCTTAAAGATGTTACACAGTTGGGAATCAGCCATACACAACCAGGATCTAAGGGTCAGCATAAGGGCACTAACCGGTGACACATTCGGTGAGATCCATAAATTCATCTGTGTTAAAGGGGTTCTCTGGGCTTTCAATATTGATGAAGTATTCTCGAACAAACGTCCAAAACATCTGAAAATTCCACAACAGATGCTAATCAGGTCAATCAAAATATATAGACATCCAGAATACATGTGGACTCGAATGGATTGAACCAGAAGAAAATACAAAGACATGATGAAATGGACTCAAATAAACTGGGGGGGGATTAATAAAAAACTAATTTTTTTTTTTTTTTTTTTTTAGAGAAAAAGCATGATCCAAAATAATCAAAACATAATCAGACCATACTATTATATAATTCATGAGGATGCAGATATATCATTTGTGTGGATCCAAATATCCACACACATATCCACATGCATGAGATGTGCCTGTACATCTGAGCATAAATACATCCTCTTCAATCATAGATCTAGACATAGTGGAAACTTTTAGATGTCTTTGTATTTTCTCCTGGTTTAGTCCATTTGAGTCCGCTCCATGTATTCTGGATGTCTTTATATTTTGATTGGCCTGATTACCGCCCTATTTAAATGTATTTTCTTCTGACTTTACAGCCTAATGAAGGTGGCGGCCGCCACTGAAATGTGTAGCTAGCCTTTTATTTTTCAGTGTTTTTTGCATGTTTTTAATAAATAATTTTATAGATAGCAGAGCAGCGCCCTTTTCTTTTTCTTTTTTCTGCTCCTTGTTGAGCGAACATGTTCCTATAGATATGTGCATTGACATGCTACTCCTATTACCCTCCCAGGGCTGCTGCAAATCATAGAAAGGAACGGCTGTCATTTGAAAGCTACTCCATTCTCTTCTTCCTGCATCAATTCTGATACAGAGGTGTGGGAAAAAGTTAGGAAATCCAAAGAAGATAAGTCGCTTCATTGAGGGGATCAGAAAAGGTACTTCCACGTGGAATGTAAATTGCAGCAGACAAATCAGCTCCAAATCCACAGCCAAAACTGTGTAAACGCTCAGTAGTCATTGAGAGTGAGACCCATGTATTCTCCAATTTTGAATAGTATAGCAGAGAGGCAAAAACTAAAATGTAACTTTTATTAACACATCTAAAAATGCTAAATAAACAATGCTAGATACAATATAGCCACTATGGAATGGAATAAACCCTTGCAGGATATATTGATTGGTAGTATCTGAAATACAGGAAGGTTTGTTCTACAGAGGAATGGGCACGAGGAAAAGCCGAGGCTGAACTGCAGTGGCGCCTATCTGCAAATGTTTATTATGTATTTTTGTGTATTTTCATATGTTTTGGCATTTGTTCAATCAGAGAAGGTATGGTTGACAGGAACAGGGTCAACCACCCTGTTTCTCCCCTCTTGGTAGGAGTGGGCTGGACTTACTTCATGCCAGGAGGAGGAGTTCGAGTGCAGATGGTGAAGGGAGAGGAAGCACATTCCAGTTCTCCTACTCCTAAGAACTGAATTCAATTCTCCTGTAAGACCAAAACTCCACAGAGATCTTCAGAAACCTTCTAGTAAGCATCAGCGTGACAAGACAGCAGAGTGATCAGCCAGATTATAGCTTTACAGACCCTGCTGCCAGGTGAGGGACTACGGCTCAGACACCCATCAACTAGCTAACAACCAGGCCAGACAAAGCTCAAGCCTGAATTACACAGTGGACACCTATATCCGGAAGTACCTGCAAGTCCCATTCAATTGTCACACAATCAGCCACCATACCTCCTCACCTAGTGTCAGAAACTGCATTTTGTACTTAATACTGCTGGATGTGCCACAGGTTATATTACCACTGCCATCCTCTGCACCAGTTCCTCAGGGGCTCACTGCTAGAGATGGCCTTGCGGGTCGCTCCTGCTGTCATTTTCCGGTGAACTTTGCGCGTTCGCAATTCGCCAAACATGCGAACATATGGCGATGTCCCCTGGCGCCATATTCTTTTGCATTGCGCAGAACTTTGACCCATGACACATCCATCAGGTGGGACAGGACAGCCAATTAAGACGTTTCAGAACATGGACACACCCCCACCCTATCAAAGAATCCGATCTGGCAGCCATTTTACATTCTGTTTTTTGCCAGTGTAGGGAGAGGTTGCTTTGTGGAGCAGGGACAGGCTGTTAGGGACACCAAACGCTAGCTAATAGGGCCACAAAAGTCCTTTTAAGGACTGGTATAGGTGTGCTATCAATAGGTGTGATATACTGAGGGGTGTGATATACTTATAATATACTTTCTAACATAGAAAGTATATTATAGTGCATTTGTATTGTGCAGCAGTTGTGTGCGATTCTGCTGCGATACCGCAGCTATATAGAGGGACAAATGCTATTGGAACAACTAATTGCAACGGGTGTGATATACCTGTTGCCCCAAAAAAAACTAATTGAGGGGTGTGATATACCTTCTTGCACAAAATACTGATTGAGGGCTGCAATATACCTGTTGCCCCAAATAAACAGGGTGGTGTGATATAACTGTTGTGGCAAAAAAAAAAATTGAGGGGTGTGATATACCTGCTTCCACAAAATACTGATTAAGGGCTGCGATATACCTGCTTCCACAAAATACCGATTAAGGGGTTCGATATACCTGTTTCCATAAAATATTGCTTGAGGCCTGCGATATACCTGCTTCCACAAATACTGCTCTTCTCTAGAGACTTAGGCACAGGGTCATTTTTGAAAATAACAGGCAGAGGAAGAGGCAGGCCGTTCCGCAGGGGTGGTAGGGGTCAGGCAGGTGCACCAGGCCAGGGCCTAATTGGGAAGTTGGAGAAGGTGCACACTCACCCTTCCGCTTCTGCACCCTCCTCATCCTCTGTTTCTGCACCCTCCTCACTCTCTGCTGTGTGCACCCCCAAATACGCCACCACCACGACCACCATATCCCCTCCACTCGAGTCAGAGGAATTATTTCTCCATCTATTCCCAGACCTTACCGATGCGCAGCCATTCTTGACATCGGATGAGGAAGAACAGGTAGTAACGGCCGCCACCCAGCAGTCTGACGACAGTACCCAGATCAGCCCGAGGAGGGAGGTCCCCACTGTTGCTGCCTACTCCGAGATCTCAAATGTCAGTGGAGGTGAAGGTGACGATGATGGCGTGTCGATGGACGTCACGTGGGTGCCCATAAAAGAGGAAGAGGAGGGGAGTTTACAGGGAGAGACAGAGCAGCAGAGAGGAAGGAGAATCAGGCAGAGCTCGCAGGGCACAGGAGGCAAAAAGCAGACTGCAAATGTATCTGGAGCGAGCCATCCACTATGCATGGTCACTTCTGGTGCTCCCAGGATGGCACATGGCTCCGCAGTGTGGGCTTTTTTTTAACGTGTCAGCTGCTGACAATAGTGTTGCCATCTGCAGCCTGTGTTGTCAACGCATAAGTCGCGGTAAGCCCAACACTCACCTAGGGACAACCGCCTTAAGAAGGCACCTGGCCTCCCATCACCGAGCCCAGTGGGAGCCACGCCGTCAGAACCCACAATGCCACACTCCTGGCGCTCCACTTCCTGCCTCTTCTCTTTCTCCTCTCTCCTCCCATTTGTCCTCCATTCCACCTTCCACCGTGCTGTCGTTGCGTTCATCTGGCAGAAGGCAGGCTTCTGTGGCCCAAATGTTCGAGCGGAAAAAGTTGATGACGCCGGATAACCCTCTTGCCACACGGCTGACCGCTGGCTTGTCGGAACTGCTAGCCCGCCAACTACTGTCATATAAACTGGTATACTCGGAGGCCTTTAAAAAATTTGTGGCCATTGGCACACCGCAATGGAAGGTCCCCGGAAGGAAATATTTCTCCCAGAAGGGCTTCCCAGAGCTATATGGCCACGTTCAGCGGCAAGTGAATATATCTTTGGCACACAGTGTTGGTGCCAAGATACATCTGACCACAGACATGTGGTCTAGCAAACACAGGCAGGGAAGGTACATAACTTTTACTGCCCACTGGGTGAACCTTCTGACGTCCGTCAAGCATGCAACCCGTGGCTCCCGTGTCGTTTTGGTGTTACCACCAAGGATTGCATGCAGGCCTGCCTCTTGTTCTCCTCCTCCTACTCCATCCTCCGTCTCCTCCTCGGCTGACTCCTCCTTTTCCACTGCTACCGCCTCTTCAGCTGTGCTCCCCAAGCTCTCCAGAATCTATTCGACGTCCCAGGTGAGACATTGCCATGCTGTGCTGCGG
The DNA here is from genome assembly GCF_905171765.1 of Bufo bufo. Classification (NCBI taxonomy): domain Eukaryota; kingdom Metazoa; phylum Chordata; class Amphibia; order Anura; family Bufonidae; genus Bufo; species Bufo bufo. Next base: position 532,633,181 of record NC_053393.1, on the reverse strand, counting down.
CTATTGTGCCTGGAAGACAAGAGCCACACCGATCCTGCACTGATTTCAGCTCTGCGGTCACAGGCCGATCAGTGGCTAACCCTGCTCAATTTGACAGTTGGTAAAAGTGGTGTGCGACAATGGTGCCAATCTGCTGAGCGCGCTGAAACAGGGCGAAATGACACACGTGCCGTGCATGGCACACGTCCTGAACTTAGTCGTTGTCAAATACCCTGGGATCCAGGACGTCTGGCCATTTTAGAAGATCTTACATGGCCATGGCTCGCCTTGCTGACGTTCAGCGGCGACACCACTTGCCCATCAGATGTCTGATTTGTGACAGCCCGACGCGCGGGAACTCCACCTTGTCTATGCTTGTTAGGCTGCTCCAGCAGTAACGTGCCGTTAAACACTACATGTACGAACTCTGCAGCATGACAGGTTCTGGGGAGCTTGGTTTCTTTTCACCGTGCCAATGGCTGGTCATGCGCGACACATGCAGACTTCCACAGCCATTTGATGAGATCACCAAACTGGTCAGTCGCAGACAGGGCGCCATCAGTGACATCGTACCTTACGCCTTCTTTCTGGAGCGTGCATTGCGTCGTGTCATTGATCAAGCCGTCGAGGAGCAGGAGCAGGAAGATGAGGAAGTTGCAATGCTTAATGAATTTCCAGGGGAGTCTACTCCATCTGAGACAAGTCAGCAGGAGTCTGAAAAGGGGTCAGAGGAGGATGTTGCCGGGGCGGAGGAGGAGGAGGAGCAAGAAGAGCAGGCTTGGAGGGGGACTCTAAACTTTTCGGGGATTCCTGGTGTTGTCCGTGGCTGGGGGGAGGAGACCGAGGATGACATTCTCCTGGGCGATGAGCAGGAACCAGGGCGCTCCACCGCTTCCAATAGTGCAAATGGGGGCCTTCATGCTCCAGTGTTTGAAGAAGGCCCCCCGTATAAAAAGCATAAAGGGCAAGGACCAGTACTGGGTGACAATGTACTTAGACCCCCGATACAAACACAAAATGGCGGACATGTTACCAGCATCACAGAGGGGTGTCAGAATGCAGCATTTCCAGGCCTTGCTGCGAGAGATGCTGCATTCTGCTGTTGCGGGCGCTGGCAGAGGAATTTCCACCTACAGCGAAATTGGTGCGGGTACCAATCCTATCGCGCCTGCAAGAAGAGGGCGGTTTGAAGATGTGTTGGTCACTTCGGATATGAGATCATTCTTGCAACCAACTCATCGACAGCCGCCCTCTGGATCCAGCCCCAGGGAACGCCTAGACCGACAGGTGTCCGACTACATCGGGTTAACGGCCTATGTGGACGCTCTGAGAAGCGAGGAACCCCTGGACTACTGGGTGTGCAGGCTTGACCTGTGGCCAGAGCTGGCACACTTTGCCATGGAACTCTTGGCTTGCCCCTCGTCCAATGTCCTGTCCGAAAGGACGTTCAGCGCAGCAGGGGGGATCGTGACCGATAAGTGCACTGGCCTAGTGCACAACAGTGTGGACTACATCACATTTCTCAAAAAATGAATAGCATAGATTTCGGAGGAATTCAACACCTGTGACGACCACGTGTAATTGAATTTCCTCATGCCAGCCCACACATATCCGCCACAACCCAGAACAAAGATTGGTCCTTGTCTTATGTATATACAGCGGCATAAAAGGCCTTTTCTGTCAGGTGAATGCTTAATTTTTGGGGCCTGTACTCCACTGGCCTACAGTAAAATTTGTATCCAGTGACCGCCTAATGTACCTCCAGCCACATCATCACAAGTTCTTTTCTGTCAGGTGAATGCCTAATTTTTGGGGCCTGTACTGGCCGACAGTATAATTTTTAGCCAGTGACCGCCTAATATACCTCCAGCCACATAATCACTTGTTCTTTTCTGTCAGGTGAATGCCTAATTTTTGGGGCCTGTACTCCCATGGCCTAAAATAAAAAATTTCTATGCTCCAGCAGGGCACATTTTTGAGAGTTTCCCTTTTTGCCAATGATCCCCCTCAGGTATGTCACTGTCCATGTTGTGGGACTATTTGTGCACTTCTAGTAAATATTTGGTGGCTGCAAATATGACCTGAAGGTTTTTCAGGTTCAACTGCCATTAAAGTCAATGGGGCTCGCTGCGAACATTTGATCGGGAATGCGCATTAGCGAACCGTCCCGGCCGATGTTCGTCCATCACTACTCACTGCACCTACTCTGTCCTAATGTACTGTAGGGACTCCTATTTACTCACCCTACCAGGTGGTAAATAGCGGGCGAACAGCCTGAAATTATAAGAGCCCCAACTCCTTTGTGTTTCACCAATTAGTGTGCAGCTTATCAGGAAGGCAGAGCGGCATAATAATGAAACACCAGACAAAGAGGCAGTGGCATGTGGATTTGTCCTAGATTTTGCTGTGCATTTGCTGCAGATTTCACCCTGTGCATTGCAAAGGGTGACATCAATGGTGGAAACTAGCTGCATAAATTGAGATGTGGATCTAAAGTCTGCAGCCCAAGTCAATGTCTGTGCAGATCCCAACCATATGGCTGAGATGAAATCTCATCTCCTATACGACTACTGTAAATACTGCAGATTTTGTACCTTGGACTAATGGTCCTTTTACATGAACTGGTGTTATAGGCAATTGTCAGTAAATCGTTTACATGCAGCAATCATCTCTTCAGTATGGGAACCAGCGATCACTGCAGCAATCACTCCTCCCCATAGAAATTCATTGCTTCTGGGCAGTAGATCCCTGTTTACACAGTGAGATTTGCAGCGCAGAAAAGTTTTTTTTTGGTGCTGACTGAAAGACACAATCCCCTGATGAATGAGTAGTGATTGCTGGCACTGTTACAGAAGCCAGTTATCAGGAACAAGCATTTCTGCAAACGTTCATCCAAGATAATTGGCCCAATTATCAGTCCATCTGAAAGGACATTAAAAGGGGTTGTCCCATGAAAAGTATTCTACATTTTTTTAAACCAGCACCTGGATCTGAATACTTTTGTAATTGGATGTAATTAAAAAATTTGTATAGCCAGAGAGTTACTCTATAAAATCTATCTGCGCCACCTGCTGTTTGTTCTTTTCCTTATTTCTCTGCCCAACTCACTGAAGTGGACGCACATAAATCAATTCCATTCCAGCTACCACCGCCACCAGCCATATATACTGTTAGAAGCTTTGTCAGTAACAGGGAAAGAGCTGCAGTGGAAAGGACATGCCCCTTGAGCTGTTACAGGGAGAGAGCTGCAGAAAAAAGACTCGCCTTCTGAGAAAGGACATGCTTTATGAGCTGTTAGCTTGAAATAAATCTTCCTGAGCAATTGGAGATCTCTGGATCCATGTGAGGTACAGGGCTGGTTCTAGCTTTGTTAGAAAGAGGTTGTCATATCCCTATGATGTCTGATTTTCATTTTTTTTTTAACTAATCACAGGATAACTCCCTTTAAGGAAAATGTATAAAGTATAATAATCCACTAATTAGGCATTATCATGGTGATCATTACTTGTGATAAGCCCGCAATAAATACACAGATAGTAATCAACCTCAATTGGTTCAAAATTTTCATACTATATAATACAAAAATGTCAACGCTTTTCTTTTCTGCTACAGAGTTCCAAATCCCCTGCATATCCACATGAATGATAAAATTGGCCTTTGGGGGTTGGTTGGCAAACCCATTCTCCTGGGCAGACGTACAAAGGGAAGCATACTTACCTGCTTCCCGGTACGGGGTGACGGCTTCTTCACTCCCTGGTCTTCACTGTTTCTCTCAGCATCCCAGCTGTTAGCATCTGGTTTGACACCACTGCCGCAAATCGGAGCAGGTAACCTGCTTCCCTTGCCTCACGTGACCATTTGACATGATGCAAGGGGAGCAGGTCACAGCAACTAGCTGCAGCTGCATCAACACCACCCCCCTTCACCCGAGCAAACCTGCAGGTAAGTATGCTTCCCTTTGCAGGTTTGCCCAAGAAAGTCAGCTTGCTAAACATCCCCCCAAAGGTGGCCAAACCCTTTAAGCCTATATATGTTAGAGATGAGCGAATCTTTAGAAAAATTTGATTTATGTCCAAATCAATTCTACCTGAACCAAAAGTGCTCCAGTTGGGCTGCAAATTGGTATGTGACATTCTTAGGTCTCCTAGGAATCAGTATTTTTCTTATTTTATTTTTTCCCCACATATTTGCTCTTTTTCCCCCCTCCCTCCTCCTATATACTGATATATAGCTATGGCTAAACGTATGTTGATGGTGTTAGCAAACAGCCTATTTGATAACACATTGCACCATTACATTAGTTATGCATTTTCATATTAGAAACATTCTAAAAATTGTCTGTTATCTGGAGCAGATGGTGTTAAAACACACAAGGTGTTATAGGGAAAAAAACTGTGTCTTGTTGGGACCAAGTGTCCAAAAATTATGCTTCAATGAGTACTTATCCCTGCCCCTGTTTGTACAAACACATGTTAATATCAGAAGAAACGGTGGCTTGTTCTGCACAAGTGTCCAAAAATGATGCCTTATCGGGAGCATATGCCTGCCTGTATTTATACACCTACAAGTGTTACTTGGCAAAACAAATAGTGGCTTGTCATGAAAAAGGCAATTTGGTCTCTCTTTCTGCAACGGGAAACATTCCCTCATTTTAGTTTCATAGCGAGGGTCTAAAAGCATGACTATCCAGTAGATTGCCTGATGTTAAATATATGCCTCTCAGTAGGCAAGGAAGCATACAGCTTGCCATGTTCATCACCATGCCAAAAGACCCAGTTCCTTCAGGTTCCACCATAATGAGATGATTGGTTGTCATGTCCGGTGTCATGATCATCATTATTATCAGCTTCATGCTCCTCCACCACTGATTCCTCCAGTCCTAGCTCCTTATCCTCCACTTCCTTCATGGGAATTTGCCCATGTGAATCCCTAACAGATACAAGATGGCCAGCAAAATGTGGAAATTCTTCTTCCTCCGCCCCTTGTTACATCAGCATGAGCTTCTGTTGTGGAATAAATATCAGGAAGATGACATTGTTGATGCCACAGTTGTCTCTACTGACATATCTTGTGGCCTCTTTGACAAGCCTGAGTATGTGTCAAGCATCTCTAATGACTGCCACTGCCTGCCCTCAAAACAACCCATGCTACTTGCTGTGCTGGTCTAGGGCATGACAAAATCATTCACCGCTTTACGCTGCTTATACACATTATCCAGCATATGCAAGGTGGATTTGGAATTAAGAGGTGCAATGGCAGACCGTTCTGCTGTTGCAAGTCCAGAAGGGAGTTATTTGCAACATAAAAATGGCTGAAATGCAAGTATAGTCTCCAGAACATGGCCAGCACCTTCAGCAAGCCACGGTACTTTTTCAAAAAGCTTTACACAACTAAATTTATCACGTGTTCCATGCAGGGACCATGTGTGATTTCCCCTAAAAGCAGCACGGCCACAATGTTCCTGCCCTTGTTGTTGACCACCTGGCCCAGTTGGAGTTGGTGGAGAGTCAATCAGCAGGATGCTTGCCACTTGATGCACTTCAGTAACTGATCAGCTCTAACACAGCATGGCAACACTTCACTTTACACATATGATAGGAGGGAGGGGGAAGCAATGCTCTGCTGTTTCTTTTAGGGACATGAGGATGTCCATGGAGGATTACAAGCAGGAGGCAGATAAGTGCCTGGTATAGGATCCAGAACGACACAAACATGGAGATGTCAATAGGACTTGACCTCGTTGCTGCGTCGCTGCTACCAGGTAAAACATTGACCCAGTGTGGCCCAATGTACTATCCCTGCCCATAACAGCTGCTCCAGGTGTCCACGGTGGCATGCACCTTGCAGCACAGTGAGAATTGCAAGGAGCTGCCCAGGTTCTTCCCATGTGACATATAATACAAGGCAGATTGCTGTCGAGGGAGCGAAGTAAGAGGAGGGCGGTGGCTGTTGAGGGACAAGAGTAGGAGAAGCAGTAACTGATTATAACGATGACAAGGACATTGTACTGCTTGTGGATGCAGTCTAGCTGCTGCACAGGAGGCCAGAAGAAGGAGGACACTCTTGGGAGAAGGAGGACACACTTATTCCAATAGCTGGCGGCTAGTTCTATTTTCTCACAGGATCTGGTAATGCTGCCTCATTGTCCCAGATCCTGTCCAACATGCAATCATCATCATCATCACCACCACTTTTATCAGACTATGATATGTCAACATGAGCTTCTTGGTCCTCTCCCGATTCTGTCACTCTTCCATGTGGGAGGGAAACCCACACCTAACGTAGGAGGAAAAAGGGTGAGGGGAAAAGGGCTTTAAACTAGGGAAAGAAGCAGGTCACCACCTAGAGAAATCCTAATCAAAAGTCCTGACTGACTGCAAGTATGAACTGACCCCAGAGATAGGTGAGGTCATACACAGGAACCTAAAGTCCTAACTCACCCTGTAGGACCCTGGTACTAATGTAAGGACAAGAGACTACCTGTTCCTCCAAAAGGTAGGACGAACAAGAGTCTCCCTCAGGCTTAAACACAAATCACAGGGATAAGAGCACGACAAGAAAACCCAAACAATAAACAAAAGGGGAAGAAGACACTTAACTTCAAATGGCAATGGAAGCACCAGGAACTCAGCTGAGATCCACACACCAGCAATGCAAAGATCCAAACAGAAGCTATAAACCGCACAGCATGGTGGGAGAAGCCACAGTAAATAGGGAAGCTCAAATTACCACATAAGCAACACGTGAGGTAAGGGGTGTGGCCATTACCAGAAACAACACAGACACAAATTGATTTGTAAGAAACCAGTTAGATAAAACCACGTGTTGCCAGTCTCACTGATATCCTGGCCCCTGTCATGGCAACATGTGTGACAGTACCCCCCACCCCTTTTACGGTGACCTCCGGGCACCCAGGACCAAGCTTTCACCAAACGACTGGCATTCACGTCAGATGCTGGTAACCACATCTTTTTCTCTGGTCCATAACCCTTTCAGTGAACAAGATACCGAAGAGATCTACGGAGAACTCGAGAGTCAATTATCTTGGCGATCTGAAATTCCAAACTACCATCCACCATGACAGGAGCAGGTGGCAAGGAAGACGGTTCCAAAGGTTCAACATAGATTTATGAAACACATTATGAATTTTCAGAGCCTGAGGAAGTTCAAGAGGAAAGGCTACCGGATTAATAATGGCAGTGATCTTATATGGACCAATAAACCTTGGACCCAACTTCCAAGAAGGTACCTTTCAACTTAATGTTTTTTGTGGACAGCCACACAGAATCACCCACTCAGGTCCGGACCATTCATACGTTTCCTGTCAGCCACACGTTTATACTTGTTGCCCATATTCCTCAAGTTATTTTGAATTTTCCACCATATAGATGACAATGATGACGAAAAACGTTCCTCCTCAGGAACACCAGAAGCATCAGAATCAGAAAATGTGCGAAACTGCGGGTGAAACCCATATGCCCCAAAAAACGGCGACTTATCAGTGGACTCCCGTCTACGATTGTTTATGGCAAACTCTGCTAAATACAAAAATGAAGACTCCTGGTTCTCAGAGACAAAACATCTCAAGTAAGTCTCCAGACTCTGATTAGTGCGTTGCGTCTGTCCATTCGACAGAGGATGAAAAGCCGAAGAATAGGACAGTTGTACACCCGTTCTAGTACAGAACGCCTTCCAGAATTTGGAAACAAACTGAATCCCAAGATCCAAGACCACGTTAGAGGGAATGCCATGTAAATGCACAATGTTATCAACAAACACTTGTGCAAGTGTTTTAGCATTAGGTAGGCTCGGTAATGCTATAAAGTGTGCCATTTTACTAAAGGGATCAACTACCACCAGAATCACTGTCTTTCCTGAAGAATTAGGTAGATCAGTGATAAAATCCATGAATAAATGAGTCCAAGGTCTGGACGGGATGGGCAATGGAAATAGAGATCCGGAAGGCCGAGTATGTGTCACCTTAGCTCGTGCACAAGTGCTACAGGCTGACACATAGTCCTCAACACACTTACGCAACCCCGGCCACTAAAAATCTATGAGAAATGAGGTCAGCAGTAAATCTACTCCCAGGGTGTGCCGTAAGAACCGTATAGTGATGTTCCTCAAACACCTTGTGATGCAATTCAGATGGAACAAACAATTTCCCAGAGGGACAACAATCCGGAGCGTCTCCCTGAGCCTCTAACACCTTCACCTCTAGGTCAGGGTATAGAGCGGATATCACCACCCCCTCCGACAGTATCGGCCTTGGATTTTCTAAATCACCACCTCCAGGAAAACTACGTGACAAGGCATCTGCCTTGGCATTCTTAACCCCAGGACAATAAGTGACAATGAAATTAAATCTGGTGAAAAACAAAGACCATCTGGTCTGCCTTGAATTCAGTCGTTTAGCCGATTCCAGGTAAGCCATATTTTGGTGATCAGTGAACACTGTGATTTGATGAATCGCCCCTTCAAACCAATGATGCCACTCCTCAAAAGCCAACTTAATGGCCAGTAACTCTGTTACCCACATCATAATTTCTCTCTGCGGCAGAGAGTTTTTTAGAGAAAAATAAACATTGGCGCCATTTACCAGGTGACGGGCCCTGCGATAAGACTGCTCCTACCCCCACCTCGCACTCGTCAACCTCCACAATGAAAGGCTGTGACACATCCGGCTGCACCAATATAGGGGCAGAAGCGAAACACTCCTTAACCACAGAAAAGGCTTGCAATGCTGAATCGGACCACACTGAGACATCCGTCCCTTTCTTAGTCATGTCAGTTAACAGTCTCACCACTGTCGAATAGTTCTTAATACATTTTCGGTAATAGTTGGTGAACCCTAAAAACCGCATAAGAGCCTTTAGATTTTCGGGTCCAATACAGCACGGACTTTCTCTGGATCCATTCGAAAACCCGAAAATGACAACAGGTAGCCCAAGAACTGCAGCTCCTGTACTGAAAAAACACACTTCTCCAATTTTGCATACAATTTATTATCTCTTAGGATCTGTAACACCTGTCTAACGTGATCCTGATGTATCTCCACGTCTGGAGAATAAATTAGTATGTCATCCAAATACACGACAACAAACTTCCCCACCAGGTGAGGAAAAATGTCATTCACAAAATGCTGGAAAACCGCAGGAGCATTGGTCAACCCAAAAGGCATGACCAGATTCTCAAAGTGACCCTCTGGGGTATTAAAAGCCGTCTTCCATTCATCCCCTTCCTTGATCCTGACCAGATTATATGCCCCTCTTAAGTCCAACGTGGAGAACACCTTGGCATCAACAATCTGGTTAAACAAATCAGGAATCAAAGGAAGGGGGTAAGGATCACCGACAGTAATCCGATTGAGCTCACGGAAATCGAGACATGGCCTAAGGGTTCCATCCTTTTTTTTAACAAAGAAAAACCCTGCTGCCACCGGAGATTTAGAAGGTCTTATGTGTCCTTTAGCCAAACTCTCGGTAATATACTCTCTCATGGCCGTTCTCTCGGGTCCAGAAAGGTTATACAACCTAGATTTGGGCAACTTAGCTCTGGGAATAAGGTTCATAGGACAATCATATTCCCGATGCGGAGGTAAATCCTGGCATCCACTTTCAGAAAATACATCATAAAAATCAGATATAAAAGAGAGTAATATTTTAGTGGCTAAAGCCGTATAAAGCCGTAGAAAAAGATGTATTCAGACAATTTTATAAACGCAATAATCACCCCAATCCAGAATGTCTAGCTTGCCAATCGATGGTTGGATTATGCTTGCTTAACCACGGCAAACCCAGAACCAACGGAGCAGGGAGACCCTCCAACATAAAACACGAAATGAACTCCTGATGAAAGTCACCCACTCTTAATCGGATATCATAAACCATCTGAGATAAACACTTCTGAGTTAGAGGTGCAGATTCAATGGCAAAACGGAAATGTTTTTCTCTAATGCACTCGGTGACAACCCATGCATATGGACGGACTGGCCGTCAATCAGATTCACCCCTGCCCCACTGTCGATAAGCACCTCAATCCCCACAGTCTTGGACTCAAGCGCCACCTCGGCAGTCAGGAGAAATCGAGTACTACCAGTCAAAGACAAATGCACGTTCTCTGACTCCCTTCTTACCCCTCCAAGAGTTAGATGGGAATTAGACCTCCCCTTTTCTTTTTGACGTTGAATGCATGGACAGACATTAATAAAATGTCCCTTTTGTCCGCAGAAAAAATACACACCCTTCCTACGACTAATATTCTTGAAAGCAGATCCAGAAGTAGCTCCCCCTAATTGCATGGGTTTCGTCCACAGACCTCAACTCAGGATTATCTTCACCCAAAATGTCACAGGAAGACGATACGTTATGCGATAGTATGTCCTGAGAGTGGGGACCCCTAGATCTCTCTCTCAGGCGTCTATCAATGCGTACAGCAAGAGACATAGCGGCTTCCAAAGACACAGGATTCCCATGAAAGGCCAAAGCGTCCTTCAGCCTCTCTGATAATCCCTGACAGAACTGACTAAGGAGAGCCGGATTGTTCCACTTAGTATCCATAGCCCACCTCCTAAACTCAGAGCAATAGATCTCAGCAGAACGCTCTCCCTGACGAAGGCCACATAACTCGAAATTTAACCACACCAACTCTCTGAATCTTATCCCCAGATCAGTGTGGACGTAGCTTGAAATACAATTTGCACACCTCTCTGAACAAAATGAAATTATCACTACCCCCAGAGAATCTGTCCGGGAGGGACACTTTTGGTTCAGGACAGGCCTGGTAACCACCACTAGGACCAGCAGCCTGTGGTCTCAGAATCTGAGAGACGGTCGTGCGGAGGTCAGCTACCTCCAAAGACAGCCCCTGTAGCTGTTCGGCCAGTGCAGCGATAGGATCCATGACTGTACTGACACAAGCAAAAAATGACGGTTTTGGCGGTTTATAATGTCACCCTTCAGGGAAAAGAGCACAAGAAAACCCAAACAATAAACAAAAAAGGAAGAGGACACTTAACTTCAAATGGCAATGAAAACACCAGGAACTCAGCCGATATCCACACACCAGCAATCCAAAGATCCAAACAGAATAGGGAAGGATAACCCTTAGGATACCAGCGCAGTACAGGTACATGTAGATCAGAGGCAGGGGTCCGGCTGTCACTGATAGCCGGACCCCTGCTGTATGCTCCGGCATCGGTGAAAACACCGATGCCGGTGCATTAACCCTTGCACGGCCGCTGTCAGCGCTGACCGCGCATGTGCGGTATCCTCACGGGTGCCGGTGTCCATGGGGTCCCCGAGCTGCTACGACGGGGACCCCATGGCAGGGATGGCAGCCCAATGCCTTCCTTAGGCATCGTGGCTGCCTTCCGGGAGAGCCTGTGAGATCCAGCCCCCTGGATCTCACAGGCAAGCAGACTGTAAGCGTATTACACTGGTAATACACTTACAGCCAATGCATTACAATACAGAAGTATTGTAATTCATTGTAAAGGGGATCAGACCCTTAAAAGTTGAAGTCCCAGAGTGGGACAAAAAAGAAAGTGAAAAAAATGAAAAAAAATGAAAAAAAATAAAGTTTACATATTTTTTTTAAGTTTCAAGTAAAAAAAAAAAAAAAAGCGTCCTTTTCCCAAAATAAAGTAACAAAAATGGTAAAAAATAGGGAAAAAAAGCATATTAGGTATCGCCGCGTCCGTATTGACCGTCTCTATAAAAATATCACACGACCTAACCCTTCAGCTTAACACCGTAAATTTTTTTAATAAAAACATTTTTTGTCACCTTTCATCACTAAAAGTGCAACACCAAGCGATCAAAAAGTAGTACCAATCAAACCGTCATCTCATCCCACAAAAAATGAGCCCCTACATAAGACAGTCGCCCAAAAAAGAAAAAAAATAACTATGGCTTTCAGATTATAGAGACACTAAAAAAATCTTTTTTTTCAAAAATGCTTTATTATGTAAAACAAAAACAAACAACAAAAAATTGTAGTCATATTTGTGATGAACACTGTAAATAACAAAAAATAAAAACAGTTGCCAAAACAGTTATTTTTTGTTACCTTGCCTCACAAAAAGTGTAATATAGAGCAACCAAAAATCATATGTACCCTAAAATAAAACCAACAAAACTGCCACCTTATTCCGTAGTTTCCAAAAAAGGGGTCACTTATTTGGAGTTTCTACTCTAGGGATGCATCAGGGGGTCTTCAAATGTGACATGGCAGCTTAAAAGTATCCCAGTGAAATCTGCTTTCCAGAAACCATATGGCGTTCCTTTCCTTCTGCACCCTGTCGTGTGCCCGTACAGCAGTTTACGACCACATATGGGGTGTTTCTGGAAACTAAAGAATCAGAGCAATAAATATTGAGTTTTGTTTGGCTGTTAACCCTTGCTTTGTTAGTGGAAAAAATTTATTAAAATGGAAAATCTGCCAAAAAAGTGAAATTCTGAAATTTAATCTCCATTTTCCATAAATTCTTGTGGTACACCTAAAGGGTTAACAAAGTTTGTAAAATCAGTTTTGAATACCTTGAGGGGTGTAGTTTTTAAAATAGGGTCATTTTGGGGTGGTTTCTATTATGTAATCCCCAGAAAGTGACTTCATAACTGAACTGGTCTTTAAAAAGTGGGTTTTGGAAATTTTCTGAAAAATTTAAAGATTTGCTTCTAAACTTTTAAGCCTTCTAACGTCCCCAAAAGTTTAAATGGCATTTACAAAATTATCCAAACATGAAGTAGACATATGGGGAATTTAAAGTAGTAACTATTTTTGGAGTTATTACTATCTATTATAAAAGTAGAGACATTGAAATTTGCTAATTTTTAAATTTTTTTGGTAAATTTGGTATTTTTTTATAACTAAAAATGAAATTTTTGGGCTCAATTTTACCACTGTCATGAAATACAATATGTGACGAGAAAACGATCTCAGAATGGCCTGGATAAGTAAAAGTGTTTTAAAGTTATTACCACATAAAGTGACACATGTCAGATTTGCAAAAATCGGCCTGGGATTTAAGGTGAAAAGTGGCTCGGTAGTGAAGGGGTTAAATGACCACATAAGCAACACCTGAGGTAAGAGGTGTGGCCATTACCAGAAACAACACAGACACAAATTGATCCATAAGGAACCAGTCAGATCAAACCACGTGTTGCCAGTCTCATTAATCTGCTGGCACCTGTCACAGGAACGTCTGTGACAGATTCCCTCCTCTCTATTTGCCCCTAGTGCCACTATTGCTACAGCTACCACTGCCCCTGATGCTCTCACTGTGGCTACAAGTGTTGCTACTACTACTACCACCACCAACAACACAGCTATGCATGGGGTACCCTGCTGCATACAGAACCTCCTCCTCATGGCAGTCCACTAGCCACTAGAAGGAGACAAAAAAGACAGAGAAGAGTGGCCTGCTGCTGGTACTACTACTACTGCTGGTTGGATGATTTGGTACACAGATTATTAAACGGTACTAGCAAAATTGTAAGTGTTTTTTCTGTAATTTAAACACAGAAGTTCAATTAAATGTTCATACCTTTCTACGAAAACACTGCACACTGGTATTGACAATTTACAATGATAATGCAATGCATTAACTGAAACAGGTATATAAACGCTGTTATTGCAGCACAATGCGTTCCCTAATAATGCATGATATCTTCACACAATACAATGTTTTAACTGAAACTTGTTTATACAGTCCATAAATATTGGGACATCGACACAATTCTAACATTTTTGGCTCTATACACCACCACAATGGATTTGAAATGAAACGAACAAGATGTGCTTTAACTGCAGACTGTCAGCTTTAATTTGGGGGTATTTACATCCAAATCAGGTGAACGGTGTAGAAATTACAACAGTTTGCATATGTGCCTCCCACTTGTTAAGGAACCAAAAGTAATGGGACAGAATAATAATCATAAATCCAACTTTCACTTTTTAATACTTGGTTGCAAATCCTTTGCAGTCAATTACAGCCTGAAGTCTGGAACGCATAGACATCACCAGACGCTGGGTTTCAGCCCTGGTGATGCTCTGCCAGGCCCCTACTGCAACTGTCTTCAGTTCCTGCTTGTTCTTGGGGCATTTTCCCTTCAGTTTTGTCTTCAGCAAGTGAAATGCATGCTCAATCGGATTCAGGTCAGGTGATTGACTTGGCCATTGCATAGCATTCCACTTCTTTACCTTAAAAAACTCTTTGGTTGCTTTTGCAGTATGCTTTGGGTCATTGTCCATCTGCACTGTGAAGCGCCGTCCAATGAGTTCTGAAGCATTTGGCTGAATATGAGCAGATAATATTGCCTGAAACACTTCAGAATTCATCCTGCTGCTTTTGTCAGCAGTCACATCATCAATAAATACAAGAGAACCAGTTCCATAGGCAGCCATACATGCCCACGCCATGACACTACCACCACCATGCTTCACTGATGAGGTGGTATGCTTAGGATCATGAGCAGTTCCTTTCCTTCTCCATACTCTTCTCTTCCCATCAGTCTGGCACAAGTTTATCTTGGTCTCCTCTGTCCATATGATGTTGTTCCAGAACTGTGAAGGCTTTTTTAGATGTCGTTTGCCAAACTCTAATCTGGCCTTCCTGTTTTTGAGGCTCACCAATGGTTTACATCTTGTGGTGAACCCTCTGTATTCACTCTGGTGAAGTCTTCTCTTGATTGTTGAATTTGACACACATACACCTACCTCCTGCAGAGTGTTCTTGACCTGGCCAACTGTTGTGAAGGGTGTTTTCTTCACCAGGGAAATAATTCTTCGGTCATCCACCACAGTTGTTTTCCGTGGTCTTTCGGGTTTTTTGGTGTTGCTGAGCTCACCGGTGCGTTCCTTCTTTTTAGGAATGTTCCAAACGGTTGTTTTGGGCGCGCCTAAATGTTTTTGCTATCTCTCTGATGATTTTGTTTTGTTTTTTCAGCCTAATGATGGCTTGCTTCACTGATAGTGACAGCTCTTTGGATCTCATCTTGAGAGTTGACAGCAACAGATTCCAAATGCAAATAGCAGACTTGAAATGAACTCTGGACCTTTTATCTGCTCATTATAATTGGGATAATGAGGGAATAACACACACCTGGCCATGGAACAGCTGAGAAGCCAATTGTCCCATTACTTTTGGTTCCTTAGCAAGTGGGAGGCACATATGCAAAATGTTGTAATTCCTGCACCGTTCACCTGATTTGGATGTAAATACACTCAAATTAAAGCTGACAGTCTGCAGTTAAAGCACATCTTGTTCATTTCATTTCAAATCCATTGTGGTGGTGTATAGAGCCAAAATTTTTACAATTGTGTCGATGTCCCAATATTTACGGACCTGACCGTAGATGCTGTTATTGAATGTTGAATGACAACACATTCATTATTAACACACAGTATCTTGGCGCAATACAGTGAATGAACTGAAACTGGTATATTGATGCTCTGAAATGCCCAGTTATAAACAGCAGCTAAAACGAAACTGTTTTTTAAATAAAAAAAGGGGGTTGTTAAGCATTTGCAGCTGAATGTACTGTGTGCTATTGATGCTGGTTGTGGAGGTGCTGGAAATAAGCCTATAAAACACTCATGAACTATAGAAATTTGAGTTCTTACAGAAAAAAATTAGGTTGTTTAAGGATTTTGTTGATTGCAGAATTTGTAGTGCAACATGAACGTTTCACTTGCCAGCAGTGGTATGAAACACACAAACTCTGAGTGACCAGTCCTCTCTACCTTTGCTTTCCCTGATAAAGCACTGATCTAAATAATTAAATATGCCCCAACTGTCACAAACTTACCTGCCCAGGCTCTAGCGGGGGAGGGGAGGCCACACACTGGCTGCTAAGCTATGCCCCCTTGTGATACAACACCGTCATTAGCAACAGAATGCAATGGTCTTTTTTATCCCCACAGCGGGTGTGTGCTGGAGGAGACTAACAGTGGGCTGATTGCTCAGCTGATCTATTCCTGTGTGCTGTGTTCTCACCAATGGACGCTGAGTCATGGACCTATCAGGTTCTGATCCTGGGACTCAGCGCTCAATTTAAACCACTTCTTGGCGTTATACCAGTGCCAGTGATAGTCATTGACTCCCTAGCTGTGCTCCTGGTTCCAGTTCTATGTCTTGCACTTTAGCACAGTAGAGTACGTCGACCAGTTGCAGACTTGCTGCCCAGGGCTTGCACTGCAAGTATAAAGAGAAAACCGATGGGGTTCCAGTTAGGGCTCACTGTCTGTGTTTTCCTGCCTACATTGGTTATACTAACCCTATACTGTCCCTATACTCTCCCTACCACACCTAGATTGCTGGCTTATGTCTATAATTGCTTTTTGGCAGACACATCTAAGACACATGCTCTCAGATCACTAGCTGCTCACAGAATGGCATCTATGGCATTCTTAGCAAAAGGACCTGCAAGAATCCTACCCTCTGATTAGCTGTCAGGCTGTCTGTCACACTCTGAGCCAATCAGGGCAAGTCCCCTTTCCCTTCCCTCCCAGTGTCATGGGATTCTTCATCTTCACCCTCCCTCCTGTTTTCCCTGCCAATAACCACTGTAAGATGGTGCCGGTGCTGTTTTTGCACAATTCATTTGAAGTGAATCACCAAAACTTTGGATTCGATTGGCAGCAAAAAAGAAATTTGGAACAAATCCAATTCATTTAGATTCATTTATATACAGAGGATTCACAGCTCTGTTTTAGAAAAGTGAAGCTATATGTTTTTAAATTATTAGCACAGAATTTGCACCTGAATATGATATAGTGATGAACATTGAGATCATAATGTGATATGATATAACTTGTTGCCTCTTCTGTCATTAAAGAGGCTGCAGGCTCCACATGTTTGCTGGGACCTCAGAAAATACAGTAAATTTCCGCCTGTGATGGTGTGATCAGAGCAGGCACGCTGCCTTGTAAACACTGCACTGTTATTAATATTGCATTTCATCGGGGTATCCAAGTCTATGGCGTCGAGGAATGCTTCTATTCAATCCCTAATGAGTTACTTCCTAGCAAGCTCCTTCCCTGAGGCAGTTGATCAGAGGGACTTCTTACAAGCAGCTGGAAGATGGAGTGTATGCTATGTTTGGACTTAAAATAGTTGATTGGATGCGTGATAACATCTTTATTGCAGGATGTGACAATTAATCAACGAGTAACAAGGCTGAGCGTTTCTCATGCTCACACGTAACACACGGGATGGAAATGTATCTTTAATGGAAGCGTTCCGCTGCGGAGGAAGCTGATGAGGGTTCTAGTACACTTCTGTATATCCTGACTGGCGGCAGAAGGTTTTCCTGTATTTTCGTAATAATTTAACTTTTGTCTTTTTATGGGTAACTAACTAGTCAATACGGCTTCCTAGTGTCTTGGTGCCCCAATTATTGGCCATAAGGGTTATAGATGGCCCTCTGAGTCTTCATATGCAATTACAGGCCTCCTCCAACCCAGCAATGCTGCTCTGTCGTCTTCACTCTAGACTACAGCCATGACATTTAATTTTGACATCTCGTATATATACCACTGCAGCCAATCAATAGTCACTGTTGTATATGGCATGAGACTGCTGAGGCCAGTGATTGACTTCAGCAGTGTATGGGATGTCTCCGCTGCGGCCAAAACAATATGTCATGACTGCAGCCATGGGTAGAGGACAGGATGGCAGCGCTGGATCTGAGGGGCTTGACAAGGTAGGAACGTTTTCATTATTTTAACAGTATCCCGGCAGGTGATATCTGTAATGAAGCAATTCCGACAACCCCTTTAATGCTCTTGCCGAGAAACTTGCAGCCATTGCCAACCATTCATTTTAATTAAAGCAGTAGTCAGGTATATAACGGATGAGTGAATTTTTATGAAAAGTTCGATTTGGCTGCTTGACCGAATTTTACAAAAAAATTTGCTTTGTGACGAATTACGTGTTACGAGCAGTATTTCTTTGTAAGTAGTGGGTGCAATGAGAAGAAGTGGGGATAGTGCCGCCCCCTTGATTGTACCCCTCAGATGCTGTGTTCATATATGATGGTGGCACCTGATAGCAATAATTCGGTGTAAAATAAAAATAAAAATAAAAAAAAATCATACTTACCTGATCCATTTGCTCGCGACAGGCCGGCTGCTGCCATCTTGCTTGAAGATCTGGCGCAAAATCTCGCACAGCGTGGTGATGTCATACTTCACTGCTCACGGGATTTCAGCCGACATCTTCAAGCAAGATGGCGGCGGCCGGCTGTCGCAAGAAAAAATGGAGCAGGTAAGTGTGATTTTTTTTTTGATTTTTGCACTATTTCAGGTTAAATCGATTTGATACCACGAAGCACGAGGAAATTCGGCTGCACGGCAAATCGAGTTTTTAGGTAAAAATAAGCAATTTAAAGGAGCGAAAAAGAAATTATAAAAATAAACAGGAGATGCACCAGGTCAGTCAGTTTCATAGGTGCAAATCTGCTGACAGATGTCATTTAATGAAGGAAGGGCTGAGATTTTTTGGGTGTTTTTGCTATGTTTAGTGCACCCTGAGGCACAGCTCTACTAAACAATTTACAAATAACTGGAGATAAGCCTTATGACGCAGATATTATTATTTTATTTTCATTATATGATTATTTTATCCATAATTTATATCTATTAAATCCTCAAACCCTACCCTATAGGACCCATCCTCTTCAACCCAAACTCTGGCCATAAGAAATAAGACAGCCGCTTCTTAGTGTTCAGCAAGAAGCCATTGAGGAGGACAAGAAACATCTCAGACCATTCTTTCTTGACACATGGAAAACATAAGAAAATGATTTCCACATGTTGTGTCCAAACTATGAAAATAGAATACCTGGCAACCATCCGGATTTTCAGGATGACGAAAGATCTAGAGGTGACGCCTTCTTGTGTCCTAAATTCCTCTTACAGAAACTTTGAAGGTATGCAAACTTGGAAGAGAAATTTAATTATGTGGATTTATAGGTTTATCAATAAAATAGACCTATATATATATATATATATATATATATATATATATATGTGTATATATATATATACACTGCGTGCAGAATTATTAGGCAAATGAGTATTTTGACCACATCATCCTCTTTATGCATGTTGTCTTACTCCAAGCTGTATAGGCTCGAAAGCCTACTACCAATTAAGCATATTAGGTGATGTGCATCTCTGTAATGAGAAGGGGTGTGGTCTAATGACATCAACACCCTATATCAGGTGTGCATAATTATTAGGCAACTTCCTTTCCTTTGGCAAAATGGGTCAAAAGAAGGACTTGACAGGCTCAGAAAAGTCAAAAATAGTGAGATATCTTGCAGAGGGATGCAGCACTCTTAAAATTGCAAAGCTTCTGAAGAGTGATCATCGAACAATCAAGCGTTTCATTCAAAATAGTCAACAGGGTCGCAAGAAGCATGTGGAAAAACCATGGCGCAAAATAACTGCCCATGAACTGAGAAAAGTCAAGCGTGCAGCTGCCAAGATGCCACTTGCCACCAGTTTGGCCATATTTCAGAGCTGCAACATCACTGGAGTGCCCAAAAGCACAAGGTGTGCAATACTCAGAGACATGGCCAAGGTAAGAAAGGCTGAAAGACGACCACCACTGAACAAGACACACAAGCTGAAACGTCAAGACTGGGCCAAGAAATATCTCAAGACTGATTTTTCTAAGGTTTTATGGACTGATGAAATGAGAGTGAGTCTTGATGGGCCAGATGGAAGGGCCCTTGGCTGGATTGGTAAAGGGCAGAGAGCTCCAGTCCGACTCAGACGCCAGCAAGGTGGAGGTGGAGTACTGGTTTGGGCTGGTATCATCAAAGATGAGCTTGTGGGGCCTTTTCGGGTTGAGGATGGAGTCAAGCTCAACTCCCAGTCCTACTGCCAGTTTCTGGAAGACACCTTTTTCAAGCAGTGGTACAGGAAGAATTCTGCATCCTTCAAGAAAAACATGATTTTCATGCAGGACAATGCTCCATCACACGCGTCCAAGTACTCCACAGCGTGGCTGGCAAGAAAGGGTATAAAAGAAGAAAATCTAATGACATGGCCTCCTTGTTCACCTGATCTGAACCCCCTTGAGAACCTGTGGTCCATCATCAAATGTGAGATTTACAAGGAGGGAAAACAGTACACCTCTCTGAACAGTGTCTGGGAGGCTGTGGTTGCTGCTGCTGGTGAACAGATCAAAACACTGACATAATCCATGGATGGCAGGCTTTTGAGTGTCCTTGCAAAGAAAGGTGGCTATATTGGTCACTGATTTGTTTTTGTTTTGTTTTTGAATGTCACAAATGTATATTTGTGAATGTTGAGATGTTATATTTGTTTCACTGGTAAAAATAAATAATTGAAATGGGTATATATTTGTTTTTTGTTAAGTTGCCTAATAATTATGCACAGTAATAGTCACCTGCACACACAGATATCCCCCTAAAATAGCTAAAACTAAAAACAAACTAAAAACTACTTCCAAAAATATTCAGCTTTGATATTAATGAGTTTTTTGGGTTCATTGAGAACATGGTTGTTGTTTAATAATAAAATGAATCCTCAAAAATACAACTTGCCTAATAATTCTGCACTCCCTGTATATATATATATATATATATATATATATATATATATATATAAATATACATATATATATATATATATATATCATCTACACACAGTCATGATCAAAAGTTTAAGACCACTTGAAAAACGACAAAAAATCCTATTTAGCATGGCTGGATCTTAACAAGGTTCCAAGTAGAGCTTCAACATGCAACAAGAAGAAATGGGAGTGAGACAAAACATTTTTTGAGCATTCAATTTAATAAAAACAACGAATAAACTGAAACAGGCTGTTTTTCAGCTGATCAAAAGTTTAGGACCACACCTCCAAAAAAAAAATAAACCCCCCCCAAAACAGAAATCCAACTTCCAAATATGAACTCAGTAATGAGTAGCTCAGCCATTATTGTTTATCACTTGAAGACGGCCGCACGAAGGCCATCTACTGTCTGGAACTGTTGTCCATTTTTGTAAACTTCCCTTGCCATCCATCCCTAAAGGTTCTCAATTGGATTTAGATCAGGGGAACACGCAGGATGGGCCAAAAGAGTGATGTTATTCTCCTGGAAGAGGTCCCTTGTCCTGCGGTCATTGTGTACTGTAGCGTTGTCCTGTTGAAAAACCCAGTCGTTACCACACAGACGAGGGCCCTCAGTCATGAGGAATGCTCTCTGCAACATCTGGACATAGCCAGCGGCCGTTTGACGCCCCTGCACTTCCTGAAGCTCCATTGTTCCACTGAAGGAAAAAGCACCCCAGTCCATTACGGTGCCCCCTCCACTGTGACGCGTAGAAAACATCTCAGGTGGGATCTGCTTGTCATGCCAGTAACGTTGGAAACCATCAGGACCATCAAGGTTACATTTTTTCTCATCAGAGAATACAACTTTCTTCCACCTTTGAATGTCCCATGTTTGGTGCTCTCTTGCAAAGTCCAAAAGAGCAGTTCTGTGGTGTTCAAGGAGACGAGGTCTTTAAAGACGTTTTTTGTTTTTGAAGCCCTTCAGTCTCAGATGCCGTCTGATGGTTATGGGGCTGCAGTCAGCACCAGAAAGGGCCTTAAATTGGGTCGAGGATCGTCCAGTGTCTTGACGGACAGCCAATTGGATCCTCCGGCTCAGTGCTGATGAAATTTTTTTGGGTCTTCCACTTTACTTTTTTGTTCTATAATCCTCAGGATCGTTTAAGAATTTAAGAAATTCCAATAAAAAGATTTGAAACCGCGCTGCTTAAGATCCAGTCGAACGCTGCACAGGTGAAAGGGTCAGGGTATTAGCCTCCGTCCTCCTCTCTCAAGCGGTTCAATCCTCCTCTGACACCTCCTCTGTAGGATCAAATGACCGGCATATAGTGAAGTACCCTCTTGGCCATAGCCCAATCAGAGTGTATTAAGACACATAAGTGAAATACAATCCATTTAACGTATCAATACTGTGACAAAATCATCTCACCATAATACAAAATCAACCGTACAAAAATATATTCAAATATATCCAAAAGTCAGTTAGACCATTTTCAATAGTGCCGTTTGTTTTTCCCTATCGTGTCGCCGCAGCCTTGTAATATATATAACCTCATAAATATATTTAATTATTCCTGTTCCCTAGACCGTATTTGTATATTGGGTATATCTTCCTTTTCACAAACTTTTATTCCACATTTCTCAAGAGCTTCTTGACCCAAACTATTCATACTTATCTTATACCTTTCCTCCCGTACTCACCTAAGCTCCTCTCCACCCACTACTAGTCATGTTGTTCCAAACAAAATCAACCCCACCCCTTCCCATTTATCAAATTCTTATCACATGACCCGGCTACCCAATCAGCAGTCCCTCCTCATGACGTTTCTTGGAAGGTCCTCAACACAAGGTAAAGACTTTTACTGGTTACTTCTCCCTGGATAAGATTTCTTACTTCATACCTCACATTAAACACGGCTTCAGGTCGAACTCAATGTTCAGACCACTTGGTTGCAAGGTCCCCAGTTGGTAGATCCATTCTACTTCTTTTCGATTGATTTGCAACTGTGAGTCACCTCCTCGCCAATTAAGAAATTCCAAATGACTGTCTTACTGCGTCCCACCTCAGCAGCGATGGCGTGCTGTGAGAGACCCTGCTTGTGCAGGTCAACAATCCGACCACATTCAAAAAGGGAGAGTTTTTTTGCCTTTGCCATCACAACGTGTGACTACTTGACAGAAAATGACAATGAATCCACATCTTTGCACAGATTTGGCCTTTTAAAGGCATGTGGTCCTAAAATTTTGATCAGCGGAAAAACAGCCTGTTTCAGTTTATTCGTTGTTTTCATTAAATTGAATGCTCAAAAAATGTTTTGTCTCACTCTCATTTCTTCTTGTTGCATGTTGAAGCTCTACTTGGAACCTTGTTAAGATCCAGCCATGCTAAATAGGATTTTTTGCCATTTTTCAAGTGGTCTTAAACTTTTGATCAGGACTGTATATATATATATATACACAGTATATATAGCCACTTAACGACATTCTCCATATTTGCATGGTGCAAGTCGTCTCTTTAAAGATGGCACCCGGGGCGTAGTGGGCACCATAACCACTGGGTACCTGCTGTATTATACAGCAGACACCTGGAGACAATGTTCATGATCGGCAACAACTCCGATCACGTTCATTTAACTCCTCAGATGCCATGGTAAATTGCGATCATGGCATCTAAGAAGGCTTTCTCCAAATGGCTCCCCTGGACTGAGATAAAGGGAGCCATTCAGTTGCTAAGGCAGCCTTGGGTCCTGGAAGAATCCAAGATCTGCCATAGCTATGTTCCTATGGAGCCCTTCCTGTGGCAGGGCTCCATAGGAACACAAGAAAACTAACATAGGCTCCATCCCTTATAGATTGTAAGCCCTTGCGGGCAGGGTCCTTTCTCCTTTTGTACCAGTTTGTAACTCGTCTTGTTCATGATCCTTGTACTTGTTTTATGTTATGTACCCTTTTCATATGTAGAGCGCCATAGAATGAATGGTGTTTTAATAATAATAATAATAATAGGCTGCAATGGTAATGCAGTCTATGGGAGAAGCAATCAGACCTATCGCATGTTCAAGTCCCCTAGGGGGACTTAAAAAGTTAAAAAAACAAAAAAAAGCTTCATAAAAATAATAAATTTATATATTCAAATCACCCCCACCCAACATATTAAAATAAACAATAGCAAAAAAATAGACAATTTGCACCACTGCATCCTAAAATGGCAGTACTATTAAAATATAAACATATTTATCTTGTATGGTGAACACCATAAAGAAAACAAAATCAAAATGGCTGATTGAATAAAAAGTGATCAAAAAGCCAGACACATTACAAAATGGTATCAAAAACTACAGATCACCCCGCAAAAAATGATCCCCACGTAGCTCCGTAGACATAACTTTAAAAAAAATGATAGGGGTCACAATATGGCGATGCAAAGAAAAATGAATTTTTTCCAAAGTTTTTATTTTTTTTAAGTACAACCACTGTATCATTTGGTCACAATACAGTAATACAACTGTGCGTAACCAATCATCAATAGAAAAACAAGGCAAGCACCTGCGAAGGTAAACCTCAATAAGGTAATTAAAATAATGTCCACAAAGTAATCATAAAATCTCAAGAAGTTTCATAGTAGCCAAGATCATGGGGCTGGTGACACTGGTGTCCCCCAGAGGTGAGCGTATGGCTCTGATGTAGGGAGCTGCCATGCATATGGCACGTACAGTTACAGCGTCCCGCGTACGTTCTTAAATAGCGAGCCGCACATAAGTGCTCACCTTGCTGGATAAATCACATGATCATGTTATGGATCAGGTTGTCTAGTCGCTGGTTGTTTTGATCCGCGCAATGGGGAGATGCAGCAGCAACTGTGCAGGGATCCAAAGTGACGTGGGTGCTGGGGAGCGGGTCAGTATATTGTATATGGGGGGCCTGGGCATTGGGGGGGGGCGTCATTATAGGGGTTAGATAACTTCTTTAAGTTTTTTGGTCTCAGTTGAAGACTGATCTCAGCTACAATTGTATCCAGTGTAAACAATACTCTGTGATTCCACTTCCCAGCTTAGAGCAGGACTAGAGGTGTACTGGATTACTGCCTCTGCGTGTAAGCAAGAGAGTTCTCATTCACTGACTGCAAGCAGACATCTTTACATTTCTGAGAAATTTTAAAGTCAGTTTTACAGGTGTCTGCCTTGCGAGTGGTATAAAAACGCAAAATGTATACTTAGCAACATTTTAGTTTGTATTGCAAATTCGGTGCACCAAGTCCCACCCCAGGAATGCACCAAACCTGCCCAGGACCGCCTACTTATGGATGGGGTTTGCATTAGCCCCACCCATTTTCATCCCGTCACAGCCCAAATCTTCAAGCTCTGAATCTCAAAAAGTCAGAATATTGGAGGGTTCAGAGCGCGATAAATTTTCCCCAAAGTTTAATAGAAAGTTGCTGAACTTTTCATTTTTACATTCATTCATTTTTACTGATCTGAAACAGAAAACCCCTTTAGCTCTACAAGCTATTATATTGGATGCCGAAATGCAACAGTTTAACCCCATAATGACCAAGCAACTGTTTTCATTTTTTCCATCCTCGGATTCTAAGAGCCATAACTTTTTTATTTTTCCGTCGACATACCTATATGAGGAATATTTTTTTTTTTTTTTTGGTGGGGTGATTTGTATTTTTAATAGAATCATTGTAGGGCACAGATAATGACAGATAAAAACAGCATTGATTTTTGCAGTTAAAATTTTGCACATTAAACCCTACGTCTTAAATAACATGTTAACTTTATTCTGTAGGTCAGTATAAATACAGCGGTACTAAATATGTCTAATTTTTTATATTTGACTGTTTACACAAAAATAAAAATCAATTTTTTTTTTCTTTTTCTTTTTCCATCGAGGGCTTGTTTTTTTGCAAAATGATTTGTAGTGTTTAGTGATATTGTCTTCTACAGTATTACATTTCTTGGAGTCGGGATGTACAAAAACAACGATTCTGGCATCATTTTTTTCTTTTTCACTATTTTACGGAATTCACCGCGAGGTTTTAAATTATGGTCTGATTTAGTAGATCAGGTCGCTATGGACGCATTGATACCTATTATGTGTGCTTTTTTAAATTTTACTTTTTGACATAAATAAACCTCTAACTTTTTTAAATATTTGCATATTTTTTGAAACATTTTATTATTTTTTTAAACATTTTTATTACTCTTTCACACGTCCACGTCCGCGATGATATCCGTGACAAGATGGTCAGGGTTTTATCCATGAAGGTGTATGTGAAGGATTCGTGTGAAGGGCCATGTGTCCAATTTTTTGCCCTCCGTGTATCCTATGTATTCCACAGACACTGCTAGGCTGAAAATTAATTTCCATAGCATCTCCTAGCAACAATCCTTGAAAACCACGGACCTAACAATAATGCCATCCGTGTTGTGTCCATGGTTTTCTCTGATGCATAGACCATAATGTGTGTAATCTTGAAGAAAATTAGGGCAGGCTTCCGTGGTGTCACCACAGACCACTGATGTGTGCATACACACATTAAAGTCATTGGATATGTGAGCGGTCCATGAAGTACACTGACGTGTGAAAAAGGCCTTATGCTGACAGCCTATTAGACTCTGCCTCTGGCAGGGCCTAATAGGCTTCCATAGATATTGTTAGGTTCTAGTTGCCACAACAACCCATTGGCATCCTGCAATTGCAAAACCCTTAGATGTCAAGGTCACTAAGTGATCGGATATATTGACCATCAGAGTGGACCGTCTCTCTTGAAGACCACGTTCCACTGCAATATATGGAGGCTATATTGTCAAATTGCCATTCATGCAATTTTCTGAGTGGGACCATAGTCAAAAACAGCCAAAATATATTAATAAGTAAATCTTTAAGCAAGGCCATGTGGTCCCAATGTGTGTTGTGTAAAGCAGTCAGAGCAGAAGTGGAATGGATTGTTTTAGGAAGGAAGTTGATTTCATACCACAGAACAACACACGTTCACCGCCTGGATAACCGCGCTCGCTTTAACCCTTCTCATGCAAGAATACCAGGAGATGAAGGGTTAAGAACAAGTAACAATTATTTCCTGAGGTTGGTTGCAACGATAGTAGGGTTCCTCTGGGCTTCTCTGAGGGTCTTTGTTCCTCCAGGTCCCTAGGGCACATCTTCTGCTGAAGCCCTTGACAGCTTGTGTTATCGAGGAGACATCTCAGCTCCCTTCATTCCAGCCGATTCCGAGACGCGTTTCTCATGATGTCACTGCGCTGGAAGACGGGACTTCTACGGAAGTGATCATCTGTGCAAAAAGAAGATCAACATCTGATGGCCAATTACTTATTATAATAGATGTGTCCATCAAGGGCGAGGCGGCCAAATGTCCCAAGATTTTACAGATCTGTCTCTGGAATTCTTCCCAGTTTTCTTAGATGACCACAAAGATGTCTTCCTGTAATTCATCATGAGGAATGCGATGCTATGTCTCCAGCACATGTATCACACATGATAGGCTTAGATACGCTGGCTCAGCAGTATAGACTAATAGATGATAGACAAATATGCAGCGGCACAGTAGACAGTATCCTACATGATGGGTTTAGATACAACAGCTTGGAAGACAATGTCACACATGATAGGTTTAGATACACTGGGTCCACAGAATGCATCATATATGACCAGCTTAGATACCCTGGGTCCACAGAGAGTGGACACGTAATAAGTTTAGGTTCAATGCTCAACAGATGGTATGATAATATCACACATGATAGGATTAGATACCTAGCTCAGTAGACTGCTTCAAACATAAGAGCTTAGATACACCAGCCCAGGAGGTAATATCTAAGCCAAGAAACAGCATCTTAAGAGACAGTATGTCACATGGTAGGCTTAGATTCAGTAGACAGTATCACACATGATACGCTTGGATACAGCTTACAGTATCCCACATGATAGACTTAGATACAGTGGCTGAGCAGGCAGCATCGCACATGATGGGATTAGATACACAGCTCACAGTATAACTCATAATAGGCTTAGATATGGTGTCAGAGAAGACAGTGTCATACAGAATTGGATTAGATACACAGCTCAACAGACAGTATCACATATGATTAGATTAGATACACAACTCACTATATGCTATCACACATCATAGGCTTTGATTCAGTGGTTCGGTGGACAGTATCGCACATGATGGGATTAGATACACAGCTCAACAGACAATATCACACAAGATAGGTTTAGATTCAGTGATTCATCAGAGAGTATCACACATGATAGGCTTAGATATACTGCCTCACAGACAGTATCACACATGATGGAATTAGATACACATCTCAGCAGACAGTATCACACATGATGGAATTAGATACACATATCAGCAGACAGTATCACACATGATGGAATTAGATACACAGCTCAGCAGACTGTATTACACATGATAGGATTAGATACACAACTCAGCAGACAGAATCACACATGATGGAATTAGATACACAACTCAGCAGACAGTATCACACATGATAGGATTAGATACACAGCTCAGCAGACAGTATCACACATGATAGATGTAGATTTAGTGGCTCAGCAGACAGTATCCCACATGATAGGATTAGATACACAGCTCAGCAGACAGTATCACACATGATGGAATTAGATACGCAGATCTGCAAACAGTATCACACTTGATTGAATTAGATACACATCTCAGCAGACAGTATCACATGTGATGGAATTAGATACAAAGCTCAGCTGACAGTATCACACACGGTAGGCTTAGGTTCGCTGATTCAGCAGGCATTGATGGAATTAGATACGTAGCTGAGCAGACAGTATCATGATGGGATTAGATACAGAGCTCAGCAGACAGTATCACACACGGTAGGCTTATAGTCGCTGATTCAGCAGGCAGTATCACACATGATAAGCTTAGATACACCGCCTTTCCCCTTGCAGACTACAGCCATGTAATTGAGCAGCACATGGCTGTGCAGCCTCCCCGGGCCCTCGCCTCCGTCCTCTGCAGCAGATGCCTCGGGGGCTGCTGTGTCATCCCTCATATTGCAGATTGCGCTGATCCAGTGCAGAACCAGCCCCTGAAACAAACACCCCCTTATTGTGTGTGGCAGTGACGCAGGACCAACACTCACTAAAGTTTTAGTTTTTTTTTCTTGTTTTTCAGCCTCATCTGTTTCCATTTAGCGTTAATTTAATATGTTGGGTAAAACAAACTTTGGATGGAGGTGGCAGAGATAAGGGGCCGTGGAATCTCTCCTACCGTGCGCAGCGCAGACTGAAGAAGGGCAGTGGGACCTAATTAGATTGTATTTTAATTAGCGGTGTCACCATGTTTTCTATACAGGCTCCAGAATAAACTGTTATGACAAGGAAAAGATTGAGATATGCAAATACCACGTCTAGAGGGGTTAGCGTCCCACACCCGTTATAGCTCCCATCTCTGGGATGGAAAGTGACAGGTTTTTATTTTTTTTAGAATACAGTAATTGATACAATCTATCCCCTACACAGAATATGATCTAAAAACACAATGGAGAAAATTCTATCAAAAGGTAAAAGTTAATGCGCTAGAGTGAAAATATGGCTGGTACTATGATATGGTATGATATCATATGGCTGGTATATTATGGACACTGATATGGATGGTACTATTATATGGTATGATATCATATGGCTGGTATATTATGGACACTGATATGGATGGTATTATAATATAGGCAATAATATGGATAGTATAATATGGGCACTGATATGGATAGTATTATAATATAGGCAATAATATGGATGGTATAATATGGGCACTGATATGGATAGTATTATAATATGGGTAGTTATATGGATGGTACTAACAATAGGCCCTGACATGAATAGTATTATAATATAGGTACTGATATGGATATCATCATAGAATGAGCACTGATATGGATGATGTTATAATATGGCCTCTAATATGGATGGTATTGTATAATGGGAACTAATATTGAAGATATTATAATATGGCCAGTAATACGGATGGTATTGTAATATAAGCATGGATATGGATGATAATATGCTGATATGGATGGTACCAACAATAGGCCCTGACATGAATGGTATTATCATATAGGCAATGATTTAGATAGCATTGTAGTATATGCAGTGATATGGATGATATTATAATATGGCCACTGCTTTGGGTGATATTTTAATATATAGGCACGGATATAGATGATATTATAGTATGGCCAGTGATATGGATAATATAATATAGGCACTGATATAGATGATATTATAGTATGGCCAGTGATATGGATAATATAATATAGGCACTGATATAGATGATATTATAGTATGGCCAGTGATATGGATAATATAATATAGGCACTGATATAGATGATATTATAGTATGGCCAGTGATTTGAATAGTGTTATAACAAGGACATTGTGGATGTGCCATAAATGTTGAGATGGGACATCCTCTTTAATAGTGATGTTGAAGAGGTATAGGAAGTGTGCCCGTTTTTGTATCTCCCATAGACTGTAATGGAGTGAACCCCTGGATATCTCTCCCCGCCTCACCTCTCCTTTGTGACTGCAGCCACCTAGTTTTTACATTACATTACAAGGTGGTGGAGCACGAACCTCGGTTCTTCCAGCTGGTGAGACACCCACTTATCAGACATATCTGTCATATCCATGTTTCTGGAATACTGCAAAAAAAAAAATTAGACGGGCACCTCCAAAGGTGACAAGGTCACAAGCCAACAAGCAGATGGCCAAAAAATACGTATGGCAGCACACCATTACACATGCACACAATAGAACTAGGGATTAGGGATTATTCTGGATTACAGTGGTACTATACCTACTATACATGAAAGACGGAAGCTCTACGTGCACATTTTTGGTCAAACGTGTGTCGGGCCCATCTGCCAACGTCAAGGTGGCTTCTGCAGACGGGCACCTAACACTAACAGAACTGCCTCTCCTAAGCCTAGTGTTTCTGGAATACCCCAGGGTTGTCTAGGACTAGAAAAAACATGGCTGCTTTCATCCAGAACCAGCGCCAGGTGCAATACCAGACACCAGATATGAAGAGACCTGGCACTGTTTTTGGAACAAAGAAGCCATGCTTTTCTAGTAAGATGTTTTTGATATTTTTTGAATTTATCCTTCCTTCCTAATGCTGCCTTATATAATAACCGTATCTTATCCAGCATCTTATAAATCAGGACGTCTTAAGGTAATCAGCGCCGCGTTGGGTTCCACGTCTCTGTATTTTGTAAGGGTTACGCTTGTTATTACCCCATATTTATGAGGCATGTCTTGTGTTAGTCCCTCACGAACTTAAAGTACAGCAAAGAAAATCAACAGCTTTGTAAATTATTGCCATTTCACCAGGAAATATCCTTCCCCCGGGTGTGAATATAACGCTGAAATAAAAGATGTCTTGTTCGAGCCGTAACCTCAACGTGCGGCCAACTGGAGGCTGATAATATTACTTTCTGAGCGCGCTCCAGAATACACCAGATCTGGATAATTCTACACGTACTCTCCAGCAAACCCAGGAAAATATTCCTTTAAATCCTTTCCAGCTTTTTTTCTTTTTTTCTTATGGACAAAATCCTGGAAAATATTAATGAATAACATCTGCCGCGATTAAGTGCAATGCAGTAAATCCGCATATCAAACACGCAATGTGTCTTCATTTAAGTCAGACCCAGGGTGTTGATAGTTTGACACAGTTTTATTATAAGTCGGAGGCTGAAGAGCTCAATCAATCAAGGGCGTGCTTAAGAGGGCTCCGAGGAAACTTATGGCGGCGTAAAATGTTGTGGGCGAGTTCTTTAACCTATAAGTTAGCCTTATAACGTACCGATTTTCGTGGCATCATAGGGTTTATGTTAGGTCATGTAGGACATGGGGATATCCTAATTGAAGTGGTTGTGAGAGCTCCCCCTAGTGATCACTCCCATATGAAAAGGATATAACGGAATGATCAAGAGTTTAAAGGAGAGGTAGGCAGAGTAGGCAGCTGCCAAGGGCTCCATTGAGGGGGAGGCACAATTTATGGATTCAGGAAAAAAACATACTCTTTCATTACATTTCATCAGACAGTTGAACATATTTAACGTTCAATTACTCTACTTTTTGGTGTAAATTTTTAATAATACATTGGTTCATCTCTATCAATGCTTTCATGTAATTTCTTAAAGGGAATCTTTCCCTGGGAAATTCACTGGTAAACCTTGTAGGGCTAGCTCAGCTGAATGTAAAAAATGTAGAAAAGGTGGTTTTAATTCCATATGTAAAGGAACAGTTAAGTGCACTGTGGGCGGGCCCAAGTCACTCTGTGCACCCTGCTCCACCCACTTCCTCTGCCAGCCCCTTCCTCTCCTTCTTGATTAATAGGTGTAAACCTGGCCTTGTCGATCAAAGAAGGAGAGGGAGAGGATGGCAGAGGAAGCAGGAGGAGCAAAGGTGCACAGAGTGGCTTGGGCCCGCCCTCAGTGCACTTAACTGCTCATCTACATATAGATTAAAAGTTTTACCAGAATGGAGCAGCGGATTGCTAAGTGATAGGCATCATTACATTCAGCTGAGCTAGCCCTACAAGACATTGTGCCCGGTTTATACCAGTGAATTTCCTGCTGTCATTTCCCTTTAAGGCCCAGGAGCTTTAAGTTATGTCTTTGACTTAGCTTTAGACCAGAATCTTTCCTTCACCTTGGCCAAAGATTTAGTTTGCTGCACCAGCCCTGTATCTAAATGTCATGTCACCCTATGGCACCCAGGGCACCCGTGCATGTGTTCAGGGTACGTGAAGTCAAAAGGGACTCCAACCTGCTAGACCCTAGCTATGTCTCTCGTGTCTATCTTGTCCTCTTTAGATCTGTGATTTCGGGACACAGTGTAATTCTGGAGAAAATACCTCTCTTGACATCATGGTGCTGAGAGTCTCGTTATAATCATCTTCCTTTTCATGGAGATGCTTCTGAGGTAGCAGCACTTGACTACTCTTAGAATGCATTCCCACGACCATGGTGCCGCTGTGCCGATGGTGTCACCCTTCCATGGGCTTCTGAGTCCATGCCAAAATGATAAAACATGTCCTATCTTTCGCCTCATCTTGGGAATCGTGAACCCATTGGAGTCAATCGGTCTGCACTGCGATGCAGAGTTCACATAGCCATGACCCGGGGTGCACCTAGCCTTTCTGCTGCCTGAGGAGAAAACTGAAACGGCGCCCCCCCCCCCCCCCCCCTAATGCCAACTTCTTAACCTAACTCCTTTGCCACAATGGCCCTTCCGCTGCCCCCTCATGCCCCTACCTGGTGCTGCCTGAGGCGACCGCCTCACCTGACCTCATTGGTGGTGCACCCATGGCCATGACCAACCATTTGCGGTCCGCAACACGGGCACGGCAACACCACGGTCATATGAATGTGCCCTAAGTGCAGGGAGGTCCCTGTCTATTAGCCAGAGCGGCTACAAACAATGCCTCTCGCTTTGGAGGACCAGTCCTGTCCTGCATACATAAACAGCCCATCGATGTCAAGGTACACTGTGAAATGCCACATTTCCCCTGTGGTGGCGCTGCAGGGAAACTGAACACTTGCGTCTGTATTGCTTCACAGGTTACAGTTAATTGCTGAGGGTCCAAGCAAAAAGAGCAACCTGTGATTGCTTTATGATCAGGAGACCTTCTAACAAAAAGGTATTGTCCAAAGTGAAGAAGAACCTCTATGACCTAATAGGCATGTGAGGAGCACAGGATCATTCAAAATGGACAACACCTTTAAATTCAGGGCTATAAGGCTATAGAAAAAAACCTATGGGAAACAAGTTTTTTTCCACATTTGCACAGTGGAAGGAGATGCAACGGGCATCTTGATGAGGGCCAAGTCTAAACTGCCAACATTAGAGAGAGCGCTGTGCGTGACAGCCGCCAGACTGATCAGATTCTGCATTAACATGTGTTCTGGGCGGCGTTCCAGAGTGCTGTTGAGTTAGACTTGGCAGCCATTCCCAAGAGTTGGGAATTTCTATTTGATTTACACAAGGCCCCTTTAAATAAAAATAAATAGAATTATCTAATATATACTGAACATTTCCACCTGCTCAGGCACCTGCGCCTACAAAATGACACAAAGGGTGAACAAGTTCAGATTCTGGACCTAGCTGCCCATACTTGGTCCAACTTACCCCTCATCTGACCAGAATATTGATACATTTGCAGACATCCCTAGGCTAGGTCATCAATAGCTGATTGGTGGGGGTCCGACTCACGGCACCAATGCCGATGAGCTGATTGAAGGGATTGCAGAGCTCTACGAGCCAGGTGTGAAATCCGCTTTGGTCTTTAACCGCTGTAGATTTTGTTGTGCCTTGTACTAGGCCAGGCATGCTCAACCTGCGGCCCCTCCAGCTGTTGTAAAACTACAGTGCCCTATTATAGGCTGATAGCTGTAGGCTGCTCTGGCATGCTGGGAGTTGTAGTTTTGCAACAGCTGGAGGGCCGCAGGTTGAGCATGCCTGTACTAGGCTATTAATATTACAGTCCCAGGAAACCATTTTAATGTGGCAGTATCAATGGCGAGATTGCACCAAGCCTTTTTGCTTCAGATGGACTTGCCCATGGTTGGCATTAGCTTGGGTGGGTGGTGTTCTTTGCAGTACTTACTGTTGGTGGCTCTCCCGAATCACACAATGTACAAGTAATCACTACACACAGTGCCCGTATAAATGGCATACAGTGTTGGTCCTAAATCACAGTGCCATCCTGTACGCTAGCCAAATAACACTTCTATACAGTGTTAAAACAATACCAGCATACGGTGACCACATCACAGCTCCAGACATAAAGCAATCTAATAACAGCACCATACAATGTCCAAAAATACCACTATATAAGGCCTCTTGCACCTTTTTCATTTAGGTTCCGCAAAAAAAAACTAAAGGTACTCCGTATGCCTTCCATTTCCGTTTTCTCCGTTCCGTTCAAAGATAGAACATGTCCTATTATTGTCCGCATAAAGGACAAGGATAGTACTGTTCTATCAGGGGCCAGCTGTCCCGTTCCGCAAAAAACGGAATGCACACGGACGTCATCCATAATACTGAAAAAGCCATACGGTCGTGTGCAAGAGGCCTATATATAAAATTAAGATTCCTGTTGGTCATAAGGTGCCAGGTCAGCCGTGGTGCCGCCTTCAGTAGTTTCAATTAATGCACAGCAGTCTTTGTATGTTTAGGAGATAGGCCCAACACAACGTAATGGTTATAGGCCCCATAAGAAGTTGCAATGCTTCATGACTCTCTCAAGTGCAAATTGCATCTCCTGCCTCAGTCCCAACATTCTTAGTGCCATTGGTACGAGATATTGGGAAAAAAGGCAAATGTTCTGCAATGAGCAAGCACCTAGTAATCTGTCAGATGATCACCTTGCTTAGCCTGGTTACATTAGGGAGGATTGGTTTGCCTTCCTTTAAAGTGTAACTGCCGTTTCATTTTTTATTCCCTAATGGTATAGTACACCCTGCTGCATAAGTGCTTTTGTGATTTCAAATTTGATCATCCCACAAATGCATGCTACTTTCCTACTCAGCAGCTCTCATCTCACAGCGTTGCCATGTGCAGTCCGTCTTCTCAGTATTATAACAAGAGACGGATGAGCTCTGGGAGGAGGAGCTGGGCTGAGGCAGAAAGTGGAGGGGGGAGGGCTGCTTTAGGTGGTGATAACTTCTCAATGGTAGCAGCTAGATATGCAACTGGTCTTGTTTGAAAGCTGACAGTCCAGGCTTTCATACAAGACCAGAATGACAGCTCTAGTCCAAGCAACAGAGGAGAGATCATCCCGATTTCTATCATTAATATCTTCCGCTGTACTGAACAGATTTATGTAATTCTGGTATTGTCTGAAAGCTTGGAATGTTCAGACAATACAAAGCCCATATTTCTAGCTGGTACCAAACCAGAGATATAAGCAGATAAAGCAGCCCCCCTCCCCCGTCGGTCTGGAAGAGAATGAGGGACAGCTAGCTATTAAGAGGTTAAAAGAAATGCTTACTGATTTAATGTAATTGCATGGCTTGTCTCTGGTTAGCTGTATGTGAGGATACACACTGCTTTGGGTACTGTGGGAAGTTATCTGCGTCCTGATTGGTCCTGCTAGTTCATGTGAGGAGAGCAAGGGCTTATGGGAAGTGAGGGAAATACAGGATGGCATCAAGGAAGGGCAAAAATCATCACAGGAAGAACAGCAAAGGCCATCTTAGGAAGTTGCTGAAATAGAGGCACAGAGAAATATGGTTGCTAAGGGCTGAATACAGACATCAGAAAAGTAAAATTAGCTAAAAAATACAGCTTTATGAATATCTTCCCTTCAGCATCACATATGTTAGGAATTTCATTTTTGGTAGTGAAATGGCAGTTACACTTTAAATATTCCTGGTTTCTGGCTGTAGTTGCTAGGTATAGCGTGAGCTCTATGCATTTCTATCCAGAATCCTAGCATACCTAGTATCCTGTTCTAGTCTATTTGTCTTGTGCCAGTGTATCTTGGGATCTATTGTTCTTCTGCCCTTCATTGCTCCTAGCATTGAGGTTTGTTGTCTGTTGTTTGTGTGTGTGTATGTGGTTTGTTGGTTGAGCTGGATTCAGGTTCATCTTTGGATGTGAGGTCCTGCTTGTTGTTTTGTTGAGTAGTATTCAGATTAAGGTCAGTTTCTGTCAACGTCACTTATTTCTGTTCAATCTCAATTTTGACTGAATGCCAACTCTTTTGTCCATTTGTCATCATCATTCAGTTCTTGTCATCTGACAGTGTTTTTACTTCTCCGTACTTGTTGTCCACCAGCTTGGCCCTTAGTCGGTGGGAAAGATGACTGCTGTAGTTGAAGTCCAGTGCTGTGGTCTACTGAACAATCGGCATTGTCACACCTATCTCTCGTGAGAACAAAGTATTGTGCATGCTGAAATCCAACAGCCTGATCTGTCTTCCTTCCCATATTAGTTGTCAGGGTAGATTTGGGATGATCAGCTGGTGTCTTTAATATTGGCCGGTTCGGTGGATGCGTAGATCAAAACATCCAGGGGGAGTCGCCAATAGCAGGCCGTGACGAGAAAAAGCCTCCCTAGCATCACCCGGGGAGATGCAGTGGCGGCTGTGCGGGAAGCAGGAGTGATGCGGGTGCCGGGGAGTGGGTTGAATATAACCTGTATGATGTGTCTGAGCATTTTGGGGGGCATAATAGCAGTTGGATAACCCCTTTAAGAGAGTCCTGTCCAAGTCTTTTCCAGGTACACCGCTGACATATACAATACAATGCAACCTTAATAATCCTGGAGGGAAATTGACACACAGTTTCCAGAAGCTTCTAAACACATGCACAAATGGATGAATACTACAAATACAAATACCAAAAACACAAACTATACAGATGCAAAAAAATATAAGTCAGATACAGTGAAAAATACAATACAATACCTCCTCGTCCAGTTTGGCCTTATCCTAAGGTATGTAGGATGATGACCTATTATGCAGAGTAATACAGAGTATTCCACTAGGCGAATACAAAAAATTGACAAATTCTGTCAACTAGAGTCAGACTGGTCCACCAAAGTACCAGAGGGTGCCCCGGTGGCCCCAGGCTCTCATACTATAGTTGGCCCCAAAGGTCTAGGAAAAAAAAAACACTTGGAACCGATCATTTCCCACTACATCATGGTTTCAAAACCTATTAGACTTTATTGATGATATGGGGGCTGGGCCCGAGAATAGTTTCCTCCGGAGAGCCCGAGGAACCCCAGTCAGACACTGCCGTCAACTCTCCTAAATACGTCATAAACCCTGAATGCAAATCTAATGCTCCAAATCTCACAATCCCCTGCAACAAAATGTTAACTTTACACTGGCCTCTAAAAGCAGATCACAGGTTCAATATTACCCAGAAAAGATTTTTTTTTTAAATCAATGGTCTGAAATAGTAATTTCAAGAACTTAAAAACACAGGTGATCACAAAGACAGGACCAATTATTGCAATAATGCAGCAATGGGCAAGAAAAGGTGAAAATGAGAGAGAAAGATTAAAAGTGTCGTCGTGTCCATCTCCTAATGAAAGATGTAATAATTTCTGTCAAAATGACTCGGTTATTACGTTTGCTCTGCTGAATATATTTGGTGTAATTACTCCTTGTTAGAAAATGACCATTCACAAGATGCAGGTGTAGACTGTTGAACGGTGGCCAATGATCCTGCTCCTTTTACCCACCGCACTTTGTTCCATGCTCCACTATGCAATTAATCCCATTATGGAGGCAGCTGCACTCTGTGTTTAAAACCATTTCACCAAGAGATGCACCAGAGCTCATTGTGAAGCACATAATTTGATTTCTTTCTTTCTTTTTTCTTTTTTTCAAGATCTGCCTTTCTCTAGTAGATAACTACTCTGGTCAAAAAGCACCAAAAAAAGGTTGTAAATATTTAGTAGACAAAAAGGCAAAAAATACTAAAAAATGCCACATAAATTCATAACTGCTCTGGAAATAAAAACATAACTATTTAGTAGAGAAAAAAATAGCTAGAAAATAAAAAATAAAAAAAAATCTGGCATATCATGTCATAACTGCTCTGGTCAAAAAGCACAAAAAAAGGTTGTAAATATTTAGTAGACAAAACGGCAAAAAAATAAAATAAATGCCACATAAATTCATAACTGCTCTGGAAATAAAAACATAACTATTAAGTATAGAAAAAAATAGCTAGAAAATCTAAAAAAAAATCTGGCATATAATTTCATAACTGCTCTGGTCAAAAAGCACAAATATAAAGCGTAAATATTTAGTAGACAAAAAGGCAAAAAAATGGAACATGTCCTATTATTACCCGCATTACGGAAAAGGATAGGACTGTTCTATTAGAGGCCAACTGTTCTGTTCCGCAAAATACGGAAAGCACATGGATGTCATCCGTATTTTTTGCGGATCCGTGTTTTGCGGACCGCAAAATACATACGATCGTGTGCATGAGCCCTTACTCCTAGGGGACAGCTATTCTAGTCAGGAAGAAGAAAAACTGTTGGAAATATTTAGTACACAGATGAAAATAAAAAGCTAATTATATAACAAAAAGTAAAATATTTAGGGCATGTAATTTTTGAAAATTTCAAACATGTCAAAAATGTTTTGAATGAGGGCATAGTGTTCCGTTAATAAATATGGTATTTAATGTGCGTGCTGGTAATATATATATATTTTTTATTAGAGAACTGTAACAAGGTGCCTCCACTTGTCTGCAAGCAGAAATCAAATAATTAGATTTTCTAAATGGGAATATGTGAACGCCCTCGAACTTGATTTAATTGTAAAATTAAATTAAATGCAAGGTCAATTATGTATTAAACATAATATACTGTGGTGCTGGGATGCTGTGTGCATGTGACATAGTGGATGTGCAGACATATTTTATATAGGAAAATGATTCTGGAAATTTTTGGAAAAAATTTTTTAGAACATTTTTGTGAGTGTAAGAAATAGTGTTATCATATAGTACACACACTCCTCAACATTGAAATTGCAACACTGAAAATAAAAAGTTGTGGGACTATGGAAATCACAGGATCGAGGGACATATTAATGATATGCAAATTATAAAGAAATGGAAACAAAATATTCAAAACATCTCGATTAGTTTAGTATCAAGTATAAGTGCCACATGCAGAAATACAGGCACTTACACACCTTGGCATGCTATTTGTAAGGTTATTCATGGTTGTCTGAGGATGGATCTTCACTTGGGCACGCAAATCATCAAGATTGTCTGCTGGCAGCATTCTTTGCAATTGTCAACTAATGATGTCCCTGATGTGCTCGATTGGAGACAAGTCCGGACATGCTGCAGGCCATGGTAGCACATTTAATCCACACAGCCTGCTCATAGTGTCATGGGCAACATGCGGCCCGGCAATGTCCTATTCCACGACCAAATCAATGTAAAGTCGAGCTGTTAGTGTACCTGAAATGAGGACTAGAGGGGTCCGGCTACCGTATATTATACCATCCCACACCGTAATCCCGAGAGTAGGGGCGGAGTGACGTTCTCTTGTGAAGGCCTCTTCATGGTGTAGCCCACATGGTCTCCAGACCAATCTCCGCTATCAATGCGTCCAAGACTCATCACTGAAGGGGACAGACCCCCATTGCCGTTTTGCTGTGCACCATAATAGCCTTTGAGAGCGGTGGGGTGAAGTCAATGGAGCACCTGTAGCTGGACGTCTGTCTCATAGCCCAATGTCATGCAAACATCTTCTGATGGTTTCTGTAGACACATTTTGACAATTGTGACGTCCACTTTCACTTGCAGTACAAAATGGATCACCACACGACATTCTTCTAATCAGATGATCCATCCATGCAGATGTTCTCCGTTGTCCACCTCTTGCGATCATTCCAGTTCAGCATTTTTCTCCCAACCACCAGGACACGCCATGTTGAACAGAGCTGACATCTCGGCGTAGGTGGGTAGATCTGCCGTAGTGATAAACCAAGGTCTCTCAGTTCAAGGCTTCTCTTCCTCTCAATTTGTGACAAGTGGGGATAACTGGCACACGGATAAACAGGGAGCATCGCACAGTCATCCCTCAAGACTTCATCCGATTTTTGAGGTTTCATGTAGCTAAAATCTGGCTTTTATGCCCCTCCCACATGCCACGGATTGGAGCTAGGTGCTAGAAAGTTTGAGCATCTGCAGATGATCTGCGATACCTGCTACTTCCTCAACTTACGGATTGTCCTTCTTGGTGTTACAATTTTAATGTTGAAGACTGTATGTATATCTATGACTACATCAAAGGGTTATTCCCATCTTGAACATTTGGGGCATATCACTAGGATATGCCCCCAATGTCTGATAGGTTCCGCCCTTGAATCATTTCTATGAGACCGCCCCAAATAGCTCGAGCAGCGTGCTCGGCTATTTTCTGAACTCCCATTGAAATGAATGTGAAGCGCACCGCTCAAGCGCAGCCACTGCTCCATTCAATTATATAGGGCTTACGAAAATAGCTCAGCCAGCGCTCGTCTATTTTCAGCGCTCCCATTGGAATGAATGGTGCGCAGCCGCACCTAGTAATATACCCCCAGTGTCCAAGATGGGAATACTCTTTTAATAAGATTGCAGTAATGATTGTAAAAACTGTAGAAACTTTGTAGGATATAAGTGTGCTTAAGTTCATACTACAGGGAGTGCAGCTCTGGAGTATAATACAGGATGCAACTCAGGATCAGTACAGGATAAGTAATGTAATGTATGTACACAGTGACTCCACCAGCAGAATAGTGAGTGCAGCTCTGGAGTATAATCAGGGCTGGTGCAAGGATTTTTGCCGCCCTAGGCAAAGATCCATTTTGCCGCCCCCTCATGTCAGTCACTCACTCACTGACAGACACGCACACACACTGACAGACAGACACGCACTCAGACACTCACTGAATGACGTACACAGAAACTCACTGACAGACATACTCACTGACAGACACACATACACTCACTGACAGACAGACACCTACCCACTGAAACACACACACAGAAACTCACTGACAGACACTCACACACTGGCAGACAAACACACACATATACTCACTGACAAACACACAGACACTTACTGACCGACAGACATCCACACTCACTGACATACACACACAGACACTCAATGACAGACACACATACATTTACTGACAGAAAGACAGACATACATACACTCACTCACTGACATAAATACACAGGCAGACACTCACTCAGTCAAACACTTAAACACTCACCTCCCTGGGGTCCAGTGTGGTGCAGCTCCTCAGTCCTCCAGCGCGCCGTTTAGTATGCCGGGGCCGGAATGACGTCATATTCCGGCATCACAGAGGGCACACGAGGGAGGAGTGGGGAGCTGCTAGAACAGCCTCCCTTGCCGCCCGCCTCCTCTCCTCCGGTAATTTACTGGCAGAGCAGGCACCTGCCATCAGGGTAAGCAGATGCCTGCTCTGCCATATTTAAGAAGGACCTCCACCTCCTGGTTCCCCTGTAACGGCGCTGGGGGCGCCTCAATAGCCGCTCGCCCAGGGCTGCAGCCCCAGCCAGGGGGAGCCCACCAGGGCGCCCTAGGCGAACGCCTAGTTCGCCTATATGGTTGCACCGGCCACGAGTATAATACAGGATGTAACTGAGGATCAGTACTGGATAAGTAATGTAATGTATGTACACAGTGACTGCACCAGCAGAATAGTGAGTGCAGCTCTGAAGTATAATACAGGATGTAACTCAGGATCAGTACAGGATAGGAATATAATATATGTACACAGTGACTCCACCAGCAGAATAGTGAGTGCAGCTCTGGAGTATAATACAGGATGTAACTCAGGATCAGTACAGGATAAGTAATGTAATGTAAGTACACAGTGACTGCACCAGCAGAATAGTGAGTGCAGCTCTGGAGTATAATA
The DNA here is from genome assembly GCF_905171765.1 of Bufo bufo. Classification (NCBI taxonomy): domain Eukaryota; kingdom Metazoa; phylum Chordata; class Amphibia; order Anura; family Bufonidae; genus Bufo; species Bufo bufo. The sequence continues at coordinate 532,591,128 of NC_053393.1, read as the reverse complement.
CTGAATGTAACTCAGGATCAGTACAGGATAGTAATATAATGTATGTACACAGTGACTCCACCAGCAGAATAGTGAGTGCAGCTCTGGAGTATAATACAGGATGTAACTCAGGATCAGTACAGGATAAGTAATGTAATGTATGTACACAGTGACTACACCAGCAGAATAGTGAGTGCAGCTCTGGAGTATAATACAGGATGTAACTCAGGATCAGTACAGGATAAGTAATGTAATGTATGTACACAGTGACTGCACCAGCAGAATAGTGAGTGCAGCTCTGGAGTATAATACAGGATGTAACTATCACGGTCGGCGTGACTATCACATACGTGACGCAGAGGGAGGGAACAAGGAAGGCCCTGCCCAAGTGAGAGGGAAGGTGGTGACCCCTGACTCACCTAGCGGCTGGCACCTGGCTGCCCTGACGTCCCTAGACGGGTTCCTCACCCGTACGCCGATCACGTGCCTAAAGCCCTGGCTTTCCCTAAGCTGAGCCCTAGATAGTGAACAGGGCGGTGGGAACACTAGTCCGCACCACTAGCTCTAAAGGAAAACACCAAGGGAAGGACAGACAATACAAACTCAACATATAATCCCAGGTGGGCGACAACAGGAGACAACAAGAAGCCCAACAGGGATCCGGAGGGTAGCACTCTGGAACGACAACCAGGATTCACAACTCCAGTGGGTCAGTATAGATGTCCAGGCAGGAAGCTCTATAACTGGCAACTAGAGAAGAGTGAGGGGAGAATATAAGGAGGTTGGGAGTGGCAGACAAGAAACAGCTGAGGAGGAGAAGCTACGGATCCCTGATTGAGACAAAAAGGATAGCAAGGCAAACACAGAAAACAATCACTAAGAAACAACGTGATCTTTAGATATAGAGCGCGCAGCCACCCGCTGCGACCTCCTGACCCCGGGTATAACGGAGTCAGACGTGGCTCTTGATACCCTCGTGACAGTACCCCCCCTTTCACGAGGGGCCTCCGGACACTCAGGACCAGGTCTCTCCGGATGAGAGGCATGGAAAGCCTGAATTAACCTGTTGGCGTTTACCTCTGACGCTGGAACCCACATTCTTTCCTCGGGACCGTAACCCCTCCAATGCACCAGATACTGAAGAGAGCGGCGGACCCGACGAGAATCAACAATTCTGGCTATTTGAAACTCCAGATTACCATCCACAATAACAGGGGGAGGTGGCAGCGGTGATGGTTCTAGAGGTGGAACATACTTCTTGAGTAACGATATATGGAAGACGTTATGGATCTTAAAAGTCTGAGGTAGCTCCAGGCGAAAAGCCACAGGGTTAATGATGGCTACTATTTTATAAGGACCAATGAACCTAGGGCCCAGTTTCCAAGAGGGAACCTTCAACTTAATATTCCTAGTAGACAACCACACATAGTCATTCACCCCTAGGTCCGGACCTGGCGACCGTTTCTTATCGGCCATGCATTTATATTTACCACTCATCTTTTTCAAGTTAACTTGCACCTTCTGCCATACCGAAGAAAGAGATGAAGAAAACCTTTCCTCTTCGGGAACCCCAGAAGACCCCCCCTCTTTGAAAGTACAAAATTGGGGATGAAAACCGTATGCACCAAGGAATGGTGACTTGCCAGTGGACTCCTGATAATGATTATTCATGGCAAACTCAGCTAACGGTAAATATGATGACCACAACTCTTGGTTTTCAGACACAAAACACCTTAAATATGTTTCTAGGTTTTGGTTGGTACGCTCAGTCTGTCCATTCGACTGAGGATGGAAAGCTGAGGAAAAGGACAAGTGTACCCCCAAACGGGAACAAAAAGCTTTCCAAAACTTAGAAATAAACTGGGTTCCCCGATCCGAAACCACATCGGAAGGGACCCCGTGAAGCTTCACGATTTCACTGATAAACACCTTTGCAAGAGTTTTAGCATTAGGAAGTGCGGGTAGCGCAATAAAGTGTACCATTTTGCTAAACCTGTCTACTACTACCAAAATAACTGTTTTACCCGCAGACAACGGTAAGTCAGTGATGAAATCCATTGACAGATGTGTCCATGGCCTATTGGGGATAAAAAGAGGCAATAAAGACCCTGCTGGACGTGTATGAGAGACTTTCGCGCGTGCACAAGTAGAGCAAGTAGACACGAAATCCATTACATCCTGACGCAACCTTGGCCACCAAAAACGACGAGACAATAGTTCCAAGGTTGCTTTACTACCCGGGTGCCCAGCAAGTGCCGAATTATGATGTTCTTTTAATAATTCAAGACGCAGGTTTAACGGTACAAACAATTTCTCTGAGGGGCAAGAGGCCGGGGCGTCCCCCTGGGCCTCTAACACCTTTCCCTCTAGAACAGAGTGTACAGCAGAGACAACCACTCCTCTTTGTAAAATAGGTACCGGATCACTAGCATTACCCCCTCCAGGGAAACTACGAGATAACGCGTCTGCCTTGGTATTTTTTGCCCCAGGACGATAGGTGATTACAAAGTTAAATCTGGTAAAGAATAGCGACCACCTAGCTTGTCTAGGGGTGAGACACTTAGCCGATTCTAGGTACAGAAGGTTTTTGTGATCCGTAATCACCGTGACGGGGTGGATTGCTCCCTCTAAGAAGTGACGCCACTCTTCAAGTGCCAGTTTAATCGCCAACAGTTCCCTATTTCCAACATCATAGTTCTTCTCTGCAGAAGATAATTTTTTGGAAAAGAAAGCGCAAGGGCGCCATTTGCCAGGAGACGGACCCTGAGACAATACAGCCCCCACTCCCACCTCTGACGCATCTACCTCAACAATAAAAGGCTGGGAGACATCAGGTTGAATTAGAACAGGTGCCGAGGTAAACCTCTCTTTTAGAGAGGAAAATGCATTTTTAGCGGCGTCAGACCATTTAGAAAAATCAGTCCCCTTCCTAGTCATGTCGGTAAGGGGTTTAACGATCACTGAATAATTTTTAATGAACTTTCTATAGAAATTTGCGAAACCCAAAAACCGTTGTAGGGCTTTAAGGTTCTCAGGAAGATCCCAATCTAAAATTGCCTGGACCTTCCCAGGATCCATACGGAAACCTGAAGCAGATAATAGATATCCCAGGAACTGTATTTCCTGAACGGCGAAGACACATTTTTCAATTTTCGCATATAATTTATTCGTCCGTAGGACCTGCAGTACTTGCCTGACATGCACCTCATGTGTTTTCAGATCAGCCGAATAAATTAAGATATCATCTAGGTATATGACTACAAACCTGCCGATGAGATGACTAAAAATATCATTAACGAAATGTTGGAAGACAGCGGGGGCATTGGTCAGACCGAAAGGCATAACTAGATTTTCATAATGCCCCTCAGGGGTGTTAAAAGCTGTCTTCCACTCATCCCCTTCCCTGATACGAATCAGATTGTAGGCCCCCCTAAGATCAAGTTTGGAGAACCACCTAGCACCCGCAATCTGATTAAAAAGGTCAGGAATGAGAGGAAGAGGGTATGGGTCTCGGATGGTTATCTGGTTTAGCTCACGGAAATCTAGGCAAGGACGCAGGCCCCCATCTTTCTTTTTAACAAAGAAAAACCCTGCAGCCACGGGTGAAGAAGAGGGTCTGATGTGTCCCTTAGCCAGACTCTCGGAGATATAATCTTTCATGGCTTGTCTCTCGGGACCCGAAAGATTATACAACCTGGACTTGGGTAATTTTTCACCGGGAATCAGGTTAACCGGGCAATCATAAGGACGATGAGGTGGTAGCTTCTGACAACCCTTTTCAGAAAAAACGTCCTCAAAGTCCGAAATAAATGTAGGTAGGGAAGCTATGGAGGCGATTAAGCAATTGTTATTTAAGCAATTCTCTCTGCAATGCTCACTCCACTCCAATATCTCCCTGGCCTGCCAATCCACCACTAGATTGTGCGCTACCAACCAGGGAAGACCCAATACCACAGGAGAGGGAAGGCCCTCCAGAACGTAACATGAAAGACACTCATTATGGTGGTCCCCTACCCGAAGGTGTAAATTATGAACAATGTGGATGAGGTTTCTCTGAGACAGAGGAGCCGAATCTATAGCGAATACGGGAATAGGTCTCTGCAGCGTACAGAGAGACAAACCCATAGTGCGGGCAAAATGGGCATCTATCAAATTTACCCCTGCTCCACTGTCTAGAAAAAAAGAAATAGACTCCGTCTTAACACCAAAAACAATAACCGCTGGTAACACAAATTGAGATGTTCGTATGGAGGAAACGTATACCCCCCGGCTGACATCCTCCGCACAGCCTGGGGTTAGTAGTTTTCCGACGGTCTTTTGTTTTTGAGAAAGGAGGGACAGACATTAATGAAATGACCCTTCCCCCCACAGAAAAAACAAGCCCCCCCCCTACGGCGAACCTCAGGAGGACGGGCCTGACGAGAAGTTCCGCCTAGCTGCATAGGCTCATCTAAGTCAGTACAGACTAATTGTTGCTTGGGAGAGGTAACCAATTGCTCAGGAATTTTCGATCTCTCCCTAAGACGCCTATCTATTCTGATAGAGAGGGACATAACAGCATCAAGGGAAAGGGGGGTCTCATACAGCGCCAGTGCATCCTTAACCCTTTCAGATAACCCAGAGCAGAACTGACTCCTGAGAGCCGGGTCGTTCCACTGAGTATCCGTAACCCACCTACGGAACTCTGAGCAATATTCCTCTGCTGACCGATCTCCCTGTAGGAGTCTGCGTAACTTCGACTCAGCCAGGGCGACTCGGTCAGGGTCATCATATATGAGACCCAAAGCCCCAAAAAATCCCTCCACTGACCGGAGAGTCTGGGAACCAGGGGGTAACGAGAACGCCCAGGATTGTGGGTCCCCCTGAAGCAGGGAAATGACAATCCCTACCCGCTGTTCTTCATTACCTGAGGAGTAAGGGCGCAACTTAAAGTATAATTTGCAGGCCTCACGGAACGTCGCAAATTTGTCCCTTCCCCCAGAAAATGTCAGGAAGAACAACCTTGGGTTCTGTAACTACCTGGTTACCCATAGCAACCGCTGGGGGTGCGGTCTGCTGCATTTGCTGCTGTTGTTGGAGGACAGACGACTTCAATCCTGCCACCTCCAAAGACAGGCCTTGAAGCTGTTCTGCCAAGGCAGCAATAGGATCCATATTGGATTCTAAGTAGAGAAAAAAAAAAAAAAATATTTTTTATTTTTTTTTCTCAAAAAGTAAAGGCCAGTTATAATATCACGGTCGGCGTGACTATCACATACGTGACGCAGAGGGAGGGAACAAGGAAGGCCCTGCCCAAGTGAGAGGGAAGGTGGTGACCCCTGACTCACCTAGCGGCTGGCACCTGGCTGCCCTGACGTCCCTAGATGGGTTCCTCACCCGTACGCCGATCACGTGCCTAAAGCCCTGGCTTTCCCTAAGCTGAGCCCTAGATAGTGAACAGGGCGGTGGGAACACTAGTCCGCACCACTAGCTCTAAAGGAAAACACCAAGGGAAGGACAGACAATACAAACTCAACATATAATCCCAGGTGGGCGACAACAGGAGACAACAAGAAGCCCAACAGGGATCCGGAGGGTAGCACTCTGGAACGACAACCAGGATTCACAACTCCAGTGGGTCAGTATAGAAGTCCAGGCAGGAAGCTCTATAACTGGCAACTAGAGAAGAGTGAGGGGAGAATATAAGGAGGTTGGGAGTGGCAGACAAGAGACAGCTGAGGAGGAGAAGCTACGGATCCCTGATTGAGACAAAAAGGATAGCATGGCAAACACAGAAAACAATCACTAAGAAACAACGTGATCTTTAGATATAGAGCGCGCAGCCACCCGCCGCGACCTCCTGACCCCGGGTATAACGGAGTCAGACGTGGCTCTTGATACCCTCGTGACAGTAACTCAGGATCAGTACAGGATAAGTAATGTAATGTATGTACACAGTGACTGCACCAGCAGAATAGTGAGTGCAGCTCTGGAGTATAATACATGATGTAACTCCGGATCAGTACAGGATAAGTAATGTAATGTATGTACACAGTGACTGCACCAGCAGAATAGTGAGTGCAGCTCTGAAGTATAATACAGGATGTAACTCAGGATCAGTACAGGATAAGTAATGTAATGTATGTACACAGTGACTACACCAGTAGAATAGTGAGTGTAGCTCTGGAGTATAATACAGGATGGAACTCAGGATCAGTACAGGATAAGTAATGTAATGTATGTACACAGTGACTGCACCAGCAGAATAGTGAGTGCAACTCTGGAGTATAATACAGGATGGAACTCAGGATCAGTACAGGATAAGTAATGTAATGTATGTACACAGTGACTGCACCAGCAGAATAGTGAGTGCAGCTCTGAAGTATAATACAGGATGTAACTCAGGATCAGTACAGGATAAGTAATGTAATGTAAGTACACAGTGACTCCACCAGCAGAATAGTGAGTGCAGCTCTGGAGTATAATACTGAATGTAACTCAGGATCAGTACAGGATAGTAATATAATGTATGTACACAGTGACTCCACCAGCAGAATAGTGAGTGCAGCTCTGGAGTATAATACAGGATGTAACTCAGGATCAGTACAGGATAAGTAATGTAATGTATGTACACAGTGACTACACCAGCAGAATAGTGAGTGCAGCTCTGGAGTATAATACAGAATGTAACTCAGGATCAGTACAGGATAAGTAATGTAATGTATGTACACAGTGACTGCACCAGCAGAATAGTGAGTGCAGCTCTGGAGTATAATACAGGATGTAACTCAGGATTAGTACAGGATAAGTAATGTATGCACACAGTGACTGCACCAGCAGAATAGTGAGTGCAGCTCTAGAGTATAATACAGGATGTAACTCAGGATCAGTACAGGATAAGTAATGTAATGTATGTACACAGTGACTGCACCAGCAGAATAGTGAGTGCAGCTCTGGAGTATAATACATGATGTAACTCCGGATCAGTACAGGATAAGTAATGTAATGTATGTACACAGTGACTGCACCAGCAGAATAGTGAGTGCAGCTCTGGAGTATAATACAGGATGGAACTCAGGATCAGTACAGGATAAGTAATGTAATGTATGTACACAGTGACTGCACCAGCAGAATAGTGAGTGCAGCTCCGGAGTGTAATACAGGATGTAACTCAGGATCAGTACAGGATAAGTAATGTAATATATGTACACAGTGACTACACCAGCAGAATAGTGAGTGCAGCTCTGGAGTATAATACAGGATGTAACTCAGGATCAGTACAGGATAAGTAATGTAATGTATGTACACAGTGAGTACACCAGCAGAATAGTGAGTGCAGCTCTGGAGTATAATACAAGATGGAACTCAGGATCAGTACAGGATAAGTATTAAAAAAACATTTATAATGTAACTCAACTTATTATTTAGATTTTTTCTGTATACATATAGTGAAATGTTTTAAGGTGGATAACACCAAACAATACTACAGTATATTACGCTATTATCTTGCATTACATTACATTATAGTATGTTAGGTCCTGTAACTTGAGTGTAAAAGCTGTTCTGTTCTCGTTTTGTGCCTTTTCAAACGGTACATGAATATCTATGGCCCATGACAGTGCTCCGGCCCTCGCCGTAATCTAACTATCTGAAGTTTTTAGCTCTCGGACTGTTCATACTAAACTCATCAGAATACAGACATCTCGATTTCATTGAAGCTATAAAGATTCCCATTTATACTCAAATCTTAAAGCCCCCATGTGACTAGAGTGGATCTAGTAGTGATGGAATGGAGTTATATTTCTGTTGCCAGTTGACTGTTGTGGTAATTATTATGTCGGCTATTAGTTACGTCGGCTATTTTATCTAAAAATAGCTCTGCCATTAGCGGTGGAGGTGGCTCCGCAACCTACCATTGTGTCCACAGGAAATGTCCTAATTCCTATCACATGGAAAGAGCAAAGCAAGGCTAAATATAGAGGCCATTGGGAATTAAAGGGCATTAATTGGCATGAGAACCACATCAGAGGGGTCATTAATATCCCTCCACCAATGACAAACCTGCCACTGATCACTGGCTGGAGGACACATTTTGTCCTATTTTTTGGCTTTCCTCTATTGTCTATGAATTTTAGAACAATTATACATTTCTACAAAAAAAAAAAAACTCATTCACAAGGAGCATGAAGTTACCAAGGCAATTCTGGTGGAGGAAACAAAGAGTATGATCAGAAATAAGATGGGTGGAGACAATCTAAGAAATCATCAAAAGAGTTTTCCATGACCCAGTAGATCCCCCAACCCACCTTAATTATATTTAACATAGCTAAAGAAGAAAGGTTGTAAAATACTAGTAATGTAGTACCCCAGATTGGCACTACCATTCCTACACCCTGCTACTGTCTCTAATTGCTAACAATAATGTCATCTGTGTATTTATTCTATGCTGTGCATTCATAATCTTGCTATGAAACTGTTATGTTCATGTAATATACCTGGTTCAGTGTATCTGGCAGAGAGAGAGATCTTCAGATAGAATGGAACGTACCATTCTTGGGCCAGTCCTGCCAAGGGAGGGGTTGCAGGAAGCTATAGACAGTTTTAGATTCGACGGTGGAGCTGAGAAGACATGAAAGATAGAGCAGTGAGGGGAATGGCCGCCCCTCCTGCAGCAGGAGTCTCTCCAGGGAAGCAGCTCATAGAGCACCATGACTCCTTATAGATACAGACAGAGTTATACGAGGGTGGTCAACAGCCAAAGGCACCCCACTCCAAAGGTACCAGAGCAGTTTGCAAGTCCAGTAATCAAAAGCTTGAGTTTAGCACAGTAGAGAAGTATAAAGCAGAATATTCAAGTTTGTCTGCCAGTTTATCCTAAAATTTGCTGGAACCAAGAGAAAGACCAAATATTGTCTGGTTTTCAACATTTTTAATAAATAAAAATCTGGAAAGTGTGACCTGCATTTATATTCAGCCCCCTGTACTCTGACACCCCTAAATAAAATCCGGTGTGACCAACTGCCTTCAGAAGTCTCCTAATTAGTAATAGTGCCCACCCGTGTGTAATGTATTCTCAGTATAACTACAGCTGTTCTGTGAAGGCCTCAGAGATTCGTTAGAGATCAATAGTAATTAAACAGTATCATGAAAACCAAGGAACACACCAGACAGGTCAGGGATAAAGTATCCCAAGCTCTGAACATCTCACAGAGCACTGTTTAATCCATCATCCAAAAATAGAAGTATGGCACAACAGCAAACCTACCAAGAAATGGCCGTCCACCTAAACTAACAGCCCAGGCAAGGAAAGCACTAATTAGAGAAGCAGCCAAGAGGCCCACAGTCACTCTGGAGGAGCTGCAGAGATCCACAGCTCAGGTGGGAGAATCTGTCCACATGTAATAATAATTCTGGGGCATTTATTCTTCTCGTTTTATATTGTTCCATTCCTCTATTATTCCTATTAGTTTATGAATAAAGGTTCAGCTGGGTGTTACTAGCAGGAATAATAGAGGAATATCACAACATACAGTGATAAGAATAGATGCTCCAGAATGGTTATTACATGGGGAATGCAAGTAGTTACTAAAGTAGACATGTCAGGAGAAGGGAATATGCAATGACATGTCCACGGGAGAACTGGTGAAGCCCTTGTTTGCTGCCTGTCTATGATTTCACCTTTCACGCCCCTTTTGAGGAAGCTGTGCGAAACGCGCGTCAGGGGTGCGCTCACCCAGGTCTCCAGGTTGGTTCCCCTTACATTTTTCTACAATTGTTACTATTATGCATGTTGCCGTGCTGGCTGTACGTTTGGGTGTTGGGTGCATGTTGCAATTACATTAGCTACTGTGTGTGAATAACTCTATCCACACACTGCACCCATCCACACCTACAACTAGGCCAGCACTGTGTCATTTATATTATTTGTGTGCTTACGCCATTCTGTGGTCCGGTTATGAGATTATTTTCTCAGACATTCGCCATTAGGCTTACTCGGACCAACAGTTGACGTACGCTTTTGGGATAGACTCATTATCTGGGACCTTGGTGACGCGCTGGTCCACAGTGCCACTACATTACTGCAACTTGTTCATTATTTTTACCCATTATTGTCTATGTTGTTGTCCTTTATGTGACTATTCAATAAAATTTATTATTCATGCATATGTGTTTTGTTGTTTTTCGGATGCTTTCTCGCCATGAGGCAGAAGAGGCAGGATAGGCAGTTGCTTAAGGCAGAATGCCCTTCTCATGAGTACTGGTAAGGGGGCCTTAGTCACACCACCGCTATGGGGCCACCATGGTATAGCACTGCTAGCCCTGTCACGGAGGTTGTTGTGGAGGTGCTGTGGCTGATCAATGAAGTTGGTGGAGACTCCTGGGCCACACATTTGGAGGAGATGTGAGGAGATAGACTGGACATGTGCTGATGTGGGATGGGGGGAGACAAGCGGAACGATATGGGTCTGGTGGCCGCTTATCCATAGTAATGAAAATGCATCACTGGAGTATTGCTGGGGAGCATTGCAGGCAGATGAGGTATCGGATTAGAGCACAGACCCCTGTTGTCTTGGAAGACCTTGATGGAAGAAGGTGGTGAAGACCTCCTAAATGTCGCAGAGGCACTCTGGCGTATGTGCCCATGTGCTCCCCCCTGACTCTGTTCAGGGACAATGGAGCTACAGCTCTTTCGTGGTTCTGTACCCGTGGCTGACACTATGGCGAGCTCTGAGAAGCGGATGGGGGGTAGGTACATTTTGCAAGTTTGACCCCACCTCTGGTATGCACAAAAGAGGTCCATTGAAAAATTTAGCCCTGCTACATCCATGGCTTCCTATTAATTTTTTCCAGATTCCTGCTGGGTAAATCCTATTACAAGTCACCCAGCTTTCCCAGGAACAGATATAATTATTACAGTCAGAACTCCCAGACTTACATTTAATAGGGATTTAGATATTTTAGTTGGACAGGCGTTTAGGACGCACGTGTATTCACAGCGGACACGAAATGTCCCACAGTCTGAAAGCAAAACATTAAGAATAGGATTTTGTTGGGAGAAATTAATTTTGGGAGCCCAATTACCGGCCTGCGGAGAGCTGTTCACCGCCTGATGCAAATGCTTCCAGATGTGTTTCTTTAAAGGGTCATTTGGAAGCACCCAGAAAAGTGGGTCCTTGTCTTGCATAGTGGCCAGAGGCAACGCATTAGATATTCAAATGTACGTGGAAGAAATACGGCGCAGTCCTGGGAAGAGCGGATGACATGGCTCCTACGGGGCACAATGGCCCTTACATGTCAGGTTAGAGACATGGAGCGGTGGCGCATACACAGTGCCCCGGACTGTGCCGCCCTTATTAGAGCTCATCAGCGCAGGAATATTGTATCCTGAAAAGATTAAAGGGAATTACTTCTCTGCTGCTCCTGGGGGAAGGGATTGTTTTGCAGAAGAAAACCAGAAGGGTAAATGCTCCTTAGGGAAGCCTTCTCCGCTATATCCATTACTAAGTGATGAATGGACTGTTCTGGGACTGCGTGGATTATTCTAGTTTAGTAAAGCTACGCTTTCTCCATTAACCGGCTCTTAGTTATAGTCATTCCTGGGAAAGTTGGGTGAATGAATACGACCACTACCAGGGATTGAAATCCTCAGCTCCTGTAACGCAGCCTATCTATGTACAGGGTCAGGTAATGGCCTGAGGAGGCTCCTGGGCAAAACAAAGTGAGAGACTTCTGTAATACCGCCATACAGCGCCCAAAGACTAACACTATACAGAGCAATGACAATATCACTATATAGCGTTGCCATATACTACTGCTATATAGTTACTGAATAATACAGTGCCCTAATAATACCGCCATACAGCGCCCAAAGACTAACACTATACAGAGCAATGACAATATCACTATATAGCGTTGCCATATACTACTGCTATATAGTTACTGAATAATACAGTGCCCTAATAATACCACCATACAGCGCCCAAAGATTAACACTATACAGAGCAATGATAATACCACTATAGCATTGCCATATACTACTGCTATATAGTTACTGAATAATACAGTGCCCTAATAATACCACCATACAGCACCCAAAGACTAACACTATACAGAGCAATAATAATACCACTATAGCATTGCCATATACTACTGCTATATAGTTACTGAATAATACAGTGCCCTAATAATACCACCATACAGCGCCCAAAGACTAACACTATACAGAGCAATTATAATACCACTATAGCATTGCCATATACTACTGCTATATAGTTACTGACTGATAGAGTCAAACAATGCCCAAATAATATGACTACGGTATTCGGTGTCTAAATACTAAGACTATAAAGAGCAATGATAATATTGCTATATCATTGCCATATACTACTGCTATATAGTTACTGAATAATACAGTCATACAATGCCCTAATAATACCACCATACAGTATCCAAATACTAACACTATACAGAGCTCAGATAATACCACTACTTTATTCCCATATTATACTGCTACATAGTTACTAAATAATACAGGCATACAGTGCCCAAATAATGCTGCCAAAGAGTGACCAAGCAATACTGCCTACAGAGTTCACATTAGACTGCTTTCACATGTATAAGCTGGGGAAAGCTCTCAGAGCAGTCTTCTGGGCTATTCCATACATACCGTCCGGTAAAAAATATGTATACTGTGCAGTACAGGTTTTTTATTTCAATGGGCATCTATGGACAATGGATGTCACTGTACAGTGGTATCTATCGGCGGTATGCATTCAGAGGTATTTGACGGGAATCCTCATGTATTTCTCTGATGAACACTGCAAAACACTAACTGTATATTCTCAGCATAGAGTACCCAAATATTACCACCATACAGTCTCCAAATAATACTGCTACAGAGTGAGTGAATAATCTCAATATACAATACCCAAATAATACCACCATACAGTCTTCAAATAATACTACCATACAGTGATGAAATAATCTCGACATACATTACCCAAATAATACCATCATATAATCTTCAAATAATACTGCAATACAGTGAGAAAATAATATCAACATACAATACACAAATAATACCACCATAAAGCCTTCACATAATACTAGCATACAGTACAATCTCGTCACACTATATTCAAATAATACCACAATATACTGCAGTTTCCAAATAATACTTCTAATACCGCCATTAAGTGACAACATAATCTTAACATACAATACCCAAATAATGCAACTATACAGTTTTCAAATAATATTGGCATATAGTATCTTAATAATCTTGTCACACAATACCCAAATAATACTACTATATACTATAGTTTCCAAATAATACTTATTATACTGCCATACAGTGACAGAATAACGTCACAATACAGTGCCTTAATTATACCACCATACAGTAAAATAATAATTAGGCTATACAACACCCTAATAATACTACCATAGAGTCCACAAATAATAGTGACATACAGTGATGGAATAATCTCAACATTCAATACCCAAATAATACGACCATACGTTCCTCAAATAATACTGTCATACACTGACTGAAAAATCTCAACCTACAATACCAAAATAATGCCACCATATCGTCTCCAAAAACTACTGCCATTCAGCGACTGAATAATCTTGTTATACAATTCCAATATAATGCCACCATAGAATCCCTACTTATCGCCATATGGATCTGAAATGATTCCTCCATATGGAGCCCAAAAATACCACCAAAGAGTGTCAGGTGTCTGGAAATGCAGGTAGACAATCCCTTTGGGTACCGCAATGGCAGCTATACTGATATATGTCTAACTAAAGGCAAAGCAGACGCTATACCGTCCGTATGTTCTGATTTTAGGGTGGCCTCGAAGAAGGATGAAAGAGTCCTGGTGTGTGACCCCCCGCGTTCTGCTTGTTGGGTGCCCAAGACTACAGATCTCCACAATATGGCTTCATAAGTCTGTCCCGTAACAATATAATATATAATGTAACGATATAACACATGCCAGACATTAGGCCGCGTATAGTATCAGTCTCCGGGTATTACAGCGCTGTTTTATTACAATAGTGGAAAACATATGAGCAATTTTGCCTTTTTTATGCCTTCACTTTCCTTTCTTGATGTTTGAGGTCCGGGCCTCGGCTTCGCCGCAGACGTAACTTTCTGTTTGTATTTTAAGTGCTACTTCAATTCTCTGTTGTGTCTAGGGAAGTGATTTCCTGCCCTGCATCTGTGTGCGAGCGGATCTGCAGCAACGTGCGCCTGCTCTGCAGCTGTTCCTCCCGCAATGATTGCCACATGACAGAGCAACGCAACTCTGATGAAAAGAGACAATTTTAGGATAAAACTTCAAACAGAGAAACAAACACAGAGAGCACTGGAAAGTATCAGGGGTTAGGATGCAGCATGTATGGAACAGACTGAGCCGTTATGCTACCCTACGCTGTTCCACCCGGCTGCATCTGTTCCGTACAAGCTGGATGATCAATCAGAAGCCTTTTAGACATAGTCATAGTCTTCTATCCACTGAGGAAATGCCGTTCATTAAAGGGTCACCTAACCTGGCTGTCCACGCCATGGCCCACGGGCCCAACAAAACCTCAGAATGCACTTAAATGCCATATTAGCCCAAATAGGCAACATGTAATCATCCGATTCCTAGGAGAACCAACCAGGTGGCGCAATTTGCCTATGGCACCCACCTCTCTTGTGACTTAGAGCTAGCCTAAGTCACAAGAGAGGTGGGTGCCATAGGCAAATTGTGCCACCTGGTTGGTTCTCCTAGGAATCGGATGATTACTGTACATGTTGCCTATTTGGGCTAATATGACAAGTCCCAGGACTTAGGTGCCTCAGGTATCGAGGGTGAGATGTTACCTGGTCAGGAAGTCTGGGGTCAGAACTGGGAATGTAGCAGAGCTGTGTATGAGATAAAGTTATAGTTGCCAGGAGAACAGTCAGACGAGCCAAGATTTGGGAGGAAGCAAAAGGTAGTCAAGCATACCAAGTCAAACGGGAGTCAATATACAAGGGAAATAAGCCTATCTAGGGGGAACTCCTAACCAACTGGTACTGAGGCCTGTGTATAGCTATTTTATAGATGGTGCCATCATTGTGGAGGCCCCTGGGAGGGAAAGAAGATGCTGGAATGGAGTCTCCAGGTGAGTATGTGACACAAAAAATCCTGGTGGATATGACTCATCAACATCTCCATGAACCTTAAGAACCATCTGCACTGGATATGTAAGGTTTGGAGATACTCTCCTTGTCTTGGCTGCTAAGATGGCCATAACCATTAGATAGTTGCGTGGTCCAACTTTCGCTCAAAATCTGTCATCAAAAAGGAGCCATCTTCCTTCTACACACCCAGTCCCCTTGGAGGAATCCATGCTTTAGGGCATAGTGAAGTTATTGGTGTGCAAGGGTTGCATGGAGGAGCCCAATGTGAATGTTTGAAGGCCTTGGTGCAGGTTTCTTATGGTGGGCTAGGAGCTTCAAGTTTCACTGCTGGTTGCAAGAGAAAATGGTGGTCTAGCCTGGTAAAGGTGTGCAAGTAGCATAGAGGCAGACCATGTGGCTGCTATGGGTTCTTTCGAGAAAAGGGGCTCAGCCTTGTTTGGTCCTATCCTGTTTGGTATTAGACCGGACAGGACAGGACTACTCTCTTCAAGGGGGTAATGTCCCAATGGTCAAGGCACGGTAGTGGAGGTTGAAATAAACACATAGGGGGGGATTTTATCATACCCCGCATGCCAATTTTCGGGCATAAAAAAGTCGCAAACACAGTGTTGCAACTTTTTAAATACCACTTTTCACAAGTGGTGTTTCTCTGCCACCCTCACCACTTACCAAAAAGGGAGCATGGTGGTAGCAGGGGCTAGTGGGCCTGACATATTATTTTTTTTTAAGCCAGTCTGGTTAAAAGAAGACTGATATCTGCACCAGCTAGGGCCGTACGCCTCATATATTAGAATCATTCTCCGGCAGTGCGGGGGATATCATAAACTGGCATGAAACACTGGTCTATGATAAATTCTTCCCAAAGCCCTTCTATCCTCGTGGCCAAATCCAACGTCTTTTTGGACCAGACAGGGGTATAACTTGAAGGTCCTGGGCCCCAATGAGAATGGCCCACCATGTCATTAATTACACTAATGTCTTCTTATATGGCAAAAGGACTATTGGGCCCCTTCAAGCACCAGGGCCTGCTATAACTTCTACCTCTGCACCCCCTAGCTATGCCCTTCAGACCAGATATTTGTTTATTCACTAGGTGTGTCAGTAACAATGCTTGTGTTCTAGGTGCATGGAAAAGCTCTGTAATTTCTGTACACACTCCCTCAAAGTGATCAAAACACGTGTTTTAGTGTTTAGTAATCAATTGGAACAGTTTGTGACATTCAGCATTTAGTGTACGGTACGTGGCGTCAGCAGCGGATCCAAGGGCTATCCTGGAAACATCTCTCCATACCGTCATGACGATGTCAGCTTTGGGTCAGTTCCATGGTTTACTAATGTCAAAATCTTTCAGGATTATGAAGTTCAGAATCATGATGATTTCATTTTTTTTACTTTTACAACACATCCAAAATGGATCAACAATGTCCTTCTGAAAGACTAACAAAAACATCAAAGTCAATGGAAAGAGAATTTGGAAGCTGTAGGCCAGGCATGTGGCCTCCTTCTAAGGAGGATCATCTAGACAGTTCCTGATGTCTTCCAGTCCTCCATAAGCTGTGGATGATAAGGCTTCATGGATCCAGTAGATGTAACAGAACTGGCAAAGTTGCCATAAATGTGTCTTACTTGCTGGACCCACCAATGCATCCAGGTAGAGTATGAATGGAGAGGTGGCATGCTAGCTCAACTCCATAAAACAGAATGGAGAGAACCAGACACATGCATGACCACCTCTCTGTTCTTTCTCCCCCTGGATGATAACAGACACCTCGTTAAGCAGTACGAAAGACCTGCATTCTGGATGAACATACAAGTCCCAGTAGACCATCAACTATGAGGCATATCCTGTGGCTATAGAGTGCTTACATAACAGTGCCATACAGTAAACACATAAAAGTACATAGAGAGCCAACATCATAGCTACTACCCACAGTACCTATATAATAGTAACACAAAGTAGGCATATATCAGTGCCATACAGTGCCCAGATAGTATTGCCATACAGTTTGTACATAATAGTACCATGCAATTAGCACACAGAATGATATATGCAGTACCCCAGAACAGGGTACTTGCAAATTGTTCTTGAGTTGATGTTATTTAATCTGTTCCTGCTTTGTAGTATATTTTGTGTGAATTCCCAAAAGCTGTCTGTAGGTGGCACTGTTTAGTTAATTATGCCCTAACTCAGCAGAGGGAACTAGCTTTCCCCTCTGACAGAGAGGCTTTCTAGCTAGTGTTGCATCATCCACTATCAGTTTTAGCTTAAAGGGGTTGTCCGGGTTCAGAGCTGAACCCGGACATACCTCCATTTTCACCCCGGCAGCCCTCCTGACTTGAGCATCGGAGCAGTTCATGCTCCAATGCTCTCCTTTGCCCTGCACTAAATCGGCATTTTTTGGAGATCCATGGGGCTGCCAGAGACCTTGCCCTGCGCGATTTAAGGGTATGTCCGGGTTCAGCTCTGAACCCCGACAACCCTTTAACCTGAGAGAGAGAGAGAGGCAGCAGCCATTCCAGTCTGGGTCTGGTTGTGAGAAGCAGTGGCCTCAGAAACAGGTTGAACACCTGTTTGACTGTTGCAGGTGAGAAACCCAGCTTTACTGAAGCTGAAAGTAAGGAAATAAAACAGCAAATGCGGCAGGAGAGAATCTTTGATGGAAGGAGATATCAAAAGACTATATATGGCTATAGACGTTGCTGCTTGTGGAAGGATTAACAGTTAATGGCACCTTTCACACTTGCTTAACGGTTGCGAAGACCTTTGACGATCTGCATCCCTCAGTCAGAAATTGTAGAGCTGCGGAATATACAGTAGCTACATAATGCTACCATAAAGTGGTGCTCATAAGAGTGCTATATAGAGTGCCTAGATAATGGCATCACATAGTACTTAAATAATACTAAATCCAAGGCCATGGGTTAAAGAAGGCCTACAGTGTTGGGAGTGGGCAACCTAAATGGTGGAGTTCAAGTAGTAATGCCCCTTTTGGCCATGTTCAGCACTGATGAAGGGCATGCAGTATGATGTCATGAATTATAGATTGATGATTCCATTATGGTGTTGGCTCAAGGTAAAATAATTGCCCGGGAGCCCATGAACATCCAGCTACTCGTCAAAAGGCTAAGCATTGGAAGAATTTCTCATGCTTTGAGCCAGAGAGTGGTGAGGACAACTTTTTTTTTTCACAAAAAAAAGCACAATGTTGAGACGAAACCACCAAGGCCATACAAGTATATTTACTGGACATGACAAAGATTCCCACACAGGCATGTCACCGGGCCAGTTATAGCAGTTTCCTGGTGTCCACTCCTTCCCTCCAGGTCATGTGTCCCCTGACACATAGACCTGTAAGGTCATCAGTTAGTTCCAGCTGAACTGATTTTCCATAGCCATTGAAGGTACAAGAATTATGACCCTGCTTTACATGTAAATGCCAGGCATTTTGTCCTGCAGCTTACTGACAACATTAATAATGTTATATGGAAAGTCACCTGCTGAGCTGGAATAGGTGTCTATTTACACCTGTACTACACTGCGTGCAGAATTATTAGGCAAATGAGTATTTTGACCACATCATCCTCTTTATGCATGTTGTCTTACTCCAAGCTGTATAGGCTCGAAAGCCTACTACCAATTAAGCATATTAGGTGATGTGCATCTCTGTAATGAGAAGGGGTGTGGTCTAATGACATCAACACCCTATATTAGGTGTGCATAATTATTAGGCAACTTCCTTTCCATTGGCAAAATGGGTCAAAAGAAGGACTTGACAGGCTCAGAAAAGTCAAAAATAGTGAGATATCTTGCAGAGGGATGCAGCACTCTTAAAATTGCAAAGCTTCTGAAGCGTGATCATCGAACAATCAAGCGTTTCATTCAAAATAGTCAACAGGGTCGCAAGAAGCGTGTGGAAAAACCAAGGCGCAAAATAACTGCCGTGAACTGAGAAAAGTCAAGCGTGCAGCTGCCAAGATGCCACTTGTTACCAGTTTGGCCATATTTCAGAGCTGCAACATCACTGGAGTGCCCAAAAGCACAAGGTGTGCAATACTCAGAGACATGGCCAAGGTAAGAAAGGCTGAAAGACGACCACCACTGAACAAGACACACAAGCTGAAACGTCAAGACTCGGCCAAGAAATATCTCAAGACTGATTTTAATAAGGTTTTATGGACTGATGAAATGAGAGTGAGTCTTGATGGGCCAGATGGATGGGCCCGTGGCTGGATTGGTAAAGGGCAGAGAGCTCGAGTCCGACTCAGACGCCAGCAAGGTGGAGGTGGAGTACTGGTTTGGGCTGGTATCATCAAAGATGAGCTTGTGGGGCCTTTTCGGGTTGAGGATGGAGTCAAGCTCCCAGTCCTACTGCCAGTTTCTGGAAGACACCTTCTTCAAGCAGTGGTACAGGAAGAAGTCTGCAATCCTTCAAGAAAAACATGATTTTCATGCAGGACAATGCTCCATCACACGCGTCCAAGTACTCCACAGCGTGGCTGGCAAGAAAGGGTATAAAAGAAGAAAATCTAATGACATGGCCTCCTTGTTCACCTGATCTGAACCCCATTGAGAACCTGTGGTCCATCATCAAATGTGAGATTTACAAGGAGGGAAAACAGTACACCTCTCTGAACAGTGTCTGGGAGGCTGTGGTTGCTGCTGCACGCAATGTTGATGGTGAACAGATCAAAACACTGACAGAATCCATGGATGGCAGGCTTTTGAGTGTCCTTGCAAAGAAAGGTGGCTATATTGGTCACTGATTTGTTTTTGTTTTGTTTTTGAATGTCAGAAATGTATATTTGTGAATGTTGAGATGTTATATTGGTTTCACTGGTAAAAATAAATAATTGAAATGGGTATATATTTGTTTTTTGTTAAGTTGCCTAATAATTATGCACAGTAATTGTCACCTGCACACACAGATATCCCCCTAAAATAGCTAAAACTAAAAACAAACTAAAAACTACTTCCAAAAATATTCAGCTTTGATATTAATGAGTTTTTTGGGTTCATTGAGAACATGGTTGTTGTTCAATAATAAAATTAATCCTCAAAAATACAACTTGCCTAATAATTCTGCACTCCCTGTACAGAGGTGGAATATCAGGACAACGTCATTATAATGGGATTGTGAATAGTATGAAAGCAAATCAGCTCTTAGCAAGCTCTGCCTCTAATGCCACGAGAGAGGTAGAGTTTGCTAAGAGCTGATTTGTATATCGTCTTCCCAGAATTCCAAAGGAGCATTTCATGGCCTATAAGACTCCTCATGCCGATTAGGCGCTCCCCATAAGGAGATATGGTATCCCCTGAATCCTAGTAGAGTAGCAGAGACATATCTGAAAGTGCCTGGGGTAGGGCAAAAAAAAAAAGAACTGCCTCCTGGGCATCACATGCTGACACCTTTGTGCCCTCTCAAATACCAGGGCCCATATAATATGAAACATGATAGTGCCTATGATATTCCATTAATGGCGTCCACGTAATATCAGCAATAGAGCCTCCATAGCGTGAAGCTGGCCATACACATTAGGTAAATGTCGATTGATTTCAGGGAGACTGACCAATCATCTTATCTCACCTAACATGGCAGATGCTGGGTGAGATAAGGATCAGGCAGTTGGACTTCAACTGCCTGATTTTTTTGTTTTCGGGCAGTTAAGACTTTGCTTATCTCCTCGAAAACAATGGGTAGTTGTCAGCTAAAGAAGGATCGGCCAACAGGTATCTAATGTTTATGACTGACCTTGGGTCCTGTTTCCTGCCTGTAACAATATTTTCTGATCACATCAATCGACGCTTGTTTAACCTCCATTTAGACGGACCAATGACTGTTAGCTTACAAATTATATGGGGATGCACAATTGTTTATGTGACTGTTTGTCCCCATTCATTTTGCATTTTCCTGCATGAAGGATGCGTCCAGTTGACAAACTAATATTCGCTGGAACGTGTAAACACTGAGCAATGATCAGGAAAGAACGTTCATCGGAAATTTTTTTTGCTCAATCACCAGCAAAGTCATAGTTTCCATATAAAACTAGTCATAATGTCCGATTACTGAAGCATATTTACAGCCGTCCTAGGTATAATATTCAGCAGTGTACCTAAGGGAGCATATCCTCTAATGTCTTGCAATAAAAAGTAGATGTTGCCAATTTTGGAAAGGTTGCCCACTTGAGACGTAATACTACATTTCATGTATGATATAATAATCCTACTAAAAAAATTATTGTTGTAGAAACCAAAAGTCAAGATGCACCTTACGTATTTCAAAGAAGGTCTTAATCATAACTAAGACTTATTGTATACTATAAATGTTTTGTCATATCAAGCTCTGAATGATCACAAATTATAGTTTCTCCAGTTAAACTTTTTGTATTAATAAATCTCACGTGGCCAAGTTTTGTAGGCCTACTCCATACTCTTCTTCTTAGCTCAGGGTAGCAGTCTTACCAATTATGAGCTCCAGCAGGATACTGCTTTTTGAGTGGCAGAGCTGTGTATGTCCATTCTGTTCCCTTCTCCTTGGCATAGGTTAGAAGTCTTACCAACTACAAACATCGTCAGGTTATTACATCTCAAGAGGCCAAGGTTTCTAAGTCTACTCCATCCCCTTCTTCTTGGCACAGGTTAGAAGTCTTATTGACTACAACCTTTAGCAGCAGAAAGGCAAAGAACTCCAGATCTACTTTGTACCCTTCTCCTTGGCTAAGGTTAGAAGTGTTACCAACTAAAATCTTTGGCTGGATGTTACATCTCAAGAGGGTGAGATTTCCAGATACTCCATCTCCTTCTTCTTGGCTCAGGTTAGAAGTCCTACCAGCTGCAAGCTTTGGTAGGATATTTCAAGGGACCAAGATTTTCACATCCACTGTGTCCCCTGCTTCTTTGCATAGGTTAGAGTTCTTACCAAATACAAGTTTCAGTAGAATTTTAAATCTCAAGAGATTTTCAGGCCCATGACTCCCTTTTGTTATTTCTACACCATCATCTTCTTATTTGATGGGGTTAGCAGTCTTACCATACCAACTCTGATCTTCAGCAGGATACCACCTTGGAGTGGGAGAGAGATTTCTAGGTCTACTCCATCCCCATATTCTTGGCACAGGTTAGAAGTCTTACCAACCACAAGCATCAGCACGATAATACATTTCAGGAAGCTAAGATTTCAAAATCTACTCTGTCCTCGTCTTCTTGGCACAGGTTAGAAGTCTTCCTAACTACAAGCATCAGCAGGTTAATACAACTCAGGAAGCTGAGATTTCCAGGTCTACTCAATCCTCTTCTATGTGGCTCAGGCTAGCAGTCCTACCAACTAGGACTTTAGCAAGATACCACTTTTGGAGTGGCAGAGATCTTTAGATCTACTCTGTCCATTTGTTCTTGGCGAAAATGAGACGTCTTACCAACTACAAGCATCGGCAGGATAATACTGTACATCTCAAGAGGCTGAGATTTCTAGATATACTGCATCCTCTTCTTCTTGGCTCAGGTTAGCAGTCTTACCAACTACGATCTTAACTGGGATACTACCTTTGCAGTGGCAGAGATCTCTAGGTCTACTCTGTCCCTTTGTTATTGGCAAAGATTAGAAGTCTTACCAACTACAAGTAGTATAGTCAGGATACTACTGTACATCTCAAGAGGCTGAGATTTCCATGTCTACCCCATCCTCTTCTTTTTGGCTCAGGTTAGCAGTCTCACCAATTATGAACTTCAGCAAGATACTACATTTGGTGTGGCAGAGATCTCTAGATCTACTCTGTGACTTTGTTGTGGCATAGATTGCAAGTTGTACCAACTGCAACCATGGGAAGCATACCACATCTCAAGAGGCTGAGATTTCCAGGTCTACTGCATCCCCTTCTTCTTGGCAAAGGTTAGAAGTCTTACCGACTACAAGCTTCGATAGAATTATAATGTTTATCTCTCAGATTCATCTATGCAAATGTAATTTCCTTGTGTGTACAAGATCTATATTCTCCCAGGGAAGCAAATGAATAAATATTGCTGATTGCTCCTCAGTGATTATTACATTGCCTTTACAGCGCAGTTATTTCTCCCCTCGCACGATATGATGAGTGAAATCTGTTTTGATTTAATAGCTATAAAACACGGAAACACTGAAGTTCTCTGTTTTGATTGTGATATTCTGAAGAGTCTCCAATGCACTAATAGTATTTGTATATATAACATGTTGTAATCATCTTGAAGGGCATCTTCTGGGGATGAAAACAATGGATTTTTGTGGACGGGACTTTCATAATGGATGATACAGAGGAAGCACGACTGAGACTTTACACTGGGGTTGAGGTATAACCAGAGCTGCACTAATATGACGCTGGGGGTACACTGACGATTCATGGTAAAACTGTGGACCATAATTGATCAGGACCAAGTGTTCTTATGAACGTTCGTCCACCTGATCATTGGTCCGTGTAATAAGACCCTAATTAAGTGGATTCTCTTAACCTTTTTCATAGTGCCACCATATTCTGCAGATCTTACATGGAATATATGGACTAATTTCAATTGACCCGGTCCTCACTGCCTCATGTCACTAGAGTTAATTTCATGAAAGCCAATCTTTTGGTTTGGTTATTACACCTCTGCTAATCTAAAGCCATGATCCCAGTAGGGCAAGGCAGCAGGGCCAACCATGAAGCCACCATGCTTACCATGATTGTGTCATGCCATACTGACTGTCTGAGAGAGTTTACATTGCGGCTAATCTTGAAGGTAGGGGGGGGGGTCATGTACCAGTTTCCTTCATTAGGGCTTCTTATCTATAAAGCAGTCAGAATACTGTTTGTCATTAGGATATATGCCAGTACAGGTGCCATTGTTTTTGTTCTTTTAAAAAAAAAAACTTAAAAAAACCCTCCTGTCAGTCTAATTCAGGTGTTGTGGTAACATTTTGGATTAGGTTTTGTGTCGCCCACCTTGGAAGTTGGAAAACTTCTCCAGAAGTGTTGACTTTCCCTGCAGCGCCATCACAGGAGAAAATAAGTATTATACAATGTACTTGTACTCTTTTTCACATATGCATGTGGATGTTGTGGATGCATAAGGCACAAGGCCATGACTAATGTGAAGATATACATAGAAGGGTGAAGGAATAGACGGGAAGTGCTTGTGCGTACCTGTATGCAGATGGGTGACAATGAGAATCAACTTCAAAGCCTCCAAAATAGCCAACTATGAAGAGCAGCTCCAGAGCACAAATCGGAAATGTAAAGGCTATAGGAACAGGAACGCTATGCAGTTATATTTTACTCCCTTTTATTAGCCCTCTCCTAAATGCAAAACTATTCACACCCTTTAAATAGTGTTGAGAGAAGCGAAGCATTTGAACGAAATTCGGTCCGAAGTTTAGGAAAACTTAAATTCACAAGAAATCTGAATTTCCTCACACTTCGTGGTAAGGAATTGTTTTTTTTTTTCTAAAATTGCGGCTGCACGTGTTACAAAGTGAAAGTAAGAATCCCGGGAATCCGAGATCACCCATAATACCATGCACCCAGCCAATCCACAGATAGCCATCCCCTGTGATGTCACAGCCCTATAAAACACTCATTCCGCACGGTCTCCGCCATTGTCCTGTGAGCTAAACATAGGGAGAGACGTGGCAAGTGCTCATGCGCTAGCAACAGTGTTGCTGTAAATGATTGATAGAATAATATTGGAGAGGGAGAGTGCAGGGAGAGTGCAGGGAGAGTGCGGGGACAGTGCAGGGAGAGTGTATCACACATCCGTTGAGCAGAAGGTGGGTCAGTCCTTAGGCCTCTCACTGATGTATGGAGTTGTTACTATGGTCATGGACAATATATGTCGTTCACAGCCCACTGGGTAAAAGTGGTTCCGGACCAGGCACACCAGCAACTTGGTCAGGTGATGGCAATGCCGTCTCCGCGTTGTAATGCTGGGATTTTTGCGCCAGTGTCCTCCTCTGCCTCCTCATCCTTTTCCTCACTCTCCAATGTAGGAACAGTTCACAGTGGTCCTCCAGCATGTCACCTATGCAAAGCTAGGTATTGTCATGCGGTTCTGCATCTCGTCCGCCTGCCCGAACGAAGCCACACCGGTCAGGAACTGCTCGGTGTCATCAATAAAGAAATCGGACACTGGCTGTCTCCTCGCCATCTGGAGATAGGAACCAGGGGCGTAACGATCGCGGTCGCAGGGGGTGCGACTGCGACCGGGCCCGGCGGGGGGAGGGGGCCCGCTGTACTAACATGTAATGAAGAGCTGTGACGGGGCCCGGCATGAAGTACAGTGACAATGCCAGCCCCGTCAGGGCGCTCCATTACACGTTTAATATTATGAGGCAAGGTGGGGGAGGTTTGCGCAGAGAGGGGGAGGAGGAAGAGGGGGGACGCGCGCACTCACTCATATACACTCGGCCCGGCAGTTCTTGTCACTGCCGGGCTGTCTCCAGATCATCAGTGAAGCAGGAGCTCTAGCGCTCCCTCTGCTTGCCGCACATCGCGCTGCTGGCTGTGGGAGGAGCTCTGAAGGCCCGGGAAACTGCCTTCAGTACAGCCAGCAGCGCGATGTGAGTGTGGCAGTGAAACATCAGGGAAGAGGGTAAGTATGTTTTTTTTTTTTTTGCAGACTGGGGGCAAAGGGGAAGGGGGGGCACAAAAGTGTGCATCTCTACTGAGGGGGCACCTAATCTGTCATAACTACTGTGAGGGGGGCACATATAAAGGCATTACTATGAGGGGGCACATATATCAACTACTGTGAGGGGGGGCACATAATCTGGCATAACCACTGTGAGGGGTACATATGTGGGCATATCTAATGTGAGGGGCACATAATCTAGCATAACCACTGTAGGGGGGCACGTATCTGGTCATTACTGTGAGGGGCAAATAATCTGGCATAACTACTGTGAGTGGGCACATATCTGGTCATAACTACTGTGAGGGGGAACATATCTGGCCATAACTACTGTGAGGGGCACATATCTTGCTATATCCACTGTGAGGGGCACATATCTGGGCATATCCACTGTGAGGGGCACATATCTGGGCATATCCACTGTGAAGGGGGCACATATCTGGGCATAACTACTGTGAAGGGGGCACATATCTGGCATAAATACCGTGAGGGGGCACATATTTGGCATAACTCCTGTTAGGGGGCACATATTTGGCATATCTACTGTTAGGGGGCACATATCTGGGCATAACTACTGTGACAGGAACAAAGGTGGGCTTAATTACTGTGAAAGGCCACAAGGTGGGCATTAGTACTGTGAGGGGCCACAATGTGGGCATTAGTACTGTGTGGTAGCACTTAGGGGAAATGTCCTAAATTACCCTGCTATACATTGGCATAGCTCAGTCTACCAGGCCAGCACAGCGCCCCCTGCTGGTGATTTCATAGGGGCAGTCACCATCCCTTCCTTATGTGATTATTCATTTTTTTCTCTATCACCACAGGGACCTTGTTCTGGATCCAGTGGATATCACGCCGAAGCCAGCGACACCCTGGATGAGGTAGGACCAGATTTTATTAGGACTGGGTTAGTGTAGCCATGCATTGGGCTTAGGGCTCTTTAACACAAGCGGATCCCGTGTGGCTAATCCGCTGTGTGAAAGAGTGCCAAGCCCCGCTCCGGACAGCAGAGACACGTAGCAGTAACATAATTGATAATGCTCTGTGCCTCTCTATGATCGTTTTGCTACAAACTCACAGTGACAACTTTATCTCACTGTGATTTTGTAGTAAAAAGGTCACAGAGAGGCACGGAGCATTATCAATCATGTTACTGCTCCGTGTCTCTGCTGTCCGGAATGGAGCTTGGCCCTCATTCACGCAGCGGACTAACCACAAGGGAAAGAGCCCTTCGTAAGAAAATCTGCCGCTTCTTTGTAAAAAGGGGGGGGGGGGGGGGGGCCCCGATCCAAAGTTTGCACTGGGGCCCATAACACTCTAGTTACGCCACTGATAGGAACCATGGAACATTTTGCTTGCACTGCGTCAGGGAGGGATGACCCATGCTCCCTGTATGGCGCATGTGTTCGATCTCATTGTCACACGTTTTCTCAAGTCTTCCACTGAACTACAAAGCTGTTAAAAATGGCCAGAAAACTGTGCATGCACTTCAGCCACTCTTACTGTGCAAAACAAACCCTCCTTAAGCTGCAAAGGCAAAATGCTCTTCCCCAACATCGCCTGATATGCAACGTTTCCACCTGTTGCAACTTCATGCTTCATATGCTAGACCACCTGTATGAGCAGAGGAAGGCGGTCAACGATTTCTTAATGCAGCAGACAGGCAGATCTACTCCCCGGTGTAACTTCCACATTAGCCAGTGGCAGCTCATGCGTGACATGTACTTTTTTTTCAGACCCTTTGAGGAGGCCACTTTATTTGTCGGCAGAAGTACGGGATGCATGATGTCATTCCACTCCTTCATGTCCTGGAGGGGATGCTGAGAAATCTGATTGGCGAGGGTACAGAACACGTGGTGCCCACATCTCACGGCCACCTGAGCCCTGAGGAGGATGAACTGGCAAAGGAGGAAGAGGACATAAGAGCCCAGGAATTTTATGCACAACTAAGTGGATTACCTGCCCAAGCGACAGTAGAGGAGCAGGAGGAGCGACAAAGAAGACAACGCAGATGACCCCAACACACCGTGGCAGTATGCAGTGGAGATGGAGGCAGGAAGGCACTTGCGCAAACAGCTAGATGCATGCATTTTTATTTACATAGTGACAGCCGCATTGTGAGGATTCGAGAGAGGGGTGACTACTGGCTATCCACATTGTTAGACCCTTGCTATTGGTTAAAATTGGGGCATTTTTTAGACCTTCTGAGTGGGATGCAAAAATGGACTACTATAGAGACATCCTGTGTAGTCAGTTGATCGCTGCCTATGAGTGCCATCGCCCATCCTCAGAAAGGTCTGATCTGGGGTCCCTCTGCGCTCATGCTCCACTGCCATGACTGGTTGGGGGGGGGGGGGGGGGCAGGAGCACCAGCTTCATATGCAGCAACTTCATTCTGGAGTCTATGATGAGCAGTTTTCTTCAGCCTACTAAAGAAACCACCCAGCAGCAAGACATGCAGCAGAACCTCATCCAGCAGGTTCTGCTGCATGTCCTGCTGCAGAACCTCAACTAGCAGGTAGTGGCATACTTGGAATTCATCCTGTCACCCATGATCCAAGATCCCCTGGACTACTGGGCATGCAAACTTGAAGTGTGGCTGCAACTGGCTGAGTTTTCCATGGGCACGCTTTCCTGCCCGGCCAGTAGTGTGGCATCAGAGCGGGTGTTCACTGTGGCGGGGGGCATAGTTACCGCTAAGAGAACTTGCCTTTCCGCTCAAAATGTTTAGAGACTAACCTTCATTAATATGAATTAGGCATGGATCAGCCGGGATTTCCAGACACTGCCTGACGCAACAGAATAAAAAATTCTGCTACTAATGATCCCATATTCTGCAAAATGGGCCGTTACTTCTGGCCATGTGGTGCTGCCGCCATTCTGATGCTGCCACCTGCCTGCTGCATCTAATGCCATTCCCCTCTGTCATGGGGCCTCTATTGTCACTGGTACTGCATTACCATTTTCTAATAGCGATAACAATTTATATATTTCGGTCTACTGAGCTTTATTAGGGCTTGTTTTTTGCGGGACGAACTGTAGTTTTTATTGGCACGATTTTTGTGGTACGTACGGCTTTTTGATCACTGTTATTCAATTTTTTATGGAGGGAAAAGGTGTCTAAAAACAGCTAATCTTGTGTTTTTCATTTTATTTTTATTTTTCCGTTACAGCGTTTACCACACAGGAATAAAAAAAAATTATATTTTAATAATTCAGACTTTTTCAATCACGGCGATAACCAATTTTTTTTATTGTTTATATATTTTTGGATGTAAAATTAGGAAAGGAGGATGATTTAAACTTTTAATATTTTAATGTTTTTTTATTTTTTACTTTTTTAACGATAACTTTAGGGGCTAGAACCTGGGATCTTTTGTCCTTTGTCTTATTCCCCCTAATAGAGATCTATTAGGGTAAATGGTATTATACAGTGCTCCCTGCTGAGCTGTGCCTCGTGCACAGCACAGCAGGCAGCTTGCCATGGCAGCCCTGGAAGGCTTCAGAAGCATCCAGGCTGCCATGGTAACCAATCGGAGCCCCGCGATTTCACTGCGGGGGCTCCGATTGGAAGGCAGAGGGAGCTGCATCCCTCTGCCTTTCCTCAGAGATGTCGCGATCGGCGCTTATCTGAGGGGTTTAATTACGTAGTTTGATGGAATCGCTGTTCCCTGTCAGATGTCTGCTGTATGATAACACACCAGCCCGCTCCATACATTCCCTCGGCCACTGTGACGTAGGATATACCTGGTTTATAGTGATTTGAATTTCTTAGCTAACTTCATCGAAATAGCCGAATCAAATTTTTCATAACTTCGCTGATCTCTACCTTCAAACTATTATTCTACCTCTAACAATATTTGGTAGTTTAAATGTATTCAATACATAAATTTGTTACTTTACTGTTTGTTTTTTGTACTGATTTTGGATTAATCACTCCATTCCCTTCCAAAGCTGCATTTAAAATAGGTTTAGAAACAGGCAGAGATTGAGCCAGGATTACAGGCGGTGCAGTCGCACCTTGGCCCTTGTCTTTGAGGGGGTCCGATGGCGTAGCTCACGTGGCATCTTAGCTCAAACTGTACAGCTGTCCTCGAAACCCCCACGATGCACTGTCCTCTTGTAACAGGAACCCGGCTAACGTTTCGGGTTTATCTTTGGATGTGATTAGAGAAGAAAGCGCCATTTATTTCCCAGGCGGTGCAAACAAAGTTGCCCCACATTTTATGTAAATTCCAGTTGAGGAAGGTTAGAAAATGTTGATTAAAAGTGGAAATGTCTCCAAAAAATAAATAAAAAATGACACGGCATTGTAACTTGAAACTGGATAATTGCAGAACAGCAGCTGCGAAAGCTTTAAAAGCCACTTTCCGCTACTTTCGCGTTTTTCGTGGAAATGTTTCTGTTGACTTTATTAAGGTTGTGGAGTGCAGCGAGTTTTTTTTTTTAATTATTTATATGTTAAGAGTTGTTGCTTCCAAAGTTGGTTTTTACCAGGCACTCAATGCCGTACTTCACATCCAGGGAAAGTGCAATGGAAATGATTGCGTAATTTGGTACGGTCTGAAGTACTTTAGAAAAAGCAGGTTTAATTGAGCATATACAGACTTGTTATCTTGTCAATCCGGGAGGAGGCAGTCCCCGAAGGTAAAAAGTAGTCTCATCACAGCCGCCAGCGGCACGCCGCTCCTGGCCTCCCTGCAGTCGCTTCTTTTATGCTGTCAATTAACATTAGGCTTTGCTGCTCATGCTAGATGAATGGGATGGATTCCTTTGGATGAGACCGATCGAGCCGATACTTTGATAGGGAGCAGAGACATAAGCGTAACTCATCCGTCCCTGTACACACCATTACATACAATCCGGCATCAAGAGGACATGATAGTTTCTGGACTATCGGATATAGGGCAGCACCGCTACCATATCAGCCCCATACTTTGCTACTATGGAAAATGGACATCAGAGAGATTCTACAATAAGCGGTGTCTGCAGAATTTGCTCCATCCATTACTATAACACACACCCCCAACCTAAGGCCTCATGCACACGACCGTTTTTTTTACGGTCCGCAAAAACGGGGTCCGTAGGTCCGTGATCCGTGACCGTTTTTTCGTCCGTGGGTCTTCCTTGATTTTTGGAGGATCCACGGACATGAAAAAAAAGTCGTTTTGGTGTCCGCCAGGCTGTGCGGAGCCAAACGGATCCGTCCTGAATTACAATACAAGTCAATGGGGACGGATCCGTTTGACGTTGACACAATATGGTGCAATTGCAAACGGATCCGTCCCCCATTGACTTTCAATGTAAAGTCAGGAGTTAATGTACCATCGGATCGGAGTTTTCTCCAATCCGATGGTATATTTTAACTTAAAGCGTCCCCATCACCATGGGAACGCCTCTATGTTGGAATATACTGTCGGATATGAATTAGATCGTGAAACTCAAATCCGACAGTATATTCTAACACAGAGGCTTTCCCATGGTGATGGAGACGCTTCAGGTTAGAATATACTAAAAGAACTGTGTACATGACTGCCCCCTGCTGCCTGGCAGGTGCTGCCAGGCAGCAGGGGGCAGACCCCCCCCCCTGTTTTTAACTCATTGGTGGCCAGTGGGCCCCCCCTCCCTCCCCTGTAGTTAACTCGTTGGTGGCCAGTGGGCCGCCCTCCCTCCCCTGTAGTTAACTCTTTGTTGTCCAGTGCGGCCGGCCCCCCCTCCCCTGTAGTTAACTCGTTGGTGGCCAGTGGGCCCTCCCTCCCCTCCTAATTAAAATCTCCCCCCCTATCATTGGTGGCAGCGGAGAGTACCGATCGGAGTCCCAGTTTAATCGCTGGGGCTCCGATCGGTAACCATGGCAACCAGGACGCTACTGCAGTCCCGGTTGCCATGGTTACTTAGCAATTTGTAGAAGCATTATACTTACCTGCGAGCTGCGGTGTCTGTGTCCGGCCGGGAGCTCCTCCTACTGGTAAGTGACAGATCATTAAGCAATGCGCCGCACAGACCTGTCAATTACCAGTAGGAGGAGCTACCGGCCGGACACAGACATCGCAGCTCGCAGGTAAGTATAATGCTTCTACAAATTGCTAAGTAACCATGGCAACCGGGACTGGAGTAGCGTCCTGGTTGCCATGGTTACCGATCGGAGCCCCAGCGATTAAACTGGGACTCCGATCGGTACTCTCCGCTGCCACCAATGATAGGGGGGGGGGGAGATTTTAATTAGGAGGGGGAGGGAGGGGGGAGGGCCCACTGGCCACCAACGAGTTAACTACAGGGGAGGGAGGGGGGGGGGGGGGGCCGCACTGGACAACAAAGAGTTAACTACAGGGGAGGGAGGGGGGCCAGCCGCACTGGACAACAAAGAGTTAACTACAGGGGAGGGAGGGGGGGCCCACTGGCCACCAACGAGTTAACTACAGGGGAGGGAGGGGGGGGGGCCGGCCGCACTGGACAACAAAGAGTTAACTACAGGGGAGGGAGGGGGGCCGGCCGCACTGGACAACAAAGAGTTAACTACAGGGGAGGGAGGGGGGCCCACTGGCCACCAATGAGTTAACTACAGGGGGGGGGGCCTGCCCCCTGCTGCCCCCTGCTGCCTGGCAGCACCTGCCAGGCAGCAGGGGGCAGTCATGTACACAGTTCTTTTAGTATATTCTAACCTGAAGCGTCCCCATCACCATGGGAACGCCTCTGTGTTAGAATATACTGTCGGATCTGAGTTTTCACGAAGTGAAAACTCAGCTCTGAAAAAGCTTTTATGCAGACGGATCTTCGGATCCGTCTGTATAAAAGTAACCTACGGCCACGGATCACGGACACGGATGCCAATCTTGTGTGCATCCGTGTTCTTTCACGGACCCATTGACTTGAATGGGTCCGTGAACCGTTGTCCGTCAAAAAAATAGGACAGGTCATATTTTTTTGACGGACAGGATACACGGATCACGGATGCGGCTGCAAAACGGTGCATTTTCCGATTTTTCCACGGACCCATTGAAAGTCAATAAGTCCGCGAAAAAAAACGGAAAACGGCACAACGGCCACGGATGCACACAACGGTCGTGTGCATGAGGCCTAAGGCAATGGGTATTCTAGGTAGGATATGCTGTCAATTACGGGGGTCTGAACTCTGGGACCCTCACCGATCTATAGAATGGAAGAGCTGCAGCTCTGATTCAGCCTTTTCACAGTCTTACCCTGCACAGAGGCGTCCCCACCACCCACTGCGCAGGGAACTGCAGCTCAGCTCCATTCAAGTTCCCTGCACGGCTGAATGTCTATGAGCGCTGCTCTGCAGGGAAAAACAGATCCTTTCTCAGGATTGATTAAGGTCCCAAAGGGTGGACCCCCACCATTAAATAAAGTGATAGCATATCCTAATAATATGCCAGCACTTTACAATAAGGGAATACGTATGGCCCCCTAAATAAATACAGACCTCAGACTAGACCCCCTAAACTAAGAGACACCAGAACAGACACCCTAAATAAATACACACCTCACGTTCCCTAAATACAGACTTGAATCTAGATCCCCCCTAAATAACTAAAGATCCCAGACCAGACCCTTTTAGCAATTACAGACCCCAAACCAGACACCCTAAACAACTACAACGCCCCAGACTAGACCCCAAATGTAAATATAGACCCCCCCCCTCAGATAACCCTAAACTAAAACAGGCCCTGTAAACTAATACAGACCTCAGTCCAGACCCCCAGAACAAATACAGACCCCAGATCAGAACTGTAAATATAGATCCCAGACCAGATCCCCTAAAATAAAGCAGATTTCAGACCCTCTAAATAAAGATCCCAGATCCCCCAGATATTAGACCCCCCCCCCCCCCCCCAGACCCGCTAAACAAATGCAGACCCCCAGGTCAGACTACACATGTAAATATAGGCATTACGATACAGATATTATTACTCGGAAGAAAAAAAAATGTATGGGGTTATTTATTAAAACGGGCGTTTTAGACGCTGGTCTTAAAGGGGTTGCCCAGGCTTTTACCATTGATGTCCTAGGAGGATAGGTCATCAATATCAGATTGGCGGAGGTCTGACACCCGGCACCCCCGCCGATCAGTTGTACGAAGAGACAGCGGGCAGTGCGGTCTCCCTTCTCTCTTCCTGTTCACCACTGCTTTGCCATAGACATCTTGAGGATAGGTCATCAATATGAAAAGCCCGGACAACCCCTTTAATAACCCTGCGCTGGCCTCTACATAACGTAGGAGAATTAACTGCAAACCTAAATCTACACCAGCTCCCTTGCTGGTGTAGGTTTAGACAATTTTCTACACCTAAAACAGGCGAAGAATATGATAAATGAGAGAGGCCTGCCGGCACGCCCTTTTTTTTAGAACTGACGTACGTGCATGGATGAGGAAGAAGTCGCAGATTTGGCCGAAAATCCCCTTTGCGACCGAAGATGCGACAGATATACGCCAAAAATGTACTTATATCTATTCATAATTGACCCCGCTAGTGTTACTAAGGGCTCGTTCACACGGCCGTGCCGTTTTTTGCGCTCCGCAAATTGCGGATCTGCAAAAAACGGATGCCGCCCGTGTGCCTTCCTCAATTTGCAGAACGGACCAGGAGGCCCATTATAGAAATGCCTATTCTTGTCTGCCAAACGGACAAGAATAGGACAGGACTCATAATCCGCGGGGCCACGGAACGGAGCAACGGAAGCGGACAGCACACAAAGTGCTGTCCGCATCTTTTGCGGACCCATTGAAATGAATGGTTCCGTATACGGACTGTATGCGGAATGCATAAAACGGCCTGTATACGGAACGCAAAATACGTTTGTGTGCACAAGCCCTAAGTCACTGAGTCGCACTCTTCTTTCGATAGAAAAATCTTTCCCCACATCACATCCCAGTGAACACCAACAATATGGATCTGCCAATACAGGGTAGTTGGTGGTGGTCTGAGAGTTCTCTTGGCCCCTGCGCTTTACATATCATGGGCCCCTTAACTACTACTAAGAGCATGATATTCTTGCTTGGGGTTAATAAAGTGCTTTTGAGGGACCAAACCCTGCACTTAAACTTCAAGGAGTGTTAATCAACTAAAATGCCTCTGGGCCTGTCCAGGTCAAGGGACCCTCAGGCTATCCTCCTGCTGGAATGTAAATAGCATGATTGACAGCACTCCCAGTGTGGGCACCAGTGATCTTTACATTCACGGATAGTGGCCCCAGATCTGTCTGAACACCTGATGCCCAAATAATTCTGCCCTTAGGTTGGGCCCAATCAGAAGACTCCTTCTCCAGCCCAGTATACTGTAATATTGCATTCTTTGAGGCATCATCTAGATTAGATATCCCCTTTAAGGGCACCTATCAACACGATCAACACCATTAAACCAGACATACAGCCTGGAAGGGTTAATATTGCTGATTAAAATGATACCTGTCTTATAAAAATTGGTTACGGCATTCCCGCGAAAAAATACTTTTATTCTTTATGTACATGAGGGCTCCAGTGCAACAAGGGGCGGGGCCTGACCCCTCAGTGTTCCTCAGCTTTCCAGTGATGACCACACCCCTTGTGGCAGTGAAGCTCTCATCTGCATCAAGAATAAAAGTTTTTTTTCTCAAGAACGCCACAACCGATTTTCACAAGACAGGTATCATATAATCAGCTGGATCACCCCTACCAGACAGTATGTCTGGTTTAATGTTGATCCTGCTGATAGTTCCTCTTAAAGGGGATGTGTAGTCTATAGGGCACCATGAAGGTTGTCATTATGGCTGTATAGTTTAGTAGGGTTTCTCCAGCTGACAGGTGCCCTTTAAATAAGTTTATTCTGCTTTCTCATTACAAAAAAATAAAAAAAATAAAAAAAGAAGAATTATTAAAACAAAAAAATGATTTTGTATCTGATGAATTAAATTACCATTCTAATGTCATTAACGGACCCTTCATTTCCTCTCACCAATTTCGACAAGCAAAATTTCTCCGCCTGTGATTATTAATATATTTTATTAGAATTTATTTAATTTCTTTTAATTTTCCCCCACCAGCGGCGGCATCGGCGGCGATTGAGAACGCTCTCATCTTTCAATTACAAAGCGTGCGTCTCCCTTTATGGAATGATATAAGCCTTGCGCCTAATTAAGATGCATTACTATTCTTCAGCAGATCATAATGTAATCATTAAGCTACAAATTATACCAAAATATTCCCTGATTATGTGACTCGAATGGCTTTTTCTTAATTTAGTTAATGCAGCCATTAAACGCTGTAGGTAAAGAAGCACCAGGGTAGTAATTTTACTTATGTATAAACACTAAGAATTTTTTCGCGACTGTTACAAATTACGCCTCAAGTGCTGGGCTCGTTCTGCAAACATTGAACATCGAGTCCTCCGTGCATAATAGGAGGCCTCCAGGGATGTTTTTCCGTAAGATTTTTTTATTTTTTTGGGGGCCAAACCTTAGGCAAACACCTGTTTTAATTGTTCTCCCCGGATCACGTGCTCCCATTGTGTCGGAAGGGAGAATTCATCGCACAAGAGTTAACCTTGCTTTTCACAGAGGGCACCTGCCTACTTCCTTCCGTTTATTGTAAATCAAAACACGTTGAGACGTTAAGGCATTAAGATAAAGGAGCGATGACAAGGAGCTGTGCCGATGGGATTAAATGCTTTCTCCGCCACTTGAAATTGCAGAATGGAAGGGGGGGGGGGAGGGGTTGAGGCAAATAAAATTACAGGGAGCGAGGAATTCCTGAAAATTCTTCGGATGGGTGTTCTCAAGGAATAGGAGCTGCTACAGCAGTGTTTGAAGATAAAAGGATGGACGCCACCCTTCGTTGCCCCGAGGCGTCTCTAATTGACCAAGCCTTGTGATTCCACCCATCCAAAAATGCTTGGCCCCCAACCGAGCTCAGGCCTGCAATGCATGTAAAACAGGCAGCTGAGCATTGTATATGCTTGCACATCGATTAGGGTAAATGGCACGTTTGGTCTCCGCAGTATATTCAACCAGTGATTGTCCTAGCAGCCTAGTGGCGCGTGTGTGACAAGTGCTGTTTATGCATCGTGCCTTGACGACTGCATCATCTTCTCATCCTTGGGAGAACATTTCTAAAAATTTGGGTGCACATTGAGTTGGATGTGCACTGTATGCATACGTACTAGAATTATTAATCGGGGTACAGACAGGGCTGACCTCCACTTGGATGGTGCTCAGTGCAATACCTTCTGTTAGCACCGCCATATGGTGCAAATAACAAAATCGTTTAGTGCCTATGCTACATGGCGGCCAGCGGCCAATAATACTTCCATACAGATCTCTAAATAACAATGCTATACGGTGCCGCCACACACTACCAAAGTAATATATAGAGATGAGCGAATCGAAGCTGACGAAGTGGAATTCGATCCGAATTTCAGGAAAAATTCGATTCACACCTAAGCCGAATTTCCTCACGCTTCGTGGTAACGAATCGCATTTTTTTTTCTAAAATGGCTGCTGTACGTGTGAGGACATGGAGCAGGGAACTCTGGGAAGGCGGGATCACCCATAATGCCATGCATGCAGCCAATCAGCAGCCAGCCAGCCCTGTGATGTCATAGCCCTATAAATAGTGACAGCCATTATGGATTCTGCCGTTTTCCAGTGTACTTAGTGCAGGGAGAAACGTCTGCAGGCGCTAGGGACAGTGCTAGAAACAACAATTTAATTGTGCAGAAAAAGCGATTTACAAGTGCAGGGAAAGATTGTTCAAGGTGTAGGGAAAGGATAGGGAGGAATCATTCCACAGCATTTATGTAGAACAGGGTTCAGTAGGGGAGGTTACAGCCTGGGTAATAGGAACAATCCTATTACACCTTGCTGCACTGACTGGGGATCAAAATTGCCATTATACAGCTCTGTAATTCCAGCAAACCTTTCTTGTTATTGAGGTGCAAGTGCTGTGTGATACAGCCATTAACAGGGTTTATTACAAGTAAATATTTCTATGTCTTATTTGCCCTTGTGCGGTGCAGTTATATGTTCTAAAGTCTTTTTTGGCTTGTATTAGTGGGGGAAAAAAGGGCTTATTAGTCGTTGTGTGGTAAAGTGAAAAAATTACAGCCCTTTTTGTCGTGTATTAGGGTAAAAAGAAAAAATATATTTGCCGCTCAGCGCTCCAGTTATATGTCCTAAAGCCCTTTTTGGCTTGTGTTACTGGCACAAAAAAGTATTTTCCATTGTGTGGTGAAGTGAAGTGTTTTAATATCCTTTTTATTTATTTATTTGATCTAACAGTATGTCAGACAGAGAAGTGCCAGGCCCTGCACAGAGGAGGGGCAGAGGCCTAAATGTTTCTTGCGCAGGCGCAGGTCACAGCGGAGTAAGGGGGCGTGCCAGCAGGAGTCGCAGCGAGAGCCCTGAGCTCCCGGTGTCATCTAGCGGTCATGTCTTGACCCGCAACCCAGTGGTTCTTCAATGATTGACTTGGTCATCCACTTCGTCCCAAGTGACATCAGACACCCCTGCCCATGAGTCGGTGGGTTCGTCAGACACAACCCTGTGCGCAGGCCCTGTGCCCTCAACTGTCCTCAACCTGCCTCTGTCCTTTTCTGTTCCCTCAGCCATAGAAGTATTGTATGCTGTGGGCTCAGCTTCACTATACAGCGAGGACGAGCTACTAGAGGACAGTCAGCAGCTACTGGCCAGCCAAGATCTGGAGGAGACATCTGCCGATTCCTCCACTAGGCGGGCAAGTAGTGATGGGGAGAGTGGGAGCAGGTGTTGCAAGCGGTCAGGCTCCTAACCCAGAGACGGTTGAGGAGGACATCAGTGATGTGCAGACAGTACTCGATGACGATGATGTAGCTGATCGCACTTGGGAGCCGGCTGACGAAGGGGCTTCATCATCATCGGGAGAAGAGGGTGGCAGCTTGCCCGTGAGGCAGCAGCGGAGCCAGCAAGTCGCTAGCGTGGCCGGGAGTCAGCAGGGTGGCAGCAGTGGGAGGTTAGTAGCTAAACGTGCCCGGGGTAGACCATCCGCTTTGCGGTAGCCTACCTGCCCGGGAAGTAGCGGTGCAGGGGTTGCACCTTTCAGAGAACTGATGGCTTGTGCCGAGCCGAGGTGGAGAGTCCCAAGCCGTCATTTATTTGCCAAAAAGGCAGTACCAGCCCTGCACACACATGTAGAACAGAAGGTGGGCCAGTCCTTGAGCCTGTCGGTGTCTGCCAAAGTGCACAGCAGCGCCGACGTGTGGAGCTGTAACTATGGTCAGGGACAATACATGTCCTTTATGACCCACTGGGTGAATGCGGTTCCTGCACAGCCACACCAGCAACTTGGCCAGGTGACGCCACTTCCGCCTCCACGTTCTCACGCCGTTGGTCCTGCGACAATGTCAGCCTCTGCCTCCTCATCCTCCACCGTGTCCTCAGGCTCCACTGCAGGGACAATTCACAGTGCCCCACCAGCATACCACATGTGCAGGCACGGCGGTGTCACGCTGTTCTACACCTCACTTGCCTGGGCGAACAGAGTCACACAGGGGAGAAACTGCTCTGTGTCCTTCAGCAAGAAATCAAATCCTGGCTTTCTCCGCGACAACTGAAAATCGGAAACATGGTGACCGACAACGGGAAGAACATTGTGTCGGCACTGCGTCAAGGAGGGCTGAGCCATGCGCCACAAATGTTCAATATGGTTGTCAAGCGGTTTTTGAAGTCTTCCACCCATCTGCAAGACATCCTACAAATGGCCAGAAAACTTTGCATGCACTTCAACCACTCGTACACTGCAAAGAACACCCTCCTTGAGCTGCAGCGGCAGAATGGCATCACCCAACATAGGCTGATATGCGACGTTTCCACCTGTTGGAATTCTACCCTCCATATGTTGGACCGACTATACGAACAGAGAAAGGGTATAAATGATTTCTTGATGATCCAAGCAGACAGGAGTACTCCCCTGTGTAACTTCGATGTCTGCCAGTGGCAGCTGATGCATGACACCTGCCGCTTGCTCAGGCCCTTTGAGGATGCCACGTTTTTTGTCAGTCGCCAGGACTACAGGATGAACAATGTCATTCCACTGCTTCATGTCCTGGAACAGATGCTGGTATATCTGGCTGGTCAGGGGACTGGAGATGTGGCGCCTAGATCTCACAGCCACATGAGCACTGTGGGGGCTGAACTGGTGGAGGAGGAGGAGGATGACGACATTGGAGCAAAAGCAATGTGTAGAGAAATGGGTGGTTTTTACACACAGGTGACACACAGGAGAGGAGGAGCAGGAGCAGCCAGAGGAGCTACAGGGCGAGGAGGAAGACGAGGCAGAGGACCCAGACACACCGTGGCAGTATGCATTGGAGATGGAGGCAGGGAGTCCCTCAGAGTCACTTGCGCAAATGGCCCGCTGCATGCTCACTTGCTTGGGTAGTGACAGCCGAATTGTCACCATTCGGCAGCGGGATGACTTCTGGTTCTCCACCTTGTTGGACCAAAATGGGGGCCTTTTTTACACCCGCTGAGAGGGAGGACAAACTGAACTACTATAGAGACATCCTATGTAGTCAGTTGGCAGCTGCCTATCTGCGCCATCGTCCATCCTCTCGCAGGTCTAAACGGGGGGGGGGGGCCCTCTGCGCTCCCATTCCACAGCCTTCGCTGCTGTGGCAGGGTGGGGTGGCAGATGCAGTACCAGATCTATCAGCAGCAGCCTGAATCTAGAGTCGCTGATGAGCAGCTTTCTTCACCCGCCTAGTGAAGAAACTACTCACCAGCAGCAGCATCTAGACCTGGAGCAGAACCTGAACCAGCAGGTGGTGGCATACTTGGAGTGCACCCTGCCAGCTGTCATTGAAGATCCGCTGGACTACTGGGCAGTCAAACTGGATTTGTGGCCGCAACTGGCCGAGTTTGCCTTGGAAAAGCTGTCCTTCCCGGCCAGTAGTGTGGCATCAGAGCAGGTGTTTAGGGCAGCGGGGGCCATATTTACCCCAAGGAGAACTCGCCTGTCCACCCAAAATGTGGAGAGACTGACCTTTGTCAAGATGAATCAGGTGTGGATAAGCCAGGATTTCCACCCACCAATTCCTGATTCATCAGACTAGATCATCCATGGTGCCACACCAACACTTGGACAAAAGAGACCGGTTTCTTCTGGCTACATGACTCAGCTACTATTCTGATGCTGCCACCCACCTGATGCCACACATCTGATGCCAAGCACTCCTTCTTTCACCCACCACCTTAAGAGGGTACAGGTATTGCCACCCATCTCCACACTATGTCACCTTGCCACTCTGTGGCCTCCTAATGCTGCTGCCACTTCCACACTATGTCATTGTGCCACTCTGTGGTCTCCTGATGCTACTGCCACCTACAGACTCTGTCATTGGGCCACTCTATGGTCTCCTCATGCT
This sequence comes from Bufo bufo, assembly GCF_905171765.1. NCBI lineage: Eukaryota > Metazoa > Chordata > Amphibia > Anura > Bufonidae > Bufo > Bufo bufo. Next base: position 532,549,967 of record NC_053393.1, on the reverse strand, counting down.
GCTTCAACCTCACCACTATGTCATAGGGCCACTCTGTGGACTTCTCATGCTGTTCCCACCCTCCCCACTTCCTGACTAGGCCACTATTTTGCCTTTCGGCCTGGCTGACATCATCATTTATTTGACCCTTCTTCTGATCTGTCAGAAGGAAGGAAAAAATGAGACGCACAACGGATCCTGTCTGTGTAGCAGCTGTAAGGCCTGTATGGTCCCATCAGAATTGGCTTGTGATTTGGTAGCCAAAAGCAGGAGTGGGTACAAAACACAGAAGACATGCAAATATTCAATTCACGTACCATCTCTGTTTTGGATCCACTCCTGTTTTTTTGGCATCAGTAATACTGATGGATTACTGACCAAATGCTGACCGAGTGAAGGCAAATGCTCAACAGTCAGGATCCATTTTTTGTGGGTTATTGTTCTGACGGATCAGATGAAGGGCAAAATAATCAGTGACGCCAACACAAACTTACTGCTGACACCCTCTCCACTCTGTCGGGGGGCTCTACTTGTATAAGCGTTTAATAGAACAGGTTCTGTAGACATCTATGTGGAATCAGCTGACGACGGTGTAAAAGGAGTGCGCTTCTTCTTGGCGCTAACATTGACCTGTAAGGCTGAGTTCCTACTTAGTTATTTGGTCAGTTTTGGCCCCGTGACTGCGCAAATAAGTGAAGTGTGCAGTGATTCTAAGAGCGACTCCTGTCATCTGCATGTCATACTGACTCACAGTATTATTTCACTACCACAGCAGACTCCCAATGCTTGTTACTTCAAGGCATAGTGTTCTACACCACTATAGCGGCTCTCTGCAGCCAGGAAATAGCCTGGCGAATTGAAATTTTTGAAAAATTTGCGCATCTCTAGTAATATATTGTACAGTGGCTAAGTGGCAGCATCACACAATGTAAGGTCTCATGCACACGAATGTGTGCCAGCCTGGACCGCGCTGCACGGGCACTGACAATAGAGCCACCGTATGCGGACGAAGGACCCATTCACTTGAATGGGGTCTGCGATCCACATCTGATGGTCCACAACGCAGAAAAGAAGTGCATGAACTACTTTTTTGCGGTGCGGAGGCACGGAAGCACTACGGGGTCCTTCTATGGGGTTCTGTCCGTGCCTCCGCACCGCAAAAAAGTAGTTCATGCACTTCTTTTTTGCGTTGTGGACCATCAGATGTAGATCGCAGACCCCATTCAAGTGAACGGGTCCTTCGTCCGTATACGGTGGCTCTATTGTCAGTGCCCGTGCAGCGCGGTCCAGGCTGGCACACATTCGTGTGAATGAGACCTTACATGATTGCGGACCCATTCAAGTGATTGGGTTTGCATCCTTGATGCGGTGCACAAACAGCAAGTGCCGCTGTTTTCGGGCCTGCAATACGGGCACGGTCAGCACACGTTCATGTGCATGAGCCCTAAAGCTGTTGGTGGGCACCCCTGGCTCAGCCAAGTGTGAATGTGCTCTGAATGGGAACAAGAAATAAGCCTGTGGCATCGAAACAAAAGGATCAGGCATGTTGAAATCCAACTACCTGATCCATCTCTTTCCCTGACATCTGCTTTCATGGGAGCGTTGGAAGGTATCCATACATTAGATGGCCGGCCGGCCACACCTGATTTGGCTTGGCCGCCATTAATCTACTGTGTATGGCCAGTTTAAGTATCACCATATTGTGCTTAAATAATACTACCGCACAATGTTGGAATAATATCAACCAACAGAGACCATATAGCATCTCCATACATAATGTAAGGTAACAACAGGGTATCAGGCCATAGATAGTGCTCTCTTCAGCAGGGACCCCTGCATTGTATGTATTTTTGCAATAAAGCTCAACACATACAAATGTATGGAAGAAATCTGCCACAATGCAGAAAAATAAAATGTATAGTGGATCTGAACCACACGGAACCTCGTACATGTCTGTGCTATGTCTGGGTACAGTAGGTTGATGTTCTCCACCCATTTTCAGTTGAAATCAAACAAGTCCCATATGTTCGGTCAATTACCTCTCAGTGTTCTGCCTGACAATGCTTGGTTTATGTCTGAAATTTCACCCAAGCGTTGGTCATCTTCCAGAACTGAGTGCCTCGTAGGGACAGATTGATATCAGCATTTAGTAATTTTCTTGGACATGGTAGGTGCTGATATCAAAATGACTTAGCCATCATTGTCAATCATGAGCAATAAAGACTCTACACAAGACCAAAGTACCTTGTAGATCACAGGGTTACCACAGAGAGCTCCCGGTCTAATGCACTTTCGGCCTCCTGAACCTCCTCCTAGGCATGCACACTCGGCTCAGCTGAGCATGCCCTTTCTCTTAATAGGTAGAAGGGAGAAAGATGCCACCTGATACCTCTGATGGGGGCATATTTCCCTTGACAACAGAAAGATCGGGCACATGGAAGTTCACAACGCCCAACCATTTTTTTCTCTACCATCTGGGTGAAAATCAGGACACCACCATCAAAATCACTGAGGTCGGCTGCCATTCATCTAATGTGTATGGCCATCTTTATCTTGGTTGTGTGATATGGATTGCACTCCATGTACAACCTGACATGGTCATCAGATGGGGCAGGAGAACCTGGACATGAGTAGAAGACTTCATCATAGAAATATCTAGAGATACAATCTCTTATGAGATCAGTGGTGGATAAAGAAGACAGTGGGTCCAAAGCAAGAACAGAATGGGTCCCCTTCTTGGTGCTTGTCAACCTAATAATAAGACAGCCTGGATCTTGATGATCCTCTTATCTATTAGGGATGTAGTGATGATGTGAAGGGCACTATTTGTAGTATAGGGCAACAGGATTTGGGACCCTTCCCACATGCGCCCCATAGCAGTTGCCTGGACTGTCTCTATATCTACAGTCCTATCTGTTATAAAGAAGGTTATGATACATATCTCCACAAGGGCATGGAGCTCCATGGTGGTCACCTGTGGAGACATTGCCTGTTGCTAGGTAACCAGACAAACAATAGAATTTTCAACAACTTTCTTCAGAAGACGACAATTCGAGAACTTCTATTTACTGGTAATTTTTGAGGCATAATCTTCGATGCTATATAATTTTTTTGCGAGAACCTGTCATTCCTGGGTTTGCTATACATCCCTCATATTCTCATTGTGTTTTTGTCAGGGACAATTTCATTTTTCCTGGCTTTTTTTGTACAATCCTTTTTTGAAACTCACGTTTCGAGAGAATTGATTGTAAAAAAAAAAAAAAAAGGAAAAAAAAAATCCCCCGGTGTCATATAATGAACCAGGGAAGATTATTGTGACAGCTGAAAACAATACTTGTGAGAAACAAAACTTGGTATTAAATTGGGGGAATTTTTTGTGAAAAGCTGCAAGATGGTAATTTCAATACGAAATAGCACGTTATCCTATTCATCTCATATCTCATTTCTCATCTACCGAAAAAACCTGACAGGTGGCAGCCAACATTATGGAAATGACACAGAGGAGCCCAGGATCGAGCCTGCCCTTCTCCCACCTCAACCCAAGACAAGATAAGTGGCCCTGAAGGCCACTCACCTATGCTTGCCGTAATTGCATTTGGTCTAAACGTAAATTGGTATAATATTTAACATCATCAGTGCAACGAAAAACAAAAATATACAAAACCAGAGAGATCCCCTTTAAAATCTGTCCGATTTAAATTGGGGGAGACTTACTAATTTACATACATGTGATTAGTAAATTAGATTGCAAGCCTTGTGGAGTAGGAGCACATTCATATGTGCAGGATATGTTACAGGGTGATCCCATGAATAATGTAAAAATGAAAATCGGACATCATATAGTACAGGACAATCTCTTTCTAATACACTTAGAACCAGCCCTGTACCTCACATGGATCCAGAGATCTCCACATTCATTGCTCCAATTTTTTTTGCTAGATTTATTTCAAGCTGGCAGCTCAGGGGACGTGCTCCTTCTCAGAGGGTGCGTCCTTTCTGCTGCAACTGGTGGCAGTTGAAGGATGGAACTGAGCATGTGCTTCCATCTCAATGAGCTGGACAAAGGATTTTGAAAAAGAGCAAACAGCAGGTGGCGCTATACAGATAGATTTCAGTGAATAACTCAGTGGCTGTAAAAAATTGTTTATTACATGCAATTACAAAAGTATTTAAAAAATGTAGAATATTTTTCATGGGACAACCCCTTTAATATATTTGCTTGGTTGGATGAAGAAGCATGATAAATCCATTATCCATAGGGTGGCTGGCAATAGCACTGGACAAGTAAAATCCAACTTCTTGGATCCTTGTTCTTCTCAGCATAGTTGTTGGATCTTGGGGAATTCTTACGGAACGTGAGACACCACTTTCTTCTATTTTATGTAGCAATGTTTAGACCATAGCTAATTGCCCAATTAAATTCATTCGTAAAAAATGTTGGCTGTCCATGATTTGGGGATAAGTTGTCCAGAAAAAAAGAAAAATTCTGGTTGGCAACCCTGGTGTTGGAGGCTCTGAATGGATCTATCAGATTTGAATGGAATAATAGCGCTGCAGACGATGGACCACTGACACCAAGAAGAACCCAACAGACCACATTATGAGTCAATGAATGAGGACTACATGGCTTCATCTGCATCGGATGTTATACATTGTACAGCGGACTCGCCATTGCGTTGTGATTTTCGTTAGAAAGAGATGGAGTCATAGCTGAAATTATTAAAGGGGTTGTCCCACCTGGACAATCCATTCTTAGAAGATAGCCACCCTGGCGATAAACAGATTTCTGCAAGTCCACCCTCCACACAACCACTGCAGGGGAAGTTACGTATTACATGGAGCCCATTCAAATGAGTGGGATCCACTCTTTGTAGATAGATAGTGGTGTGAAGCAAGGCACCCGCTATAGCCTCTTATGACCCTAATAGGAGCTGGAAAAGAGTTTGGCCTATAAAAGAGAACCAGGCAGCGAGCAAATATAGGGTCTGGTATGGGGTCTGTAATGTGGGGTCTGAATAGTTGGGTTTGGAAAATCTGGGATTTAATCAGGTGTTTCAATATAGGTGTCTAATTTACAGTCTGGTTGGAGGTCTGAATTATGGGATCTGGTCTGGGGTTTAAATAATAGTATCTGGTCTGGAGTCCGAATTTTTGGATCAAGAATAACGTAGAAGTTTGGATTAAAGGGGATATCCAGCCTAAAACATTAAAATTTAAAGGGTTTGTCCAACATTTTGATATTGATGGCCTCAGGATGGGTCATCAGTATCTGATTAGTGAGGGTCTGACTCCTAGCACCCTTGCCGATCAGCTTTTTGAAGAGGTCGCTGGAGAGCAATGCATCATCCTGACAGCTTTCCAAGCACAGCGTTGTCCATTGTATAGTGGCTGTGCTTGGTTTTGAATGTCACAAACCAGAGGGTGTGGACCCACTATGCCAGGTGACCAACCTCCACTATGGGTGTTGTCTAAGTAAACCCCTTGTTCTTCATAGTACACCTGATGGTGGGGATAGACTTTCCCAAGGAGGCAGACCGGGGGGTACCAGAGCAAGGTACCGGAGGTACAGACGTAGTCAACAGGCCAAGTAACCAGCAGCAACAGTGCAGGACCAAAGGATGAGGCAGAGGCGAAGTCATACAAGCAATGGGTCAGGGCAGGTGGCACAGGTACAGGTCAGACAATCAAGGTTAGCAATAGGAGAGTCATGATGGAGCAGGCAAGGATCAGACAGGTAGTGGAATCCAGAAGACAAGCACGGGTCAGGAGTTCAAGAACACAAGCATGCACGAATGCAACCTTAGTAGAAAACAAGGACCTTTGATGATCAAGTCACCTAGGAAGATGGCTGGGCCACTTATATAGGGGCAGGAAAGCTGGCATTGGTCAGGTCATCTATTTTTAATGATAGGCCATCAATAAAAAAATCTGACTCCCATTTAGCAGCAAATGGCATATGAGATAACATTTGCTCACAATTCTCTGTCTCTATACTGTCTTCACTGTAAGGTCCTTATAGTAAGGACAAAATAAAGGATATTTTCAGAAAAAATGTGTATATTCACTTATTCATAACCCATGCCCCAAACATCCCCCGTTGCATAACAAGACATTCCCCAATAAACCTCACCCTGTCAATGCCAAAGTGTCCCTAGAAAAAAAAAAGAAAATGTTAGGAATTATGGTGGCCGGTTACAGGTGTTATATGAGATTGCCCATGACATCTCTGCACTATGCACAAAGATCTTTACAGGATCTTTAAATCTTGGAGGGTGGTTTTCAACTCCTCTTTTATGGCAGGATTATCCTACAGTCTTCATATCAAGACTCAGTAGCTCCTATCATTTGCTGAGATCAGAACTTCAGGACATTGATGGTTGTTCAGTGTCTTCTAGGAGAAACGTCTCTGTCTGATAGTTGACACGTAAAGAAGGTTGCTAATGTATCACGCTCTAAGGCATGAGAGTGGTTGGACAAGCTGGACCAGATGAAACACTAAACAACAGGATGTTGCCTGTGAGACAGACATCGTAGGAGACATATACAATCCATTAAATATATAAGCATCTACAGCTAAGTATCTGGAGTTACATTAGGTTGATGGAATCAGACTTGAGATAAGGAACGATTAAAGGAGGAAATGGAGCCAATGAACGCTATCACTTTAATGGCCAGGCAATTAGAAGTACAATAAAACATTAGTCAGTTGGACTTACAGACACAAGAGGAAGTTGTAGACCCCCTAACAATGGATAATGACTAACTATATAATGGTACAGATAGTAGAAGGTTCTATTAGAGAATGTATCAACTGCAACATTCCACGGCTCCCAGGGATGGTAAGTTCTAGTGAAGGCCAAATAGATGGGACTGATGGAAAAGATTGTTCTTCTCCATGGGAACTGACTATGGACTGTACTGAATGAAACTATTTTTAGCCTGACCAACCACTGGTAAACAGATCATTATTAGAGATGAGCGCATTTTTAAAAAATTCGATTCAGCCGGTTCGCTGAATTTTTTTTTTAAAATTTGGTTCGATATTATTCTCAGCAAATCGTGTTTAAAAAACGTCTATTTCCTGGCTGCAGAGAGCCTTTATAGTGGTGTAGAACACTGTGCCTTGCAGTAACACGCATAGGGAGTCTGCTGTGGTAGTGAAATAATACTGTGAGTCAGTATGACATGCAGATGACAGGCGTTGCTCTTAGAATCACTGCACACTTCACTTATTTTGGCAGTCACAGGGCCAAAACTGACCAAATAACTCAAGTGTGAAGACTTACAGATCGATGTTAGCGCCAAGAAGAAGCGCACTCCTTTTACACCGTCGTCAGCTGATTCCACATAGATGTCTACAGAACCTGTTCTATTAAACGCTTATACAAGTAGAGCCCCCCTGATAGAGTGGAGAGGGTACAAAAGATATATCAGCCGACACTTCGTATATATGGTGAGTGGTGCGCGCGTCCAGGGTCGGCGTCCAATCAATCCAAGAGCAAAGAAGACCGGCACTCTCTATTTTGTATGCAATTTTATTTTTTTAATTCCCACATAGAGGAACAAATTTGTTCATCTATGTGGGAATTAAAAAGATTAAATTGCATCCAAAATAGAGAGTGCCGGTCTTCTTTGCTCTTAGAGTGGAGAGGGTGTCAGCAGTAAGTTTGTGTTGACATCACTGATTAATTAGCCCTTCCTCTGAATCGTCAGAACAAGAACCCCTAAAAAAGTATTGCTAATGCCCAAAAAAAACAGGAGAGGATCCAAAACAGAGATGACACACGAATGGAATATTTGCATGTCTTCTGTGTTTTGTACCCACTCCTGCTTTTTGCTACCAAATCACAAGCCATTTCTGATGGGACCATACAGGACTTACAACTGCTACACAGACAGGATCTGTTGTGCGTCTCATTTTTCCTTCCTTCTGACAGATCAGAAGAAGGGTCAAATAAATTATGATGTCATTCAGGCCGAAAGGCAAAATAGTGGCCCAGTCATGAAGTGGGGAGGGTGGAAACAGCATGAAAAGTCCACAGAGTGGCCCTATGACATAGTAGTGAGGTGGACGCAGCATGAGGAGACCACAGAGTGGCCCAATGACAGTGTGGAGGTGGTCGCAGCATCAGGAGGCCACAGAGTGGCACAATGACAGTGTGAAGGTGACGGCAGCAACAGGTGGCCACAGAGCAGCACAATGATAGTGTGTGGAAGTGGCAGCAGCATCAGAAGGAGACCACAGAGTGGCACAATGACAGTGTGGAGGTGGCGGCAGCATCATCAGTAGACCACAGAGTGGCAAGGTGACATAGTGTGGAGGTGACAGCAGCATCAGGAGACCACAGGTGGCCACAGCATCAGGAGGCCACAGAGTGGCACAATGACAGTGTGAAGGTGACAGCAGCAACAGGAGGCACAGAGCGGAACAATGACAGAGTGTGGAAGTGGCAGCAGCATCAGGAGGAGACCACAGAGTGGCACAATGACAGTGTGGAGGTGGCGGCAGCATCATCAGTAGACCACAGAGTGACCCGGTGACAGAGTGTGGAGGTGACAGCAGCATCAGGAGACCACAGAGTGACCCGGTGACAGAGTGGGGAGGTGACAGCAGCATCAGGAGACCACAGAGTGGCAAGGTTACATAGTGTGGAGGTGGCAGCAGCATCAGGAGACCACAGAGTGACCCAGTGACAGAGTAGGGAGGTGGCAGCAGCATCAGGAGACCACAGAGTGACCCGGTAACAGAGTGGGGAGGTGGGTGACAATACGAGTACCAGCTGAAGATGGTGGGTGAAAGAAGGAGCACTTGGCATTAGATGGGTGGCAGCATCAGAATAGTAGCTGAGGCAGGTAGCTAGAAGAAACCGGTCTCTTTTGTCAAAGTGTTGGTGTGGCACCATGGATGATCTAGTCTGATGCATTTGGCATTGGTGGGTGGAAATCCTGGCTGATCCACACCTGATTCATCTTGACAAAGGTCAGTCTCTCCACATTTTGGGTGGACAGACGAGTTCTTCTTGGGGTAACTATGGCCACGGCCACACTAAACACCCGCTCTAATGCCACACTACTGGCAGGGAAGGACAGCTTTTCCAGGGCAAACTCTGCTAGTTGCGGCCAGTTTTGCTGCCCAGTAGTCCAGCGGATCTGGACTCCAAGTATGCCACCACCTGCTGGTTCAGGTCCTGCTTTCTCTAGGTCTAGCTGCTGCTGCTTCTGGTGAGTAGTTACTTCACTAGGCGGGTGAAGAAAGCTGCTCATCAGCGACTCTAGACTCAAGTTGCTACCAATGGAGCTGGAACTGCTCCTACCCCCCCCCCCTTCCCCCGCCACAGCAGCCATGGCAGAGGAACGTGAGCGAAGAGGGCCCGGTCAGACCTGCAATTGGCTCGGAGGGACTCCCTGCCTCCATCTCCACTGCATACTGCCACTGTGTGTCTGGGTCCTCTGCCTTGTCTTCCTCATTTCCCTGTAGCTGGCTGCTCCTGCTCCTCCTCTCCTGTGTGTCACCTGTGTGTAAAAACCACCCATTTCTCTACACATTGCTTGTGCTCCAATGTCCTCCTCCTCCTCCTCCAGTTCAGCCCCCACAGGGCTCATGTGGCCGTGAGATCTAGGCACCACGTCTCCAGTCCCCTGACCAGCCAGATTTAACAGCATCTGTTCCAGGACATGAAGCAGTGGAATGACGTTGTTCATCCCGTAGTCCTGGCGACTGACAAATAATGTGGTCTCCTCAAAGGGCCTGAGCAAACGGTAGGTGTCACGCATAAGCTGCCACTGGCTGACATCGAAGTTACACAGAGGAGTACTCCTATCCTCTTGGATCATCAAGAAATCCTTTATGGCCTTTCTCTGTTCGTATAGTCGGTCCAACATATGGAGGGTGCAAACGTCGCATATCAGCCTATGTTGGGGGATGCCGTTTTGCCGCTGCAGAGGCGGACATTGCCACAGGACCAACGGCGTGACAACGTGGAGGCGGAAGCGACATTACCTGGCCAAGTTGCTGGTGTGGCTGTGCATGAACCGCATTCACCCAGTGGGTCGTAAAGGACATGTAGTGTCTCTGACCGTAGTTACAGCTCCACACGTTGGCACTGCCGTGCACTTTGGCAGACACCGACAGGCTCAAGGACTGGACCACCTTCTGTTCTACATGTGTGTGCAGGGCTGGTACTGCCTTTTTGGCAAAGAAATGACGACTTGGGACTCTCCACTTCCACTCGGCACCAGTTCACTAAAAGATGCAGAGTCCACCATATGTAAAATGAGGGACTGCAGCACCAGCAACTTGGACATGGGCACATTCAACTTCTGCACTATTGTATGAGTGCGCGCATACTGTTGTCTCTTGGCAATCGCTTCGGTAATCGATTGCTGATGGAATGACTGACGAGGAGGAGGAGGAGCAGGAACATCAGGACCGGCAGATGATGGGAAGGACAGACAGCTCCCTTCCGCTGAGGTGGTGGAGCTTTGACTGCCTGAAACCGGGTGTGTGCCACTGGGTGATGCAGCGGTTGCTGCAGCAGGCTGGACCACCACATCGGAGCCACGGTTCTCCCAGGACACTTTATGGTGACGCTGCATATGTTGAACCAGGGCCGTGGTGCCAACATTTGGCACCCTGGCCACGCTTCACCTTCTGCCCACAAATTCTACATATGGCCATGTTCCCCTCCTCCGGTGGCTTAACAAAAAACTGCCACACCACCGAGTAGGTGATTTTACCCACATCACTACGCACTGAATGACTGCTACCGCCGCTGCTTCTGTGAACCCTCTTCTCCTGATGATGATGATGAAGCCCCTAATTCACCCGGCTCCCAAGTGCAATCAGCTACATCATCATCGAGTACTGTCTGCACGTCATTGATGTCCTCCCTAACGGTCTCTGGGTCAGGAGCCTCACCGCTCGCAACACCTGCTCCAACGCCACTCTCCTCATCACTACTTGCCCGCCTAGCGGAGGAAGCGGCTGATGTCTCTGACACATCTTGGCTAGTATCTGCTGACTGTCCTCAAGTAGCTCGTCCTCGCTGTATAGTGGGGCTGAGCCCACAGCATATAATACTTCTCTGGCTGAGGGAACAGAAAAGGACAGAGGCAGGTTGAGGACAGGTGAGGGCACAGGGCCTGCTCCTGGGCCATGCCAACTAAGCGTCGTGTCTGACCGACTCTTTGCTGGGGGTATCTGATGTCACTTGGGCCGAAGTGGATGACCGAGTCAACCATTCAAGAACCGCTGGGTTGCTGGTCAAGACACGACCGCTAGATGACACCGGGAGCCCAGGACTCTCGCTGCGACTCCTGCTGCCACACCCCCTTACTCTGCTGCGACCTGTGCCTGCGCCAGAAACATTTAGGCCTCTGCCACACACTTTTTTGGGCCACTAATACACGCAAAAAAGGGCTTTAAAACATATAACTGCACAGTTGAACGGCAAATATATATATTTTTTTGCCACTAATACACGACAAAAAGGGCTTTAGAACATATAACTGCACCGCTGAACGACAAATAATAATTATTTTTTGAGCCACTAATACACGCCAAAATGGGCTATAATTTTTTTTATGTAATCTACTGTGACACCAGATATGAGTGGCACTGTGCACTGGCAGTAGTTGGCACAGTACACACTGTAGGCCTAACACACACGCTTGCAGGCAAGTAACTGCAATTATATTACAGTCAAAAAAGTGTTTTGTTTTTTTAAATGTAATCTACTGTGACACCAGATATGAGTAGCACCAGGGGCGTAACTAGAAGTGACTGGGCCCCACAGCAAATATTTGTAAGGGCCCCCCCAGCGCGCTTCGCACCTTCCTCCTCCTGTGTAAACCCCACTCCTTTGGCACAGTGTAGCGGTATACTGTATATTGTGGGGCACAGTGTAGAGGTATATTGTGTGGCACAGTGTAGAGGTATACTGTATATTGTGTGGCACAGTGTAGAGGTATACTGTATATTGTGGGGCACAGTGTAGAGGTATACTGTATATTGTGGGGCACAGTGTAGCGGTATACTGTATATTGTGTGGCACAGTGTAGAGGTATACTGTATATTGTGGGGCACAGTGTAGAGGTATACTGTATATTGTGGGGCACAGTGTAGAGGTATACTGTATATTGTGGGGCACAGTGTAGCGGTATACTGTATATTGTGGGGCACAGTGTAGAGGTATACTGTATATTGTGGGGCACAGTGTAGCGGTATACTGTATATTGTGTGGCACAGTGTAGAGGTATACTGTATATTGTGTGGCACAGTGTAGGCTATATGTGTATAACAAACATATTTCACATGAAAACTTACAGTTACTTGGCTTGGCCCTTGGGGATCTCGGACACCACTTCCACACTTTGGCCGGGGGCTCGGCGGAGCTGATGTTGTGCTTTTTCCTAATGAGAAAGATTTCATAATAAGGATTTGAAGAAGGGGCAGTGGGGTCGCAGAGCAGGGAGAGGCTGGTGCTGCTACTAGGGGGTCATACCATGGGGGAGTAATAAAGCCCACCATAATGCCCCCCCCCCCAGTAGTAATAATTCTCCTTATAATGTGACAGTGCAAAAATACCCCCTTGTAATGCCCCCAGTTGAGCTAATGTCCCCATAGTGCCCCCATAATGTCCCAGTATAAAATACCCCTATATAGTTCCCCCAGTAAATGCCCCTTAATGCTCCTCTCCCCCCTTCCTGCTAGTGCCCCCCATAATGTACCAGTATAAAATGCCCCATATATAGTGCCCCAGTAGATGCCCCTCAGTGTCCGGCCTCTGATAGGCTGCCGGCCTAGTGTCCCCCATAATGCCCCCCCATCATGTGCCAGTATCAGATGCCTCTCCCCCCCCATGTGCCAGTATCAGGTGCCAACCCCCCTTCCCCCCCCCAGGTGCCAGTATCAGGTGCCTCCCCCCATGTGCCAGCATCAGGTGCATCCCCCCCATGTGCCAGTATCAGGTGCCAACCCCCCCTCCCCCCAGGTGCCAGTATCAGGTACCAACCCCTCTCCCCCCCATGTGCCAGTATCAGGTGCCTCTCTCCCCCCCAGGTGCCAGTATCAGGTGCCTCCCCCCATGTGCCAGTATCAGGTGCCTCCCCCCCCCAGGTGCCAGTCTCAGGTGCCTCTCTCCCCCCCCCCAGGTGCCAGTATCAGGTGCCAACCCCTCCCCCCCCCATGTGCCAGTATCAGGTGCCTCTCCCCCTCCCCCATGTGCCAGTATCAGATGCCAACCCCCCCCAGGTGCCAATATCAGGTGCCAACCCCTCTCCCCCCCCCCCAGGTGCCAGTATCAGGTGCCTCTCCCCCCCCCCCCCATGTGCCAGTATCAGGTGCCAACCCCCTCCCCCCCCAGGTGCCAGTATCAGGTGCCAGTATCAGGTGCCAACCCCTCTCCCCCCATGTGCCAGTATCAGGTGCCTCTCTCCCCCCCTCCCCCCCCAGGTGCCAGTATCAGGTGCCTCCCCCCATGTGCCAGTATCAGGTGCCTCCCCCCATGTGCCAGTATCAAGTGCCCCCCGCTCCCCCCATGGCAGTAACAGTCGGGTATTAAAAAAATATATATAAACACTTCTACTTACCTCCATGTCAGCGATGCGATGCAGCCTCTTCCTGTATGTCCATATATGGAGTCAGTGCTTGTGTATTTCAGAAAAGCTTCTGCTGGGATTCGAACCCACGACCTTCTGTATAAGAGGCAAAGCATTTAACCACTAGACTATAGGAGACACCTTGCTGCTGACTGAAAAAAATTGAGACTTCTACTGTTATAGCTGGCTAAGTGTACATCTATACACATGACAGCTGCTCATTTATAGAGATATAGCAGAGCTGAGTGTGCTGGGACAGCTGTCATGTGTATAGCTGTACACTTAGCCAGCTATAACAGTAGAAGTCTCATTTTTTTTCAGTCAGTTGTAATGCAGCCTTTATGGTTGTGAGGGTTAATGCTTTGCCTCTGATACACTCAGACTTTGGAGGTTGTGGGTTCGAATCACGGCCTTGGCAGCCCGGGCCCCGAAGCTAGTTACGCCACTGAGTAGCACTGTGCACTTGGCAGTAGTTGGCACAGTACACACTGTAGGCCTAACACACACGCTTGCAGGCAACTAACTGAAATAATATTACAGTCAAAAAAGTTTTTAGTTTTTTTAAATGTAATCTACTGTGACTCCAGATATGAGTGGCACTGGTGGCACTGTGCACTGGCAGTAGTTGGCACAGTACACACTGTAGGCCTAACTCACACGCTTGCAGGCAACTAACTGAAATTATATTACAGTCAAAAAAGTTTTTTTTTTTTAATGCAAGCTACTGTGAGTCTGTGACACCAGATATGAGTGGTGGCACTGGGCAAGTGGGCACAGTATACGCTGTGTGCCTGACACACACGCTGGCAGGCAACTGCAGTTAGATTACAGAGGAAAAAAATAAATAAAAGCAGACTGATGTACTAGCCCTAAAAAGGGCTTTTTGGGGTGCTGTCAGGACGCTGTCCTTACAGCAGATCAGATGAGTCTTTCAGGACTGGAGTGGACACTGAATACACTGGCCTAACTATCGATTTCCCTATTAAATCAGCAGCTACACTGTCCCTCCTCTCACTAACACTGCAGCTTCCGAATGAATCTAAAATGGATGCTGTCCAGGAGGTGGGAGGGTCTGGGAGGGAGGGTATGCTGCTGATTGGCTGGAATGTGTCTGCTGACTGTGAGGTACAGGGTCAAAGTTTACTCAATGATGACGTATAGGGGGCGGACCGAACATCGCATATGTTCGCCCGCCACGGCGAACAAGCGAATGTTCGCCGGGAACTGTTCACCGGCGAATAGTTCGGGACATCTCTACTCCTATGTACAAGAATATAACTACTATAATACTGCCTATTATGTACAAGAATATAACTACTATAATACGGCTCCTATGTACAAGAATATAACTACTATAATACTGCTCCTATGTACAAGAATATAACTACTATAATACTGCTCCTATGTACAAGAATATATATACTATAATACTGCTCCTATGTACAAGAATATAACTACTATAATACTGCTCCTATGTACAAGAATATAACTACTATAATACTACTCCTATGTACAAGAATATAACTACTATAATACTGCTCCTATGTACAAGAATATAACTACTATAATACTGCTCCTATGTACCAGAATATAACTACTATAATACTGCCTATTATGTACAAGAATATAACTACTATAATACGGCTCCTATGTACAAGAATATAACTATTATAATACTGCTCCTATGTACAAGAATATAACTACTATAATACTGCTCCTATGTACAAGAATATAACTACTATAATACTGCTCCTATGTACAAGAATATAACTACTATAATACTGCCTCCTATGTACAAGAATATAACTTCTATAATACGGCTCCTATGTACAAGAATATAACTATTATAATACTGCTCCTATGTACAAGAATATAACTACTATAATACTGCTCCTATGTACAAGAATATAACTACTATAATACTGCTCCTATGTACAAGAATATAACTACTATAATACTGCCTATTATGTACAAGAATATAACTACTATAATACTGCCTATTATGTACAAGAATATAATTACTATAATACTGTCTCCTATGTACAAGAATATAACTACTATAATACTGCCTATTATGTACAAGAATATAACTACTATAATACGGCTCCTATGTACAAGAATATAACTACTATAATACTGCTCCTATGTACAAGAATATAACTACTATAATACTGCTCCTATGTACAAGAATATATATACTATAATACTGCTCCTATGTACAAGAATATAACTACTATAATACTGCTCCTATGTACAAGAATATAACTACTATAATACTACTCCTATGTACAAGAATATAACTACTATAATACTGCTCCTATGTACAAGAATATAACTACTATAATACTGCTCCTATGTACCAGAATATAACTACTATAATACTGCCTATTATGTACAAGAATATAACTACTATAATACGGCTCCTATGTACAAGAATATAACTATTATAATACTGCTCCTATGTACAAGAATATAACTACTATAATACTGCTCCTATGTACAAGAATATAACTACTATAATACTGCTCCTATGTACAAGAATATAACTACTATAATACTGCCTCCTATGTACAAGAATATAACTTCTATAATACGGCTCCTATGTACAAGAATATAACTATTATAATACTGCTCCTATGTACAAGAATATAACTACTATAATACTGCTCCTATGTACAAGAATATAACTACTATAATACTGCTCCTATGTACAAGAATATAACTACTATAATACTGCCTCCTATGTACAAGAATATAACTACTATAATACTGCTCCTATCATAGGAGCAGTATTATAGTAGTTATATTCTTGTACATAGGAGCAGTATTATAGTAGTTATATTCTTGTACATAGGAGTCCTATGTACAAGAATATAACTACTATAATACTGCCTCCTATGTACAAGAATATAACTACTATAATACTGCCTCCTATGTACAAGAATATAACTACTATAATACTGCCCCTATGTACAAGAATATAACTACTATAATACTGCCTCCTATGTACAAGAATATAACTACTATAATACTGTCTCCTATGTACAAGAATATAACTACCATAATACTGCCTCTTATGTACAAGAATATAACTACTATAATACTGCCTCTTATGTACAAGAATACAACCACTATAATAGTATATTTTCTATGATATCTCCTATAGGGTTATATGGAGGGCAGGATTTTGACGTCTTTCATCTTTACATAGGCAGTAATTGATCCCACGTGTAATAGCTGACAATGTGTAAATAACAAATGATTAATTTCCAAAATAGAAAATAAGCCATGATGTACAAAGCGTTGACAGAATGCAGCCCCCGCCGACTCTGCCACCTTAGTCACTGGCCTCTGTGGCCTTTTCCGTAGCGCCAGGCCTGGCGATCAGCGTGCTCAATGTCAGGAATCTGACACAAAATCATTTTCTTCTGTGTCCCCTAATCCGGAAATACCTCTTACCATGAGGCTTCCCTTACACGAGGGCTCAGATTCCTTCCAAGCCCTGTCACCATACATGCTGCAGAGAGCCTGAGACACAAAACAGAGATCTGCTGGCAGAACCCTCACACTTCCGCTCCGCAGAGCAGGTTACATAGCGCTCTGCCAGCTTGTCTTTGAATGCAAATGACGAGTTACAGGTGTCTCCAGACATGAAAGGGTAAAAGCGATGAAACAGAGCAGCTGGGGGTATTTTCCTTACGTAAATGATTGTCTAGGTAGTGTGCGGTTTCGCTCAGGTAGACAGGATTAGCGGACGCATTATAGAGGCAACAACAAGTTCTTTGGATCTAACAGTTCAGTGTATTATTCACACTTTAGGCAAGTGACAAAACAAGCAAAAAGTCACCTTGCGTTGTTGGTGGTAATTCACACCATGTGGCAATTCCAACTTGTTTTCACACCAAACAGGTAGCCAGCCTTCATCCAGACACAAGGCTCCCAGAACCCAATACAGAGACATGGCTTCTGAGCCCAGCTGCCTATTTAAGGACAGCCAGGTGCTGCTAAAACCCGGAACGGCACTTAAAATCTGGTCCGGTATTTGACCTCACCTGGCTGTAAATCAGCCCAGCAGCACATGCTGGGAGGAAAATACCTGTTATCCCAGACCAAACCTCTCACTGTGTCACAGTAGTCATATACTTACCACCTGAACTGCAGCATAACCCGAAACACCCAAGAATGCTCAAAGACATGGAGCAAGCTCTGGGAAGGCGGGATGTCTTCAGTTCAGTCACTTTTACGGTATTTGGCTGGAGAAAATACAGCAGCATGCTGCGGTATTTTCTCCGGCCAAAATTCCGGAACACTTGCCGGAATGCTGGATCCGGCATTATTTTTCCATTGAAATGTATTAATGCCGGATCCGGTACCAAGTGTTCCGGAAAAACTGACCCGGTTTTCCGGTCTGCGCATGCGCAGACTCTTAAAAATGTGAAAAAAATAAATACTGGATCCTTTTTTCTGGATGACACCGAAGAGCCGAGTCCGGTATTTCAATGCATTTGTCAAACGGATCCGCATCCGGATACGGAAACAAATGGTATCCGTTTGCACACGGATTTCCGGATCCGGATTCCTCTACTGCTAGCTAGTGTGAAAGTACCCTAATAGTAACAATCCTATTACACCTTGCTGCACTGACTGCGGATCCAAATTGTCATTATACAGCTCTTTAATTCCAGCAAACCGTTCTTGTTATTGAGGTGCAAGTGCTGTGTGATACAGCCATTAACAGGGTTTATTACAAGGAAATATTTCTACGTCTTATTTGCCCTTGTGCGCTGCAGTTATAGGTTCTAAAGCATTTTGGGGGGAAAAGGGCTTATTAGCCGTTGTGTGGTGAAGTGTGAAAATTACAGCCCTTTTTGGCGTGTATTAGTGGCAACAAAATATATTATTTGCCATTCAGCGGTGCAGTCATCTGTTCTAAAGCCCTTTTTGGCGTGTATTAGTGGGAAAAGAAAAATATATTTGCCGTTCAGCCTAGCAGTTATATGTTCTAAAGCCTTTTATGTTGTGTATTAGTGGAAAAAAATAAGGGCCTATTTGCCATTCAGCGGTGTGGTTATATGTTCTAAAGCCCTTTTTAACATGTATTAGTGGCCTGATGCCACATATCTGATGCCAAGTGCTCCTTCTTTCACTCACCATCTTCATCTGGTACTCGTATTGCCACTCACCTCCCTACTCTGTCACCAGGTCACTCTGTGGTCTCCTGATGCTGCTGTCACCTCCACACTATGTCACCTTTCGACTCTGTGGTCTCCTGATGCTGCTGCCACCTCCACACTATGTCACCTTGCCACTCTGTGGTCTCCTCAAGTTGCTGCCACCTCCACACTATGTCACCTTGCCACTCTGTGGTCTCCTGATGCTGCTGCCACCTCCACACTATGTCTCCTTGCCACACTATGTCACCTTGCCACTCTGTAGTCTCCTGATGCTGCTGCCACCTCCACACTATGTCTCCTTGCCACTCTGTGGTCTCCTCAAGTTGCTGCCACCTCCACACTATGTCACCTTGCCACTCTGTGGCCTCCTGATGCTTCTGCCTCCTCCACACTGTCATTATACCATTCTGTGGCCTCCTCCTGATAATGCTGCTGCTGCCGCCACCACCACACTCTGTCATTGTGCCACTCTGTGGTCTCCTGATGCTGCTGCCACCTCCAAACTATGTCACCTTGCCACTCTGTGGTCTCCTGATGCTGCTGCCACCTCCACATTATGTCACCTTGCCACTCTGTGGTCTCCTCAAGTTGCTGCCACCTCCACACTATGTCACCTTGCCACTCTGTGGTCTCCTGATGCTGCTGCCACCTCCACACTATGTCGCCTTGCCACTCTGTGGTCTCCTCAAGTTGCTGCCACCTCCACACTATGTCACCTTGCCACTCTGTGGCCTCCTGAAGCTTCTGCCACCTCCACACTGTCATTATACCATTCTGTGGCCTCCTCCTGATAATGCCACTGCTGCCGCCACCACCACACTCTGTCATTGTGCCACTCTGTGGCCTCCTGATGATGCTGCTTCCACCTCAGTACTATGTCATAGGGACACTCTGTGGACTTCTCATGCTGTTCCTACCCTCCCCACTTCATGACTGGGCCACTATTTTGCCTTTCGGCCTGGCTGACAGAAAGAAGGAAAAATTAGATGCACAACGGATCAGAATTGGCTTGTGATTTGGTAGTTAAAAGCAGGAGTGGGTACAAAACACAGAAGACAAATGTTCCATTCACTTGTCATCTCTGTTTTGGATCCACTCCTGTTTTTTTTGGCTTTAGCAATACTGATGGATTACTGACCAAATGCTGACCGAGTGAAGGCGGATGCTCCACAGGATCCGTTTTTTTGGGGATTATTGTTCTGACGGATCAGAGGAAGGGCAAAATAATCAGTGACGTCAACACAAACTTACTGCTGACACCCTCTCCACTCTGTCGGGGGGCTCTACTTGTATAAGCGTTTAATAGAAAAGGTTCTGTAGACATCTATGTGGAATCAGCTGACGATGGTGAAAAAGGAGTGCGCTTCTTCTTGATGCTAACATTGACCTGTAAGGCTGAGTTCATACTTGAGTTATTTGGTCAGTTTTGGCCCCGTGACTGCCCAAATAAGTGAAGTGTGCAGTGATTCTAAGAACGATGCCTGTCATCTGCATGTCATACTGACTGACAGTACTATTTCACTACCACAGCAGACTCCCAATGCGTGTTACTGCAAGGCACAGTGTTCTCCACCACTATACAGGCTCTCTGCAGCCAGGAAATAGCAGTTTTTTAACGCGATTCACCGCAAATAAATTCGTATCGAACCAGCCGAATCGAATTTTTGAAAAATTCGCTCATCTCTAAATATAATGTAAACACATTGACTGAAACGCATTGATATTATCTTAGAATTGCAGCAAAGAAACATTACAAGAAAAATGATGTAGGATGATGTGTCAGCAGCATGAACTCTATTAAGCCCGTCAGGCTGCCTAGCAGGATTGAGCCTTCTGGTTAAATTGATACCTTTTTCACTAAAATCCGTTGCTGCGTTCCAGAGTTATGGTAGTTTTAATCAATATGCAAATCAGGGCTTCGGTGCACCGAGAGGTGCACCTCAGCTTCTCCGCTTTCCTAATTTTGTTACACCGGTTTTCCCTTGACTGACAAGGCCAAGCATCATTATTCTGCTCTCGCATGGCTCTGTCAGGATGAGCATGCACCATTGATTCTTTAATGAGTACATGCGCTGGGATGCTTACTGCGCATCCACCGACTATAGAATCAATGATGCATGCTCAGGATTACAGGGCTCAACAAGAGCACAGTCTGGATGCCCTGTAATCCTGAGCATGCACCATTGAGTCTATAATTGGCGCAAGTGCAGTAGATTTCGTGCGGGTTTCCCCGCTGCCGAGATGCCTGCTGAGCAAGTGCCGATTGTAGAGTCATGGACGTATGTGCAGGATCTCAGGGTCTGGCAAGAGCACAATGCTGGTGCCTGGTCTAGACAGTCAACAGATGGGGGCATGGAAAATATTCTGCTCCTGCAAGTGCCTAGGTGTCGGAGTTTCACTGTGAAGTGCTCTCTCCATTGTGCTGCTTTATAGCCCCTCTCCTTTGCTCTGAATGATAGCTGTAGTGGTCCCTGCTACAGCTGCCACTCAAAGCAGGGGGAGGGGCTGTCAAGCAGCTTAGAGCAGAGACCACTTCACAGAGAAGCTCCGCCTCCTGGGCACTTGCAGGGGAAGAATCTAGCTGAATAAACCTTCATATTTACACTACTCCTGATAAGATGAGGTCCACAAGATGCGTGTTTGTACTGCTGTTCCCATACCCTACCTAGTGCTGCCATCAGTTTAGCATGGTCAAAATTGGCAGTTTCCCTTTAATTTGCTCATAGAAGGAGTAGATATGATTTTATTCCCATTTGACCTTGAAATGCACTAAAATAAGGCCTCGTGCACAACCGCATATATTTTGTAGTCCACAAACCACAGATCGGCAAAATACAGATATGTTCATCTTTTTTTGCAGACCCATTGTGGGACCGCATTTTGAGGACCAAAATAGGACATGTTCCATAATTTGCAGAACGGACATACGGATGTGGATATCATATGGATAACTTCCATAGATACAGTCGTGTGCATGAGGCCTCCACCATACATGAACAAGTATGGCATTTAAAGATCGCACCTGCTCGTGAGAGCAGCGAACACTATAACCACTGGGTTTCTTCTGTTTTAAACAGCAGAGGCTAAGGGCTAATGTTTTCGATTGGCGATTATACCGATCGCAGCCCTTTAAACCCCTCAGATGCTATGGTCAAATGTGACCACAACATCTGAGAGCGCTAAAAACCAAAGCAGTGTATTTCCCAGCCCGGGGCTCCTTCCCTTGTAATCCTAGTAATAGGATTGAGCCTGTACAAGGCTTCCAGGCCAATTACTAGTATATTCCAATTCTGGCCTGCAAGTGGCAGGAATGCACTGAATCCCGCATTATGTAATGGATAGGAATCCATTACAGAATGCAAGAGGTAATCTAATGATTGCATGTTATAGTCACCTGGGGTAATTTTAGAAAGTTGAAAAACAGTAAAAAAAAAAAGATTTCAATAATATTAAAAATATAAAAGTTCAAATAACCCCCCTTCCCTAGAATAAAAAACTAAGCAATAAAAAAATTAAGCATTGCCACGTCCAAAACGTCAGTACTATTAAAATATTAAAATATTTATCCCATAGGGCGAATGGCATACCTTAAAAAAAAAATCTAAATGGCCGATTCGCCATTTTTTTGTCACTTCATCTCCCCTAAAAAATTGATCAAAAGGTCATACACACTCCAAACAAAAACTACAGCTCAAAAAAAAATGAGCCCTCACACAGCTCCGTAGAAATAACCATAGAAAAGTTATGGGGGTTAGAATATGGAGATGAAAAGAAAGAAATAATTTTTCCAAAGTTTTTATTTATTTTTTTCAAATTTTTCAAACAAGAAAAAACAATATAAATGTAATCATACTTACCCAGAGAATGAAGGGCACAGTTTTAACGCATAGGGAATGCAGTATAAATGAAACCCATTTGGAATTTTTTTACCAGTTTCCCACTACTACATGTATGCAATAGTAAATGGTGTCATTAAAAAGTAAAAAAAAACAAGACCTCACACGGTGATGTCAATAAAAAAATAGAAAAGTTAAGGCAGGGAGTAAAAAATGATAACGCAAAAATGGAAAATGGCAAGGTCCTGAAAGAGTTAAGAGGCGTGTTCCGTTTGATATGTTCAATGACCTCCTTCACTACCTACTACATGGAGGTCCCAGTGGCTCATTGGTCCCAAGCTGTACATCTAAAGTGGGAGGAAGCCTTTAAATGTAGCCCCCTTTATGTATGAGAATGGAGGTTGACTTTAGCTTTTCCATACAGGTTTACCTCCTTTATATTTAGCTGCAGGCTCCTGGAGGAGAATGATGATATAGAAGATTACTGGAGTCTTGAAGGGAGAGGCAACGTCCTCATAATCTATACCTAAGACTTTACAAATCTTATCTCTCTGGCCTAGTGCTGTCGTCTGTCTGTGAGCCTGGATCCTGCACCTTAAACCTCTCCAGTCAAAACCTGAAAATTCTGGTGGGAACTGAACATCAGTTTTGCACTTACAGTGATCAGGATCCTGGAAACTGAGATATGAGGTGCTGTTTAGTGGGGTCATTAAATTGTAGGACTTCTCTATCTGCCCCTGCGCAGGGAAGGAAAGTCATGGGAGACTGTCATGTTCCATCCATGTCAAAGGCAGCCACCATAATGTGAGGAACTCACCACACAACCCCCCCAGATCTCAGCCTCCTGGATTGTTTATGAGTATGACATGGAAAGATGATAGATGTTGGGTTTAAAATGGGTCTACTATTAGGACAAACCCTGTCCGGGTGCCTATTACTTATTAGGACACCCATCTCTTGGAGAACCCAACGTAGAGCAGCCATCTCTTCCACCCAACATTTTACAAGGCTTTGCCCAGTCGACATTTTATTAGATGGGTGTGTCCAGAGATGAGATGTTTGTTCGTTTATCAGTGCAACTATCCCCTTAATTCTTATTAAAGGGAATCTAGTGACCTCCCTATCCAACCGTTGGCATAGACTGCACCATAGACAAATGAGGTCTTTGGTGCAATGTGGACTTAAAGGGAACCTGTCACCTGGATTTTGGGTATAGAGCTGAGGACATGGGTTGCTAGATCACCGCTAGCACATCCACAATATCCAGTCCCCATAGCTCTGTATGCTTTTATTGTGTAAAAAAAACGATTTGATACATATGCAAATTAACCTGAGATGTGTCCTGTACGAGAGATGAGTCAGGGACAGGACTCATCTCAGGTTAATTTGCTTATGTATCGAATCAGTTGTTTTACACAATAAAAGCACACAGAGCTATGGGGACTGGGTATTGCAGATGTGCTAGTGGCCATCTAGCAACCCATGTCCTCAGCTCTATACCCAAAATCCCGGTGACAGGTTCCCTTTAAACGTTGCTCTTGTTATACCGAAGCTTTGCTCATTTCTGTGGCCAGCCCCTCCCTCACTGCTTTGCCACTGCCTGGTCGAGTCAATGAAAGCAGCTAGGGAGGGGCTGCCCACAGAAAGGGGAGGAGCTTGTGTGCAACAAGAGCAATGGTGACGCCCTCATCGCACCAAAGGCCTAATTTGCATATTAGAACTCGGACCAACAAAAGAAAAACTGAGTTTTAATCAGGTGGATACCTACTGGATAATACATTATTTTTTCTTTTTTTTTACTTACATAAACTTTTAATTATTATGCACAGTGTTGGCCAGTTCGCATTGTTCGCCCGCGAACACATGCGGGCTGCCATCTTTTCTCACAAGTCCGGCGATGCACAGGTAAGCCCTTACCTGTGCCGCGATCTGGTCTGAAAACAAGTGCGTTCAGCGGGAGCTGGCAGTTCCGAGAACAGCCGCCGGGGGGGCCTTCATCGGGCTGTTCTCGGAACTGCCTGCTCCCGCTGACCGCATTTGTTTCAGACCGGCTTTTTTATTTTTATCTAAGTATGAAGACACATTGAACCTAAAATAATAACAATAAGTCATTTATTTATTTTTGTATTATTATTATTTTATCTATCTTTAACTATTAATTTTATTTTTTATTGTCCTTAAATGCATATTTCTAAACACAATTATTAATATAATATCCTAATATCAGTATTATTAGAAATAGTAACACCAAGAATATTAATTTACTAATGTATTTAAACCCTTTGTTGTAATACCTTGTTTTTACTTCCAAAAAAAAATAAAAAATGCATAGAATACAATGTAGCTTGATTAATAAACTATTCTGAATTTGAAAGTTGCAAACAGTAGCAACAACTCTCTCTAGACCTCTCAATAGTTAGAAAAACTCAAGTCTTGACGTTTAATAAATTACAAATGTATCATGTGTAAAAAAAAAAAAAAGACAAACAAACCAGCAGGGAGCAGTTCCATGGGGACTGAGCTGTGCCGATAACTCAGGTGCACTGGATGATCTGGATATAAACAAACAGCTCCAGAAAAATTCTACATTGTCTCATGTCTACCCAGTCAATCTTTTTTTCCAATAATTATCATAATGATTCTCCACAAGGCACTTGTTTGTTCCTCTTCTAAGACTCGGCATCTGGGTTTCGGTTGCGTTGCATGGTGGTAGATGTGAGCGGCAGACTTGACTTGGAGATTTATTTCCTTAGGGTTTGTAACTTATTTGAACAGCTGCAGAGAAAAACACAAAGCGACTTGTGATCTTAGCAAAATGTCTGGAGAGTGTGCATCTTGATTCCCTCTTCTTTCGGGCCCCGCACATAGACAACCTGTTTTCCTAACTGGGAATAATTTTTGGAAATTAAAGGTCACTGCAGTAGATCAACCCACTAAGGGCTCCCTCGTACAGGTCAACGTAATAGGCAATGGCTCAATTCTCTTTTTTTTTCAAAAATTCAAAAAAGTAGGGTCTGCCATTTGTCAATGTTTTTTTTTTTTTGCTAGACCTGGAGATCTATAAATTTATATGTCACTGGGGGGTTGACCAGCGGGGGGGATCATATATCAAAGTTAACTGGTGGTGGTTAGCAAATGAAATGGGAACAAGGAAATGATTTGACTATTTTTAGCCAAAATCGTAGGCAGGTTCACCCGAGATCTATTATCTAGATAAAAGTGGTAATATGTGCTATGAGATTAAGTATAATTAACTTTAATTCTTTAATAAAGTCTAAAAATCAACCTTACTTTTTTTCCCCTGAAGAAATAAGTTCAATTATGTTTAATTTTAAACAATGTATTAGAACGTATTGTCTAATGAAATCCATTATGTGAAATAGAAATATCTACCAGATTTAGAAGTTGGTGGAACTACATTTAGGCACAGACAAAAAAAAAAAAAGATTGCTTAAAGTGGTCAGCTCATGGTGACAACCTCTTTTCCAAGGACAGTCACCCCAGCGGTTGTCTCTTATGACCGGTTCATGGCTCAACCGGGTCACACATTGTGAGAGCTGTAAGGGGAATGAATGGCCAACCATGGAATATGCTAATGCGCCCAATCTACTACAATGGAAGCTGTTTCTTGTCTTCTGGTTCATAGATCGGGGTCCCAAGTGGAAGACCTCTCTCTCTCTCCGACGCTATAATGTGGCAATGGTCTTGGAGAAATCAAGAAGAGAAACAAAAAAAATAAAATCACAAAAATCATCGGTCATGGACCACAAAATTAATAGTTCCCCACTGTGATGTAGAAGCTCCTGATTCTGGTAAATGGCTCCTGTAAACTCTTGGATTTAGGGTTAGAGTGCCCATGATGACCCCTGTAATGGTGAGGAGTGGCACCTCTAGCCAAAACTACAAAGCTGTTCCTTTAAAGGCTATGGACACCTTTGGGGCAATTTTTATTATTCTACTATTCTACTGATTTGGGGCTAAAATATTTTCATTTGATCTCTATTAAAAAAAAAAATTCAACAGTTTTTCCTGTACAGATTTCATTTTCTGTGCATATGCAGACTATTGCTCTCCCTTCTCAGTGAATTCATTGGACAGCCGCTCTGATAGCTTGAACTGTGGTCCTTTTATCTCTGAGCTCCTGACAGCTCGTAAACACTCATTTACGCTAAAGTCTTCTACAACTGATTAGTTATAATGAGTATTTATGGGCTGTTAGGAAAGGACTACAGACCGAGCAGTCAGATTCACTGAGAAAGAGCACCTATAGATGCTGTGACACTGAAGGCTGATTTTCAAAAAGACTGAAAAAAAAAAAAAAGATTTTAGCCCACAATGAGTAGAATGCAATGATGCAAAATAATTGCCGCAAAGGCGTCTGTAGCCTGTGAATGTATAAGGACTGCATTATGTTGTGTATCTATGTCCTATATGGACTGTGTTTCACTTTTGTTTTCCAGCAGGTTGAAGCCCAGAGTAAGATTACTGCTGATGTTTTACACATACTGTATATTTGCGTTGCTGTACTGACGCCCAGTTACTAGGCTGCATGATGATTGATGTTGTTGTAAAATTCCCAAAAAGTTGTGGTGCTGTGTAAAATGTTAATGCAAATCTCATAGACCCATATTTTATTCACAAATGAGATGTTGACAATGAGCATGTGAAAAATAGTGGTTAAAAAATCCGAAAGATAACAGAAACTGGAGGCGCCAGTGGAATGGTGAAATTCGTGCTGAGTGTAAGAAGTGAATAGGGTGTAAAAACGAAAATTCTGGATATGTAGGAAGGCAGCTATTGGGGTGGCAACATAGATGTCAGACTATGTGTAGGGACAATATATGAAGAGTGAACTGAGACGTTACAGAATGGGTTCATGAACTGTACCCATCGGTTTCGCCATTTCCGTTTTTGTTTTTACCCACAAGAAGAAAAGCGCCAAACCCTGTTTAGTAAGATAATGTATAACCAATCAAGTCCAGGTGATAGGATAGTTGGTAGATATAATCCGGGTAGAGTAGTAGGGGTTAAATTAATTATCAATCTTCTTATATTAGTAGTAAATTTCCCAAGGCCGATAGCACAAATGTAGAAATTAGAAAGGAGTAATTAAATAAATAAATAAAATTAAAATAAAGTTAATAACTCACTTCACTGGGGGGGTGGCCTGTAGGAAACCCCCTCCCCCTGGCCAGAATCGCCCGTAGAATGGTAGGTATTGATGGCAGCACAATCCTTGGTGGCTTCAGATCAATTTCTTTATTTAGAGATTCTGTCCAGCGCGTTTCGGGGGATTTTTTATAAGAGTCTCCCTTCTTCAGGAGAAATAAGACAATTATAAAAACAAATAGCAAGACAGACATGTCTTGCAATTTGTTTTTATAATTGTCTAATTGCATTGGCAGTGCCTCTCAGTTGTGTTAGTTGCCCATGCACAAGTGCAGCCCCACACCATCAGAGATACAGGCTTTTGAGCTGTGTGCTAATAACAAGCTGGATGGTCCCTCTCCTCTTAAGTCCGCAGAACACGATGTCCATGGTTTCCCCCAAAATTTTACATTTTCATTCATTTGACCCCAGAACAGTTTTCAATTTTTCCTCAGTCCATTGTAAATTAGCTTTTTTACAGAGAAGATGGCAGCGTTTCTGGATTGTGCTGACATATGGCTTCCTCTTTGCATGTTACAGCTTTAAGGCTACTTTCACACTAGCGGCAGCCTTCTCTGGCAGGCTGTTCCAGCGGGTCAACAGCCTGCCAGATCCGTGCCGCCGCTAGTGCACGTGTGCCGCCGGGAGTCCGCTCCAGCCCCATTGACTATAATGGGGGTGGGCCGGAGTTCCGGCGGCAGCCCGGCAAACATGCTGAGAGGCGGCCGGAATAAAACTACGACATGCCGGAGAAGGCTGCCGCTAGTGTGAAAGTAGCCTAACCTGCATTTGTGGATTGCATGGTGAACTCTGTTAATGATTTTTGAAAGTGTTCCTGAGCTAATGGAATGATTTACAGAAGCATGTCTGTATTTAATGCAGTGCCGTCTGAGGGCCCATAGATCAGTGATGACGTCACCGTGTGCAGCCAGCATTATCACGCTCGCCGCAGGTCGGGTTTTCTTCAATCTAGACGGGAGTGGACGGCCTCTCCGCGATCAAGTGGATGAGATGAGTATATATATATATTTTTTTTTTAACCCCAGATTAACCCCCTGAGCAACGAAATGTAAGTCTCAGGTGGCGCGATCAGCGTTGAACGTGGCATCTGAGGGATTAAATGACGGGAGGCGGCACAATCTCCGTTTCCCATTATTGGGCCCTCACACCATACGATGGAAAGTGATTTGTGACAAAGTAATTTGTAACAAATTTAATTTCTTGACTAAATTCGGCGAAGCTGCAGAATCAAATTTTTCCAAACCTCGCTCATCACTAATAATGAATGTTGCAGGAGTATAGCAGAGCTGACTGAAGATGCTGGGGCAACTTGGGAGAACCATGTACAAGGACTTCTGCGGTGGAGCCAGGAGGAGACAGCCTGGAACATATGAGCCTGAGAAAAGAGAGACAGAGGCACCAGGAGGCTCTATGGCAGGGATCAGCAAGCTCCGGCAATCCAGCTGTGGTGAAACTACGACTCCCAGTATGCACACTTGCTTAGCTGTTTTCAGAACTCCCATAGAAGTGAATGGAGCATGCTGGGAGTTGTAGTTTCACCACATCTAGAGTGCCGAAGGTTGCTGACCAATGGGATGAACCCAAGCCGGCGGACGCAGTGTGATGCTCTGGGCAATGTTCTGCTGGGAACCCTTGGGTCCCGGTATCATGTGGACGCGACATGTACCACCTATCTAACCATCGTACAGACAAGTACCCCTTTCATGGCAGCAGTGCCCCCTAATGGCAGTGGCCTATTCCAGCAGAATGACCACAACCGCAAAGATTATTATTTAGGAATGAGGAACATGACAAAGATGATCCAGGTGATGACTTGTCTCTAAAGTCCCAGATCTCAATCTGATCGTCATCTGTGGGGTGTGCTGGAGAAACAAGGATGATCCATGGAGGCCACACCTCGCAATTTACAGAACTTGTCCTAACGTCTTGGTGCCTATTAGCACAGGACATCTTCAGAGTTCTTGTGAAGTCCTTGTCTTGAAATTAAGCAGGTGCTTTTAATGTAATAGCTGATTCAATGCACACATAATACCGCCATACTGTGCGTAAATAATAAAGGGCCTAGTGGTAAAGTTCCTGATTGTAACAGTGGCTACTGTGCGCCACTGTTCCCCTGCTTACCGCCGCGGTCCCGGGGGCGCCGTGTTCAGCGCTGCAGTCCTGGGCTCTGTCTGTGTGGGTGCTGTTGTTCTGGGATCCACTCCACAGTTTGCTCTCAGCCCTGGCCACAGCATGCTTGCTGTTTGTTTCCTGCAGCACTTCCTTAAGGGCCGGCTCGCGTCACTTCCTAGGCTTTATGGGTTAGGTCATGTGACCTTGCTGACCTATCCTAGCCTTCCTGCTCATATATAAGTGGCTCGGCCCCCTTCCCAGATGCCTCAGTGTCAAGGTCCTTGTGTCCTGCTAAGGTTCCTGGGTTCTGCTAGTGTTTCCTGACTCGTATCTGTGTTCCTGGACTCTGCTACCTGTTAGATCCCTTTCTGCTTGCCTTGACTCTCCTGTTGCCGACCCGGATTGCCTGACCTGTACCTGTGCCGTCTGCCCTGACCTTTTGCCTGTCTGACTACGCCTCTGCCTCATCCTTCGGTCCTGCACTGTTGCTCCTGGTTATAACTTGGCCTGCTGACTATGTCTGTACCTCTGGTACCTTGCTCGGGTACCTCCTGTTCCGCCTGTACCAGCTGCCTCGTGTGCCTATCCTCCTCTAGAGGTAGCGACCTGGTGTTCCCCTCGAGAAAGTCTATCCCCACCAACAGTGGTACTGTGAAGATCCAGGGGTTCACTTAGACAATGCCCTTAGAGGAGGTAGGACATGTGACACAATGGGTTCACACCTGCTGGTTCGTGACACTGATATTCCAGGGCAGTGAAGGTTTTACATCCTCCACTCTCAGGTTGCTCTTGGAGTTTCCTTGTCAATTGCCCTGAAGGTTTTAAGGGGTCTGTCCGACAACAAGCTTGCTGATTGTTTCCCATAACAAACAACAGAATTGCAATATAAGCATTCATTCTTTCACTCAATTATTTGGACTATACATAATACACTGCTCAAAAAAATAAAGGGAACACAAAAATAACACATCCTAGATCTGAATTAATTAAATATTCTTCTGAAATACTTTGTTCTTTACATAGTTGAATGTGCTGACAACAAAATCACACAAAAATAAAAAAATGGAAATCAAATTTTTCAACCCATGGAGGTCTGGATTTGGAGTCACACTCAAAATTAAAGTGGAAAAACACACTACAGGCTGATCCAACTTTGATGTAATGTCCTTAAAACAAGTCAAAATGAGGCTCAGTAGTGTGTGTGGCCTCCACGTGCCTGTATGACCTCCCTACAACGCCTGTGCATGCTCCTGATGAGGTGGCGGACGGTCTCCTGAGGGATCTCCTCCCAGACCTGGACTAAAGCATCTGCCAACTCCTGGACAGTCTGTGGTGCAACGTGACGTTGGTGGCTAGAGCGAGACATGATGCTCAATTGGATTCAGGTCTGGGGAACGGGCGAGCCAGTCCATAGCATTAATGCCTTCGTCTTGCAGG
This sequence comes from Bufo bufo, assembly GCF_905171765.1. Classification (NCBI taxonomy): domain Eukaryota; kingdom Metazoa; phylum Chordata; class Amphibia; order Anura; family Bufonidae; genus Bufo; species Bufo bufo. Next base: position 532,518,661 of record NC_053393.1, on the reverse strand, counting down.
AACTGCTGACACACTCCAGCCACATGAGGTCTAGCATTGTCTTGCATTAGGAGGAACCTAGGGCCAACCGCACCAGCATATGGTCTCAGAAGGGGTCTGAGGATCTCATCTCGGTACCCAATGGCAGTCAGGCTACCTCTGGCGAGCACATGGAGGGCTGTGCGGCCCTCCAAAGAAATGCCACCCCACACCATTACTGACCCAATGCCAAACCGGTCATGCTGGAGGATGTTGCAGGCAGCAGAACGTTCTCCACGGCGTCTCCAGACTCTGTCACGTCTGTCACATGTGCTCAGTGTGAACCTGCTTTCATCTGTGAAGAGCACAGGGCGCCAGTGGCGAATTTGCCAATCTTGGTGTTCTCTGGCAAATGCCAAACGTCCTGCACGGTGTTGGGCTGTAAGCACAACCCCCACCTGTGGACGTCGGGCCCTCATATCACCCTCATGGAGTCTGTTTCTGACCGTTTGAGCAGACACATGGACATTTGTGGCCTGCTGGAGGTCATTTTGGAGGACTCTGGCAGTGCTCCTCCTGTTCCTCCTTGCACAAAGGCGGCGGTAGCGGTCCTGCTGCTGGGTTGTTGCCCTCCTACGGCCTCCTCCACGTCTCCTGATGTACTGGCCTGTCTCCTGGTAGCGCCTCCATGCTCTGGACACTACGCTGACAGACACAGCAAACCTTCTTGCCACAGCTCGCATTGATGTGCCATCCTGGATAAGCTGCACTAGCTGAGCCACTTGTGTGGGTTGTAGACTCCGTCTCATGCTACCACTAGAGTGAAAGCACTGCCAGCATTCAAAAGTGACCAAAACATCAGCCAGGAAGCATAGGAACTGAGAAGTGGTCTGTGGTAACCACCTGCAGAACCACTCTATATTGGGGGTGTCTTGCTAATTGCGTATAATTTCCACCTGTTGTCTATCCCATTTGCACGACAGCATGTGAAATTGATTGTCACTCAGTGTTGCTTCCTAAGTGGACAGTTTGATTTCACAGCAGTGTGATTGACTTGGAGTTACATTGTGTTGTTTAAGTGTTCCCTTTATTTTTTTGAGCAGTGTACGTGTCAATGCTGATCTTTTTGCAAGTTCTGCTGAAGTAGCAATTAAAATATACCAGACCTAACCATAAGATGGAAATATCTCACATCCTCCATGGAGCCCATCGTCCCCATCGGTGACTTCTTTATTTTTGATGTGGTAGTTTTGCTTCTGTACCAGACTTAAGGGATAATGGAGATCTCAGAGCCTGGATCTCCAGAGTGTGGGACGTGTGATTAAAGGATTTGTTAACCAGCCTAGAACACGCTGTAATATCACATGAGTCACCCGGACGGTGCACAGGCTTAGGGAACTTAGGGAGCTTAGAGGAGTTAAAGTCAAGGCATGCTGGGACTTGTAGTGCCGGTGTAAGTGGGAAACAGCTGCCTACCTACCTCTGTTCTCATTGTTAGCCTAATCTTTGGGCTTTTATCTCCATATTTATCCCCTTAAAATTCTGGAACCGATTACGGTTTCATTTGTAAATACTTTCGACACTAAATGGACCAGAGAGCTTTCTGGACTATCGGATGCCGTACTTAAAGGGTTGTCAGATCCTTCTACAAGCAACGTGGCTGTTGTTATTGTTTCAACATGGGTTTTCATCCAGCTTTCCCAGACCCCTGAACTTCAATCTACCTTGTAATACAGTGATACCGGAGCGGTGAGTATATTACTACATAACTAGGCACATTTTTAGGACCCTGGAAAAGCTAGGTGACAACCAATATGGACGCCTTAAACGTTCCGACAGGACCTGCTATCCAGCTTTCTCAGGCTCCTGAAAAGCCAATGAGTCTGGTGATAAGGTGATACTGTATTTCTGCATGTGTCACATTATTTCATCTAGAATTTGGGTGACAACAAATAAGGCAGGACTTAAAGGGGTTTTCCGAGATTTTTTTACTGGTGACCTATCCTCTGAGCGATGAGAACCCTATTGATCCCTAGGACGAGGGAGAGAAGTGCACGCATAGCGCTCTCTCCTCGCTACACCAGACGGGCTCCATAGAAGTCTATGGACATGCCTTGAGTCCGTCCTCAGCAGCGAGGGGGAGATAACACGCTGTGCGCCCTTCTCTCCCTTCGTTCTAAGTATCGTGGCGGTCTCAGCGCTCAGACACCCATCAATCTAAACTTTTGAAAACTTTTTTGAAAAGTTAGTGACCCTTTAAAACTCACATAGGAGTTCTCATCCAGCTTTCTCAGACTCCTGACCGGCAAATGTGTCTTTAATTGTACCAGAGATCTGGGTGCATCAGAGCACACTTAGGTAAGTTTTTTTATTACCTAGGAGCCTGGATAAGTTGAGTGACAATATGGCTGATTTAAAGGGGGTTTTCATCCATCTTTCCTTGGCTCCTGAACAGCAAATCTGCCTTGTACTGCTTGTAATACTGTGATACTGGAGCAGTGGCTATATTACTGCATAGCACTTTACATCTAGGAGACAGGAGAAGACAACCAATATGACTGCTCTTAAAATTCCTAAGGCTCAATTCACACCTGAGCGTTCTGAAAGGAGCGCTCTGTATGCGCGATTGTACGGACGTTTACAAGCGCGCATACAGAGACAAGTGTGCACACAGTGTCGCGCGTTCCCGAAAGTCTATGTACGGGAACGCGCGACAAGCGCCCAAAAAAACGTACTTGTGTGAGCGTCGGGCGTTTTACAGCGCGATCGTACGCGCTGTAAAACGCCCAGGTGAGAACCATTCCCATAGGGAAGCATTGGTTTCTCCTTGTTGAGCGTTTTACAGCACGTAGGAACGCGCTGTAAAACGCTCAGGTGTGAATTGAGCCTAAAGGAGTTGTCATCCAGCTTTCCCCGGCTCCTGAACGGCAAATCTGCCCTATAGTGCCGTTTTAATGAACCAGTGGCTGTATCACTGAGCACATTTACATCCAGCCGCCTGGTAAAGATGGGTGACAACCAATGTGACTACTTTTAACTCTCCCGTGGTGGTTGTCACCCATCTTTCCCAGCATCCTGAACTGCAACTCTGCCTTAGGGTGCATGCACACAACCGTATGTGTATTGCTGTCCACAAAAAGCGAATCTGCAAAAAAATACGGATGATGTCCGTGTGCACTCCGTATTTTGCGGAACGGAACAGCTGGCCCCTAATAGAACAGTCCTATCCTTGTCCGTAATGCGAACAATAATAGGAAATGTTCTATTTTTTTGCGGAACGGAAATAAGGACATACGGAAACGGAATGCACACAGAGTTTTTTTTGCGGACCCATTGAAATGAATGGTTCCGCATACGGTCTGCAAAAAAAATAAAAAATTAACGGACACGGAAAGAAAATCTGTTCATGTGCATGAGCCGTTATAAGGCAATGATACTGGAGCAGTGGATACATCACAGCTGAGTAACAACCAGTATAGATGTTGTTACCCTTGACATGGAGGTTCCCACCCAGCTTTCCCAGACTCCTAAGTGGAGGATTCGCTTAGCTTGGCCATGATACACCCACTGCTCCAATATCATTACATTACAAGGCAGAAGCCTGAGGAAGCTGGATGACAACCCCTCTGAGACCTGTGAACAGCAGCCATCTTGGTGGTTGTCATCCAGCTTTCCCAGAAACGGTTATATGACTAAAACACGAATCTGATTTTTCTTTAGCCATTTGACAAAAGAAGACGACTCAAGGTTTTGCATTTGACGGCGATTTCCTGATTCTAGGGTAGAGATACCCTTTAATTAAACCTTGATGAGCTGGATATAAGCGGAGCGTTGCCATAACCCAGGACCATGCATGATTACATACTAGGACGTGATAGAAAATTGCCAACCATTATATTGCATGCGGCTTCTGCTGCCGAGGGCCCAGAGGTCCCCCAGATTTCATTGCGAGTCTGAATATGCAGATAGGCGGTGTGTGACCCGGGCCCCACTGTGATCTGCTCATCAGTGTGCAGCGGGCGTGGAGCGAGGGCACGGCTGCCGCATCTTTAGACACAGAGCCCTTTGGTTTCAGTCTATATTTATAGTGCATGTAATTAAATGTTAGTTATCGTGTAGTCGTGCCAACGCGGCATCATCACTTTAATTACCGCCTTCACCGCCGCGTCTTTTATGTATCCCCGTTCTTGCAACTGCTCCCCTACTGTCTTGCAATTGTCTTTATCTCATATGCAGCTCTGGTGCACAGCCCGTGTCTGTAATTACTTCCAGTACAGAAATTTCAACCAGTAATCAGCCCAGAACAAGCTGCGGCCTCCACAAGTCAATAGTTCAGCTTTCTAAATAAAATGCAAAAAGTCCTTTCTTTTTTATTTATTTACTTATTTATTTATTTATGTCTAGAAAGTCAATATTTCTATGATAATGTATCGGGAAAACAGATATAAAATTACTATTAATGGTTACTTTTATTGTAAAACATCTAAATGTTTACATTTCCTGGAAATTACTGGATTCTTTAAAATTTAACCCCTTAAGGACCCATGACGCACATGTACGTCATATCTGGCCGTGACTTAAGGACCAGTGACGTACATGTACTGCATGGTGATCGGGCGGGTGCAGGAGCTGAGCCCGACCGATCAGCTGCAGGGGTCCGGTAGTCACTGATAGCCGGACCCCTGCTGTCTGCGCCGGCATCGGTGAAAACACCTATGCCGGCGCATTAACCCTTGCACTGTCGCGGTCAGCGTTGACCGCGGTATGCGCGGTCTCCTGCCGGGTGCGGGGTGGACATCGGGTCCAAGCGCTGCTGTGACGGGGACCCGATGGCAGGGAAGGCAGCCCGATGCCTTCCTTAGGCATCATGGCTGCCTTCCGGGAGAGCCTGTGAGATCCCGCCCCATGGAACTCACAGGCAGGAAGCTGTATGTGTATTACACTGGTAATACACTTACAGCCAATGCATTACAATACAGAAGTATTGTAATGCATTGTAAAGGGGATCAGACCCTCAAAAGTTGAAGTCCCAGAGGGGGACAAAAAATAAAGTAAAAAAATAAGTTAAAAATGTAAAGTTTCAAGTAAAAAAAGCGTTCTTTTCCCAAAATAAAGTTAACAAATGTTATAAAATATAGGGAAAAAAAGACATATTAGATATCGCCACATCCGTATGGACTGGCTCTATAAAAATATCACATGACCTTACCCCTCAGGTTAACACCGTCAAAAAAATAAAATAAAAACTGTGCTAAAAAAAAACTTATTTTTTTGTCACCTTACATCACTAAAAGTGCAAAACCAAGCGATCAAAAAGGCGTATGCCCCCAAAATAGTACCAATCGATCCGTCATCTCATCCTACAAAAAATGAGCCCCTACCTAAGACAATCGCCAAAAAAAAAAAAAAGGCTCTCAGACTATGGAGACACTAAAACATGATTTTTTTTGTTTCATAGATGCTTTTATTGTGTTAAATGTAAAAAAAAATACATATTAGGTATTTCCGCGTCTGTAACAACCTGCTCTATAAAAATACCACATGATCTAACCCCTCAGGTGAACACCGTAAAAAATAAAATAAAAACGGGGTCAAAATTTTTTTGGGCACCTTACATCACAAGATGTGGAATAGCAAGCGATCAAAAAGTCATATACACCCCAAAATAGTGTCAATCAAACAATCATCTTATCCCACAAAAATGATACCCTACCTAAGACAATCACCCAAAAAATAAAAAAAACTATGGCTCTCAGACTATGGAGACACTAAGGCTGGGTTCACACTTGAGCGTATTTGATATGCGCGTTTAACGCGCGTTTTTGTCGCGCGTTTTATAGGCGTTTTTGTGCGCGTTTTTGTCCATAGTCAACGCGCGTATTACGCGCGTTTGTGTGATTGACAGCAGTGTTGTCCAATGAAAATACAGCCCTGTCTATATACAGCCCTGCTTCTCCTGTTTTTGTATTTAGCATCTTGGATGTCATACAGGCAGCGTTTTGCCTGCACAAGCCTGATCAGTGTCTCACTATCACAGCCTGCTTCCTCCATCTTGGTCAGGCTAGACATTTGCCTCTCACTAGAGTGTGGCCTTTTATTGCCTGTTGCTATGTGCCAAACGCGCGTTCGTACGCGCGTTTTTCTGGTCACAAACGCGCAAAAGAACATATTTGCGCGTTCCTATGGCCGCAAACGCCCGACAAAACGTCCCAAAGAAGCCCAAGAACTTTTTTGAGCGTAGGGCGTTTTTCAGCGCGTTCAAACGCGCTGTAAAACGCTCAAGTGAGAACCAGGGCCATAGGGAAGCATTGGTTTTCATGTGTTGAGCGTTTTACAGCGCGTTTGAACGCGCTGTAAAACGCTCAAGTGTGAACCCAGCCTAAAACATGATTTTTTTTTGTTTCAAAAATGATATTATTGTGTAAAACTTAGGCTGGGTTCACACTTGAGCGTTTTACAGCGCGTTCAAACGCGCTGTAAAACGCTCAACACATGAAAACCAATGCTTCCCTATGGCTCTGGTTCTCACTTGAGCGTTTTACAGCGCGTTTTTGAGCTTCTTTGGGGCGTTTTGTCGCGCGTTTGCGGCCATAGGATTGCATAGGAACGCGCAAATATGTTCTTTTACGCGTTTGTGACCAGAAAAACGCGCGTACGAACGCACGTTTGGCACATAGCAACAGGCAATAAAAGGCCACACTCTAGTGAGAGGCAAATGTCTAGCCTGACCAAGATGGAGGAAGCAGGCTGTGATAGTGAGACACTGATCAGGCTTGTGCAGGCAAAACGCTGCCTGTATGACATCCAAGATGCTAAATACAAAAACAGGAGAAGCAGGGCTGTATATAGACAGGGCTGTATTTTCATTGGACAACACTGCTGTCAATCACACAAACGCGCGTAATACGCGCGTTGACTATGGACAAAAACGCGCTCAAGTGTGAACCCAGCCTTAAATAAATAAAAAAAAGTATACATATTAGGTATTGCCACGTCCGTAACGACCTGTTCTATAAAAATATCACATGACCTAACCCCTCAGGTGAACACCGTAAAAAACGGTGTTGAAAAAGCCATGTTTTGTCACCTTACATCACAAAAAGTGTAATACCAAGCGATCAAAAAGTCAGACGCACCCTAAAATCATACCAATCAAACCGTCATCTAATCCTGCAGAAATTAGACCCTAAGACAACCGCATAAAAAATTTAAAAAACTATGACTCTCTGAATATGGAGACACTAAAACATGATTTTTTTTGTTTTCACCTTACATTACAAAAAGTGTAATACCAAGCGATCTAAAAAGTCATATGCACCCTAAAATAGTACCAATCAAACTTTCATCTCATATGGAAAAAAATGAGCCCCTACATAAGACAGTCACCCAAAAAATAAAAAAAACTATGGCTTTCAGAATATGGAGACAGTAAAAAATCATTTTTGTCACGTCAGTAACAACCTGCTCTATAAAAATACAACATGATCTAACCTGTCAGATGAACATTGTAAATAACAAAAAATAAAAATGGTGCCAAAACCGTTTGCCTCACAAAAAGTGTAATATAGAGCAACCAAAAATCATATGTACCCTAAAATAGTACCAACAAAACTGCCACCTTTTCTCGTAGTTTCCAAAATGGGGTCATTTTTTTGGAGTTTCTACTCTAGGGGTGCATCAGGGGGGCTTCAAATGTGACATGGCAACTTTAAGTTATCCCAGTGAAATCTGCCTTCCAAAATCTATATGGCGCTCCTTTCCTTCTGCGCCCTGCTGTGTGCCCGTACAGCAGTTTACGACCACATATGGGGTGTTTCTGTAAACTACAGAATCAGGGCAATAAATATTGAGTTTTGTTTGGATGTTAACCCTTGCTTTGTTACTGGAAAAAAATGGATTAAAATGGAAAATCTGCCAAAAAAGTTAAATTCTGAAATGTCATCTACATTTTCCTTTAATTCTTGTGGAACACCTAAAGGGTTAACAAAGTTTTTAAAATCAGTTTTGAATACCTTGAGGGGTGTAGTTTTTAAATTGTAGCCATTTATGGGTGTTTTCTTTTATGTAAGCCCCACAAAGATTTGCTTCTAAACTTCTAAGCCTTCTAACGTTCCAAAGAAAGAAAATGTCATTTACAAAATGATACAAACATGAAGTAGACATATGGTAAATGTAAAGTAATAACTAGTTTAGGAGGTATCACTATCTGTTTTAGAAGCAGAGCAATTGAAATTTTAAAAACTGCTAATTTTTTAAAATTTTTGGTAAATTTGGTATTTTTTATAAATAAAAATTAAATATTTTGACTCCATTTTACCAGTGTCACGAAGTACAATATGTGATGAGAAAAAAATCTCAGAATGGCCTGGATAAGTAAAAGTGTTTTACAGTTATCACCACATAAAGTGACACGTCAGATTTGCAAAAAAATGGCCTGGGCAGGAAGGTGAAAAATGGCAGGGTCCTGAAGGGGTTAAACAAGCATTTCCACCTACCAAATACACATACAAAAATTCTTACATTATTAAAGAGATCTTTCAGTTTCACCAAATAAATGTTATTCTTTCATTGTTGCCAATAGTCTCAGATTTGCTAGGACTGACCCGATTTCTAAGGAAAATCCTGGTAAATTTGTCCTGCAAACACCATTTTTATTTTTTTTAACAAAGTGGGTAATTTGCTCAATTCCTGCTCTCCTGGTTCCTCTTCAGCAGCTCCTTTTTGGCTCCTGGTGCTGACGAACACAGCGTCCTGACCCTGGATAAAACCAGGGCATTATGGTGCACAGACAATATAGAAGAGGAGGTAGGTGCTTCTTATCCTGGGACTAGAATAAGTGCTCATGCACACGACCATATGTATTTTACGGTCTGAAAAATACAGATCCGCAGAAAATATGGATGACGTCCGTGTGCATTCCGTATTTGGCAGAACGGAACAGCTGGCCCCTAATAGAACAGTCCTATCAAGTCCGTAATGCCGACAATAATAGGACGTTCTATTTTTTTGCGGAACGGACATACAGAAACGGAATGTACACAGAGTAATTTCCTTTCTTTTGCGGCCCCATTGAAGTGAATGGTTCCGAATATGCAAAAAAATTGTAACGGTAACTAAATACGTTCATGTGCATGAGCCCTTAGTCAGATCGGAGGTGAATTCAGAGGGCCATGCTTCTGAAATGAAGAGGGCCGCGCCTCCTGTATGAGTTCCGCCAGTTAGAAGGTACCACTAGTGGAGAGTCGCTGGACAGGCACAACGCTGGAGAGGGCATGTAGCTAAAAACCCAAGTGGAGAAGACACTCAGGCACATACTACTCAGCTGTCCCCGCGCCAATTTTTTTAAAACACACAGGAATGGAAGAAGAAACACAGGGCCCAAAGTAAGAAACCAAGGTGATGATAATGAAGGTAATGATGATGAGTAGTGATGGGCGAATTTTTAAAAAATTTGATTAGGCTGCTTTGACGAACTTCGACAAGAAAGTCGATTCATTACGAATTACTTTGTAACGAATTGCATTCTATTGTATGGAGAGGTCGCGAAGACGGGGAACAGCGATCAGGGGGTTAAAACAAAAAAATACATACGTCATCCATTTGATCGCAGAGAGGCCGTCGCAGCCATCTTGATTGAAGAAAACAAGCCAATTCTCGTGCGCGGCGACATGTCACTATGTCATCAAGGTTGGTGGTCGCAGTGACGTAATCACTGATGACATCACAGCGCTCGCACTGCGTGATGACATCTCATGTCGGCGAGCAAGAGAATTTGTGCGTTTTCCTCAATGAAGATGGCCGCAACGGCCTTTCCGAGATCAAATGGATGAGGTGAGTATGTTTTGTTTTGTTACCGCTATTTTAAGAATAATTGATTCATTACCACGAAGCGCCAAAAAGTTCCGATTCGCAGTGAATTTTTCCTGAAGTTTGGATCGAATTCCACTTCGATTCGCTTAACACTAATGATGATGACAATAATAATGGTGATGAAGATGATAATGAAACCAAAGTCATCATCATTACCTTTGTTATCATCACCTTGCTACCTTTAACCTGGGCTTTTGAATGTTGTAAGGAGGTATTGAACCCTGTGTATCTTTAAAAATTGGCGCGGGGACAGCCCAATAATATGTGCCTGAGGAACATGACAGGCCGCTGGCGAAATGCGCTGAACCTCTTCCTGCTCATGTTTTATTATTTTATATGTTTCATTGTGTGATAAATAGTGGAAATTTAGCGCCCCTCAATCTGCATTTTTGCTCCTATTTTTGAATTTTGGAGACTTGTGTCTGAACTTTGTATCTCGGGTCTTAAATGGGTTTTCAAGGATAATGGCAGTTTTTTACCCAGCACCCTGGTACCTAATGAAAAAAGTATACTCACCCTGATTCTGTTTGTTCATCTTCTTGTCCCCGGACGGTTTACTGTCAGCTGGGGCAAGGATGGGGTCATGTGTGCTGCTGTAGTCAAGACCAGCCTCCGTGGTGGTGCGGGACATGTCACTGTTGAGGCCAGTCATTGACTGCGTGACCCCACCCGTACTCCAGCCAAACCTAAACAGGCTGGGGTCCCAAAGATTGCCAAGTAGTTTGACAAGGAGTAGGTGAGTATATTTTTTTCATTAGACACCACAGGCTCTGGGCACTGAATAAAAGAGCCATAATCCTGATAAACCCCTTTAATTATGGGGTGTGGTCCGGGGTCTGAATGATGAAGTCTGGTCTGGAGTTGGAATTTTGGGATATAAGGCCTGAATACTGGGATCTGAATCCCGGTGTGTCAGGTCTTGTCTGTGGTTTGGAGTACCTTAAATTTTGAGATTAAAAATTGTAACCTTAAAGGGGTTCTCCAGGCTTTTAATATTGATGACCTATCCTCAGGATAGGTCATCAATATCATATCAGCGGGGGTCCAACACACGACTCCTTCCTATACACGTGAATACTACAGATTCACTTCAATGGGACGGCTTAGATGTGATTACACTGCTCGCTGCTGCAATGTGGACGGCGAGCAGGTACACAAGGAAGGGAAGGCTGTGCTCGCATGGACCGCGGCCTTCTCTTCAACCCGCTCATCGGTGTGGGTCCCGAGTGTCGGACCTCCACGATCTGATATTGAGGACCTCTCCTAAGGATAGGTCATCAATATTAAAATCCTGGAAAACCCCTTTAACTGCAACTTGCATCATTTGTCAAAAAGTCCTAAAATGTTCTGATTCCCTGTCGCTCCAGGACTCCCCTGCCAAAAAGAAAAAGTGTCCTCCCGTCCCAAGGCAAGCCACAGCCAGCAGACCCTGCCTGTCAAAGCCAAAGTATTCCTAGTGTCAAATGTGGGCAACTAGTTTCTTTGTATAATGAAAGGTCCCAATGCACTTTCTGTATCAATTTCTCAGGATTTCAAGACGCCATTGTTATGAATGGCCTGTGGTAGGCAGGGGCCCTGTTACACTAAGGTCCGGTGTGACACTTACATTATGAATTGGGCAGAGCTGAAGTACCAGACACCGCCTAAATACAAGAGTGGCGCTATTACTTAAAGAAAGTGGCTATGTCTTTCTAATCTCACGCAATCTCTTTAAATGTGAAGAAGAAAAACACATTTCTTGAGAAATGAACGGCAGGTTCTATAAGGATTTCATGGGTTTCTCTCTTCTTGCCAATCACTTCTAACGGCATGACAGATCCACACCTCTCACTCCTTGCTGCGAGACCTGTCCTTGTCACTTTGAGGTTGACTACAGTAATTTCCTGACTTTCTTTTCACTTACAATCATACAAATACATCAGTACGTGTCTTCAGCAGTCACTCCTTACATACACTAATGTCTCCTGTGCAAACATCGGGCTCAGAATTACTAACTAATTAACCCCTTAGCGACATCCGCTGTACATATGCAGTGGAAGTCAGGGTTTTAAACATGGTGCCTACTCAATTATGACCACAGCATCTAAGGGGTCATTTACGGTGAGCGAATGCTCCTGGTGATTGGATAGCTCCACCGTGATGAGACTACAGGAAGCCATTCAGTTGCTGTGGCAGCCAGCAGTCTTGTGAAGCCTCCCAGGCCTGCCATAGTAAAGTTCCTATTGAGCCCTGCCTCGGGCAGTGCTTAATTTGAACACAACAATTTTACCGTAGACTGCAGTGGTAAACCAATGTAGGCTATGGTAGAGGCTAGTGATGAGCGAAGAGAGCTTCGGATGTTACATCCGAAGTCGCTTTGTTCAAAACTTCAGATTAATACTGTATGGAGATCTGCGCATGACTTCGTTGAATAACTTCAGTAGTGGATTTTTAAAGTGGAAAACTGCTTTAAAACTTGAAACCGAACTTGGTTTCGTGTCCGAGGTAACAGTAGGTAGATAGTTCATCAGTATCTGATTAGTGGGGGTCCGACACGGCCTTCTCTCTGTTTTTCATAGGCCGAGAGACGTCACGTTCATCGATCACGTGGACTTGGAGCAGCTCAGCCCCATTCAAGTAAATGGGGCTGACCTGCAATACCAAGCCCTATACAATGTACAGCCCTGTGCTTGGTAAGCTGCGAAAAGGTAGCGGTGCTCACAGTAGATTGGCGGGCGTGCTGGGTGTCCGACCCCCACCGATCAGATACTGATCACCAACCAGAGGATATGTCATCCGTAAAAAAAATATCGGAAAACCCTTTTAATTAGGCTGTGTAATTAGGCTTTTATTCAGTCTGTAAACATGGAGATGCATAGGTGTGCATAGATGCTGTGCACACAAAAGGATAGAAAAGAGTTTTTGAAAAGTTGCTTGATTTTTTTTTATGAAACGTGAATATAAAAACATTCAAATTCCATAAACGTCCTACTGAAGTCCTCTACTGTCAAGATATAACCGTTCCTGGTGGGGTCATGCAGTAAGACCACTTCTACAGTTCCCATAGACAGCTTTAGTTCCACATCGCATTGGTTTCGACGTCTCACGCTTTGCATAAAGGTTTTTTCAGTCTGGTAACAAAGATTCTGAAAACACTCAAAGAAAATCGCTGAAGGCCACAACATGTTAGACATAGCATGAAAGTTAGATGATGAGTTAGAACGTGTAACCCCCGGGATCTACAACCATGACTAATATACAGAAAAGGACAAGATGTAATAATATAAAGGATGATATATGACAAGTAGAAAATGAAGTCAGTAGAATAAAATCACCTTCACTGACAGTACGAGTCTATAGTCGGTATAAGGGCACTTGGTAGAAGAAGGGGGAAATACCAAGAAAAGATGTCCGAATGTAATAGTGATACTCCAGAACAAATGACCACAGCTGTCCAATTTACATTATTCTTTGTGGTTGTGAAATGTGGACAAGAAAATACACAATATTTGCCACTTGTGAAGTGTCCTTTTGTCCTCCGCCGGGTCGGTATACTTTGATATTCCTTTTATTTTACTGTATAGAAAAGTGCAATTGATTATGCTTTTTCTATTCAGAGGCATTATGCAAAAAAAAAAAAACTGTGCACGTAAGTCTGAGGGTGACGTCGAAATCAGAGTCATCTCTCAAAGGTATACGTGGGGCAGTACTGGTGAAGCGTGTCCTTTTGACCTCCGCCGGGTCGGCATACTTTAATATTCCTTTTTCTTACTGTATAGAAAAGTGTAATTGATTATGCTTTACTAGTCACAGGCATCCTGCAAAAAAATAAAATAAAATTCTGCCAGACACTATGGGTGATGTCGAAACCAGAGTCATCTTTCAAAGGTATATGTGGGGCAGTGCTCCCTACTAATACTGTGCCAAAACATGATGTGAACAAGGCACAAGTCCCCTGGGCAGATGATTGGGTCAATTATCTGGAACAAAGTTAGTAGGAATGCTTGTTCCCAATAACTGGTCCATGTAAATCTGTTGGCAATCAGCTGACAAACAAGCAAATGCTGATTTTTTACCCCCCCCCCCCCCCGTGCACTTTTCATCGGCCAATATAAAAGTCTTATAAACAAGAATCAGTTGACTAATTTTAAAGGTGTTTTCCAAGACTTAGGATGGTATTACACTGGTAGATCGTCAGGCAGGGCAAGTGCGGATGGATGAACACATCCATCGGCCGATGCAGACTTTGAACGTGGGAGGAACGATTGCCGTTCCTCCCTCATTCTCTTCTATTCATTACTAAGGGTGATATGCTGTTTTTCATCCTGATGAAGGGTGCCCATCAGCCGATGAACCAGTGTTGGCTCGTTTACCGGTTGATCGGCTGCATGATTATACGAGACAGTTATTGAGAACGAGCGTTCTTATAGACACTTATTTCCGATTATTGGCCCAAAATCATAGATATTGATGGTCTATCCTCAGTATTGGTCATCAATATCCGATGAGTGGGGGTCTGCCACCCAGCACCACCACCACCAGTCAGCTGTTTAGGGCAGTCACCAACCCCGGATATGATACTATATACAGTAGGCTATGTCCACTGTGTAGTTTCTGGTGTGGTCATACTGCGGCTCACTTGCCACCGCCAACACACAGTGGACAAAACCTTGATCATCGACTCCCGATAACTGCCCAAAACGACTGATTGGTAGAGTTTTGGATAAGATATTATATCTGATATTGATGATCTATCCTGAAGATATGCAGTTTCTTAGACAACCATTTAAATAACAATGAGTGATCATTATGGCCATGTAAAAATACCCTAAGACCCCAAAATAACTTAAATGGGTTATCTAGGGCTAAATATTATTTTTTTTTAATAACTCAGGGTGCTGGAAATCGTAGTCATTTCCTGCATGTCAAGAGGCACCAAAAAGTAAAGACCAATGGGGTGAAGTGTTACAATGGAAGCAGAGGGAGTCTGTGAGTTTTGTATGATTTTTTTCACTTTTTTTTTACAGCGTTCTGAGACTTTCCAAAATAATATTTAGCACCCAGACAACTTAAAGGATAACTGTCATGTTTTCATCAAAAAATCTATTTTAGCATATGCTGCTGTTGCAGCAGCATTATGCATAAAGCAATCTTTGTTACTTCACATACCACTGTTTTCTTTGAGTTTTTCCCTTAGTTACGGCTGTTTAAATATTTACAATATAAGGACCTTCTCAAGATGGCTCCTCTGCCAGTTCTCTGAGGCCAAAACTGCTTTCCCTCACTTCCCATACACACTTGCTGTAGTCAGCAGCTCCCTGCCAGCCAATCAGATTGGATTACTGAGAGACATGCCTCCTCACTCTGAAGCCTAATGCAGGCCTGCAGAGTGAAGGACCGCCCCTCCGTCTTCTGTTTATACTTAAAGGAAGACAGATGAGACCTAGCAATGGTCTTTTAAGGGAGCAGTGGAAAGGGACAGGAGACATTAATGAAAACTGTTATTATAAGGTAATTACGGATCTTTTGGCAATCATTGACAGACTAACTCAGGTGTACATGCCTAGCTCTAATAAACTAGCAAATAAAAAAAAATATATGACAGTTACCCTTTAAAGATCCTACACTCAATCCTTAAATTTAATTCAGATCCCAACACTAAACAATATAGACCCCAAAACCCAAAATTATTCCAGACCTGAGAGGGACCCTGAAATAAGTTTAGGCCCCAAACTAAATCCCAGGAGATCAATTCAAATCCCAGACCAGACCCCTCCATTTACTTATCGCTCTTCGCTCCAGGGTTCTCTTTACTTCTGGGTGCCACCACACACAGGGTACACAACGCCATCGATTTACAGGGTCCTGTGTGCAGTGGCGTCTAGAAGAAAAGAGGACCCTAGGGCGAGAAGAGGTAAGTGATACTGGCCATTATCTATAGGATCAAATCTGATTAACTGACGATGGGCCTCCTTGAGAGCCAGGCATGGCTGCTTCCTTAGGCTGACCCACCAGAGAAGATCCTGCAGTATTCTCCAACTCTGACATAATACTAAAATGTCCACTTTGGGGGGTTCATTTTGGAATCAGTTACTCACCAGTGGAGTCTATTCATAAATAACTGACTAGACCTTAAGGACATGTCCATGTTCAGGACATCCCAATCTGATGCCAAAAAATTTGGGCCACCTCTATGGTCTGATATCTGAACCTCTGATTCTTTTTTTATCTGGTTCCTCCATCTTTTTGTTACATTTTTTCCATGTTTATTATAAACTCAATATATTCTCCATAGCAACAGTAACCACATGAAGCTGTCAGCTACATTCCATCCATCCTCCCCACTCATGAATGTCGTGAATAGGAATATGTAAGCAACATCACATATCTCCCCACTCACTTCGTGTTTGTCAATTCTCTCCTTTTATCTCCCAAGTTGAATGATAATCGCTGTAGTCAACAATTAGACTCTTCGCTCACAGCAATCACTTTGACATTCATGCCTGAACTCTTTAAAGTGGACTTGTCATCTTAATATAACTATGCGAGTGTTTCTAAGACATCAAATAAGAGTTTGTCTAGATGCCAGAGTATAACGCTAGGAAAGAGTAAAAAAAAAAAAAAAAAAAGTTTTTATTAATATCCTAATTTTTGCTGATTTTTAACCCTTTTTGTAGAGAAGAGCAAATGTTTAGTTTGGTTTATGGACTCCGAAGATGATATCCCACATTTTGTTTGTGCTGTGATTTCAATGAGGTTCAACAACTGAAGGGTATGTACAGGGGTGCTTGAAAGTTTGCAAACCCTTTAGAATTTTCTATATTTCTGCACAAATTTGACCTAAAACTAGATCAGATTTTCACACAAGTCCTAAAAGTAGATAAAGAGAACAAAGAGTCAAAAATATGAGACTAATCCTGTGCATGGTAGGCCTGCAAGGAGAAAGCCGCTGTTCTCCAAAGAGAACTTTGCTGCTTGTCTGCAAGCCATAAGGCTATTGGAACAATTTTTTGTGGACATACAGTACAGACCAAAAGTTTGGACACACCTTCTCATTCAAAGAGTTTTCTTTATTTTCAGGACTATGAAAATTGTAGATTCACACTGAAGGCATCAAAACTATGAATTAACACATGTGGAATTATATACATAACAAACAAGTGTGAAACAACTGAAAATATGTCATATTCTAGGTTCTTCAAAGTAGCCACCTTTTGCTTTGATTACTGCTTTGCACACTCTTGGCATTCTCTTGATGAGCTTCAAGAGGTAGTCCCCTGAAATGGTTTTCACTTCACAGGTGTGCCCTGTCAGGTTTAATAAGTGGGATTTCTTGCCTTATAAATGGGGTTGGGACCATCAGTTGCGTTGAGGAGAAGTCAGGTGGATACACAGCTAATAGTCCTACTGAATAGACTGTTAGAATTTGTATTATGGCAAGAAAAAAGCAGCTGAGTAAAGAAAAACGAGTGGCCATCATTACTTTAAGAAATGAAGGTCAGTCAGTCAGCCGAAAAATTGGGAAAACTTTGAAAGTAAGGGCTATTTGACCATGAAGGAGAGTGATGGGGTGCTGCGCCAGATGACCTGGCCTCCACAGTCACCGGACCTGAACCCAATCGAGATGGTTTGGGGTGAGCTGGACCGCAGAGTGAAGGCAAAAGGGCCAACAAGTGCTAAGCATCTCTGGGAACTCCTTCAAGACTGTTGGAAGACCATTTCAGGGGACTACCTCTTGAAGCTCATCAAGAGAATGCCAAGAGTGTGCAAAGCAGTAATCAAAGCAAAAGGTGGCTACTTTGAAGAACCTAGAATATGACATATTTTCAGTTGTTTCACACTTGTTTGTTATGTATATAATTCCACATGTGTTAATTCATAGTTTTGATGCCTTCATAGTCATGAAAATAAAGAAAACTCTTTGAATGAGAAGGTGTGTCCAAACTTTTGGTCTGTACTGTATAAGACCCAAATAGAACCTTTTGGTTTAAAGGGAATCTGTCACCTGCTTTTACCATTTTAAGCTGTCACCATCACTATGTTGACTAAAGTACCTTATTTCCAGCAGTCTTCTTTTTACTTTATTTCGTTTTGTCCTTTTGCTATAAAAGCCCTTTTTATGATATGCTAATGAGGCTCCAAGGTGCCCAGAGGGGCGTTTTTTTCCCTCTCCGGTGCCCAGTGACGCCCCCCTGCAGTGCCCAAGAACGCCTCCTGATCCTCAAATAACCTCCCACAGCACGGCAAACTGTTCCGCCCCCTCCCCTCTGGGCACCTTGGAGCCTCATTAGCATATCATAAAAAGGGCTTTTATAGCAAAAGGACAAAACGAAATAAAGTAAAAAGAAGACTGCTGGAAATAAGGTACTTTAGTGAACATAGCGATGGTGACAGCTTAAAATGGTAAAAGCAGGTGACAGATTCCCTTTAAATGAGAAGTGTTATGCATGGAGAAAGGAAAACACTGCATTCCAGCATAAACATCCTCATCCCATGTGTCAAACACAGTGCTGGTAGAATCATGGTTTGGATCTGTTTTGCTGCATCTGGGTCAGGACGTCTTGCCATCGTTAATGAAACAATGAATTCTGAATTATTTCAGCAAATTCTAAAGGAAAATGTCAGGACATCTGTCCGTAAGCTGAATCTCCAGAGAACGTGGGTCAAGCAGCAAGACAACAACCCTAAGCACACGAGTCGTTCTACCAAAGAATGGTTAAACAAGAAGAGAGTTGAAGTTTTGGAAAGGCCAAGTCAAGGTCCAGACTTTAATTTAACAGAAATGTTGTGGAAGGACCTGAAGTGAGCAGCTCATGGGAGGTAACCGCCCCAACATAAGCAGAGATGAAGCAGTTTTGTATGGAGGAATGGGCTAAGATTCCTTGAAGCCGATGGATGCAGGACTAATCAAAAATTACTTGAAACATTTAGTTGCAGTTATTGCTGCACAAGGAGGTTTCACGCCAGATGCTGAAAATGAAGGTTCACATGTAGAAATATCGAAAAAATTCGGAAGGGTTCACTAACTTTCAAATGTGACTTTATAATCTTGCAACCAATTTCTCTTTTTATATTGCTGGTTAAACAAATTCTACCGTTTTATGTATACAGCGCCTAGGCAGACCTATCTGTCTTCGTGCACCACGTAGTCCGAAAAGGAGGAAGAAAGATGAGCAACCTCGTGAATGAACATGCAATTATTTCAACATGAAAATCCTTTTTTGTGATCCTTTAAGAATTGCTTGGATCAGCTTTTACACATGACTGCAGGATCAGACTACACAGAGGGTTTGTTTGTAGTCTGTAACCATGGAAACACATAGGTCTGATCTGTATATGCCAAACATTTACAGAATTTTACTAGTTGCAAAGTTTTTTCAGTCTTTATTTTAGATTGATTGGAGCAATAAAAATGGTGGCTAACTAAGCAGCCAAGCAATTCCTAATTTTATTACCTGAATTTTCAACCACCAAAAATTCTCATTTAGGCAGTAAGAGATACAGAAACATGTGGTTTGAGCATTGGCCAGCCTCCTTCCTGACAATTTTTGGCCCCTCGTTCATTGTTAATTTGGCTTTGAGCAATCTAAGACAGACTGGTTGCTATAGACATTATACCTGACAACTTTACCAACCAGTCTTTTAAATGACTCATCACCAACAGAGAAGATGGAGAATACAGTATATGACAGCAGGTCATCATACCCAGGGTCAAAATACCATAGGTGCAGCCTGTAGAACCAAATATGGAGCTCTATAGACAAAGGGGCTCAATACCACAGTAGTACTTCCCCTTAACGACTAAGGGGTTATAATTACTAAACGATACTGACTAGAGAGTCATAACGTTGGGATTGCCTGGGTTTCTGCATTGATTACTATTAAAATGTGGACAAATCGATATCTAAGTCATAATTATAGACAAACACAATGTAACTAATAACACAACAAACAGTTGCACTGTTCATGTCTTTTATCGAGCACAAGGGGTTAATATCCATAGAGCAAGGGAAAAAAGTAAGTAACCTCTGTATTAATGACTTCTCTAAAAGCTAATTGGCAAGAGGTGGCAAGGATATTGATACTTTGGAGAGAGTTCAGAGAAGAGCTACTAAACTGGTACATGGATTGCAGGATAAAACTTACCAGGAAAGATTAAAGGACCTTAACATGTATAGCTTGGAGGAAAGACGAGACAGAGGGGGTATGGTAGAAACTGCTAAATACATAAAGGGAATCAACAAGGTAAAAGAGGAGAGCATATTTAAAAGAAGAAAAACTGCTACAAGAGGACATAGTTTTAAATTAGAGGGGCAAAGGTTTAAAAGTAATATCAGGAAGTATTACTTTACTGAGAGAGTAGTGGATGCATGGAATAGCCTTCCTGCAGAAGTGGTAGCTGCAAATACAGTGAAGGAGTTTAAGCATGCATGGGATAGGCATAAGGCCATCCTTCATATAAGATAGGGTCAGGGGCTATCCATAGTACTCAGTATATTGGGCAGACTAGATGGGCCAAATGGTTCTTATCTGCCGACACATTCTATGTTTCTATAATTAAGGAGATGAAATTAGAAGCGTTGGTTTCACTTGTCACTTGTCCATTAAAGGCACACAAAGCTTGGTTACTGACAATCTTTTTCAGAAAAGTTTGGCTAGTGCCTTGATGCAAACAACATTCAGAAGAACTCAGAAGATGACTCCAGAAGATGCATGAAGCTAGAAAAGCCTACAAAAGCATTGCTAAAGACCAAGTATTAGACAAATTATCTACAAATGGAGACAATTCGAACTGTTGCTACTATACCTAGGAATATGTGTCCTGTTATGATCACTCCAAAAGTGAGCAATCTCCAAAGGGTTTTTTCTTGCAACTTTAACTAAGGGCACTATGAGGAGCCCCACCCTCTTAAAAAATTACCCTATCTTTTGGATATGCTTGGGTCCACATAGTATTTTTGCACAGGCCCCATTCTTCATTGCACCTATGCCCCATCTTAACCTCATTGCATAATCCATGTAAAGTTACGGACAGCTGCAAGGATCTGAGAGGTGATAAGACATTAATGTTAGTATAATTTTTTTTATGTTTCTGTGACATTGTTTGTATCCAGGAAACCCGAAGTTCAAGTATTCTGTAGACTGGATCTCATTAACCTCATATATAGGGGTTGCCAAGATGTTCACGGAGAACATAGTCACTTAGGGAGCATGGAACAGGAGATAAGTCATCCACCACCTACATTATTTAGCCTGGAGCTGGGGTGTCTTTACTTTACACTCCCTGGTGCCGTATTGTTGTAAATGGCTGTACAGCACAATCGGAAATTACAATTGAGAAGTTAACAATTGGAAGTAAAATAATTTATTCCTTAATTGCTTCAGTCACTGAAGATGATTATATATGTTTCTATGCAAAGGAGTCTTAGCAGACAGAATAGATATCGACAGACCTATAGATCTTTTATCAAGGCTACCACATCTGCTGCAAATTGGAAGGTGGTGCAGTCAAGATGCCCTCGCCACTAACTCCTGGAGATGCGCAAAGGCTTTGAGATATGGTAATCATACAAAACAGCAACTCAAGGCCAACTGGTCTTCATGGTCCAGTAATTATGACAGGAGAACGCAACCTTAGCAATGTAGTGTTCATCAGGGCTTGGATATTTGGTGGCCATTCATTTGGTCAGCTAAAAGTTGAAGTAACCTATGACAATTAGTCCACCAGATATACGTCAATGGACCTAACCAATGCCAGGAGAACTGTTACCACTTTATGGACCAACCAACAACAGCTTCTACATACTATTGGCATCACTTAATATGGACCCAAAGACATTAGTGCTGAAGGAATCAACAAAATTACCAAACCAGCCATCCATTCAGAGCCGCCATATGGGCACTACAGCAAGTACTGATGTCAGGGGCCCAGACAAAGAAAAGGGCTCTAACTTGTCTGTGGACTGCCTCCCAAGGGTGCTACTTAACAAATGACATGAAGTGCATCATGTAGGGAGCCAGACTTTTGGAAAACCTAATTACAAATGAATGTTCCCTTGTATGGAGGTACCTTGTAAATTAGTATTGCCGAAAAGAAAGTACAACAATCTTCTCATACTTATATACATGGTCTACTTAAAAGTAGAAGCAATGGCTTCATCCAAGGGTTGAAAAAGTGACAAAATGTCCACAGTTTTACCCCATTGCTGTTCTTGGATAATCTGCACAGCTCTTTACAGTCAAAGTGTCAAGATTAGAGATGAGCGAATCGAATCCTACGAAGTGGAATTCATTCCAAATTTCAGGATAAATTTGATTTGCCGCAAAGCCAAATTTCCTCGTGCTTCGTGGTAGCGAATCGATTTAACCTAAAATAGTGTAAAAAAACAAGAAAAATCTAACTTACCTCCTCAATTTGCTCACAACGGGACGGTTGCCACCATCTGGTTTGAAGATCTCAGCCGAAATCTTGTGCATGATGACGTCATCTAGGGCCGTGCGAGATTTTGCGCAAGATCTTCAAGCAAGATGGCGGCGGCCGGCCCGTCACGAGCAAATGGAGGCAGGGAGTATGATTAAATTTTTTTTCTGTTTATTTTACACTGTTTTTACTCTCAGATGCCGCGATCATGTATGAACGTGGCATCTGAGGGGTACAATGATGGGGAGCAGCGCTATTGCAGCTCCCTGTCATTGCACCCGCTACTTACCAAAAAATGCGCTTTGTGACGAAGTAATTTGTCACAAAGCAATTTTTTTTTTTTATTCGGAGAAGCAGCCGAATCGAATTTTCCAAAACTTCGCTCATCTCTAGTCATGATGCATATGTATTTGTCAACAGTCCCAAATTTTCCAAACTCTTCCCAAGAAGCCGACAACGAATGAGGCTGAGTTACTGCCTGCGCATTTCTTTGTGGAACCATAGGAGGGAGATGCTTAAAAATGTCCCAGTATTTGGTATTCAGTTATGGTAAATATGCCTCATGATGTGAGATGCAGAGTGATGGCAATTTTTGGAGGTCTTGAAAAACATTTAGGTCTTGGACAATCACCACATACTGGTGGCCCAGGAAATAAGATGGCCTCTGGTCCTCAGTGGTGGTTATACAGATTCCCTGTTGTGGAACGGGACGTCTTGTTTTCTTGACGTGATTGTTTCCTCAGGTGACATAATATGGCTTAAATGTGGGAAAGTAACAAAGCTCTTTGTATGAAGACAAACAAAAGTACAAACCGTATTAAGACTTATTATGAGGGATGGTGACATAAAAGGGCAGGCGTTAGGGTGGAAACGGAGTGTGTGCCTCAGGCTGAGACATAGGAAGGACGTGCTTAGAAATGGGAAGAGCAGGGCAGTAACATGTTGGAAGATGGAAGGGAGTGGCGGGTTAGGGGGGCACAAACAATCAGTGCGGCATATATGTCACGAGGGATTACTGTAATGTACTCAGAGCCCAACCGCATCCACTCACCAGCAATAAGACAAGCCGTGGTCCATCATATGCACCGTACGTTCAGTACATTTCACGTCATAAGAGGGATCAGCTTTTTTTTGTATGTAGTTTGTGCATAATATTTCACTAGGGATCCGGAATTGTTTTAGTGTCATAATCAGGGCTTCCAGGTCACGGTGCCGGATCCATTGTACGACATCCAAGCAGTGCCCCATGAACCCGATTGACTGCCGGGATTCAACTTAAGTTTTCTTTTCAATGGAACAGCCTTGGAAAATGCTTACTGTTTTGAAACTCATTATCAGTCACTGATTTGGACCCAGGTCACAGCAGGTTTTTAATTTTTGTTTCTCCTTCCTCGCTTTCCAAAAGCCATATACAGTGGATATAAAAAGTCTACACACCCCTGTTAAAATGTCAGGTTTCTGTGTTGTAAAAAAATGAGACAAAGATAAATCATTTCAGAACTTTCTCCACCTTTAATGTGACCTATAAACTGTACAACTCAATTGAAAAACAAACTGAAATCTTTTAGGTAGAGGGAAGAAAAAATATACAAATAAAATAATATGGTTGCATAAGTGTACACACCCGTAAACTAATACTTTGTTGAAGCACCTTTTGATTTTATTACAACACTCAGTCTTTTTGGGCATGAGTCTATCAGCATGGCACATTTTGACTTGGCAAGATTTGCCCACTCTTCTTTGCAAAAACACTCCAAATCTGTCAGATTGCGAGGGCATCTCCTGGGCACAGCCCTCTTCAGATCACCCCACAGATTTTCAATCGGATTCAGGTCTGGGCTCTGGCTGGGCCATTCCAAAGCTTTAATCTTCTTCTGGTGAAGCCATTCCTTTGTTGATTTGGATGTATGCTTTGGGTCGTTGTCATGCTGAAAGATGAAGTTCCTCTTCATGTTCAGCTTTCTAGCAGAAGCCTGAAGGTTTTGTGCCAATATTGACTGATATTTGGAACTGTTCATAATTCCCTCTAGCTTAACTAAGGCCCCAGTTCCAGCCCCTTGGCATGATGCTGCCACCACCATGCTTCACTGTGGGTATGGTGTTCTTTTGGTGATGTGCAGTGTTGTTTTTGCGCCAAACATATCTTTTGGAATTATGGGCAAAAAGTTCACCCTTGGTTTCATCAGACCATAACACCTTTTCCCACATGCTTTTGGGAGACTTCAGATGTGTTTTTTCAAAATGTAGCCTGGCTTGGATGTTTTACTTTGTAAGAAAAGGCTTTCGTCTTGCCACTCTACCCCATAGCCCAGACATATGAAGAATACGGGAGATTGTGGTCACATGTACCTCACAGCCAGGACTTGCCAGATATTCCTGCAGCTCCTTTAATGTTGCTGTAGACCTCTTGGTCGCCTCCCAGACCAGTTTTCTTCTCGTCTTTTCATCAATTTTGGAGGGACGTCCAGTTCCTGGTAATGTCACTGTTGTGCCATATTTTCTCCACTTGATGATGACTGTCTAGACTGTGTTCCATGGTATATCTAATGCCTTGGAAATTATTTTGTACCCTTCTCCTGACTGATACCTTTTAACAATGAGATCCCTCTGATGCTTTGGAAGCTCTCTGTGGACCATGGCTTTTGCTGTGGGATGGGACTGAGAAAATTTCAGGAAAGACCAACTAGAGCAGCTGAACTTTATTTGGGGTTAATCAGAGGCACTTTAAATGATGGCCGGTGTATGCTGACTCCTGTTTAACAGGATTGTGAATGTGATTGCTTAATTCTGAACACAGCTACATCCCCGTTTATATATATATATTTTTTTTTTCTTCCCTCCACCTAAAAGATTTCAGTTTGTTTTTCAATTGAGTTGTACAGTTTATAGGTCACATTAAAGGTGGAGAAAGTTCTGAAATGATTTATCTTTGTCTCATTTTTTGACATCACAGAAACCTGACATTTTAACAGGGGTGTGTAGACTTTTTATATCCACTGTATATGGCTCTTGGAAGGCGAGGAAGGAGAAACAAAAATTAAAAACCTGCTGTGACCTGGGTCCAAATCAGTGACTGATAATATGAGTTTCAAAACAGTAAGCCTTTTTTTCCTGTTGACATAGCCGTATAAGGTCTTGTTTTTTGCGCAACAAGTTGTGTACTTTAATGGCACCATTTATTTTATCTTAGCTTGTACTAGAAAATGGGGAAAAAATCCTTTGTGCAGTGAAACTGGGAAAATATTGCAATATGGTAAATATGTTTTTTGGGGTTTTGTTTTTACGACGTTCACTAAGCATTAAAAATGACACAACAAACTTATTCTGTGGGTCAGTACAATTACGGCGATACCAAATTTGTATAGTTTTTATTGTGTTTTGCTACTTTTTAAAAAATAAAAAAACCTTTGTTAGGTTTGTTTTTTGCAAGGTGAAGTGTAGTTTTTCAAAGGGTACATACAACTTTTTGGGGGACAAGGTGACAAAATTGGTGAATCGTGGATTTTTATTATTTTTTCCATTTTACTTTTAAATTTGCTGACATTTTTGGATGTGGAAATACCTGTTATGTTTATTTTTATATGTAAAATTGGGAAAGGGTGGTGATTCCAATTTGTGTTATCTTTGTGCTTTTTACATTTTGCTGTTAAAGTTTGTTTTGCCTTTTTTAACAGTAATTTTTAGTCTTCTTAGAGGACTTGAAAATGCAATCTTCTGATCGCTTGTCCCACAGATCACAATAGAATATGGGTTTCTGACACAGTTTATGGGATCCTGACACGCTGCCTGAGAAGCCATGCCTCGGACACAGATTTTCAGGCAGTAAGCCATGGCAGGCGTGGAACTTTCACAAGGCCCCAGGCTGTCATGGCAACTGATTGGAGCCCTGTGATTTCTCCACGGGGCTCCGATCAGAGGACACAGGGAGCCCCCTTCCTCTGTCTAATCACTCAGATGATGGGGTCACTATTGACTGTGCCTTTTGAGGGATTAAAAAAGTGGGATCAGTGTTATCGCAGATCCCAGTCAACTGTACATCATGTTTTGTGTAAGGGTTAAAGGTTACTTCCATATAGGATATTTATGTCATATCCACAGAATGTCTGATAGATGCGGGTCCCACCTCTGAGGTGCTCAGCTATTTTTGGAACTACCATAAAAGTGACAGGAGAGGGCCACACACACACATTCAGCTGTGACATTGGGGTCAGGGGCCCTGTTCTCTTGATAGGTGCAGGTCTCACAGGAGGGACCTGCTCTATCAGACATGTATGGCATTTTCTGTGGATTTACCATAAATATCCGAGGTGAGAATACTCCCATACTGTGCTATTGTTCTGGAAAACAAAGTGTCAACAGGTCTTTGCTCAATTCTACCAAGTGTAAAAGTATCATTGTTCTGTACCACCAAGTGTTATTGTGTTATTGTCCTAGAACTCTAAGGAACACTGAGGATACAAGGTGTGATTGTTCTAGAACCCTAAAGGTCTATATGTCAGTGTTCTGGAACACCAGGTATCAGTGCATCATTGTATTACAACGTTGAGCTTCGGAGTCAGGTATCAGTGTGTCAGTGTTGTAAAACCCAATGTATCACCAGCTATTACTGTGTTAATGTTCTAGAACCCTAAATATCAGTGTGTCAGTGTTCTAGAAAGTGATGTAACAGTATGTCAAGGTTTTATAGCCCCAAGTAGCAGTGTGTAAATGTTAAAGAACCGTAATTATCAATGTGTCAATGTTCTAGAAAGCCATGTATCAGTGTGTCAAGATTTTATAGCCTCAGGTATCAGTGTGTAAATGTCCTAGAACCATGAGTATCAGTGTATAAATGTTCTAGAACCATGAGTATCAGTGTGTCAATGTTCTAGAAAGCCATGTATCAGTGTGTCAAGATTTTATAGCCTCAGGTATCAGTGTGTAAATGTCCTAGAACCATGAGTATCAGTGTGTCAATGTTCTAGAAAGCCATGTAACAGTGTGTCAAGGTTTTAGAGACCCAGGTATCAGTATGTTATTGTTCTAGAACCCTGAATATTAGTGTGTCAATGTCCTAGAGAGCCATGTATCAGTGTGTCAAGGTTTAAGAGCCCCAGGTATCAGTGTGTAAATGTTCTAGAGCCATAAACATCTGTGTGTCAATGTTCTAGAAAGTCATGCATGAGTGTGACAAGGTTTTAGAGTCCCAGGTATCAGTGTCTCAATGTTCTAGAAAGCCATGTAACAGTGTGTCAAGGTTTTAGAGCCCCAGGTATCAGTATGTCAGTGTTGTAGAACCACGAGTATCAATGATCTAGAATACTATATATCAGTGTATCGATGTTCTAGAACCCCAAGTATCAGTGTATCAATGTGTTGGACTCAAGGGGGAATGTATCAAGTTTGTAAGCCAGTTTTATGTCATACAAAAGTTAAGTGCCATTTTGCACCAAAATGTGTGACTTTTTGTAGTCTTACACCACCATCCCCACTTTTGAAATGTAACCGGGAAAGTGGGCGTGGTTAGTTATGTTAATTCGTTTGATGTCAGATTTCCCCTCATTACAATCCCCTCCCCCAATTATCATTATTCAGGAGTGAAAAGTGCCCATGTTCTGGCACTGCAAAGGTCAGATTTTCATTTTTTTGGAGATCCACGTGTTAGTCTACATTTTTATCTGGTATCTGCGCCATTATTTGAAACCCCAAGTAATGTACCATAGCCATTTTAGTTCTCTGGTTGGACTAATGGGGGGCATCATTCGATAGGAACATATCTGGAACCATTCATGACCTCAACTGTCCACAACAATGACGACCCTACAGCCCCCACAACCTCATACTGAAAACAGTGCTAGCCTTATGAGACAAGTGCTTGAGGAATGATGTCTGCGAGTTGTTAACAAGTTGTACAATCCTGCATAGCCAA
The DNA here is from genome assembly GCF_905171765.1 of Bufo bufo. Lineage (NCBI taxonomy): Eukaryota > Metazoa > Chordata > Amphibia > Anura > Bufonidae > Bufo > Bufo bufo. The sequence goes on along the minus strand of NC_053393.1, from coordinate 532,490,525 downwards.
CTCTGAATCTAGCAGCAAGTTTAATTCTTCACTTGGGAAGATATAGACTAAGTTGCCGGAGGGGACGTGAGCGAGAGACACTGAGGCGGAGGCTCAAGCCAGATTTATTTCTTCAAAGACAGTTTGTCTAGCACTAAGCTGTTTGTTTGGTTCTTATACGGCGCTCATGTGTGATTACAACTTCCTTAGAAGATTTCAGTTTCAGTGGGTTTGTAAAATATCAAAAATACTGTAAATATGAAACTCCACCATGCATTGATGGAGAATAAACCCATGGGGGCAAACGTCTTGATGACCCAGAAATATATTTATTTTGGCTTTTATATTCCCAATTTCCCTAATTTATGCCTTATTTTAGCCTTTTATTTGTATATTACCATTTTACATGCTGGTATTGAGCATATTAGTATTATGTTGGCCACTACTTCACTGGATCACCTGGATTAGATGTCACTACACTAGATAAACAAAACTAGATGCCACTATACTGGATCACTAGGAATAAACACTACTATAATATATCACCATTAATTGAAAATACTACACTGGATCACCAAGAATAGAAACTACTATGCTGGATCGCCAGGAATGGAAACTACTATGCTGGATCGCCAGGAATGGAAACTACTACGCTGGATCACCAGCAATGGAAACTACTTCACTGGATCACCAGGAATTGAAACTACTACCCTGAATCACCATGAATGGAATCTACTACGCTGGATCACCATGAATGGAATCTACTACGCTGGATCACCATGAATGGAAACTACTTCAATGTATCACTAGGGATAGAAACTACTAAACTGGATCACCAGGGATAGAAACTACTACGCTGGATTGCCAGGAATGGAAACTACTACTCTGGATCACCAGGAATGGAAACTACTACCCTGAATCACCATGAATGAAAACTACTACTCTGGATCACCAGGAATGGAAACTACTACTCTGGATCACCAGGAATGGAAACTACTACTCTGGATCACCAGGAATGGAAACTACTACGCTGGATCACCATGAATCGAAACTACTTCACTGGATCACCAGGAATTGAAACTACTACGCTGAATCACCAGGAATGGAATCTACTTCAATGTATCACTAGGGATGGAAACTACTAAACTGGATCACCAGGAATAGAAACTACTATGCTGGATCACCAGGAATGGAAACTACTATGCTGGATCACCATACATCGACACTACTTCGCTGTATCACTAGGGATACAAACTACTTAACTGGATCACCAGAAATGGAAAATACTATGCTGGATCACCAGGAATGGAAACTACTACTCTGGAGCACCAGGAATGGAAACTACTACGCTGGATCCCCATTAATCAAAACTACTGCACTGGATCACCAGGAATGAAAACTACTAAACTGGATCACCAGGAATGGAAAATACTATGCTGGATTACCAGGAATGGAAAATACTGTCAGATCACCATGAATGTAAACTACTTCACTGTATCACTAGGGATAGAAACTACTATGGTGGATCACTAGGAATGGCAACTACTGGAACAGACAAAGACATATTTGGCTGCCAGGGGCTGTTGTAATGTAAAATCATTTAGACACTGTTGGAAGCACCCAGCAAATAAGTTATAACCATTTGGTCTCATACTGGTATAATGGTACTGATGGAATGGGCACTGCATATGTGATAGAGAGAGAGAAAGTGCTTACATCTACAGATATTGGATAGTGGTATGTGTCATCAAGGCAGTAACTACCTTGGAAACAGATATACTGGCTGCTATGGGGCCCAATTCCTGAGTTGTCCTATGCTATGGGGCCCAATTCCAGTGCAAGACAAATAAATTCTTTAAAAATCATACAATGTGATTTCCTGATTATTTTTTTTAATTCTGTCTCTCAGAGCGGGAATGCAACTACAATGTGAATATCAGACCCCTCCATGATTTCTAAGTGGGAGAACTTGCAAAATCGCAGGGTGTTCAAATACTTCTGTTCCTCACTATATATATATATATATATATATATATATACTATATGTAACAGCTAAAATGTCTCACGTCCCTAACAGTTTGCTACAATGTATCATTTCAGGTAACAAGTATCAATCTGCAGTTTATCCTGCTAACACACAGGCATGATACAAATGTATCTACCTGTCAAATGTGAGCAGCACCATGTCCGTATCTGTTCCAAAATATGGAAGTAGAGCCTATTTCCATTTTTGTCATGGGCCTCAAAAATACCAGCTGTTCCCCTGCCTGCGGATAAATGTCCATAATGTTACTACAGGGCAAATAGACTTTATAATATGGTCACTTCAGTCAGCAACTAACCATAGGCCTTGCATGATAGAGACTGTAGTAATATAGGACCATAGCAGGTGTAGGGTCATAGCCAGGCTTTCCTTCACCTGTGGCAAAGATGCAGTTAAGTGTCCTAGATACCTCAGCCAGGAGAAAGTGGCATATGGGTGCCGCCCCAGCACCTAGGGAACAATCGCCCCGCAGCTATGCCCCTGTGACAATGCAAATACAATGAAAGCTTGAGTAATAATAGGGGGAAGAGGCACTAGTGAATTGGGAAGAGGGGTGACCTCACCCCAGTATTGCATTGGTAACAACACAAAATGAAATATCAGAACATAAAAAAAACAGAATAAAAGCCTCAGAAGAGCGCGGCATTAATGGCATCTGAACAGAGGGGTTAGTTCTTGATGGTTTAAGGGCTCCGTATTATAAGGTGGGGTGGAAATTTTATGAGTCTGTGTAATCACGGGCTGAATCCTTGTTTATTGTATAATGCTATACAGCTAATCCCACCATAGTCACATTAACCTGTCAACATTTCACTGTGATGTCTTTATAGCCTTGTAGATGTCTCCTTCCCATTAGAAAGACTATCGGGTGCTAGTTACCATGATGTGGTTAACAAATACGTGCTAAATTGTGCTGATCCAAGAATCGCATGAGCCCATCTCTAGGCATAATGACCCAGTTCCAATACTATGTAGGTTCGAAAGGCTTTTCACCGTTTCTGGGCTTTGGGCTGTGGAGTCAAGCCATGTCGTAAAACTCAAGGAAGTCCTGCTCAGATTCTGGACCCCAAGTTCTAGCTGAAAGATAAACCCTGCTCCAACTTGAGGTTCCTCAGGGAAGCCCGTTATAAGTCTAGGGTACAGAAGGAAATGTTGCTCCAGTGCGAGGCTTCTTAGATAAGCTCTGATCCAACTCTAGGTTGCACTAAGAAGTTCTGCTGCAACTTTAGGCTGCTCATTGAATGCTTTCCTTCAGGAATCCTCTAGGAATCTCTCCCCCCAACTTAAGTCTCTAGTGTCCAATTTTCAATCTCAGATTCCCACCACTGCTCCAATGCTAATATACAAGGGGTGGCTAGTGAATGGAGTCAATTTACTGCGACACAAAATTCACAAGTTGCAACATGACCCCATTCACTGACGCTAGTTACAATTACAAGTGGTGTATGCAACACTACATTGCAATTTTCGGCCACGGTTCCTTCATGAATTATTTAGAGCAATAGGACCCCTGCTATGGCGTCCATATGCAATAATAGGAAATATGAACAAAGGTTGTCCAAACTGCTCCACTCTGCAACTTTCCAATAAACTTTAGATTAAAATAATTTCTCCCCAGTTTCGAGATCACTCCTTGCTGTCAGAAAATGAGAACATTATAGCTGGTAATTATGGACACTTGCCAAATGTCGTCTAATGTACAGGTGGTAACCTGTCCAGACTTAATACTCCTCATAGCTGAGGTTCTGTTACAATCGTATTTATGTCCTAATAGTTGCCACAATGTATCAGGTCGGATCACTCTGGAGTTCAGGCTGTCCGTCTCACAGAACAGGGATGCTCAACCTGCGGCCATCCATCTGTTATAAAACTACAACTCCCACGATGCCCTTCTGTAGGATGATAGCTGTAGGCTGCCAGGGAATGATGGGAGTTGTAGTTTTGCAACAGCTGGAGGGCCGCAGGTTGAGCATGCCTGGTCTAGAATGTATACAACAGTAGCAAATTCTCAGCTGTGAGAAGCATTAGGGATGTCTGGGTTTTAAATGGATGTTCCCATCTCAACCATTCATGCCTAAGATTGGAATATCCATCGTATGCGGCACCCATGGGTAGCTGAACTTATGGCCTGCAGCACAGCTCGCTTGACTGCCGCATAGGAAGAGTATTCCCCCTCAGGATAGGGATAACCTTTTAATCCTTTGGATATTAAGAATGTTGCTATTCACTTACAGTTATCAGAGATCTTAAAAATGGTGAGGACCTGGGATTGGTGCAGCTGCTCATAGCAACCAATTAGATTCCAGATCTCATTTGTTATGGGCCCTTTCGAAAATATAAGAAGAATTAGGCCTCATGCACACAAACGTATTTTGTTTCCGTGTCCGTTTTTTTTGCGGATAGGATGCGGACCCATTCATTTCAATGGGTCCTCAAAAAACGTGGACAGCACACCTAGTGCTATCCGCATCTTTATGTCCGTTCCGTAGCCCCTCAAAAAAAATATAACATGTCCTATTCCTGTCCATTTTAGGCATTGTTACAATGGATCCGCAAAAAAAACGGATGGCATACGGATGTCATAAGTTTTTTTTTGCTGACCGCAAATCACATATGGTCGTCTGCATGTAGCCTTAAGCTGATTGGTTGCAATCAGCAATTTATCCACTTTTCCCCATCTAAAGTTTAAGTAAAAAGCTGCATAAGGTTTCATTATATGCTGCGCCTCAAGGGGTTGTCTGGTTTGTACGACCTCTGCCCTTCTTCAGTTGGTTGGTACGGCTTTCGCAATGCTGCAAGAGATATGAAGAGTTATGAGCCATCCATTGAAATCAATGGGTTACCTGTGTAATGCACAGATAGGATGGGTCTTTGGTCTGCTCTTTTGGGGGGCTCTCGACTCTGAGTAATGGGTGGTGGGCCAGAGACGTGGTGTAACCATTCGAGGTGAAAAGGTTGTAGTTGCACCTGGCCCTTAGAAGAGGGGGCTTAGAAGGTTCGTTTGCCCCACATGAGGAGCCATGTCAAAGTTGGGGCCCCTGATATATATTTTGCATTAGGGCCGAAAAGTTTTAAGTTACCCCTCTAGGCCAGAACCTCATAAACAGGCCGAACTGTGGAAGATCCTCCCATTATCCGGTCCTACCCCGAATACCATATGTGCACACTCAGATGAACAGATTCAGCTCAAAAAAAAAATAATGCAATTTCAAAATGATAGTGGCCCGGTCTTTGTCATGTAGAACACGTACGACTTTTTAAAGTAAGACCATGAATTTCATCCACGGCTGACATGTCACTGCTCTAATCATTGGGTAAATGGCTTGTCATCCTGTTCAGCTGAGGAGCCGGCCTTTCTGCTCAGACTCCGGTGACTGAGCCTGGGTGGATAAAGTTATATGGGATTAGTGTCTGTTTGCACAGGAAGGATCAGCAGGAAGGATGCTGACATACTGACATGAATCACGTCTGTCACTTCACAGGATCAGGGGAATGAAAGAGTCCTATTCGGAGAGTGTTTATAAACGATGCGAAGGAAGAAATGACCTATATAAAGTTCTACACAGAACCCACCATCACAGGAATCTTCTGTGTGGGCACATCTAAAGGATCAAATCAAACGGGTCAACATCTAGTTAAAAAATGGACTGTGGTGGATCCATCAACATTTTTTTCAAAAATGGACTGTGGTGGATCCATCAACATCTTTCTAAAAAATGGACTGCGGTGGATCCATCAACATTTTACTAAAAAAATGGACTGTGGTGTATCCATCAACATCCTTTTAAAAATGGACTGTGGTGGATCCATCAACATCTTTCTAAAAATGGACTGTGGCGGATCAATCAACATCCTTTTAAAAATGGACAGTGGTGGATCCATCAACATCCTTTTAAAAATGGACTGTGGTGGATCCATCAACATCCTTTTAAAAATGGACTGTGGTGGATCCATCAACATCTTTCTAAAAATGGACTGAGGTGGATCCATCAACATCCTTTTAAAAATGGACTGTGGTGGATCCATCAACATCTTTCTAAAAATGGACTGTGGTGGATCCATCAACATCTTTCTAAAAATGGACTGTGGTGGATCAATCAACACCCTTTTAAAAATGGACTGTGGTGGATCCATCAACATCCTTTTAAAAATGGACTGTAGTGGATCCATCAACATCTTTCTAAAAATGGACTGTGGTGGATCCATCAACATCCTTTTAAAAATAGACTGTGGTGGATCCATCAACATCCTTTTAAAAATGGACTGTGGTGGATCCATCAACATCTTTCTAAAAATGGACTGTGGTGGATCCATCAACATCTTTCTAAAAATGGACTGTGGTGGATCAATCAACATCCTTTTAAAAATGGACTGTGGTGGATCCATCAACATCCTTTTAAAAATGGACTGTGGTGGATCCATCAACATCTTTCTAAAAATGGACTGTGGTGGATCCATCAACATCTTTCTAAAAATGGACTGTGGTGGATCCATAAACATCCTTTTAAAAATGTATTGTGGTGGATCAATCAACATCTTTCTAAAAATGTATTGTGGTGGATCTGTAAATATCTGTTTAAAAATGGATTATGGTGGATCTATCAACATCTTTTAAAGAAAATGGATTGTGGTGGATCCATCAACATCCTTTTAAAAATGGACTGTGGTGGATCAATCAACATCCTTTTAAAAATGGATTGTGGTGGATCCATCAACATCTTTTAAAAAATGGATTGTGGTAGATCCATCAACATCTTTTTTTCAGGTGGATCGTGGTGGATCCATCCACATCTTTTTTTCAATGGATTGTGGTGGATCCATCAACATCTACCTAAAAAAAAGACATGTCCCTTCTTGGCTTGGTTGCGGCTTTAAACCACCATCCTGTGAACTGCAGCACTGCCTTCCATTGAAAACAATGGGAGGCAGACACCACACAGCCGCTGGCGGAATTTTGGCAAAACTGTGCTGGTATATTCTGGTGAGTGAACGGGCATAAGGCTGGGTCTACATGGTGATCTTGGCCGTGATCAAGGATCTCTTAGTAGCACGGCTCGCAAGTTGCCACAAGTGCGACCCCAGAATCGAAAAAAACAACAATCCGGTTGCATTCCTATCGATTCTGGAGTTGTGGTTCCTGCAACTGGCGAGTCATGCTGTGACCTCATTCATTTCTGTGGCTGCACTGCTGCACATCGATCCTTGGTTGTGCGATGTGTGGCGTGGCCAAGATCGCCATGAAGACCCAGCCTAAAGTATTCCCTGGTTTTCACCCTGCAACCCTTTGCTGCAGAGAGTCCCAGGTCCCAGGTTTCGGTGCACTGTGGGCAGGGCTGCTCCGTTTGGTGAAACTGGCATCCCCGCACATCATCTGTCCCGGCTCTGAAAGCTCAGGGACTATCCGTTAAAGAGGGGTGGCCTTAATGGTAAACAATCGTGCACCAACCGGAGTGGCCCCGCCCCCAGTGCACCAAAGTTCTTATAGCCATAGAATAAAAATAAGTATTTCTCGAGATTAGAGGACTGGATTTTCACGAGAAAGGTATGGTTATGTTTCAGGTACCTTCTCTATATGGCGTTATGCTTACTCTGAAACCAATCTGGAGGTGACAGACTCCCTTTAAGGCTCTGTTCATCAGTGTCGTTTTCGTGAGAAACGGAAACCACTACAAATTGCCAGATCCGTCGTATGACGGACACTATCTGCAACAGGGGTCTGCGGAGACAGAATCTGACGTGGGCTCCTGATGAAGCCTCCAAAGAAAAAATCTCCAGCTGATCCATGTAAGGGCTCGTTCACACAGACACCGTTCCGTGGCGATTCCGCATCACGGATGCGGACCCATTCATTTCAATGGGTCCGCAAATCCGGAACGGAAGAACGGAACGGAACACTACGGAAGCACTACGATAGAACTTGCTCTATCTTTTTGCGGAACGGAAGGATCGCGAACCCATTCAAGTGAATAGGTCTGCGATCCCCATGCGCCTGCCCCACAGATGGTGCCCATGCATTGCGGACCGGAATTTGCGGTCCACAGCACGGGCTTCACGCGTTCGTGTGAACGAGCCCTAATGCTGGCTTACATCTACAGCGGACTGTGTCTGTTGACGGATCTGGTAACTCCTGACATTGCCATAACAGAAATTAGCAGGCTGCTATTTTATTTAGGTTTGTTCTCCAATGTTGAGGACATAGATTAACAACACAGTCCAATAGTTCGCAACGATCATGCACCAACCGTAATATGCCCCTGATCAGCATATTTTGGGGATTGGAAGCGGACCCATTCATTTCAATAGGGCCAAAAAAAATGCGGCCAGCACTCTGTGTGATGTCCACATCCGTATGTCCACATGTCCATCCTGCAAAAAAATAGAACATGTTCTATTCTTGTTCATTTTGCAGACAACAATAGGTATTTTGTCAACGGGGTCCACAGAAATTGTGGGATGCACACGGCCGGTATCCGCAAACCGCTGATCCGCAAAATGCATACGGCCATGTGCATGAGGGCTAAATCAGATACTGAATGTATATTTTGTAGGCCTGAAGCCTCATGTGTGGCAACATCTGTGATGATCAGCGTTGAATGAGTTGCTCTAACCTCCGGGGCTGACTGAGACACACATGATGAAAGGATTTTTCAGTCTTCAATGGACGGGTCCCTCCCCTCCCCCCCTCCTCGTAGTTTTGGGCAGGGAGGGGTCGCTGCTGCTTTCACTCTGTACTGTGCAGGTGTTTCCATGCATCTCACACACATGTTTACATTTTAGTTCTGCAGTTAGCAAAAAAAAAAAATTTCTCCTATTACAAAAAGTTACTTAACATACTGCCTCATGTGCATATGTGTGTCAGAGACACAATGGGATCAAACATGACCATAGGGGACAGTGAAGAACTGGAAAAACTGCAGACAACCAGCAGGTAGCGTTATATGGTGCCTGCTGCGCACTCAGGGACTGTATGTGTCCCTTTATGGGGAATGTAGAAAATCCACCATCATTCCTCTAAGGCCTCATGAGTCCAATCATACCCCACGGATCCTAAATATACCGTTAATGCATTTCAATGGAGACGGCCAAACCGCCATATAGAAAAAAGGTGAAGCATTAGCCCTCCAGAGCTATAGACTTCTAAGGGCCCCCCATCCCATACTTCTGAGAACCTCTGATTTTAAGTGTTATGTTCCTTTCTGTGCCAAATTACGAAGAGACTTTCCCCATAAAGCCACCCTCAAAGGGTCCACGGTGACATTTAGGGCTCATGCACACGAACGTATTTTGTTTGCGTGTCCGTTCTGTTTTTTTTTTTTTTGCAGACCGTATGCGGAACCATTCATTTCAATGGGTCTGCAAAAAAAAAGGAAGTTACTCCGTGTGCATTCCGTTTTTCCGTTCCGCAAAAAAATAGAACATATCCTATTATTGTCCGCATTACGGACGAGGATAAAACTGTTCCATTAGGGGCCAGCTGTTCCATTCCACAAAATACAGAATTCACACGAATGTCATCCGTAGTTTTTGCGGATCCGTTTTTTGCGGACCGCAAAATACATACAGTCGTGTGCATGAGCCCTTATTCTAATTTTACCCTCCATGTTCAAGTTTTTTGAGGCTCGAACCCATACTTATAGAGGAGATGAGATGAGATAAAGATAAGGCTGGACCTCTGTTTTTCACATTGTTTTTCCAACTAAAGACTAAACTTGGAAGAGGACATACAAAGCATAGGGCCCCTTGGTCTCCAACAGCCAATTGCCAAAGAGTGAGGTGCTCATAGGTCCATGGGTGAAATTATATCCTACATTTTCAATGCTGTTTCATTGGTTCTCCAACTACAGCCCCCAAAGTGATGATTTGTGAGGCTAACATTCATATTTAATGGGGAGATTAAGATAAAAAGGAAAAAACATAAAACAATTGTCAATTTTCACTAGGGTTTTTAGTTTTTTAAATCCCAGAACTTATTATCCTTCATATAGTCTTTATAAGATATGGACTCCATAGTGAAGATTGAACCTCAAATTCTAAAAATACTATTCTAAATACAGCCTCCATGGTCAAACTTGGTGAAGCTAATATCCATACTTAGTTAGTTTATACTGTCTACTGGTATTCCAGCTACAACCTCTAAAGCTCGAAACCATTCTTAAGGAGGAGATAAGAACTTAATTGTAGACCATCCATGGGTCCATGGTAGGATTACAGTCTACTTGTTTTTCACTTTGATATTCCAGTTTTCTAGGTCATGCATTGTGAGGTTCAGAGATGTAACCTGATACCCCTGTGCTCCAGTAGGGTCTCCCACTTACCATGTGTGATTTATATTAATGGTGTCTACTTATGTGGCAGAGGGGTTGTTGGGGAACCTTATGCACCAGGACCCTGCTGCAACTGCAATCTCCTCAACCCCTCAAGCTGCAACCTTGTTGAGGCTACTCCAACAGATAGCACCAAAAAAGACAACAGCAGGATAAAACAAGTAGATTGGTCAGAAGCTAGTAGAAGAACCAATCAGAACATTAATTAACTGATGTCTATGAGGGAATTGTCATCAGTCCATCAGAATATTGACAAGTGAAGTGTATGCTCTGTGAAGTGAGTGGGAGAAAGGACAGAGGTCATAGTATCATAGAGACTTTCTCAACACTTAAACCTTTAAGTCCTGTTTGGTATTTCTGCAAGTTGCTCAAGCAGGTTCAGCAGCTTACACCTCAGGGCTTGTCCAGTAGCATGTATATTTACTGACAATAATTTTATGTCCATGGAAATAGCCCTACTGTCCACCAATGTCTTCTGCTGTGGGGACACAGGAATGTTATGCCCTTATCCATCTCCTACAATAACACACATGCATGGCTAAGCTGATTTATTACAAGGGGAGAACCTACAAATTTGGTACATGTATGGGAGGGGACCTCATCTCAACTTCACTAAATGGTCCCTAAGAATGACAAATTGGGGGCAAATCTAGCATGTGCTATGTGCAAGCCTCTTTATGGGACCTCATGGTTAGATAGATACTTCCCTACCATGCTCCAAGTGAGGTTCCTAAGACTTGGATAGGTAGATGCTCCTATAAGAGTTCTGAGACTTCTTGGTTCTCTCCTATAAGGCTCCTGAGATCTCTTGGTAAGGCCTCATGCACACGAACGTTTTTTTTCACGGTCCGCAAAAACAGGGTCCGTAGGTCCGTGATCCGTGACCGTTTTTTCGTCCGTGGGTCTTCCTTGATTTTTGGCGGATCCACGGACATGAAAAAAAAGTCATTTTGGTGTCCGCCTGGCCGTGCGGAGCCAAACGGATCCGTCCTGAATTACAATGCAAGTCAATGGGGACGGATCCGTTTGACGTTGACACAATATGGTGCCATTTCAAACGGATCCGTCCCCATTGACTTTCAATGTAAAGTCCGGAGTCCCTTTTATACCATCAGATCGGAGTTTTCTCCAATCCGATGGTATATTTTAACTTGAAGCGTCCCCATCACCATGGGAATGCCTCTATGTTAGAATATACTGTCGGATATGAGTTAGATCGTGAAACCTCATTTCCGACAGTATATTCTAACACAGAGGCGTTCCCATGGTGATGGGGACGCTTCTAGTTAGAATATACTACAAACTGTGTACATGACTGCCATCCGATCTCTTACAGGGGGCCGTGATCAGCACAATTAACCCCTCAGGTGCTGCACCTGAAGGGGTTAATTGTACTATCATATCCCCCTGTAAGAGATCAGGGCTGCCAGGCAGCAGGGGGCAGACCCCCCCCCCCCTCCCCAGTTTGAATATCATTGGTGGCCAGTGCGGCCCCCCCCCCCTTCCTCCATTGTAATAAATCGTTGGTGGCACAGTGTGCGCCCCCCCTTCCTCCCTCTATTGTAATAATTCGTTGGTGGCACAGTGTGCCCCCCCCCCCCCCCCCCCCCCCCCTTCCTCCCTCTATTGTAATAATTCGTTGGTGGCACAGTGTGCGCCCCCCCCCCCCCCCCCTTCCTCCCTCTATTGTAATAAATTGTTGGTGGCAATCATTGGCCCCCCTCCCTCTATAGCATTAACAACATTGGTGGCCAGTGTGCGGCCTCCCATCTTGCGCCCCCCCCCCCCCCCCGATCATTGGTGGCAGCGGGTTACTAGCAATAGTACAAGATTCATACTTACCTGGGAGCTGTCATGTTCGTGTCCGGCCGGGAGCTCCTCCTACTGGTAAGTGACGGTTCATTTAGCAATGCGCCGCACAGACCTGAGGCTGTCACTTACCAGTAGGTGGAGCTCCCGGCCGGACACGAACATCGCAGCAGCAGGTAAGTATTAATCTTCTACTATTGTACTATTGCTAAGTAACCATGGCAACGAGGACTGTAGTAGCGTCCTGGTTGCCATGGTTACCGATCGGAGCCCCAGCGATTAAACTGGGACTCCGATCGGAACTCCGCTGCCACCAATGATGATGGGGGGGAGGGGGGGGGAGATGGGAGGCTGCCCACTGGCCACCAACGTTGTTAATGCTATAGAGGGGGGGGGGCAATGGGGGGCGCACACTGTGCCACCAACGATTTATTACAATAGAGGGAGGAAGGGGGGGGGGGCGCACACTGTGCCACCAACGAATTATTACAATAGAGGGAGGGGGGGGGGCCGCACTGGCCACCAATGATATTCAAACTGGGGAGGGGGGGGGGGGTCTGCCCCCTGCTGCCTGGCAGCCCTGATCTCTTACAGGGGGATATGATAGTACAATTAACCCTTTCAGGTGCCGCACCTGAAGGGGTTAATTGTGCTGATCACGGCCCCCTGTAAGAGATCGGGTGCTGCCAGGCAGCAGGGGGCAGTCTTGTACACAGTTTGTAGTGTATTCTAACTAGAAGCGTCCCCATCACCATGGGAACGCTTCTGTGTTAGAATATACTGTCGGTTCTGAGTTTTCACGAAGTGAAAACTCAGCTTTGAAAAAGCTTTATGCAGACGGATCTTCGGATCCGTCTGTATAAAAACTAACCTACGGCCACGGATCACGGACACGGATGCCAATCTTGTGTGCATCCGTGTTCTTTCACGGACCCATTGACTTGAATGGGTCCGTGAACCGTTGGCCGTGAAAAAAATAGGACAGGTCATATTTTTTTCACGGCCAGGAAACACGGATCACGGATGCGGCTGCAAAACGGTGCATTTTCCGATTTTTCCACGGACCCATTGAAAGTCTATGGGTCCGCGAAAAAAAACGGAAAACGGCACAACGGCCACGGGTGCACACAACGGTCGTGTGCATGAGGCCGGATCCGAAGATCCGTCTGCATAAAGCTTTTTCAAAGCTGAGTTTTCACTTCGTGAAAACTCAGAACCGACAGTATATTCTAACACAGAAGCGTTCCCATGGTGATGGGGACGCTTCTAGTTAGAATACACTACAAACTGTGTACAAGACTGCCCCCTGCTGCCTGGCAGCACCCGATCTCTTACAGGGGGCCGTGATCAGCACAATTAACCCCTTCAGGTGCGGCACCTGAAAGGGTTAATTGTACTATCATATCCCCCTGTAAGAGATCAGGGCTGCCAGGCAGCAGGGGGCAGACCCCCCCCCCCCTCCCCAGTTTGAATATCATTGGTGGCCAGTGCGGCCCCCCCCCCCTCCCTCTATTGTAATAATTCGTTGGTGGCACAGTGTGCGCCCCCCCCCCCTTCCTCCCTCTATTGTAATAAATCGTTGGTGGCACAGTGTGCGCCCCCCATTGCCCCCCCCCCCTCTATAGCATTAACAACGTTGGTGGCCAGTGGGCAGCCTCCCATCTCCCCCCCCCCCCCCCCCATCATCATTGGTGGCAGCGGAGTTCCGATCGGAGTCCCAGTTTAATCGCTGGGGCTCCGATCGGTAACCATGGCAACCAGGACGCTACTACAGTCCTCGTTGCCATGGTTACTTAGCAATAGTACAATAGTAGAAGATTAATACTTACCTGCTGCTGCGATGTTCGTGTCCGGCCGGGAGCTCCACCTACTGGTAAGTGACAGCCTCAGGTCTGTGCGGCGCATTGCTAAATGAACCGTCACTTACCAGTAGGAGGAGCTCCCGGCCGGACACGAACATGACAGCTCCCAGGTAAGTATGAATCTTGTACTATTGCTAGTAACCCGCTGCCACCAATGATCGGGGGGGGGGGGGGGCGCAAGATGGGAGGCCGCACACTGGCCACCAATGTTGTTAATGCTATAGAGGGAGGGGGGCCAATGATTGCCACCAACAATTTATTACAATAGAGGGAGGAAGGGGGGGGGGGGGGGGCGCACACTGTGCCACCAACGAATTATTACAATAGAGGGAGGAAGGGGGGGGGAGGCGGGGGGGGGGGGCACACTGTGCCACCAACGAATTATTACAATAGAGGGAGGAAGGGGGGGCGCACACTGTGCCACCAACGATTTATTACAATGGAGGAAGGGGGGGGGGGCCGCACTGGCCACCAATGATATTCAAACTGGGGAGGGGGGGGGGGTCTGCCCCCTGCTGCCTGGCAGCCCTGATCTCTTACAGGGGGATATGATAGTACAATTAACCCCTTCAGGTGCAGCACCTGAGGGGTTAATTGTGCTGATCACGGCCCCCTGTAAGAGATCGGATGGCAGTCATGTACACAGTTTGTAGTATATTCTAACTAGAAGCGTCCCCATCACCATGGGAACGCCTCTGTGTTAGAATATACTGTCGGAAATGAGGTTTCACGATCTAACTCATATCCGACAGTATATTCTAACATAGAGGCATTCCCATGGTGATGGGGACGCTTCAAGTTAAAATATACCATCGGATTGGAGAAAACTCCGATCTGATGGTATAAAAGGGACTCCGGACTTTACATTGAAAGTCAATGGGGACGGATCCGTTTGAAATGGCACCATATTGTGTCAACGTCAAACGGATCCGTCCCCATTGACTTGCATTGTAATTCAGGACGGATCCGTTTGGCTCCGCACGGCCAGGCGGACACCAAAATGACTTTTTTTTCATGTCCGTGGATCCGCCAAAAATCAAGGAAGACCCACGGACGAAAAAACGGTCACGGATCACGGACCTACGGACCCTGTTTTTGCGGACCGTGAAAAAAAACGTTCGTGTGCATGAGGCCTCCGTCTGTATAAAAACTAACCTACGGCCACGGATCACGGACACGGATGCCAATCTTGTGTGCATCCGTGTTCTTTCACGGACCCATTGACTTGAATGGGTCCGTGAACCGTTGGCCGTGAAAAAAATAGGACAGGTCATATTTTTTTCACGGCCAGGAAACACGGATCACGGATGCGGCTGCAAAACGGTGCATTTTCCGATTTTTCCACGGACCCATTGAAAGTCTATGGGTCCGCGAAAAAAAACGGAAAACGGCACAACGGCCACGGGTGCACACAACGGTCGTGTGCATGAGGCCTTAAGTAGATGATGCTATTAGGCGACCAATGCCTCTTGTTTAGCCAGATGCTTCTTTTAAGTTCATGAAACTTCTTAAATACATGTTTGTTATGGTGGCGCTCCGTGGCCATCACCATCCCGCTATCCAGGGCAGGCACAGTTATCGCATAACTCACTAGGCTTCTGTACGACCATTAGACTCATGTGTCCCACAGTGGAGGCCACAGCCTGGCTGCAAGGCCTCCCCTTGTGTGTGTATTGGAAAGACTTTTCACTGCAAGGGTTAATTCCCCTTTCTGGCGCTATGTTCGGCTGCTTGACTAATGAGCTAATCAGCTCTCCTATATAGGCTGGGCTGTTTTGTTTTCGCCCCTTGCCTAAGCAAGAGTTTGCTTGTTTCTTCGGGGCCACGCACCGGTGTCTCTGACCCCTGTAGCTCAGCAGCCAACCACATGGAGACTACTCCAAGAGGGAGTGGCCTGGTGCGTTTCCTGCAGCAAAGACCAGATCCCTGTATAGGGGTTAAGGGGTGAAAACCAGGGAGCCACCAGGATAACGCCCTTAGATTTAGCTCTAAGTCTAATCTGTTGGTTGGCACAGTGGTTCAACACTTTAACAATGGTCCTATGAGGTCCCCGAGATCTCTTCATAAGCTAGCTACTCCTATTAAGCTCCTGAGGTCTCTTGGTTAACTAGAAGCTCCTATTAGGTGTAGGGCGTTTTCCTGTCTTATAGACACATTTAAAGTAAGTTTTTTAAAGCAGCCCAAAGGATGCTATACAAGAACACTTGGTACTTCTGACTGGGCAGGAAGGTTTGGAGAAAAATACAGCAGGCACTCCGGGACACTGGTCTATCACCTCTATTAGGTAACCATGTAGATACCTCTAATATAAAAGGCTCCATTCTTGTGAAAAGCCGAGAACTTAAAGGGGTTGTCCGGCTTCAGAGCTGAACCCGGACATACCTCCATTTCCCCCCCCCGGCAGCCCCCCTGACTTGAGCATCGGAGCAGTTCATGCTCCGATGCTCTCCTTTGCCCTGCGCTAAATCGCGCAGGGCAAAGGCATTTTCAGGAGTTCCATCGACGAACCAATCTCTTCATGGGGCTGCCAGGAAGCCCGGTGACGTCACCGGCTCTGATGGGCGGGGTTTAGCGCTGCCCTAGCCAGTAAAATGGCTAGGGCAGCGCTAAAGCACGCCCATCAGAGCCGGTGATGTCAACAAAGACATGCTTCTGCCCGCAGTGTTTTATTGTAAACAAAAGAGCCAGTGCCCTGTGCGATCTAGCGCGGGGCAAGGGAGCGCATTGGAGCAGAGGGGCTGCCTAGGTGAAAATATGGGTATGTCCGGATTTAGCTCTGAACCCGGACAACACCTTTAATGGTGATTCAAATATGTCCTTGTGGTAGATGAGAAGTATATCCAAAAAAAAAAAAAGTGATGGGAATAAAGACTGTTCCAGCCATCAGAAGTAGATCCTGCAGAGTCCTATAACCTGGTTATTGAGTTTCACCTTTAGGTGCTACTCCATAGTATACAAGAATCTAGAACATTCACTGCTCTCCTGCTGATGACTGTCATGTGTCTTGAGGTTGTGATTAATACTTTCAAAAAGGTTAATTCTTCCTTTCAACTGTCCAAGAAAGAAAATAGAGTCATAATCATCTCAACCTCATCAAGCAAGATGTAACTGCACTCAGTTCAGGCTCTCACTGAACTTGGTGAGCTTGCATTATTCTTCAGTGGTAATATTATAAAATATATATTTCTGCTTATCATTTTCTAAAATTGATTTTTGAAACCTACAGTAATGTAGAGTAGATGACAACACACATCTGGAAGTTACACACCAACCTCTATCTCCATTAGATTTGGAGAGCATTGACTTCCTCTTCGATTTGCCGTGGCTTCTGTCACCGAAAAGGGGGTCTTGCATATAGCGCTCATATCTAATATATGTCTCATATGTATCTATTAGTTCTTAGATCTATTGATGATCTACTATTTTCTATATGTGTCATCTCATATATATCTGTTTATATGTATCTATGATTCTACATATGTCATATCTATCTTCTACTGAACATCTACTGTATCTCATATTTATTATCTACTCTATCAATCTACATATCTATGTATCGATGTCATATCTACTGTATCTATGTCATATCTATCTACCTCATTTCTATCTATCTCATATCTGTCTATCCATTTATCTAACTTCTATCTACTGTATCTATCTAATTTCTAATTATATATATTCTGTCTATCATATCACAAAAAGTTAGGGATATTTGGCTTTCAGGTGAAATTTATGGAACACGTAAAAAGTTCCTGCTACAGTGATATTATATCATGAAAGTAGGGCATTTAAGTAGAAGCAGCAATGGTAATTTCCTCATCTCAAACAATTTATTGAAACAAAAGCCAACAGTAGTGTGTATACCGCCACAAAAATGTCAGTGTCTCCATAACTTGTCATTTGGCCTTGAGCATCAATTGCAGCTTGACAACGACGCCTCCTCCTGTTCACAGGTCAACTTATGGTCTGCTGAGGCATGGCATCCCACTCTTTTTGAAGGGCGACCCTCAGGTCATTGAAGTTCTGGGGTACAGAGTTACATAGGTTTTCAGTGGGATTCAGGTCTGGATAAAGTGAAGGTCACTCCATTTGAGGTACTCCGGTCTCCAGCAGCCATTCTCTAATGATAAGACCTCGATGAGTGGCACATTGTCCTCCATTAAGATGAAATTAGGCCTGTGTTATTCATGCAGAGGCACAATAACTGGATTAATGATGTTCTTCAAGTAGTATGGGCTTGTCACTGTACCATTCACACATTGTAGGGCAGTTCTGTATTGACTAGACACACCTGCCCACACTGTAACACCACCACCATCAAAGGCTCGTCTGGTGACAACAGTGGCTGATTCATAGCACTCTGCTTGGCATCTCCAACATCGTTGGTGGCCATCATTTCTGTTCAGCGTGAATCAACTTTCATCAGTGAACAGCACTGAGGCCCACTGGTCCCTCATCCAGCGTAGATGCTCCCTGGCCCATAAAAGACGATGACACCTTTGGTCAGATACCCTTGCAGGTCGTCTAGCACGCAGACCATGCTTATATAAACGGTTTTGAATGGTCTGACGTGACATTTGGGTGCCTCTCACCTCCCTTGTGCCTGGAGTTGTGTGGAATTCATCATCATCCGGTTCCGCAGGGCATTGTTCACAATGAAGCAGTCATCAGTGTGGGATGTGGCCGAAAGACGTCCACTTCTCTGCCTTTCTGTGACTCTTCCAGTCTCTCTGTATCTCTGATAGAACCTGCTGATGGCACTCTGTGACATTCTAAGCTCAGTGGCTACTTCTGTCTGAGAATATCCTGCTTGAAGCCTCACAATGGCGAGGTACTGTTGTTAGGTGTTGTCTTGGTCTCATGATGTCAAAATGTGAACAGCATGATGAGGAGGAATGTATAAACACGTTTTTTTAATTAAACCAGGAAAGTTATTGGGTGATTCATGGATCAATCACCTGTTGTGAATTTTGCCGTTAAGCTCCTTGTTAGAGAACAGCAAGTTGTTCAAAACATACTGAAACACTGAACAGTTGGACATGTGCATTCAAAAGTTTAGAGAAGGTCACATTAAGTTCCGCTGTAAAGGTAAGAGCGCATATTAAAAACTAAAGGGGCAGTAAACTAGGTAAAACTTCGCTTTTATTGATTAAGGAGATAAAATAGCCCCTACTAGACTAACAACAAATAAGAAGTGCCCTATAAAGGCACAACACACAGACATATATCTCACTAGGGAATTAAATCAGGTACAAAGTGGAAGGTCAGATTGGGCGACAGGGGTTGCGGTGTATATTGCCCACTGGCCCTAGTACCTCCCTACTTGTCCTGTAAACCCTATAGAGTATCCAAAGGACGGGGTCCAAAAAAACCCTGCAAGGGGTGGCCCAGACAGGAACTCTGATCCTGATAAGTGACCCTAGTCAGGCCCTGGTCATTGACAAAAGGGAACAGGGTGGTACTTAGGACATCATCCTAGCAGACACCACCACACTGGGTCTTGCTACACAGTGAGCTTACAGCCACCCCCGACCGCAGCCAATATCAAGCTTAGTCACAGACTGATTAAAGCGAACACATAGCCCCGTGTCCCCTGAAGAATCCTGGGCTCCAATTGAAGAAACGCGTCGGGACACTTGAGTATGCCCCCGCCCTGACCCCTTTTGGACGTCTGGGTGGTGATATACCCCCCCCCCTTTTTTCTCTGTGTTCATTACATATATATCATCACTGTATTCCAAAGTAGCACCCTGTTCCCTTTTGTCAATGACCAGGGCCTGACTAGGGTCACTTATCAGGATCAGAGTTCCTGTCTGGGCCACCCCTTGCAGGTTTTTTTTGGACCCCGTCCTTTGGATACTCTATAGGGTTTACAGGACAAGTAGGGAGGTACTAGGGCCAGTGGGCAATATACACCGCAACCCCTGTCGCCCAATCTGACCTTCCACTTTGTACCTGATTTAATTCCCTAGTGAGATATATGTCTGTGTGTTGTGCCTTTATAGGACACGTCTTATTTGTTGTTAGTCTAGTAGGGGCTATTTTATCTCCTTAATCAATAAAAGCGAAGTTTTACCTAGTTTACTGCCCCTTTAGTTTTTCTTTTGCATTATCTGAGCAGTATATCAGGGAGGCTCTGACTGCCCCTCCTGAACGACCACTATTTGTGTGAAGAGCGCATATTAGCTTCATCCTGAAATTTCACCCACAAGCCAAATATCCAAAACTTTTTGTAAGTAGTTTATGCATCAATGTCATATCTATCTATCGCATATCTAATTATATTTATTTCTGTATCTATATATCTGTGTGTGTATCTATCTAATCTATCTATCCAATTTCCATCTATCTCTCATAACGGTCTATCTATCTATATCTATCTATTGCATATCTAATTTTATATATATATATATATATATACAGTTGCAAGAAAAAGTATGTGAACCCTTTGGAATGATATGGATTTCTGCACAAATTGGTCATAAAATGTGATCTGATCTTCATCTAAGTCACAACAATAGACAATCACAGTCTGCTTAAACTAATAACACACAAATAATTAAATGTTACCATGTTTTTATTGAACACACCATGTAAACATTCACAGTGCAGGTGGAACAAGTATGTGAACCTCTAGACTAATGACATCTCCAAGAGCTAATTGGAGTGAGGTGTCAGCCAACTGGAGTCCAATCAATGAGATGAGATTGGAGGTGTTGGTTACAGCTGCCATTGCCCTATAAAAAACACACACCAGTTCTGGGTTTGCTTTTCACAAGAAGCATTGCCTGATGTGAATGATGCCTCGCACAAAAGAGCTCTCAGAAGACCTACGATTAAGAATTGTTGACTTGCATAAAGCTGGAAAGGGTTATAAAAGTATCTCCAAAAGCCTTGCTGTTCATCAGTCCACGGTAAGACAAATTGACTATAAATGGAGAAAGTTCAGCACTGCTGCTACTCTCCCTAGGAGTGGCCGTCCTGTAAAGATGACTGCAAGAGCACAGCACAGACTGCTCAATGAGGTGAAGAAGAATCCTAGAGTGTCAGCTAAAGACTTACAAAAGTCTCTGGCATATGCTAACATCCCTGTTAGCGAATCTACGATACGTAAAACACTAAACAAGAATGGATTTCATGGGAGAATACCACAGAGAAAGCCACTGCTGTCCAAAAAAAACATTGCTGCACGTTTACAGTTTGCACAAGAGCACCTGGATGTTCCACAGCAGTACTGGCAAAATATTCTGTGGACAGATGAAACCAAAGTTGAGTTGTTTGGAAGAAACACACAACACTATGTGTGGAGAAAAAGAGGCACAACACACCAACATCAAAAGCTCATCCCAACTGTGAAGTATGGTGGTGGGGGCATCATGGTTTGGGGCTGCTTTGCTGCGTCAGGGCCTGGTTGGATTGCCATCATCGAAGGAAAAATGAATTCCCAATTTTATCAAGACATTTTGCAGGAGAACTTAAGGCCATCTGTCCACCAGCTTAAGCTCAACAGAAGATGGGTGTTGCAACAAAACAACGACCCAAAGCATAGAAGTAAATCAACAACAGAATGGCTTAAACAGAAGAAAATACGCCTTCTGGAGTGGCCCAGTCAGAGTCCTGACCTCAACCCGATTGAGATGCTGTGGCATGACCTCAAGAAAGCGATTCACACCAGACATCCCAAGAATATTGCTGAACTGAAACAGTTCTGTAAAGAGGAATTGTCAAGAATTACTCCTGACCGTTGTGCACGTCTGATCTGCAACTACAGGAAACGTTTGGTTGAAGTTATTGCTGCCAAAGGAGGTTCAACCAGTTATTAAATCCAAGGGTTCACATACTTTTTCCACCTGCACTGTGAATGTTTACATGGTGTGTTCAATAAAAAGATGGTAACATTTAATTCTTTGTCTGTTATTAGTTTAAGCAGACTGTGATTGTCTATTGTTGTGACTTAGATGAAGATCAGATCACATTTTATGACCAATTTGTGCAGAAATCCATATCATTCCAAAGGGTTCACATACTATTTCTTGCAACTGTATATATATATATTTCTGTATCTATCTATCTGACTATCTATCTAATATCTGTGTATCCATCTATCTATCATGGTATTTTCCCTCTGAAATAAGGGAGTAAGAAGAGTTCAGATGAGCCTGAATGGCAGATATGTCAGCGTTGTGACCACAATTAGCCTTCCTCCGGGCAGAAATGTAAAACACGTGAACCTGCAAAGGTGTCAGAGACAAGCTTTCATCCTTTGTCTAATCAATGACTGTACAGAGCGCACAATGGCTGGAGTGCGGCCCGTCCACATTCCTATAACCTAATACATTTTTTCTTCTTTATCTTACTGACAAAAAGATGACCTTAGGAGCAATAAATGACTTACGGAGGGTCAACTTCAAAGATGGGACCTGCATGTTGTCCTTCCTGATGGATGACATCACAAGCATCTCCAACACATGACAAACCTCTCTCTCTCTCACACACACTTTGAAGCACATCCTAGATAGCCCCCACCACCACCACTACCACCACATGCATGCTCGGCTAGGCACCTCTGCCAATGGCTTGTCTCCATTGAGAAGATTTCTGCAGCTGCTGTGGATGTGTTCAGCTCACAGAGCATTGTCTACACTGGAAACAATTGTATCCATGTCTCAGCTGACACCAGGACTAGCTAGATACAGGTTTAATGCCTCTGAATGTGTGTTCTCATTCACTGACAGCAAGCAAAGCTCTTGAAAAATGGTGAAACGAAGTTGAAGTATATTAGAAACTTTTCATTATAGAAATGATTTTATTTATGCAAAATTAGAAATTTATGTTGGGTCACCTTACAGATGATACAGGACTGTACAGTTATACCTTTCAGATGATACAGGACTGGACAGTTGTACCTTTCAGATGATACAGGATTGTACAGTTATACCTTTCAGATGATACAGGACTGTACAGTTGTACCTTTCAGATGATACAGGACTGTACAGTTGTACCTTTCAGATGATACAGGATTGTACAGTTGTACCTTTCAGATGATACAGGACTGTACAGTCATACCTTACAGATGATACAGGACTTACTGCAGTACCTTACAGATGATACAGGACTGTACAGTTATACCTTTCAGATGATACAGGACTGTACTGCAGTACCTTACAGATGATACAGGACTGTACAGTCATACCTTTCAGATGATACAGGACTGTACAGTTGTACCTTTCAGATGATACAGGACTGTACTGCAGTACCTTACAGATGATACAGGACTGTACTGCAGTACCTTACAGATGATACAGGACTGTACTGCAGCACCTTACAGATGATACAGGACTGTACAGTCATACCTTTCAGATGATACAGGATACAGTCATACCTTTCAGATGATACAGGACTGTACAGTCGTACTTTACAGATGATACAGGACTGTACTGCAGTACCTTACAGATGATACAGGACTGTGCTGCAGTACCTTACAGATGATACAGGACTGTACATTCATACCTTTCAGATGATACAGGACTGTACAGTCATACCTTACAGATGATACAGGACTTACTGCAGTACCTTTCAGATGATACAGGACTGTACAGTTATACCTTTCAGATGATTCATATGTACAGCGTTATGGAATGAATGGCGCAATAATAATAATAATACAGGACTGTATAGCCGTACTTTATAGATGATACAGGACTGTACAGTCATACTTTACAGATGATACAGGACTGTACAGTCATACTTTACAGATGATACAGGACTGTACTGCAGCACCTTACAGATGATACAGGACTGTACAGTCATACTTTACAGATGATACAGGACTGTATGCTGTATGTGTAGGTATATATTCATATGCGGCAGAGCTGTTGCAGAAATTCCTGCATCTGTCCAATTCATGCAGAAACTCATGTGCTCCCTGCTGAAACAACCTCATTCAGATGACTGGAACGGATTTTAAGCTACAGAAAAGTCTGAATGCAGTGTATACTGTAACTGCAATGAATGACGATGTTAATTTGACCATTATTGCGCATGATTTAGTTAATTTAAAATGGGCCCAAACTTATGACAGCGTCAGTCATAAAGGGGATGTTAAATGACAAAAGGGTTTCAAAGCAGCACTCTTTTCCATAGGCTGCAACCCTGTTAAACCAGGCATATTGCCTGGTAGGTTTGATCCTGCAGATTCAAATTATGGCTTCCTTGTGAAATTCAGCTGTGGAGATCCTAAGAAATAAAGAGGCTCTAGAAATAAAGGCTTTAATGCTCCAAGGGGCACGGCCTAGTCCAACTTTCCAGTGTTAGCCACACCCCTTGGTGTCCTTATTTGCATAAAGATGACAAGCTTTTTTTTTTTTTTTTTTTTTTTTTTTGGGGAAGTCTTCAACCAATTTTCACAAGACAGGTATCATTGTAATCAGCAGGATGAACCCTACCAGGATCCGGTATGCTTGCTTTAATAGGGTTGTTCCTGGTGATGTGTGCTCTTTAAATAGGGTTGAGCTGCAATACCAGACACAACCTATAGACAGGAGAGAAAACCATCAACAAACAGTTCACCTGCTTATGACGGATCTTATTATTGCTTTATTTTATTCCAATGCGATCGAATATACGAATGTATAATAGCTGTTTTGTATATTAACCCCTTGAAGGTGCAGCGATTTTCAAATTTTATTTATTTTGTTTTAAATGTTATTAATAATTTAAAATAAAAAACAGCACTTCCACCATTGTTTTTGGGAGTTGTGGTATAATAGACATGGTATAGAGGTATTTCCATATGCCACCCCTCCAACCTCATCCTGCCTGGCGGCCATAGGTGGTCGCGACCACGGACACAGCAGTTTCCATAAGGGCTCATGCACACGAATGTATTTTCTTTCCGTGTCCGTTCTGGTATTTTTGCGGACCGTATGCGGAACAATTCACTTCAATGGGTCCGTATTTCCGTTCCGCAAAAAAATAGAACATGTCCTATTATTGTCCGCATTACGGACAAGTATAGGACTGTTCCGTTCCGCAAAATACAGAATGCACACGGATGTCATCCATATTTTTTGTGGATCCATTTTTTGCGGACCGCAAAATACATACGGTCGTGTGCATGAGCCCTAATTGTATCTGTTGGGAGTGTCCGAAGCCAGCCCCCCAGCAATCAGCTCTAAAGGATAGGAGTAAGGCCGTATTTTCCATCATCATCCGATCCGCAATTTTTTGCAGATCTGATGTAGACCCATGAATTCCAACAGGGCGGCAAAAGATGCGACGAGCACACCGCGTGCTGTCCACATCCATACGTCCGTTCCACCCACAAAAATATAGAACATGTCCCCCTTACGGACGAGGATAGAACTGTTCTATTATGGGCCGCAAAATGTGGAACACACACAGCCGGTACCTGTGTTTTGCGTATCCGCAATTTGCAGACTGCAAAACAGGCTACGGTGATGTGCATGAGCCCTAAAGCAGATCCATCAACAGCAGCTTGTAGACTGTTTCCATGTAGCGGTAGATTTCCCCTACACAACACAACTTAAAAACTCACAC
This sequence comes from Bufo bufo, assembly GCF_905171765.1. Taxonomy (NCBI): domain Eukaryota; kingdom Metazoa; phylum Chordata; class Amphibia; order Anura; family Bufonidae; genus Bufo; species Bufo bufo. The sequence continues at coordinate 532,464,948 of NC_053393.1, read as the reverse complement.
CCGGCATTCCACAAAGCTGAGATGACTTTTCCGCCAGTGGCAATGTCGGTACTTACTGTAACTTTAGCATTCTGTTCATTCGACCAGGAAGCTCAGAATGAACGGCGCCACACGGTCCTCCCAGAGAGGGGGCTACGGCTATTTTCACACTTGAGGCAGTGTGATCCGGCAGGCAGTTCCATCATCGGAAATGTCTGCCGGATCCGCCGATTTGGATGTGATTGAAAGCATTTGTGAGACGCATCCGGATGGTTTGCAAGAACGGATCCGTCTCTCCGCTTGTCATGCGGACAGACGGATCCGTCTTGTATCTTTTTTCACATTTTTACCGGTCTGCGCATGGAAGGACGGATCCGGCACTAATACATTTCTATGGGGAAAAATGCCGGATCCGGTGTTCAGGCAAGTCTTCAGTTTTTTTAGCCGGAGATAATACCGTAGCATGCTGCGGTTTTCTCTTTTGCCTGATCAGTCAAAACGACTGAACTGAAGACATCCTGATGCATCCTGAACGGATTACTCTCCATTCAGAATGCATGGGGATATGCCTGATCAGTTATTTTCCGGTATAGAGCCCCTGTGACGGAACTCTATGCCGGGAATGAAAAACGCAAGTGTGAAAGGGACCTAACACATTTCATGGAAAATCTTGTGTCACTTGTGTGAAGCCTTTTAGGGTACGGCTAGATTTCATATAATAAGGCTACATGTACACGACTGTATGTGTTTTGCGGTCCGCAAAAAAAAACGGATGACATTCGTATGCCATCCGTTTTATTTTTGCGGATCCATTGTAACAATGCCTAAAATGGACAAGAATAGGACATGTTCTATTTTTTTGCGGGGCTACGGAACGGACATACTGATGCGGACAGCATTTTTTGCGGATCCATTGAAATGAATGCGTCCGCATCCTATCCGCAAAAAAAAACACAACGGAACGGACACGGAAACAAACAACGTTCGTGTGCATGTAGCCTAATAGTGTTGCGATGCGACAGTCTCAAAAAATCCATCCAAGTCGGATTTTTTGGCGACTGTTGCGTCACCATTGAAATACATTCCATGACGCGTCGCCATGTGCGACACATGTCGCTGTGTAGTCGTCCTCTTAGGGTATGGCCACATGGGACGGGAACGCTGTGGATTTCGGTATTGCGGGCGGAAAATCGGAAGTGTTTACCATTGTACCAAAGTCAATAAGGTTTTGCCTAAGGTTTTTCATACCTCATCCGCTGTGCGAATTTCGAATCTGCAGCACGTCCAATTTACGCCGCAAATTCACATGCATGTGAATTGTGTTTTTTTTTTTTCACGAACCCTAAATACAGAACTCTGCCTGTTAAAAAATGTCGGTATTCACTGCAAGCCTTGCATTCTATTCATGAACCAAAAATCCCTGACGGGTCATTGCTATACCTGATAGAAGCGCATGACTGTCTGTAAAGCGGATTTAGGACGGTTAGAAGGGACACTTAGCTTTGTGATGGACACGCCGTGCCGTTGTTTCCAGCCCGTGTTGTGTGCCAACATTACACGCAGCCATTATAAAATAAAAAATCCCATGTGCACCTGGGAAAATACTGTCCGATATTGCGAATACGCTGCTGCTCCCCGGCAGCCATTGCCATGACGAGGAGCATTTCCGATAGGAAATTGAATTGTGCTTTGTGCACAGCGCGTTGTTTAACCGAGCCGTGATCATAATAACATTTGTAAATGCGCACAATTAAGCACAGCGGGGTCAGGACGGCCGGTTAATGAGGGGGAAAAAAATAAATAAAAAATCCTATCCCGGGCCCCCGCTCACAATCCAGGTTTTTATCCATCTGTCTGCATTGTATGCTGCGCACATACAATCTTCCTCCCAGCCTCCGACGATAAATTAGATATTTTATTTTTCCATCTTTAACCCCGCTGAGCTAAACGGCGGTGGGACCAATTCAGGTTTCATTAGTGAGCCGACTCCGGCGCCATCTCGTCAGGAATCGCTAACAGCAATCAGATCGAGCGAGACCACAAGGGCTGAATACAGAACGGCCGCGCAGGCTGAGCCGTGCAGCAGAAGAAAGAGGACCCCATCCGGAGTTCCCATATACCTGCTCTATAATGGAGGTTACGGACGAGGGTAATTGAAGTGCGGCTAGGGGTAGGTGTCCGAAAAAGAACATCGCGGATAATTTCCTTGCAAACCGTCGCCCCCCATCCATTTCTCCGCAGGTTCTGCAGACAGGTTCTTAGATCCTCGCTATTTCAGGGAACAATTGCGGCTGTGAACTTGTCAGGCGACGCACGTAGGCCTTCTGAGAAGACGGAACGGCCGCTGGAGAGGTTTTTAGTTTTTGTTTAGAAAATGAAAGCACAAACACAAAAAAATAAAAAACTCAGGGCTATGCTGCTGGGTTAACCCTTTCCCCACTGCCAGAATCCTAAAATAAAAGTTGTATAGATTTCTCTGGCTCACAGTCGCCTTCGTGCAATTTTGTGAAGTGTTTTTGCAAAAAGCTGCTTTAAAATGTTCTCACAGTGGGAAACGGTCCGAGAGGCGTGACGCCTCATTTGGACGGATGCAACGTGGGCACGTTGTGGCGTCTGTATTACGGCCTCAAATCCTTGCCTGAACGCAGGTTTAATGATCCAAACTAAGAGCATCCTAGGGAACCAAGGCGAGGAGCGTTAGACCCCCGGTCGGGGCGGGATTTGTGTCTAATACGGACGCTAAAATGAGCCGCATTGTGTATGAGGCCTGAGACTACAGTGATACACCAGAGGAAAATGGCCGTGTTTAGAACCAAAGTCTAGGGGGCTATTCACACCGCTGTTTTTTTATTTTTAATAACCGTTGAATAGCGGTCTTATTTTCGGCCGTTTTTATGGCCAGACGGAGCCCACTGAAATCAATGGGCCATGTAGTCAGCAGTGCACCTGTCTAATGGCCATTAAAGACAGGTTAGGCCGAGTTCACATCAGCGTTCAGCCTTTCCGGACGGATTCGGCACATAACGGAGCTTACGCACCCCATAGACCAGGAAAGCCCAACTTGCGGCCCTCCAGCTGTTGTAAAACTAGAACTCCCACCATGTCCTGCTGTAGGCTGTCTGGGTATGCTGGGAGTTATAGTTTTGCAACAGCTGAGAGGTTGAGCATCCCTGCCATAGACTATAATGGGGTCCGTTAGGTTTCCGGAGACAAAAGTTGGGCGTGCAGGACTTCTGTCTCCACTACAAAAATCCTTCTCTGAGCAGAAACCTAATGGACCCCATTATAGTCTATGGAAGTGGTGGCAAACCTTTTAGAGGCAGCGTGCCCAAACTGCAACCCAAAACCCACTTATTTATAGCAAAGTGCCAACACGGCAATTTACCCTGAATACTGCAGTCCGATATAGTATATATTCCAAGTACTTAATCAATAATAGCCGCCTACATTCAGTGCCTGTACTGCTCATAGTGCGCCCTGCGCTGATGAATGGCAGGAAAATACTAAGGCATATTGGTACACCATAGACTTTTTCCAGGGCCTGGGTGCCCACAGATAGGGCTCTGAGTGCCCCCTTTGGCACTTGTGCCATAGGTTCGCCACCACTGGTCTATGGGGTCCGTAGGCTTCGTTCAGCACAGTTATGTGCGGAATCCGTCCTTTCTGTTCTCCTGCTCCTATAACGGAGCAGAAGAACGGAAAGGCTGAACGCTGATGTGAACCCAGCCTAAGGCCTCCTGCACACGAACGTGTGCTGTCCGTCGCCGTATTGCGGCGCCGTTCCTTGGGCATTCTGCATCACGGATGCGGACCCATTCACTTCAATGAGTCCGCAAATCCGGAGATGCAGAATGGTGCAGAACGGAAGCACTGCACGTCTTGCAGGAGCGCACGGCATTATACTGATTTATACTATGTGCCTCTGCATACAGAATCCTACTGAGATAAAGCTGTCACTATGATTCTGTAGCAATAAGGTCATGCACACAAACACGTGCCGCTGTGTGGCCTCCGCTGACGGATGCAGACCCATTCAACGGGTCCACAATCCAGCTGCACCGCAAAAAAATGATCATGTTCTGTTTTTTTGTGGTGCAGAGGCACAGACTGAAATGCCACATAAGCGCTCCCGTGGCCTTCCACTCCATGCCTCCAATCCCTATCTTCTGGATTGCGGACCCAATCAAATGAATAGGTCCACATCCGTGATGCGGTGTGCACACAGCCAGTGCCTGTATACACTGCGTGCAGAATTATTAGGCAAATGAGTATTTTGACCACATCATCCTCTTTATGCATGTTGTCTTACTCCAAGCTGTATAGGCTCGAAAGCCTACTACTAATTAAGCATATTAGGTGATGTGCATCTCTGTAATGAGAAGGGGTGTGGTCTAATGACATCAACACCCTATATTAGGTGTGCATAATTATTAGGCAACTTCCTTTCCTTTGGCAAAATGGGTCAAAAGAAGGACTTGACAGGCTCAGAAAAGTCAAATAGTGAGATATCTTGCAGAGGGATGCAGCACTCTTAAAATTGCAAAGCTTCTGAAGCGTGATCATCGAACAATCAAGCGTTTCATTCAAAATAGTCAACAGGGTCGCAAGAAGCGTGTGGAAAAACCAAGGCGCAAAATAACTGCCCATGAACTGAGAAAAGTCAAGCGTGCAGCTGCCAAGATGCCACTTGCCACCAGTTTGGCCATATTTCAGAGCTGCAACATCACTGGAGTGCCCAAAAGCACCAGGTGTGCAATACTCAGAGACATGGCCAAGGTAAGAAAGGCTGAAAGACGACCACCACTGAACAAGACACACAAGCTGAAACGTCAAGACTGGGCCAAGAAATATCTCAAGACTGATTTTTCTAAGGTTTTATGGACTGATGAAATGAGAGTGAGTCTTGATGGGCCAGATGGATGGGCCCGTGGCTGGATTGGTAAAGGGCAGAGAGCTCCAGTCCGACTCAGACGCCAGCAAGGTGGAGGTGGAGTACTGGTTTGGGCTGGTATCATCAAAGATGAGCTTGTGGGGCCTTTTCGGGTTGAGGATGGAGTCAAGCTCAACTCCCAGTCCTACTGCCAGTTTCTGGAAGACATCTTCTTCAAGCAGTGGTACAGGAAGAAGTCTGCATCCTTCAAGAAAAACATGATTTTCATGCAGGACAATGCTCCATCACACGTGTCCAAGTACTCCACAGCGTGGCTGGCAAGAAAGGGTATAAAAGAAGAAAATCTAATGACATGGCCTCCTTGTTCACCTGATCTGAACCCCATTGAGAACCTGTGGTCCATCATCAAATGTGAGATTTACAAGGAGGGAAAACAGTACACCTCTCTGAACAGTGTCTGGGAGGCTGTGGTTGCTGCTGCACGCAATGTTGATGGTGAACAGATCAAAACACTGACAGAATCCATGGATGGCAGGCTTTTGAGTGTCCTTGCAAAGAAAGGTGGCTATATTGGTCACTGATTTGTTTTTGTTTTGTTTTTGAATGTCAGAAATGTATATTTGTGAATGTTGAGATGTTATATTGGTTTCACTGGTAAAAATAAATAATTGAAATGGGTATATATTTGTTTTTTGTTAAGTTGCCTAATAATTATGCACAGTAATAGTCACCTGCACACACAGATATCCCCCTAAAATAGCTAAAACTAAAAACAAACTAAAAACTACTTCCAAAAATATTCAGCTTTGATATTAATGAGTTTTTTGGGTTCATTGAGAACATGGTTGTTGTTCAATAATAAAATTAATCCTTAAAAATACAACTTGCCTAATAATTCGGCACTCCCTGTATTGGTGGGCCGCAATACGGGCACACGTTCATGTGCATGAGTCCTGAATCAGTATAAAGCCGTGCGCTCCTGCAAGATGAGCAGTGTCCAGAACGGAGGATCGCGCTCGCACACGGAGCGGGATTTCCCGACTGTGGACGCTTGTCTGAAAGAGGCCTAAAGCTACATTCACACGACCGTGTCTTGCGGTCCGCAAAACACATATACTGGCCGCGTGAGTTCCACATTTTACGTAACACGCACATGGCCGGCCCTATGATAGAAATGTATTTTCTTGTCCGCAACTGCAGAAAAGAATAGGACATGCTCTATCAGTTTTACCGGGCCGCAGGACAGAACTACATATACGGACAGCACACTGTGTGCTGTCCGCATCGTTTGCGGCCCCACTGAAATGAATGGGTCCGCAACCGTTCTGCAAAATTGCGGAATGGATGTGGACCCAGAACTACGATCATGTGAATGCACCCCAAGGCCCCTTTCACACGGGCTAGTATTCCGCACGGATGCGATGCGCGAGTTGAACGCATTGCACCCGCACTGAATCCTGACTCAGTCATTTCTATGGGGCTGTGCACACGAGCAGTGATTTTTACGCATCACTTGTGCGTTGCGTGAAAATCGCAGCATGCTCCTCTTTGTGCGTTTTTCACGTAACGCAGGCCCCATAGAAATGAATGGGGTTGCGTGAAAATCGCAAGGAGGGGCGGATGCGGTGCGATTTTCACGCACGGTTGCTAGGAGACGATCGGGATGGGGACCCGATCATTATTATTTCCCCTTATAACATGGTTATAAGGGAAAATAATAGCATTCTGAATACAGAATGCATAGTACAATAGCGCTGGAGGGGTTAAAAAAAAATATAACTAATTAAACTCACCTTAATCCACTTGCTCGCGCAGCCGTCATCTCTTCTGTCTTCTTTTTTGCTGTGTGCAGGAAAAGGACCTGTGGTGACGTCACTCCGGTCATCACATGATCTTTTACCATGGTGATGGATCATGTGACGGACCATGTGATGACCGGAGTGACGTCACCACAGGTCCTTTTCCTGCAATCAGCAAAAAAGACAGAAGAGATGCCGGCTGCACAAGCAAGTGGATTAAGGAGAGTTTAATTTTTATTTTTTTAACCCCTCCAGCGCTATTGTACTATGCATTCTATATTCAGAATGCTATTATTTTCCCTTATAACCATGTTATAAGGGAAAATACAATCTACCCAGCACCTAACCCAAACCCGAACTTCTGTGAAGAAGTTCGGGTTTCGGTACCAAACATGCCGATTTTTCTCACACGAGTGCAAAACGCATTACAATGTTTTGCACTCGCGGAAAAATCGCGCATGTTCCCGCAACGCCCGTGTGAAAGAGGCCTAAGGGCGAGTCCACAAGGATGATGAAATGGATGGGCTGCCTGTGTAATGTAGAGGTGCTGGATCCTCCAGCCTGGCCGACAGGAGAGGGGGGGGGGGGGGGGGGGGGCTCAGCAGACCCTAATTGGACATACAAAATAGGCGCCGCCCGACAGGAGGACTCGGTGAAAAGGCAGCACTGAATCAACTCTGTGGCCCTTTCCCTCTCGGACCACCACCCATCATAAAATGATGTCTTATCCCAACGATGTGCCATTGATTTACACGGGAATATCCCTTTAAGTCAATCTTCTTGCCTGATCTTGGAATACTTCAACAGTCCAAACGTTGTCTACGACGAGGATATTTCTGCAAGTTTATCATCAGGAGGGCATTGTGGGAGCTTAATGGCAATTTACACACAGCAGGTTTGTTGCAAAATTGTCTGCGACTGTCCCATTGGTAGAAATCCATGCACCTGCCACAACCGCCATGTGTATACTCGGGTCACATGTCTGACAACAAGGGATGCAGCTCAACTGTTGTCAGTATCCAAGGGCAACCAGCAGCAAACTGTGATGGATTGTGCGCCATATAAGAGCCGGCCTGACAGCAACTACTACCACCCTCATCAGTGGAACAGGAGCCTCACATCACTGCTCCTTCCAATAGTCTCAGTTCTTTCCATTCTCCTCTCACCAGCAACAAACTGCCATCAAGTGCCTCCTTGCCCATACTAACATAATAGAGACTTTCCTGAAATACTCTGTGCTGCCACCTCCTTCCATCTCTCAGGCTGTGAGATCCTCCACTTACCTCCTTGCGCTCATGACTCTGCCCATCACATCAAACCATGTCCTGACATAAAGGTAAGTGGACAGGTCCCATGTTCTCCTGAAATACTCTGTGCCCTGTTTCTTCCACCCTTCTCCTCCACACTCTGCTCTGTTCTCACCATCATTACAAGTGGATAGGACACTCATTTCCTGAAATACTCTGTGCTGCTGGGGACACTACTCCTTCCCCTATGCACTTCTCAGCGTGCAACTTACCACTTGCCTTCTCTCCCATCCTGGCATCATGATACTACACCCCACACATGCACCCCTATCCCTACCAACACCAACCATGTCTTTCCAAAAGATCAGCACATTGCTCTTCTGAAATACTCTGTGCTGCTGGGAACCCTTCTGCTTCCACTACGTACCTTAGTCGCTGCCCCCTTAACTGTCATATACTGCCCTAACATAAACAGGAGTGGACAGGCGAGTGCACAAAACAAGCACCTACTTCACACTGAAATGCTCTGCTGGCGACTGGCGCGATTCTGCTCCTTCCACCAATATCTCCTGAACATCCCATGAGGACAGGTCACTGTCCCCGACACCATCAGCACACTCCTCTCCTGCTGCACGGTCTACGAGGCAGCCGACAGCGCAAAGAGACGGCAAAACAATTACAACGGCAACAAAAAAAATATTTATTGTAAAAACAGAAAACTAACAATAAAGGAACCGCACTCTTCCCGGCTACGCCGTCTCCATCTTGTAGCCGTGTTTTTCTAGTTCAGCCCTGCAAAAGAGAAAATGTTCAAGATGTAAAGGGAAGATGAGACTTGTATGAAGAGGTTGTACCCCGCTCTGCGGAAAGCGGGTCGTCCCATTAAGGATAAGTGTCTGATCGGCGAGGGTCCGATGGCTGGGGCGCCCACTCATCGTGACAACGGGGTCCGTGCTTCCCAGTTTGAATGTGGCAGTGCCACTGCATTCAGCTCTACGAGTCTGGTACAGTACAAACACTCCGCTATCTCCGGCACATAGGGTTGACATTCATACGCATCTGCCGCTCCATTTACACAGGAAGCACTGGCCTCAGTGGTTGGTCAAACACATCCCGGATCCCGAAGAGAGGGGATAAGTTGTCTTAAAGGGGTTCTCCAGGTATAGGGACATTTTACCAAGTTCCAGCAGCCTGCCCCACCAAGTGAAGGATTCATACTTACCTGCCGATCCTCCGCGCGGCCTCCAGTGTCTCCATGCTCCGGTCCCTGCGGTGGTTTACTTACGGCACAGCATGGGCACGGTCACACCCTGCACTGAAGCCAATGACTGGCTGTAGCGGTGCTGTGGCCACAGCAGCCACGTCACCGCTGACCCCCTGTGGGGACAGGATCACGGAGACACCAGTAGCAGCACGGAGGGCCGGCAGGGAACAGGTATGAATCCGTTGCTCAGGCGGGGGAAGGCTGCTGGCATTTGGTAAAATGTCCTTATTCCAGGAGAATGTCTTTAAAGGGACAAGCAGTTTACAGATGACTCATTGTTTCATGCCCACCTCCCAAGACCCACAACTTTTTTTTTTATATACTTAAGTCCATATACTGTATTTTCAACATTCATTGTGGGACATGATTTTATTTCACAGGTCTATACGATTTTTATAATTAATTTTTTAAATAATATTTCAGTAGGAAAATTTTTTTATAAAAAAATAAAATATTCTATTCTTACTACTGTGTGAATAACTTTTGTTTTGTGGGGCGAGGTGCAGTTTTTATTGAAACCATTCCTGGGTACATAAGATTTGTGAGGGTTTTTTGGAGGACGAGGAGTCCCAAAATAAAGATACTTCTGCACTGTGTTTTTTTTCGTATTGCAGTTGACTGCGCCCCCCGTGTCTGCATTATCCTATTAGACTTAACAGAAGCACCAGGATGACAGGGCCTGGGAGCCTACATTAGACCCTCAGGCTGCCATCACAGCCCAGTGCACGTGTGCAACCACTGCTCCACTGAACTGGAATGGTGGTCACACATGTGCACTATGGCTTCATTCATACAGGGGACTCTGGGTGATATCCAAGTGGTCGGACCTCCAGCCACCATACATTTATCAGCTATCCTGTGTGGATAATGAGAAACCGCCCTTTATTAACCCCATAACGACCAGTTTCATTCTGTGTAAACTATAAAATAAAAAAATATTTTTTTTTAAATTGTCATTCTTTAACCCTTTCCTGATATTTGATGTTCATTTACATCATAGGGTGGGTTCACATCACATTTTTCCCATCCATATAACCTATATGTTAAACGGATGTCTCAGACTCATGCCATTATAGTGGCATCCGTTCACCACAGAGATTATATATATATATATATATATATATATATATATATATATATATATATATATATATATATATATATCTCTCTCTATCTGTTACGGAAGTTCAGGGCAGCACTCCTGGTGGCCAGTAATTGGGTGCCAGCGATGAAAACACTTTACCAAGGTGTATGATGTAAAATAAATAAATAACACCGCAGCACATCCGATGGTGAAGAAAAAGTGGGATCCTTTATTCACCTATGCAACGTTTCGGTCCGCTTGCTGGGACCATTCTCGAGAATGGTCCCAGCAAGCCATAATGGCCAAAGTAGCATTCGTGGCGTGCGTCAGCTGTGTAATACAGTTGACACCCACCCGCAATGACTAGGATCGTAGATAACTCTGATGCCAGTCATTTAACCCTGTCACATGGTCATTAAAGGGGCTATACAAGACTTTAAAATGCCCCCCCATATGCCGGGCCCCTAACAATGAATATACTTACCTGGCTCCCCGCGCCACTCCTGGTCCCCGCACCGCCACTTCTCCCTGTGCCCGGAAGAAAACATCCGGTGTCAGGGGAGGACAAGCCTCCCTAGTGTCACCCGCGATGCTAGGGAGGCTTGTCCCCGTACACCCCAACACCAGATGTTTCAGCAGCGGCGGTGCAGGGACCAGAAGCGGCGCAGGGAGCCAGGTAAGTATATTCATTGCGAGGGGCCTGATATATGGAAGGAGGGGGGGGGGGGGCATTTTATAGTCTTGGATAACCCCTTTAAGGACTAGGGATGAGTGAATCGATTCATTCATCAGTGAGGGGCTGCCCCTGCTACTGAAAAAGCTCCCTCCCGCCACTAGACTGACAGGACTGGTCATCTCTCACCTGCACCGTGGCTCCGAGTAGTGGCACAAGCCTTGAGGTGCTGCTGCTGATAGCGTGCATGCGCCTCTACACTTCTGGCCAGCGATGCACGCACAGTCCCTGCTCCAGTACCAGAAGCTGAGTCTCTACACTTGTGCCACTACTCGGAGCAGCAGTGCAGACACGAGACTGTCAGAGACAGGCAAGATGTCTGGCCCTGTCAATCATGCGGCAGGGGCCAGCTTCTTCAGCATTGAGGACAGCCCCTCACAGTTCAAGAACCGACTGCTGCCTCTGAGCAGTTACACATAGTAACGGGGTTCCCTCTATACCCCGACTGCTCCCATGCATGCACAGTAATCTTCCTATTAAGCCTGTGGCAGGGCTTAAAGGGGTTGTCCAGCTTTAGGAGCCTTTCTGCCTGACCACCACCAGAGGGAAGTATACTTACCTGCTCTCCGCCGGTCAGTTCCAGCTCCTCCGATCCCCCTGCTGCCATTGACACTCTCCAGTCCCCAAACTGCTGATTCGCTGGGTGGGTCACATGTGCCAATGCAGCCAATGACTGGCCACAGTGGTGACACACAAGCGGCACGTCACGTGACAGTCATTGGCAGGGAGCACAGGTCCAGAGAGGAGGAGGAGGAGGAGGAGGTGGAATTTAAAAAACATGTTAATCCAAAACAACCCCTTTAAAGAAAAATTCTAAATTCAGCTCAGAATTAACAGGTTTGGGATTTTTATACAAAGCGGGAAGCTGCCGGAGTCGGAGAATTCACTATTATTTAAAGCCTATCCACACAGTGCACCGAGCAGCCAATCTGCATAGATATTATTATGTTTGGACCCCACTGACCCACCGTCAGGCTCCACGGAGGCGTCCACCACACCACCGGGCGGCCGGCAGGCTCCTTTAGGATTCTCCGAGCTTCTATTTTGGAATCGTTACCTTAACTGATTTGAAAAGTCGTCTTCTACGTTGTCATCGTCCCAGTTATCTTCCCAAACGTGAGCGTCCTCGTCCTCATCACAGCCGGGCCAGTCTGTGGAATAGAACAGAAGTCCATTAGTCCAGCACAGACCCAAATCACACACAAAGTATAAGAAACTGCACGAACAAGACAGGAGCAGTGAGGATCTTCATTTTCGTAGAATTCCTGATAATCCGGAAAGTCTAGAAGTCCAGTATACCCTACTACTAAGAGTAGACAGCTCCTGAAGTTCGACCCGGCCATGTATTACTCAGTCGCCCGATGAACTAAACGTCTCAAGTAATATCAGCTGATGGTCGGGTCGGCTCCCCTCTTACTGAGACAACCCCTTTAAGACCTGTTTTAAGGGACACAATCAAAAACACAGATTTCAAGCAACTCCACCAGAATCTACCATTCTGCGTACACAGCTCTTATGCAGACCCATGAGTCTCCATGGTTACAGACCACAAACAAATCCTGATTATGCCGTCCTACGCACCAAATGCATGTCTGCACCAAGACGGAAGAGAGATTGACTGCGGAGCTTGTTTGTGGTCTGTAACCATGGAGACCCATAGGTCTAAGCTGCAAACACAAAACGGTAGGTGATTTTTCTATCTCCATAGAGACCCTCAGCTCTGCTGCATTTTGCCTCGCTACATGACGACGATGAGAAAACAATTACATTGGACTTTTGTCCATAATTGCAGATTTTTAATTACCGGAGGTGAAAACAGAGACAATAGTTTATTCGGGGATTACTGGGGAAGTGATGCTGAGCTGCAGGGAGAGGTCAGGTAGTCACCGACGTGTCACTCAGCGGAGCCGAAGCAACGGTGCCCGTCGCCGCACCACTTATCTTCTCTCTAGGGGTGGGGGGGCACAATTATCCAAACAGTGGGTGTAAAGAGCGTGACCAGGAAACTGCCTCCATCTCCAGGGGTGTAGCCTGAAGCTTTGGAGCCTGGTGGAAATGCCGTGCTCTCCCCCCAAACTGGGACTTCTTATGGGACAGACGGCAGGGACAACTGAACACTCTGCACAATCCAAACCTGATTTATACGGGTTTCCTACATTTTAGGGCTCAAGGCCACGCCCGCGCTGTGGACCGCAAATTGCGATCCGCAATGCACGGGCACCGCCCGTGGGGCAGGCGCATGGGGATGCAAGACCCATTCACTTGAATGGCTCCGCGATCCTTCCGTTACGCAAAAAGATAGAGCAAGTTCTATCTTTTGGCAGTGCGGAAGCACGGAACGGAACTCCAGAAAGCACTCCGTAGTGTTCCGTTCCGCATATGCGGACCTATTGAAATGAATGGGTCCGCATCCGTAATGGCCACGGAACGGTGCCAATGTATTGCAGATCCGCAATACGGAAACGGGCAGCACACGTTCGTGTGAACGAGCCCTTATATTGATGAACTAAATTAGACGACTTTCACATCCGCGATTTTCCTTTTCTGGTACTGAGATCAGTCATAGGATACCCGAGGAAAACGCTTCAGTTCTGTCGCTATTCATTGTCAATGGGGACAAAACGGAAGGGAACGGAGTCCCCAGAATGCATTCCGTTTGGTTGCGTCCCCATCGCGGACAGAAAACCGCTGCAAGCAGCGTTTTTAAGTGCGTCTTGGATACTGATCAAGCGTGAAACACAATGCAAGTCAATGGTGCCGGACTCGTCTTGATCAGTATCCCATGACGTTTTCTCGGACACAAAAGGAAAGGGATCCGTCCCCCATTGACTTACAATGGTTTTGGTGCCGGATCCGTCATTTTAGAGATAATACAACCGGAACCACTCATAACGGATGTAGACGGTTGTATTACCATGACGGAAGCGTTTTTGCTGATCCATGACGGATCCAACAAAAACGCAGATGTGAACGTAGCCTTACTGAAGTGTGAAAAGAGGGAGGCAGAAGGAATGGGCACTGGCACCAGCTGGAGCTATGGGGCCCCTTTACTATTATCCCAGCTTTAACTGGGCACTTACTACTAACAAGGTCCTCTGGTCTCAGGCGCCGCTTATCTCGGGTGAGCTTGTCTACACTTTAGTGATATATCATCACATGACTGAACTCGCCAAGTATCGGGGGAGATTTATCAAACTGGTATAAAGTAGAACCGTCTTAGTTGCCCATAGAAACCAATCAGGTTCCATTCCACCTTTCATTTTTCAAAGGAGCTGTCAAAAATGAAAGGTGGAATCTGATTGGTTGCTATGGGCAACTAAGCCCCTTCTACTTTACACCAGTTTGATAAATCTCCCCCATCATCCCTGAGGCGTAGCCTATACTCAAGCCTTATGGCAGGGATGGCCAACCTGCGATTCTCCAGCTTTTGTAAAACTACCACTCCCAGCATGCCCTGCTGTAGGCAGTCTGGGCCTGCTGGGAGTTGTAGTTTTGCAACAAGCTGGAGGGCTGCAGGTTGGCCATCCCTGCCCTATGGAAACAAGCGGACAGATATTAAAAGGGGTTTTCCAGTACTTAAAGGGGTATTGCGGTTGTTAGAATTTCTATCGACTGGATAGGGGATAACTACAGGATCAGTGGGGGTCCTACCTCTGGGACCCTCAGTGATCATGAGAATGGGGGCCCAGTACCCCATGCAGGGCAGGTGTGAAGACATTTACACTGCCTGGTCGTTTCAATCAGAGTGCAGCAGTTGCAGAGAGAGCAGAGCCTCTAGGTGTAACGGCAACGCCCCCGTTGCTCCTAGAGGCTCATTTGCATATAATAAAACATCATTTTTCTCAGCAATGTGGACACATAGGAAGATGGGACCAACACGGATGTCTTCAGGTCAGCCAGTGTCATGGGTACAAATAGGCTGACAGATGCCCTTTAAAGGGGTTGTCTTAGAGCCGCCCTGGTGATCAGCGGAGATTGCAATATATGGTTGGGTTGACTCTGACTCAGCAGGGGCATGTCCTAGCAGAGGGCACGCCCTCAATGATATCAGTAGGCTGCAACAGGAGGATATATAGACGAGGCAATAAGCCGGCCATAACCAGAAGAGAGGTCGTCTCCGATGGGTAAAATAAAAGCCCGTTCACCACAAGGGAGGGTCAAGAAATAATCAGATGTTACAGGGGGTGGTAACCGAACCGTCGGCCCGTGTCGTCATGGAAACCATACCTGACCGTGGATGTAGAGGATGATCTAGTCTCCATGACGACATGGCACCTGACAGATCAGCGGGAGCACGCGGTCCTCAGATGTCTCAGTGGTGCAGCCTCCGGCCTGTAACTTCACGTGCTTATATCTCAATGTAGAAATGAGATATTAACACCCGGTTTTCGCATTTGGAATGAAGACGGACGGCACTTTGTCATCGCCGCCGCCTCCTCCTCCTCCTCCTGGGCAGACAATGTAGATTTCTGCCAGCATGTGAACTTCACATATATAATCCATCGACTCAAAGCAAGTGATTGACAGGACCGAATGAGTGACAGAGGCCGGGTTCAGAAATGATTCCCATCAATGTGCATGCTGGTACCTGTAGTGCCACCTCTTACACAGTAATATATGGGCTGCTCTGTAGCATCTGATGTATGGGGGGGATATGTATGTAAGCCGTGAGGACACCCCCTGCTTCAGGTCTCAGTCCTCCTGAGTCACCCCAGGCCCCAGCCTCCCATAAGCCCGCCCTATTCTCTTCACCTTCGGTCGGAAATTCGTCAAACTCGTCGTCCTCCTCCAGGAGACCCAGGTCCACCTGTGGTTTCTTCTCAGCAGTCATCCCGGACACACAGGACGGGACTGAACGGGTCACAAAGCAGTATGACACCGACTCCTCAGTGCGTACAACTAGCCGGAAACGGAAATGGCAGGCAGACGCATGCGCAGAACTGGCGGAAGGAGCTACATACAGTGGGTAATGCGCATGCGTGGAACCAGAGGCGGAAGCGCATGCGCAAAGTGATATAGCTTAGCTAGTGCTACGCGAGAGGCGTTGTATATGAATGTTTGACTGGTTGCTATGGGAAACCAGGTGACTTTCCTCTCCTATATGAAGTCTATAGGGATATCGGGAAGATATAGATACGTGAAAGTATATAGGACGCCAAATACTATGGAAACTATAACATTCGAGGCAGCACTACCTATAATGCCACTAGAGGAGCATACAATGAGACCCACTTCTTAAAGGGCAGTTCCATCTACACAGCCATCTATTTGCAGTTATGTCAGAGTGTTTTTTTTTTTTTTTTTTGCAGAAATTTCCACAAAACCAGTGCAAACTTTAGCGTGCGTGCGACTATTCCCATACTGCATCTAAACCAGTACAGACCGGTACACCCAGATATATACACTGCTCAAAAAAAATAAAGGGAACACTTAAACAACACAATGTAACTCCAAGTCAATCACACTTCTGTGAAATCAAACTGTCCACTTAGGAAGCAACACTGAGTGACAATCAATTTCACATGCTGTTGTGCAAATGGGATAGACAACAGGTGGAAATTATAGGCAATTAGCAAGACACCCCCAATAAAGGAGTGGTTCTGCAGGTGGTGACCACAGACCACTTCTCAGTTCCTATGCTTCCTGGCTGATGTTTTGGTCACTTTTGAATGCTGGCGGTGCTTTCACTCTTGTGGTAGCATGAGACGGAGTCTACAACCCACACAAGTGGCTCAGGTAGTGCAGCTTATCCAGGATGGCACATCAATGCGAGCTGTGGCAAGAAGGTTTGCTGTGTCTGTCAGCGTAGAGTCCAGAGCATGGAGGCGCTACCAGGAGACAGGCCAGTACATCAGGAGACGTGGAGGAGGCCGTAGGAGGGCAACAACCCAGCAGCAAGACCGCTACCTCCGCATTTGTGCAAGGAGGAACAGGAGGAGCACTGCCAGAGCCCTGCAAAATGACCTCCAGCAGGCCACAAATGTGCATGTGTCTGCTTAAACGGTCAGAAACAGACTCCATGAGGGTGATATGAGGGCCCGACGTCCACAGGTGGGGGTTGTGCTTACAGCCCAACACCGTGCAGGACGTTTGGCATTTGCCAGAGGCATTTGCCAGACGTTTGGCATTTGCCCTGTGCTCTTCACAGATGAAAGCAGGTTCACACTGAGCACATGTGACAGACATGACAGAGTCTGGAGACGACGTGGAGAACGTTCTGCTGCCTGCAACATCCTCCAGCATGACCGGTTTGGCATTGGGTCAGTAATGGTGTGGGGTGGCATTTCTTTGGAGGGCCACACAGCCCTCCATGTGCTCGCCAGAGGTAGCCTGACTGCCATTAGGTACCGAGATGAGATCCTAAGACCCCTTGTGAGACCATATGCTGGTGCGGTTGGCCCTGGGTGCCTCCTAATGCAAGACAATGCTAGACCTCATGTGGCTGGAGTGTGTCAGCAGTTCCTGCAAGATGAAGGCATTGATGCTATGGACTGGCCCGCCCGTTCCCCAGACCTGAATCCAATTGAGCACATCTGGGACATCATGTCTCGCTCTATCCACCAACGTCACGTTGCACCACAGACTGTCCAGGAGTTGGCAGATGCTTTAGTCCAGGTCTGGGAGGAGATCCCTCAGGAGACCGTCCGCCACCTCATCAGGAGCATGCACAGGTGTTGTAGGAAGGTCATACAGGCACGTTGGGGCCACACACACTACTGAGCCTCATTTTGACTTGTTTTAAGGACATTACATCAAAGTTGGATCAGCCTGTAGTGTGTTTTTCCACTTTAATTTTGAGTGTGACTCCAAATCCAGACCTCCATGGGTTGAAAAATTTGATTTCCATTTTTTTATTTTTGTGTGATTTTGTTGTCAGCACATTCAACTATCTAAAGAACAAAGTATTTCAGAAGAATATTTAATTAATTCAGATCTAGGATGTGTTATTTTTGTGTTCCCTTTATTTTTTTGAGCAGTGTACTACAGGGAGTGCAGAATTATTAGGCAAGTTGTATTTTTGAGGATTAATTTTATTATTGAACAACAACCATGTTCTCAATGAACCCAAAAAAACTCATTAATATCAAAGCTGAATATTTTTGGAAGTAGTTTTTAGTTTGTTTTTAGTTTTAGCTATTTTAGGGGGATATCTGTGTGTGCAGGTGACTATTACTGTGCATAATTATTAGGCAACTTAACAAAAAACAAATATATACCCATTTCAATTATTTATTTTTTACCAGTGAAACCAATATAACATCTCAACATTCACAAATATACATTTCTGACATTCAAAAACAAAACAAAAACAAATCAGTGACCAATATAGCCACCTTTCTTTGCAAGGACACTCAAAAGCCTGCCATCCATGGATTCTGTCAGTGTTTTGATCTGTTCACCATCAACATTGCGTGCAGCAGCAACCACAGCCTCCCAGACACTGTTCAGAGAGGTGTACTGTTTTCCCTCCTTGTAAATCTCACATTTGATGATGGACCACAGGTTCTCAATGGGGTTCAGATCAGGTGAACAAGGAGGCCATGTCATTAGATTTTCTTCTTTTATACCCTTTCTTGCCAGCCACGCTGTGGAGTACTTGGACGCGTGTGATGGAGCATTGTCCTGCATGAAAATCATGTTTTTCTTGAAGGATGCAGACTTCTTCCTGTACCACTGCTTGAAGAAGGTGTCTTCCAGAAACTGGCAGTAGGACTGGGAGTTGAGCTTGACTCCATCCTCAACCCGAAAAGGCCCCACAAGCTCATCTTTGATGATACCAGCCCAAACCAGTACTCCACCTCCACCTTGCTGGCGTCTGAGTCGGACTGGAGCTCTCTGCCCTTTACCAATCCAGCCACGGGCCCATCCATCTGGCCCATCAAGACTCACTCTCATTTCATCAGTCCATAAAACCTTAGAAAAATCAGTCTTGAGATATTTCTTGGTCCAGTCTTGACGTTTCAGCTTGTGTGTCTTGTTCAGTGGTGGTCGTCTTTCAGCCTTTCTTACCTTGGCCATGTCTCTGAGTATTGCACACCTTGTGCTTTTGGGTACTCCAGTGATGTTGCAGTTCTGAAATATGGCCAAACTGGTGGCAAGTGGCATCTTGGCAGCTGCACGCTTGACTTTTCTCAGTTCATGGGCAGTTTTTTTGCGCCTTGGTTTTTCCACACGCTTCTTGCGACCCTGTTGACTATTTTGAATGAAACGCTTGATTGTTCGATGATCACGCTTCAGAAGCTTTGCAATTTTAAGAGTGCTGCATCCCTCTGCAAGATATCTCACTATTTTTGACTTTTCTGAGCCTGTCAAGTCCTTCTTTTGACCCATTTTGCCAAAGGAAAGGAAGTTGCCTAATAATTATGCACACCTGATATAGGGTGTTGATGTCATTAGACCACACCCCTTCTCATTACAGAGATGCACATCACCTAATATGCTTAATTGGTAGTAGGCTTTCGAGCCTATACAGCTTGGAGTAAGACAACATGCATAAAGAGGATGATGTGGTCAAAATACTCATTTGCCTAATAATTCTGCACGCAGTGTATACTGCTGGGAAGGGAGCAGAGGGGACGGTATATCACAGTGTCAGACTGCACCTGCTCTGTAGTCTGTAACCATGGCGATAGAGGTCTCCATAGGAGCTGGGGACACAAAACGACAAGAGATTTTTAATTCTGACCTCAAAATTGTTTCGTTTTAGTTTTGGTTCCAAAAAAAATAATTCCCATAGAAGTCAAAGGAGAGAACTGTGCAGATGCAGCCACCTCACCGGTCAGGAAAAGTGTACCACCTATCCACAGGTGATTTATATGATGTCTTGGATCTCATAGGGTCCGACCGTCCTGAAAGTGAAGAGTTCCCTAAATGGAGCGGTGGCTCCACTGACTTCTATGGGACTGACAGAGCTATATCAGCCCCATAGAAATAGATGGAGCATTCTTGGGAACTACCTGCTCCGTTCAGAAAAGGGACTAGGGAGACTCTCGGGATCACTTGGGGTCCCAGCGGTCATATCTTGGGATGAGCGAATCGACTTCGTATGAAGTCGATTCGCATAAAACTTCATTTCAATACTGTACGGGGCGAGCACTCTGTACAGTATTAGAATGTATTGGCTCCGATGAGCCGAAGTTATGCGAGACTTCGCATAATAACTTCAGAAATTGATTTATAGAGTAAAACCATTTCCCGAACTCGGGTTTCGGTTCTAAGTGGTACCTCATTGGAGCCAATACATTCTAGTACTGTAGGGAGCTCTCGCTCCGTAGGGTATTGAAACAAAGTTTTATGCAAATAAATTTCGGATGTTTCATCTTAGGTCGATTCGCTCATCCCAAGTCGTGTCACAATGCTTCTAGGAGTGAATAGCTCCATAGACGCCGCCCGACAACATACTGCCGTATAAAGAGACACGGTCTGTCCCCGATTTGGGGCAGCATTTCAGCAAATGGAGTTGAGCGTTTGCACAGGATTTATGATTTCCTCATTGCTCAGAAATACAGACAGGTACTTACCTATCATGCAGTACCATCAGGGGGGCGTCTGATTGACTCCAAATTTGTTTTACAGCAAGATTACACCCCAAACATACAATCAATCTCAATCCCACATCAATGGTAATCCCAATCTGCTATATCATCCTTCTTCTCCTTTCGCTTTCTAAAGCATAACATGGATAAAACAGAATTTTTCCCCCATCCCACTCGACCTATCACAGTCCATGGCTGCCCACTCTCCCCGGTCAACCACGTCCGCTGCCTCGGAGGGACCGTTGATTCTGCCCTGTCCTTCAGGCCGCACATCCAAGCCTTTCCACCACCTGCCACCTCCAGCCCAAAAACGTCTCTCAAGTCTGCACATTCCTCAGCCAAGAATCTGCAAAAAAGCTTGTAAATGCCCTTGTCATCTCCCGCCTGGACTACTGTAACATCCTCCTCTGTGGCCTTCCATCTCGCACCCCTCCAATCTATCCTCCACTCCCCGACTAATCCACTCCAATTCTTCCCCCATCACTCCTCGGCCTCTCTCCTCTGCTAATCCCTTTACTGGCAACTCATTGCCCATCAAATTCAGTTTAAATGCTAACAAATACACATAAGGCCGTCCACCACCTGTCCCCTCCATACATCTTTAGCCACTTACCCGATACATCCCCACCCGCAGAAGTCGCAATAACGCCTGTACAAGCGTCATTGCCGCCTGGTAAGGCCATTTAACTCCCTGGACAAAGTCTAAGGCGTACTAATACATCTTAGACTTTCCCCTACATTCAGCAGCGCAGGGAACGGCACAGGCAGCGCAGCGATGCTGCCTGTGCCGGAAATGACCAATAGCAAAGCTCCTCACAGTAAGGAGCTTTACTATTGGTTGGTTTGGGCGGGGGCGCCGGAGCGATACAGCGCCCTGCAGCATGGGAAGGAGGAGGGGCCGGCTCCCGGGAGTTTCTACAGTGAGGAGAGCGGGCGCGCTGCACAAGGACCCCGGGAAACATGGCGGCGGAGGAGCTGAAGAGGGCTCCTCAGAGGTGACAGACAGCCCCGGACATCAAGGTGACAGCAGAGTGTAGTGCAGTGTGTGATCATCACTGCACCTCATACATCACACACTGCACCGCATACATCACACACTGCACCGCATACATCACACACTGCACCGCATACATCACACACTGCACCGCATACATCACACACTGCACCGCATACATCACACACTGCACCACATACATCACACACTGCACCACATACATGACACACTGCACCACATACATCACACACTGCACCACATACATCACACACTGCACCACATACATCACACACTGCACCACATACATCACACACTGCACCGCATACATCACACACTGCACCGCATACATCACACACTGCACCGCATACATCACACACTGCACCGCATACATCACACACTGCACCGCATACATCACACACTGCACCTCATACATCACACACTGCACCGCATACATCACACACTGCACCGCATACATCACACACTGCACCGCATACATCACACACTGCACCGCATACATCACACACTGCACCACATACATCACACACTGCACCACATACATCACACACTGCACCACATACATGACACACTGCACCACATACATCACACACTGCACCACATACATCACACACTGCACCACATACATGACACACTGCACCACATACATCACACACTGCACCACATACATCACACACTGCACCACATACATCACACACTGCACCACATACATCACACACTGCACCACATACATCACACACTGCACCTCATACATCACACACTGCACCACATACATCACACACTGCACCACATACATCACACACTGCACCACATACATCACACACTGCACCACATACATCACACACTGCACCACATACATCACACACTGCACCTCATACATCACACACTGCACCACATACATCACACACTGCACCACATACATCACACACTGCACCACATACATCACACACTGCACCACATACATCACACACTGCACCACATACATCACACACTGCACCACATACATCACACACTGCACCTCATACATCACACACTGCACCACATACATCACACACTGCACCACATACATCACACACTGCACCACATACATCACACACTGCACCGCATACATCGCACACTGCACCACATACATCGTACACTGCACCACATACATCACACACTGCACCTCATACATCACACACTGCACCGCATACATCACACACTGCACCACATACATCACACACTGCACCACATACATCACACACTGCACCACATACATCACACACTGCACCACATACATCGCACACTGCACCACATACATCACACACTCCACCACATACATCACACACTGCACCACATACATCACACACTGCACCACATACATCACACACTGCACCACATACATCACACACTGCACCTCATACATCACACACTGCACCACATACATCACACACTGCACCACATACATCACACACTGCACCTCATACATCACACACTGCACCTCATACATCACACACTGCACCACATACATCACACACTGCACCACATACATCACACACTGCACCACATACATCACACACTGCACCACATACATCACACACTGCACCACATACATCACACACTGATGCATGTGGTGTACATAGTGCACTGTATAGTGAATGCAGGCCATTATAGCCGACTGATAAAGTACAGGGTTAATTCCGCTATATTGGACTGGACTTTATCACGTCGCTATAACTGATGGTACTTAGATTAGTAATGGTTCCTGCATAAATCCCCACCTCTCAGGCCACGTTCACACCAGCGCTAGTTATTTCTGTTGTTTTGCTCCGTTAGATGAGCAGAGCAACAAAAATAACAGAAGTGCTGGATCGGGCACATAAGGGTTATTGTCCACATACACAAAAACCGTATACATTAACGGACGCCTCAGACAGACGCCATACTGTGGCATCCGTCACCATGGAGTTCCATTGTAAAAAAAAAAAAAAAAGTAGACGTTTTATTTGCAGAACTCTGCAGGATGGGAAAGTGTAGTGCACCCCGTTTTTCCATCCTGCAAGGTTCAGCTATTGTATGCTTTTTTCTTTTTACATTTTTTTTTTTACAATGGAAATCTGTGGTGAGGGATGCAGCAGTATGGCGTCTGTCTGAGGCGGAAGAAGCTGAGCAGACTCTACCGACTATGAAGGAGTGCGTTCAGTGTCCGTTCACGAGTCTTTTAGAAAGTCCTGCGCACAGTACGAGGCTTTTTTCTCTTGTCTTTTGACAGAATCTGCAACAGAGGCTCCGAACGCAGATGGGAGCGAGCGCAGGCCTCCGGATTATGCATCGGTATTACTGCACCTTTCATACTCCTCCTCGGGTAGAAATACTCCTCAAAAATGGTCAGAGGAGTATTTTTACTCTTCTGGAAGAAACGTAGTGCGACCTCTGCCCACCCGATACATCCCCACACGATTTGAGCAAGCCTACATCTGTGGTTAGTTCTCCAAGGTGTTTGGAACAACCTCCCGGCCGAGTTCCTTCAAATCCTGGGTGCGGTGTCCGGTCCCTGGAAGAACAGATGCTGGAGGTAAAGGGCGCTCACAGCAAATACTGATGGATTCAGATTTCTATTTTCTTCATTCAATTTGCATTTTGTTAATTGATAAAAATGAACAACACGTCTTTTTAAGCGTTCTGACTCGACAGCAATCCACACCTGCCTAATACATTTGCACAGCGGATGTCGGAAGAAATAGCTGTCAGCTGAAGGAGCATTTGGCAAGAAAACTATTAAAGATGTGTGGGCATCGAAGAGCTCATTTGTGGTGTTCACCAGGGATGAGCGAATCGGCTTCGGATGAAACATCCAAAGTCGATTCGCAAAAAACTTCGTTCTAATACTGTACGGAGCAGTATTAGAATGTATTGGCTACGATGAGGGGAAGTTATTGCATCGCGAAGTCTCGCGAGACTTTGCCCAATAACTTCTTAAAGGGGTATTCCCATCATCAGTTTTCATACTTACCTTCGTCCAGCGCGACGTTCAGTTCCCGGATTCGGCTGGGCTTGATTGACGTCTTCTCCCGGCCGGGCCGCGCTTGCGCAGAAGACTGAAGTTTTTCTCCCGGCTGGGCCATGCGATGTCCTGAACGCGCACACGCGCCATGGTGACTTATTCCTGGCCTGTATAGTACAGAGCCGGCGTGCGCGTTCGCGGCTCTGTACTACACTGGCCAGGAAGGGCGTTCAGGACATCGCGCGGCCGGGAGAAAATCTTCAGTCTTCTGCGCAAGCGCGGCCCAACCGGTTCGACAGGCAATAGGTGGCCGTAACCAGGGGAGACGAAAGGCAACAATCATTCTTCTCTTACAGCAGACCCGTACGAATATTACTGTTCTTCACTGTCCGTCTCCTAAGGGGGACTTTTGTCCCTAGGCTAGAAACTGATATGTGACCCGAGGCGGATATAGTATAGCCACTTCTGTATTCCACAGACTTTGAAGTATTTGAAGTCTATAAATCACTTTGTGATGGACTGGGAAATAAGCATTAAATGGGAAATGAGAATGAAATTGTCCCTGGAAATGTCATTTTTGATGACAAAAATTATAAACAGCTTAAAAAAAAAAAACCACAGTATTGAAGAAATGCCCAATATAATCGACTGATGCCTTAAAGTGATGGTAAAAAAAAAAAAGCTGAACTATTGATGTCACTCTACCTACGGAAATGGCTCCCTAGTTAGCGTCCTCCTTACAGATGGAGCAGAGTTTAGTTTATGTGTGTGGAAAAGAAAAAAGGCACAGCGCTCCCTAAGGTAATCTCGTCAGGCAGGGGGAATGAACCCTGGTAGGGAAGCTGCTCACCTTTAGGGTCCATTCACACGTCCGTAAGTGTTTTTACGGATCCGCAAAACACAGACACCTGCAATGTGCGATCTGCAATTTGTGGACCGCACATCACAGACACTATAATAGAAAATGCCTTTTGCGGACAAGAATAGGACATGTTCCATTTTTTTCAGGAACGGAATTGCGGATCCTGAAAAAACGGACGCGGATCCCGAAAACGCAGAGGCGGATCTCGGAAATGCGGATTCGCATCCGTTCCAGCCCCATTAAAAAGTGAATGGGTCCGCAAATTGCGGAACGAATGCGGACACAAATTACGGACGTGAAAAGGGAACCTATCACTAGGACATACACTGCCTTGTAGGGCTAGCTAAGCTGAATGAAATGCTAACTTTTACTTACTGGTCTGTTGCTTCAAAGATTACTTTTAATCTATATGCAAATGATCAGCTCAGTGCCCTGAGGGAGAGTCCAAGCCACTCTGTGCACCCTTGCTCCTCCTGCTTCCTCTGCCAGCCTCTCCTTCTCCTAATTGATTGGCAAGGCCAGGCGAGATGACTATGTATCAATTGAGAAGGAGAGGGAGGGCTGGCAGATTATGGCGGTGGAGCAAGGGTGCACAGAGAGGCTTGGGGCCCGTCCTCAGGACACTTACAAGTGTGTCTATATTGATAAAAACATGCACACATCAATAAAAATATGTCTATGTAACGTGTTTCAGAGCTTCTACACCTTCCTCAGGTAAAAAAAAAGGCATATTTTTCATAATACCGGGATATATAATGTGTGGTTTCGCTCTGGTAGACAGGATTAGCGGGCGCAGTATAGAGGCAACAACAAGTTCTTTGGATCAACCAGTTCAGTGTTTTATTCACACTTCAGGCAAGTGACAAAACAAGCAAAAAGTCACCTTGCGGTGTTGGTGGTAATTCACACCATGCGGCAATTCCGCCTCAAAGAGTCCTTGCTGATAGCAGCACCAACCTGTT
Organism: Bufo bufo; assembly: GCF_905171765.1. Classification (NCBI taxonomy): domain Eukaryota; kingdom Metazoa; phylum Chordata; class Amphibia; order Anura; family Bufonidae; genus Bufo; species Bufo bufo. Next base: position 532,438,599 of record NC_053393.1, on the reverse strand, counting down.
TTCACGCCAAACAGGTAGCAAGCCTTCATCCAGACACAAGGCTCCCAGATCCCAACACAGAGACATGGCTTCTGAGCACAGCTGCCTATTTAAGGACAGCCAGGTGCTGCCAAAGCCTGTACCGGCATTTAAAATCCAGTCTGGTATTTGACCTCACCTGGCTGTATATCAGCCCAGCAGCACATGCTGGGAGGAAAATACCTGTTTTCCCAGGCCAAACCTCTCACTGTGTCACATACCCCCCCACAGTGTACCAGGGACAGGGCATCCGCGTTTCCCTGTAACCGGCCTGCCCTATGTTCCACCGAAAACGTAAAGTTTTGTAGGGAGAGAAACCATCAGGTGACCCAGGCATTTCTGTCCTTGGCCTGGCTCATCCACTTGAGATGGGAGTGGTCAGTCACCAGGCGGAACTTTCTCCCCAATAAATAATAGCGGAGACATTATAGTGCCCACTTGATAGCCAGGCACTCTCCCTCCACTATACTGTACCGGGTCTCGGCTGGGGTGAGCTTACGTCTGAGGAAGATAATGGCATGCTCCTCCCCGTTGACTTCCTGAGACAGTACAGCACCGAGGCCTACTTCGGAAGCATCAGTCTGTACTATAAACTCCCTTTTGAAGTCGGGCCCGCCCAATGACATACCCTAGGTAGGGCTCCAGGCTAAAAAAAATATCAAGGAGCCATTGGCTCCTAACCTGAAAAATTTAGGAACCAAATTTAAATTACATATAATTACGGTATAATTAAAAAAGAACAAAAAAAAACACGTCTTACCTAGGGTTGTCACGATACCAAAATTTTGACTCTATTTCGATACCATAAAAAAGTATTGCGATACTCGATACCACGTGAAAAAATAAACCACCAAAAAAGTCGCGTGCATTCCACATTTTATGGAACGCCTGGACCATAATAGAACAGTCCGATCCTAATTTTTGTTGGGACAAGGTGACTAAAAAATGACAAATTGCACGTTTTTTTTTTTTGTAAGCCGTTCACCGCATAGGAGATATTTTTAAATATTTTAATAGTTCACACTTTTTCGGGCGTGGCGATATGTAGTATTTATTTATTGTTTATATATTTTATATGTAAAATTGGGCAAGGGGGTGATTTAAACTTAATATTTTGGTGTTTGTTTTTTTTTTACCCTTTTTTTATTTTTTACTTTTTATTTAATAACTATTTCCCCCCTTAGGGGCTAGAACCTGGGATCTTTTCATCCCTTGTCCCATTCACCCTGATAGAGCTCTATCAGGGTGAATAGGACTTCACACTCTCCCTGCTGCCCTGTGCATAGTACACACAGCAGCAGGGAGCTGACTATGGCAGCCAGGGCTTCAGTAGCGTCCTGGCTGCCATGGTAACCGATCGGAGCCCCGCAATACACTGCTGGGGCTCCGATCAGAACTGCCACCAATGAGGAGGGGACCCTGTGGCCACTGCCACCAATGATTATAATAGTTATAATACTGCGGGGGGGGGGATTCTACTTTATAATACTGGGGGGGTCTGCGTGGCACTGCACCACCAATGAATATAGTTTATGCCTGAATACAAACGCAGGCTGCGCTGCGGGTGCCGGCCATATTCCATACCCAGCACCCAGCTTCTATGACTGCGCGCTGCGATCCGCCGCTATTAACCCGCCAGGTGCGGCACTTGAGGGGTTAATAGCGGTGGATCGCAGCACGCAGTCATAGAGGCTGGGTGCTGGGTATGGGATATGGCCGGCACCCACAGCGCAGCCTGCGTTTGTATTCAGGCATAAACTATATTCATTGGTGGTGCAGTGGCCACAGCCCCTCCCCTTCTCCTCACTTCTATCAGCCCATTGGTGGCAGCGGCACAGGGGGGAGGGACTGCCTCCTTCTCCCCTGTGCTGTTGAGAAGAACATGGCACGTCCTGACATGCAGCGGAGGGTCTAGGCGCAAATGGCGACAAGACTACAAAGTCTTGTCGCCATTTAGCAATTCTAAGTCGCATTGGTGACCATTTTGGTCGTCATCTGGAGCCCTGCTAGGTACTTAGTCTCTTCTAACCCTATCACACATTTTTGGGGGTTAGCAGTTAGGCCAGCTTTCTGAAGGGAGTCCACTGCAGCCTGCACTTTGGGTAAGTGACTTTGCCAGTCGGTACTGTGGATGACAATATCGTCCAGGTAAGCCGAAGCGTACCGACGATATGGACGAAGCACAATGTCCATCAGTCGCTGAAAAGTGGCGGGGGCGCCATGCAGACCAAAGGGTAAGACCTTATATTGATACAGCCCCTCAGGCGTGATGAAGGCAGTTTTCTCTTTGGCAGCCTCCATTAAGGGCACCTGCCAGTGCCCTTTCCTGAGGTACAAAACAGAAAAATACCGGACTTGTCCTAACCTCTCGATGAGCTCATCCACCCGGAGCATGGGATACGCATCGAAATCGGAAACCTCGTTAAGTTTTTGAAAGTCGTTACAAAACCGCAACGTCCTGTCCGGCTTCGGTATCAATACTATAGGACTGGCCCACTCACTTTTTGACTCCTCAATGACATCTAGCTGCAACATTACCCTGCACCTCCTCTGATATGGCTTGTCACCGAGCCTCGGGCAACCGGTATTGGTTTTAATCAGACTTTTGCCTGAGGTTCAGTAACAATGTCCTGCTGGATTATGGAAGTGCATCCAGGGAGGTCCGAGAACACATCCGTGTTCTGACTAACAAACTCCCTGGCTTCTTGAGTCTTCTGTACAGGTTTCCCTATTATTCCACGGTTTGAGTAAATTCACATGTAAACCTGCTCCGGCTTTTGCCGCCCTGGCTAGTGTACCTTGTAGTTTACATCTCCAATTTTCTCGAGTACCTCGTAGGGCCCCTGCCACCTAGCCAGGAAGTTACTGTCCAATCACCCAGGTTAAAGATCCGGACCCGAGCCTGCGGATTATAGACCCGACTCTGGGCTCGCTGAGCTGCCTCCATATGCTCCCTAACAAGATGCAACACTGTCTCTATCCGATCTTGCATCTGGGTAACGTACTCAATGACACTTTTATGTGGAGTGGGTTGTTGTTCCCACGCCTCTTTGGCCACGTCAAAGAGACCGCGAGGGTGTCTGCTATGCAGCAGTTCGAAGGGCGAGAACCCAGTAGAGGCCTGGGGTACCTCTCGCACTGCGAACATGAGATAGGGCAGAAGGAGGTCCCAGTCCTTCCCATCTTTAGACACTACCTTTTTAAAAAAAAAAAAAAATGTTTGGTTAAACCGTTCTACTAAACCGTTTTACCATACGCAAACGGACGTCCGTAGTTTTATGTGCAGCAACTTACAGAGTTCCCTCATCACCTTGGACATAAAAGCGGTCCCTTGGTCAGTCAGAACCTCTTTAGGTAGTCCCATTCGGGAAAACATCTCCATTAACTCCTTAGCTATGAGTTTGGCCGAGGTATGTCGCAGTGGCACCGCCTCCGGGTACCGAGTGGCGTAGTCTAGAGTAGGTGTGGGCGATATAGACGATATGCGATATAAACGATATAAATTTGGCCAACGATAGAGATTTCGTTTATATCGCACTTATATCCTCAGGGGTTAATCGCGGCGGATCACGGCGCGCAGTAATAGAGGCCAGGTATGGGATATGGCCGGCACATGCAGGCTACGTTTGTATTCAGGCATATTAACTATATTCATTGGTGGCGCATTGGCCACAGCCCCTCCCTTCTACTCCGCCTCTTCTAAGTATTATATTAATTAAATCATTGGTGGCAGCTTCTGATCGGAGCCCCAGCAGTGTAATCGCGGGGCTCCGATCGGTTACCATGGCAGCCAGGACGCTACTCAAGCCCTGACTGCCATAGTCAGCTCCCTGCTGCTGCTTGTACTATGCACAGGGAAGCAGGGAGAGTGTGAGGTCCTATTCACCCTAATAGAGCTCTATTAGGGTGAATAGAACAAGGGTTCTAGCCCCTAAAATAAAAATAAAAGTTTACCACCCCCCCCCCTCCCCGAAATCTAGAATATATTGCATATCGCACATGCTTAAAATTATATTGCAATATAGATTTTAGGCCATATCGCCCACCCCTAGTCTAGAGTGACTAAGATGTGTTCACAGCTATTCGGTCAAACGGTACTTCGATAATCGGGAGAGGTACTAGGGGACTACGGAAATGTGGTGCGGGGCTAGTTATCTGGCAGGTTGGGCAAGACTTACAAAACTCTTCCACTTCTTTGAATATGCTGGGCCAGTAAAACCACTGTAGAATATGATCCTGAGTTTTCTGCAGCCCCAGGTGACCCCCGAGAACGTGTTGGTGGGCAACATCTAACAAAACCTTTGATAAGCCTTGGGGACCACCAACTGTTCAATAGGCTCGCCCCGTAGTTGGTTTACCCAATACAACATATCCTGATATACCACAAAACGGGGAAACACTGACTCTGCCCCAGGTTGTTGTGGTTCACCATCTACTATTAACACATTTTCCCAGGAGCGGGATAGGGATGGGTTCCGACGTGCAGTACCAAAATTATCCCCGGAGACATTGAGGTCTGCCAATTCAGGACCCGGCGGCAAGTTCTCCACGTCTCCCACCATCACCCTTAGCGGGGTTGTCTCCCCCTCTTCCACCGCAGTGGCGGTCACCCCTACCACTGGTCCTTCGGTCTGAGGTTTCCAGGTTTCTGGTCTCCCCCCTGAGCCGGGCCACTCTGCTAGGGTTAACCCTGTCTCATGGGTATCAGTCACTCATAGCAGGCCACAGTGCCGGAAAACCCGGGAAGTCTCTCCCTATTATGAGTTCATAATGCAGATTTCTGGCGACAGCCACCTCGTGGGTCCATCTACCGGCCACCGTGGTTAGAGACACCAGCGCGGTGGGATAGTCTTTTAAGTCTCCGTGGATGCACATCACCCTCGTAAGTACAGAGCGGATCAGCAGAACAAGTACAAGTGGGGTGGGGGGATGATCTGTGGGGTTGCCCAGGGTCCGACTCCAAACAATATTAAAGATAGCCCTGGTGCAATTCCACTCTTTCCCTGACAGTGGTGGTGGGGTTCCTACTGCTGAGGCACGTTTGTATGGCTGCCTGCCTTCTTGCTCAGCCACCCTGCACGGTTGAATAGCTGCCTGCCCTTCCACCCAGCCATATTGTATGGGCGCCCGGCCAGCTGCACGTTTGTATGCCCACCAAGCTGCAGCTTTGATTTGCCACCCACCTCTGAGAACCGCTGCTGCCTGCCTGCAAGCCAGGAGTCAGGACCCTCCTGCTTCAGACTCCCTGCCAGCTTTGGTGAGTCTGATACCCTGGACTGTGCCCCCTACCCTGGACTGTGCCCCACCCTACACTGGATTGTGCCCCCTAAACATACACTGTTGGTGGCACAGTACAAGGGTATAAAGGGGATACACCTGTACTGTGCCTCCTAACCTCTACTATGCCCCCCTATACCCTATAATGTGCCTCCTACCCTGTACTCTGCCCTCTTATACCCTCCATTGTGCCCCCTAATACTCTATACTGTGCCCCCTTTATACCCTATAGCCAATCACTGTATAGGGTCGTCAACCAGTCACTGTATAGAGGCATTATCCAGTAACTGTATGGAGGTGTTATCCAGTGAATGGCAGCGTTATCCAGTCACTGTATGGAGGCGTTATCCGGTCACTGTATGGCGCGTTGTCCAGTCACTGTATGGCGAGTTATCCAGTCACTGTATGGAGGTGTTATCCGGTCACTGTATGGAGGCGTTATCCGGTCACTGTATGGCGGTGTTATCCAGTCACTGTATGGCGAGTTATCCAGTCACTGTATGGAGGTGTTATCCGGTCACTGTATGGAGGCGTTATCCGGTCACTGTATGGCGGCGTTGTCCAGTCACTGTATGGAGGTGTTATCCAGTCACTGTATGGCGGTGTTATCCAGTCACTGTATGGCGTTGTTATCCAATATGGTGGTGTTATCCAGTCACTATATTTAGGTGTTATCCAGTCATTGTATGGGGCATCATCCAGTCACTGTATGGCGGCGTCATCCAGTCGCTGTATGTAGGTGTTATCCGGTCCCTGTATGTAGGCGTTATCAGGTCATTGTATGGCGGTGTTATTATTTGGTTGGAGGCCTAATATATTTACAGTGTATACTGTAGATTCCAGTATATTATGCTGTAGTGTGGCCTGTATTTCCCAGTAGAGTAAATGAGCCTTGTAGAACACAGTCCACACCACTGACCACCAGGACCAGCCTTCTGTAATATAGCCTACAGTACATGGCAGCCTCCCTTCTCTGCCATGTTGCTCTGCTGTGTAGTAAGGCTTATTTTGGCACACTTAAGCTGGGTTCACATCACCTTTTTGCCATGCATTTAACATATAAAAAAATGTATACCTTAACAGATGACTCAGATTGATGTCATACAGTGGCATATATAGGATTCCATTGTAAAAGAAAGTACACTTTTTTTGCCGGACTCTGCAGGATACAAAAGCGTGGTGTGCTGCGTTTTTGTATCTCTTTTTTCGAACGTATATGTCAAACAGATGTTAAAAAGGTGATGTGAACCCACTCTTACATATGCACACCTGCAATGCCAGGATGGTCATGAAGAGGGGGCCCCATGCAAAAATTTGCTGTGGGACCCAGTCAGTTCTAGCTACGCCCCTGCATCATATATATACACACACTAAGGGCTCATGCACGCGACCGTGTGCTGGCTGTTCTCTGCATTGGGGACCACAATTTGCGGTCCCCAATGCACGGCAACATCCGTGCGGCGGACGCAGACAAATCCAGACCCATTCAACTTGAATGGGTCCGTGATCTGTCCGCACCGCAAAAAAGTAGTGCATGCACTACTTTTTTGCAGTGCGGAGGCACGGACAGAAAACCGTAGTGCTTCCTTGGGCTTCCGATCCGTGCCTCCGTTCCGCATCTCCCGAATTGTGGACCCCTTGAAGTGAATGGATCCGTGATGCGGGATGCACACGGCCGGTGCCTGTGTATTGCTGACCCGCCGTATGTGGGCCGCGATACGACCAAGGGGCAGCACACGGTCGTGTGCATGAGCCCTAACAAACATAAGAACCAAGTTGAGGTCAGTGTTAAAATAATAAAAAATACAGTAATAGCTACACTGCCTGTCCACCTGGATTTAACTAAGCAAATAGTTATGAGCCTCTTATTGGATAATTACTGCATGGGCGATTATCTTTCAGCTGGCAACAACTTATTTAACCCCAACTGGTGCAATGAGTTGCTTCTCATTTCTTAAACAACCATCTCGAAAGACACATCTCGTGGTCGTGGAAAAGATGTTAGTCTGTTTGAGAAGGGTCAAATCATTGGCATGCATCAAGAAGAGAAAACGTCTAAGGAGATTGCAGAAACTACTAAAATTGGGTTAAGAACTGTCCAATGCATTATTAAAAACTGGAAGGATAGTCGGGACCCATCGTATTCGAGGAAGAAATGTGGCGGGAAAAAAATCCTGAATGATCGTGATCGGCGATTACTTAAACGTTTGGTAAAATGAAATCGAAGAAAATGAACAGTAGAATTCAGGGCTATGTTTAATAGTGAAAGTAAGAGCATTTCCACACGCACAATGCGAAGGGAACTCAAGGGATTGGGACTGAACAGCTGTGGAGCCGTAAGAAAACCACTAATCAGTGAGGAAAACCAGAAAAAAGGCTTCAATTTGCTCGGAAGCATAAAGATTGGACTCTGGAGCAATGGAAGAAGGTCATGTGGTCTGATGAGTCCAGATTTACCCTGTTCCAGAGTGATGGGCGCATCAGGGTAAGAAGAGAGGCAGACGAAGTGATGCCCCCATCATGCCCAGTGCCTACTGTACCAGCCTCTGGGGGCAGGGCTATGATCTGGGGTTGCTGCAGTTGGTCAGGTCCAGGTTCACCAACAGTATGTGCTCCAAGAATGAGGTCAGCGACTACCTGAACATACTGAATGACCAGGTTATTCCATCAATGGATTTTTTCTTCCCTGATGGCACGGGCATATTCCAAGATGACAATGCCAGGATTCATCGGGCTCAAATTGTGAAAGAGTGGTTCAGGGAGCATGAGACATCATTGTCACACATGGATTGGCCACCACAGAGTCCAGACCTTAACCCCATTGAGAATCTTTGGGATGTGCTGGAGAAGGCTTTGCGCAGCGGTCAGACTCTACCATCATCAATGCAAGATCTTGGTGAAAAATGAATGCAACACTGGATGGAAATAAATCTTGCAGAAGCTTATTGAAACAATGCCACAGCGAATGCGAGCCGGAATCAAAGCTAAAGGCGGCCCAACGAAATATCAGAGTGTGTGACCTTTTTTTTTTGGTGGCGACTTTTTTTTTGGACAGGCAGTGTAATATAAAACTTAGGGGGTCATTTATTAAGACCGGCAGAGACTTTAGACGCCGGTCTTAATAATTCTGAAGTTATGAAGAGGCGCTGGACCAATACTGGATCAGGATCTAAGTAGTTATAACATTTTGCTGACACTTCTCCTCCTCTATACTCCTTACTTCAGGGATCATACAGTCATCTCGAGTGAGTTGCTTAGCCTCCTAAAATGCAGTGGAAATAATGCCAGAGTTCCGTTGACCTAAAGCAGGGATGCTCAACCTGCGACCCTCCAGCTGTTGTAATACTACAACTCCCACCATGCCCTGCTGTAGGACAATAGCTGTAGGCTGTCTGGGCATGCTGGGAGTTGTAGTTTTTCAACAGCTGGAGGGATGCAGGTTGAGCATCCCTGATAATGCAGTCTCTCAGTTTGGTTCTCTGTAGGGCTGCAAATAGACTTTTCCTTCACAATGTCCTCACCACAGAACTGAGGTTCCTAGTGCCGCTTGGAGTGGAGCATCTAGTGCAGACGCTGCTTGTTTCTATTCTTTGTGCGCATCTTTTACAACCGTTGTAGGCAGCATATTGAGAGAGACATGAGAAGTGTTCAGCTAACCTGCTGTCAATGGATAGACACTGAAAAGCCCCGTACTTCTCAGAGAAAGACTTTACACTGTACATTAGGATTCTTTCACTATACTGTGTTTTCTTCTCCAGTTGCATCCAGATCTGCATTCTGAATACTTTCAATATGTCAGTACAATAGTATGCTTAGAGTAATGCCAGTAACAGTTTAGCAAAATCACATGGGTGGGAGGGGTATGGACCTCATGTAATCCCAGCCTTAGACACTTTTTTTTATAACTTTCCACCACCTATTGGTTGGATTACTGTCCACCAATTTTTGCTCCAAAATGTTGGCGCATGTTACACCACAACGCATAGTAATTCTGCCCATTTCTCCTCTAAGAGATGAGAAAGTCCTCCTGGGCAATAAAATCTCTTCCTTATTCATGTAAGAAATGAGATCTGATGATCTTCTCCTGGAAGGGCGTCCAATGTTGCTTTTGTCTTGGTAGGCCAGTTTTATAGAAAATAGTCTCTGGGAACAATTGTCTTGCCATTTCACCCTATGTAGTACCAGGCAGCATTGTGGCCATAGGGCCTTGCAACTCTAGGGTCCTTGGTTCAAATTCAACTACGGACAACATCTGAATGGAGTTTGTATGTTCTTCTTATGTTTGCAAGGGGTTCCTCTGGGTACTCCAAAGACATACTGATAAGGAATTTAGATTATGATCTCAAGAGGGGATAGAGCATGGTAGAATATGTTGGATCTGTATAAGTAAATAATGCCAAGGTGAAACCCCCATATACCTCACACTACAGTGCCTAACTAATACACAGGCTCCAAATATTACACCCTAAAAAGGTCATAAAGTACAACCAGGAACTGCTAGTGTAACTATGGTATGTGAGATTAGAGGCAGCAACTGCACTGGGGCCACCAGCATTCCTTGAGGTAAGTGGGCACCATGTTATCTTCACATTGCACTTTTGCTGGTAATCTATATTAAGTTGGCCCTGGGGTCCCCATTCACGTAGGTTCAGGCCAGTCACCCATGTTCCAAACACACCCATAGTTCATCAAAGATGTGACTATATCATAAAAACGAATGCCGAAAAAGTTTTGGATCACCTCCGACCACCAAGAATGTTCTTCCAATAACAAAGTTCACACATCTGTACCCTCAGACTCAGAAGCGCCAAGGGTGAAAGAGGCCAAAAAAGTTTTATTGGGTGCGTCTCCCACATTCTCAGCCCGCACAGACCTGTTGGACTTTGTTTTCTGACTTGGCCCAGTCAATTAGACATACAATTAGGCTTTCTCGACAGTGGAAAAAATTTGTACTTGGAAATAGCGTCCATCTAATAAAGTATGACAAGTTGCATATGTTCCTTAATCTTTAGCAGATCTGCTTTGCTACGTTAATGTTGTACTTATCAATGTAGAAAAAAAAAAGTGGAGGCCTGCTGAAACTTAGGGACGGAAAGCTGTACACCTGATAGCGAGTGGCCCAGATCCAGGCCTGATCCAATTAGTAGGTCACTGTCTCTCCATTTATTTTCCTTTGAATCTCAGGCCTCATCACTGATGAAAGTCTGTGTGGGTATTTAACATTTCAGTTCAACATCCAGCTGGGGAGTTGATGAACGGCAGAGGTAGAAAACATTCGGGAGAGGAAGTGAAGTTCCAGCGAGGGTAATTATCATGGGATACTTCTGAGGAGCAAGCAGGGATATTATCTCCAGCAGAACAGACTGCACATGGCCGGCCTCCCTCCCAGGAGATGTCACTTTTCTCAAGGTGTAAGGGGCCATCCATCAAAGTGGTGGTGGTAGAGGCAGTTCTCATGGATATCCAGAAGATTTATTGTTGGGTATTTATGAAAAATTTCCTCCCTCATTATTCCCCTTGATTCCTCAAGTGTAGATCCGGCATGATAAATAGCATCACCTCGCTGTAAGGCCCGGACTCTACAGCAACTATTGGTCACCGATGCTTAAAATGAGACTTGCCACAGAAACAAGTATTCTGATGATGTCATATACCAAATGCCACAGCCATATTTTGTTAGTAGGGTATTCTTGTCATCTGGAATTCATTAATCCAGAAATTTTGAAGATAATAAGGATGACTCAACTGAAAAGCGAACAATACTAGCATTTAGTATTATGCTGTCTTTGCAAATGTTATATTTCCTTTAAAGGGGTTCTCCATATATTACCATTATGTTCCATTTTAGGTCCTACACCCCACAATAATTAATTTCTAAATATATGTTTATAGAGGTTGGAGCGCCCTTTTTCGGAGTTACAATTCTTTGGCAGAGACACAGAGTTAAACCATAAAATTCTGTCTACCTGCAGTCACCACTAGAGTGAGCTAATGAGCTTACCTTTTCTTCCCTTGGGGAACACCCTGGTGTTGGGGCTCCTGCCTGGTGGTAGTTGGGGTGCCTTTGATGTTAAGGTGTTTGGCAGGCTGCAAGGCAAGAGGGTGGAATCGGTCATGTGGTCAGCGGATGACGGAAGGGTTGGGAACATGGCCAGTTGATATAAATAAATACTGTGGCGAAACCAACCTCGCCACTGGGTTTTGGAGGGGGCTGCGTGCCCGCCTCTTGCCCCAGGATTATGGGCCCTCTCATCAGCCAGGCCTCATTGGTTCACAAAGGACTTGAACTAACTTGAACTCTCACCCCCACGAATTAGACCAAGGTTCAAGTTAGTCCATTACTTTTGGTAATGGTATTTTGTGGATTGCGTCTCAGACAATGTTCATTGTGTTAGTTAATTGCGTTTCACAGACAATGCGTGTGTTAGTTAATTGCGTCTCAGACCAATGCTCATTGTATTTTGTTTATTGCGTTACAGATAGAGGGAAGGGGATTTTGTGTACAATTGCTGGGAAGGTTGAATACTGTAGGTACATGTGATTGGCTGTTTTTACAAAACCCTGTGGGTGGTAACATTGTTGGGAGATGTGTATAAAATGCTTGTGTGTTAAAATAAAGTGAGTTCCTGTTTTATACCTTCATGAAGTCTTGGCTCATGTTTGGGGGATGGAATAACTACACTCTTGGGGATTGCTATATCACAATACTCCCCTGAGTATAAGCTCTTGTAAGAGCTTGCTCCTGGTTCCTGTCTCTGCATTTAGGAGAGGTTCACCCACTGGAAGCTAAAGCCCAGTCTTGGGTCCAGCGTGGGTGGAAGACGGTGAGACCCCAACCAAGCTGCGGCGGTTCGTGGGGTCTGCAGTGCTGACGGTGTCGAGTGGAGTGCTTGGAGTCCTCTGGAAGCACAAGGAGCATCTATCGACGGAGGTACCCAGTCGGGGTGCTAGGCGTTCCGTTACAAATACGTCTCTCTTTACTAAAGTGCAGAATAGGAGTAGTAGTACATCTAAAATGAATAAGGCCCAGTTCCTCCCCAATAGCAACGTATGGACAGCAGCAATGATGGAGGTTGTAATACTCCTTCTCTCTATCTCTTAACAGACCCACAGACATATAGTAATGTTCTTGTAAAATTCTTCTGCATATTCCCAGGTTGAGAGGTGCAGATTTAAGATACAGCTGGCCATAACGTCTCAAAATGTGGAATGGTGCACTAGCATTGTTCCCTCTCACAGCAACAAGGTCTCTCTGCCATTAACATGAACAAAACCTTGCTGACTGACTCCAATGCATTGCCTTGTAGATTTCCTTCTCTTTGGAGCACTTTTGACGATCAAGTTGCTTCCCTAGCTGTAAAAGTCTCAGAGATAAAGATTCTCTGAGCTCTGGCCTAGCTCTGAGGAGTTTGCACATGTAGGTCCTCACTGTAGCACAGCTAAGAACGGACTACACTTCTCACTGACTAAACTAACCCGGGGGCGGGCTTAGGTCCATCTCATGGCAATCTAAAAGGATGAGCCAAGGTGTTAACCTTTCATTGTCCGTACACAAACATAGCAAATCACAACATTTAATTTAACAATATAACATCACCTCAATTAACCCTTTGCAGTGACACTGTTTTGGGGTACTTAGCCATCTATGATCATGATAAATGAGGTGATTAACATGGCCAGTAAATATTTGAACGATGGTTGTATTGAACTCATCTTGACCTCTTCTGTGACCATTGAAGAGATGGTAAACCTAACCACCAACTGTATGAATTAAGGTTGTATAGAACCACACTTACTTTTCACTCATCTTGGCTTTGTCTTTTGTTAACATGACCTCCAAGTATATGGAATATGGTAGTATACAAGCATTCTTACCGTCAATTACAAAGAATCTTACATATAAAACTCATCTTGCCCTCATGTATGACCATGATTAAGGAGACAAATATATGCAACATAATTGCAAAAAAAACCACATTTGAACTCACATTTGCTTTGCCTTTAGAAGAGATGATTAACATGACCCCAGATATAAGAAATCTTATCATCTCATCATCATGACCCTATCGATAGCCATGATAGAAGAGATGTTTAAACTGGCCACCAAATATGTCAAATATTGTTTATTAGAACAACACCTTATACTCATCCTGGCCTCCTCCATGACTGTGACAAACTTATGTTGGACGTGGCCTCCAAATGTGAGAAGTATGGTTTTACGAAACCATACTTTGTACGTACATGGCCACCAAATATATGACATATGGTTGTATAGAACTTATATTGGCATCATCCATGACCATTAGGGCTCTTTCACACCTGCGTTATTGTCTTCCGGCATAGAGTTCCGTCGTCGGGGCTCTATGCCGGAAGAATCCTGATCAGGATTATCCTAATGCATTCTGAATGGAGAGTAATCCGTTCAGGATGCATCAGGATGTCTTCAGTTCCGGTACGGAACGTTTGTTGGCCGGAGAAAATACCGCAGCATGCTGCGCTTTTTGCTCCGGCCAAAAATCCGGAACACTTGCCGCAAGGCCGGATCCGGAATTAATGCCCATTGGAAGGCATTGATCCGGATCCGGCCTTAAGCTAAACGTCGTTTCGGCGCATTGCCGGAGCCGACATTTAGCTTTTTCAGAGTGGTTACCATGGCTGCCGGGACGCTAAAGTCCTGACAGCCATGGTAAGTGTAGCGGGGAGCGGGGGAGCAGTGTACTTACCGTCCGTGCGGCTCCCCGGGCGCTCCAGAGTGACGTCAGGGCGCCCCAAGCGCATGGATCACGTGATCGCATGGATCACGTCATCCATGCGCATGGGGCGCTCTGACGTCATTCTGGAGCGCCCGGGGAGCCGCACGGACTGTAAGTATACTGCTCCCCCGCTCCCCGCTCCTACTATGGCAACCAGGACTTTAATAGCGTCCTGGGTGCCATAGTAACACTGAAAGCATTTGGAAGACGGTTCCGTCTTCAAATGCTTTCAGTACACTTGCGTTTTTCCGGATCCGGAGTGTAATTCCGGCAAGTGGAGTACACGCCGGATCCGGACAACGCAAGTGTGAAAGAGGCCTTACTGAAGTGATGGTTAACATGGCCACCAAATATATGACATATGGTTGTATAGAACTTATTTTGGCATCATCTATGACCATTACTATAGTGAAGGTTAACATGGCCACAAAATATATGACATATGATTGTATAGAACTCATTTTGTGTCATATATGGCCATAATTGAAAAGATGATTAACTTTGCTACCAGATATAACTCATTTTGTTGTGATCTTTGACCATGGTTGGAGAGTTGTTTAACTAGGGCCACCAAATATATAATATGATTGCAAAGAACTAATTTCAGTCATGATTGAAGAGATGGTTAATAACAAAGCCACCAAATTTATGACATAAAATATGTATAGGACCATACTTTATACCTATATTGTCCCCATATTTAGTAGAGATGGCCGTGTACTCATCTTGGCTTCTTGTATGACCGTGAAGAGTTATTTAAATAGTCCACTAGTTATATGCAGAGCGTTCTAGGCATCAAACCTTAACCTTACCTCAGCTCCCTCTCTGACCATATTGGTCCTGTCCTTCATTTTATGCAGAAGTTTATTGACTACAGTTCACCTAAGCTTCATGTTGAACTTGTTTATTACATCCCTTGGCAAATTCGTTACCTTCGGGTGCTCTTTATCATAGCTTTCAATAATACCACCCCGGCTGCAGCATTTCACCTGTATTTACCTGTATCCATTAAGTCCTAAATGCCTTTACATTTGAACCTGAATTTTAGGCAAAGTAATCTGAATGGCAAGTAATGCAAAAGAAAGTTATCAACAGAGGCATGTCCTTGAATCGAAGCCATTTTGGCATCATCTATGACCATGATTAAACAGATGGTTAACAAAGCCTCCTAATATACTGTATGTACATCCAAAACAATGTAAGCCATAAATTATCAAAAAATGAATTGATGAAAAAACCATCCATACACATCAATACCATGCATAACATAATCCACTCATGCCTATGGCAAAAAAAAGTATATACCTATATGCCAATAAAAATTGCCAGACCGCATGAAATATAATTTATTAACACAATTTATAAATGACAATCCATACATGAAACCAAGTGCAGGAAAAAGGCGACATCCACATCAGGAGACTGGTAACTCAATCCCCATTATACATAATATTAAAGTGCAAATAAATATCTCATACATATAATAAACAGAGTCTATTTACCCATTATGTGTCTCCTCTGGGATGGCGCCAGCCCCGACGCGCGTTTTGGCGGCCCTTTCGTCTGGGGGTGACCCCCAGACAATCCTAATATATGTAATATGGTTGTATAGAACTCATTGGTGTCATCTATGACCATGATTGATGAGATGGTTAACATGGCCCCAAGTATATGAAATATGGTTGAATAGAAGTCATTTTGGCGTCGTCTATGACCATTGTTGAAGGGATGTTTAGCATGGCCTCCAAATGTTTAAAATATGTTTGTATAGAACCATTTCTTATTCCTATCTTGGTCCCATTTTTAGAAGAGATGGCCTCATACTCATTGTGGCTCCATCTATGACCATGGTTGAAGAGTTATCTAATAATAAAGTCCACTCAGTATCTGACTGGGGTTCCTTGAGCCAACGAGAGGTAATTATTGTTAGGGCCTGACCCCCTATATCATCAATAAAGTCGAACAGGTTTTTAATCAGAGAAATAGACCCTAGTGACAGTGGCATACATAGAGAAGTAAGGATAGCAAGGATCAAACCAGGCCCCCCACACAGGACAGAAGAGTTTCTGCCTCAACCCCTTTCAGTGACCCTTGGGCCATTTTTGTCTAATGCCTCGTTTGCTAAAAGTTGTTCCTTTAAAGGGTATAGTCCTGACCAAGTTTTCACCCCCAGTAGAAGAGGCCCTGGGCCCATAGCAGTCGCATGGTCTGCCGCGATGGTAGTTACGCCCCTGCCTAGTGGCATGTGATTGGATTTAAAGGCACCCAAAAAAAATAATTCTCCTAGACCTTTAGATCCCAGATGCTATTAGCGCCTGCCTTACTCTGTTGGGCCAAATTGACCCCGAGTGAACTAGTTATATACCTTCACCTTACCTCGGCTCCTTTTCTGACCAAATCGTTCCTGTCCTTCATTTCATGCGAAAGTTTATTGACTACAGTCTAACTGAGGTTAATTTTAAACTTGTTTATCACATTCTGTGTCACACTTTTCGTCTTTGGAGTCTATAATTTTAAGAATTCAACATGTAGGGACTTTCAGTGCTTATTATCATAGCTTTCCACAATACCACACTGGCTGCAGCATTTTAATAGCTTTCCACACCTGTACTTACCTGTGCCCATTAAGTGCTAAGTGCCTTTACGTTTGAATTGAATTTCAGTCAAGCAATCTGAATGGCAGGTAATGCAAAAGAAAGTTATCAACAGAGGCATGTCCTTGTAATGAATATTGTGAGTAATGCAGTGGGGGCTGGAGGTGCTCACCTGCACAAGGTGCATTTACCATGGTCATTTTTTTCTCAATACTACACAGATCACTCTGATGACTTCTCCTGACCACAACTTGTTTTCACATAATTGGACACTTAGAACATGCATATTTAGTAATAATGCCTCCCTTTATGCCCCCATTATATGCCCCTGTAGTGCCCTCTGTACATATAATGCCCCCAGTAGTGCCCTCTGAACATTAATTGCCCCGAGTAGTTCCCTCTGTACATAAATACCCCCAAGTAGTGCCTTCTGTACATAAATACCCCCTGTAGTGCTCTCTGTAATATAATGTCCCTAGTAGTGCTCTCTGTAATATAATGCCTGCAATAGTGCCCTTTGTACATATAATGCCCCCCAGTAGTACCATCTGTATATATAAGGCCCTCCAGTAGTGCCATCTGTATATATAATGCCCCAGTAGTGCCCTCTGTACATATAATGCCCCCCAGTAGTGCCATCTGTATATATAATGCCCCCCAGTAGTGCCATCTGTATATATAATGCCCCTAGTAGTGCCATCTGTATATATAATGCCCCTAGTAGTGCCATTTGTATATATAATGCCCCTAGTAGTGCTCTCTGTAATATAATGCCCCCAATAGTGCCTTCTATACATATAATGCCCCCAGTAGTGCCATCTGTATATATAATGCCCTCCAGTAGTGCCATCTGTATATATAATGCCCCCCAGTAGTGCCCTCTGTACATATAATGCCCCCCAGTAGTGCCCTCTGTACATATAATGCCCCCAGTAGTGCCATCTGTATATATAATGCCCTCCAGTAGTGCCCTCTGTACATATAATGCCCTCCAGTAGTGCCATCTGTATATATAATGCCCCCCAGTAGTGCCCTTTGTACATATAATGCCCTCCAGTAGTGCCATCTGTATATTTAATGCCCCCATAGCACTATCTCTGCATATAATGTCCCTATAGTAGCATCTCTACATATACTGCCTCCAATAGTAACATCTCTACATGTAATGCCCCTCATAGCACCGTCTCTACATATAATGCCCCCCATAGTGCCATCACTACCTATAATGCCCCCTATAGTGCCATCTCTAAATATAATGCTTTCCATCTCTACATATAATGCCCATGCTCCCCCTTAGAGCCCCCAGCAGTGATGGCAATGAACAAAAATCATCACAACCTTCTGCGCCCTGGCACCGTTCCCCTGCCTCATAGGCCTCAAGCCCAGTGGCCTGTGAGGCTGAATGGTGCGGACTGGAAATATCTGCTCCTCTGTCCCACCATCAACTCCGGCGCCCCCTTGGAGCAACCACCCCCTGGCCCCTGTCCATACTACACCATAGGGTGTATGGAAACTCATTTTCAGGCAATGCTTCATGAAAAAATGTAGGCAAACTGGCATCTCAGTCAGCCAGTATCCTGCTCTGTACAAATGAAGACGAGTGCTGTCTATAGATGGGTCTCTGGTTTGTCTGAAATGTGCTTATTTGCATACATTTTTCCCATGGAGCATTGCCTGACAATAAGTATCCATACACTGATGAGTTTTTTCATAGAGATGCAGTACCCCACCACCTTTCGAGCTACACTGATGAAAGGCAAGAACCTGTAAACATGGGTCTCTGGTTTGTCCCATATGGAATGTCTCACCAATGTGATATACAGTCATGGTCCCATAATGGATTAGCCAAATTATTGTTACATCTATAGGCAAGTTCAAGACTTTGAAGGGTGTGTTGTACATTTTGGGCTACCAGTCCTCAGACTGAGCACACTGAGGGTTCACATGCAGGTTCTCAGATTTTGTAGACCTAGTAAAAAGCTTTTCTACTAGAAGGAGCCAACATGTGTCCTCTTCTGACCGACCAGAAGATCTCAAGAGCTGAAATTAGAATTTAATACAAAGAATTGTGATTGGGTGTGCTTGAGCACTCTCAGTTGGCAACTTGACATGAATGGAAGTTTTGGAAACCGCTGAGGCCATTTCTTCACTGAGAACCAAGAGCAGGATAACCTCCTTTTCATCCTTAGTGTTGGAGGGGATTTACAAATTTTTTGATTTTATCACTTGGCGTATTAGAAACGTTTTTGGGTTTCCCTAATCATTGCTGGGATTGTTTGTTTTTTAGGACCTTTGCTGATGTATAAAGCTCTTGAAGGCTTCATTCTGAGTTAGTATGTATTGTAGTCCAGTTCTTCTTTGGCTTAGCTGGGCTCCTGTGCTGCAGCTAGGCTTTTCTACATTAGGTGACTGGTGCAAGAAAGACACCTGCCAGAATGCACCAGAGCAAGCTTGGTATAGACCATGAGCATGCAAAGAAGGCTGGGAGATTTCAAAGCTGGAAGCAGCAGAATGGTGAATGCAGCTCTGGAGTATAATACTGGCACAAAATAGTTCCCTTGCACCATAGCCAATGCTATGCTCTGGGCAATGATCAGGAACAAACCAGATCATTTCCTGCTTGTTCAGAAGTACATGCAGCAATCCAACCCTCTGCATAGGAAAGCCTGTTCCCGATCCTTGGGCCACGTAAGGAGACCATAAAGGGATTTTTCGGGATTACTATGGTTTTTAACAGATATGCTCATTTAGTTGCTTACCTTATGTATATGTTCCCCAGGATTTTTTCTTATTCCATTTGGACTCTCCTGACCCCGTTTTCACCATGTAAACCAATCACACTAGTTTGTTTTCATCCTGTATGTAGCACTTCCTGTTGCTGTATCCAACCAAACCCATGATGCACTTCTCCTTCCTCTGCTACAGCCCCGCCCCTAACAACTCCCAGCTAGTTACATAGACACTCCCCTGTCATTGCTCCGCCCATGGACATAACATCACAGGAAATAAGAAAGGGATGCATGGACATGGTCATGTGACCACAGCCCAGAACGGGAGACAAGAGCAATAAAAGTAAAAGAAATAAATTACAAAATTGTAGCAACCTTCATAAAGGATTATTTGATAGGCTCTTGATGCAAAGCTCCCCATACACATTAGATGTGTGTCGGGCAATCGCACCGGGATCGGCTAACCATTTAATGTGTATGAGGCCTCCTGACTCTTCACTGACAACAGATGTCAGGGAAGATAAGGATTGGTCAAGTTGGATTTCATCTTCCTGATACTTTTGTGACGGGATCAGGAGGGATAGCTGTTGGATGAGTGAGCATTTGGCTGACAACTATCTTATAGTATGGCCAACCTTAAAGGGGATGTCCAGGGTACCTGTGGCAAAATCCATCCTTACCTACTCCTCACTGCTCTGTTCCGACTCTCTGGCTCTTGGGTTTCATTCACTGAACTTCCAGTTGCCGTCCTTCCACATGCACTGGGTCACGTGCGCCACTGCAGCCAATGACTGACCTCAGCATTCACATATCCCTAAGTGGCCCATGACCCAGCAGTGATGTGCCACTTGGGGACACATCTCCGCTGAGGTCAGTAATTGGCTGCAGTGGTGCAAGTGAGCAAGTCCACGTGGAAGTTTACAGGACTGGAAGGGAGTAAGTGAGTATGGATTTCTCCACAGATACCGTAGGTTGGGTGGCAGATCACAAACATAAAAATTGACAACCCCTTTAACTCCAACTAGGATTATATAGAAAGTGTGCTTCAGAGAATGAATTAAATTATGAGTCCCAGTGGAGACATAGTAAGTAACATGCATTGCATTAAGAGTGGGCTGAGCAGGGCCATCTCTACTGTGTAGGCCGACACCACCAGCTCTTCTACTGGATTTTGGTAGATACACTATAGGTGTCAAACTAGGAAGGAAGACTTGGAGAGCAGATATGCTTTCTCACCATGGGTGGATGAGGAGAGAGGGTAGAGCTGTGTCCTTTTCCAAAGAATTAGGCCACATTTGGAATTTTTCTAACCCTAAAGGTCATCTGTCAGAAGATTTGTCCCTATTACACTGGTTGACCTGTTCCATGTGCGCTTGGCAGCTGAAGGCATCTGAGTTGGTCCCATGTTCATATGTGCCAGATTCATAGGTACAAATCTGTTGACAGGTGCCCTTTAATTGTAGACATCCATAGGAATGCCCAGCAGCCATGAACAGCTGGTGGGAGTTGTAGCTTCGCTAGACCTAGAAAGTCACAGGTTGGAGACCACCGCATTAGAAAGTCTGAAGGTGCCTGATAAAAAAACAAAATACTGTAGAAACATTTTTTTTTAACTAGAATTCCTCTTTGAAAGGAAACAAGATCTAAAATATGCACAAGAAATCTGCCGTCTCTAAAAAGGGCAACGTATCAGAGGAACTTATTGGTGGGACTATCCCTGGAGATTCTCAGCTTTGGTGATATATAATCACAGGGTAAGGTTTTCTGGACCCCATGAGGTATCCCATAGAACAGGGATCAGCAACCTCCGGCACTCTAGCTGTTCTGAAACTACAACTCCCAGAATCCTACTTTGACTTCTATGGGCGTTACAAGAACAGCCAAGAAAGTGTGCATGCTGGGAATTGTAGTTTCACAGCAGCTGGAGTGACGAAGGTTGCTGATCCCTGCCATAGAAGAACACGACCTTGGGTCTGAGCCTGACATTTTCAGTAACAGGTGAGAATAGATTGCATTCCTTTACATAGCACATTATGGATTGTAGGTTTAGGGCCCCAAGGAATAAAAAATAACTCAAAAGGGGTTGTCTTACTTCAGCAAGCAAGCTGAGCAAGGATTCAAGCATGGGGGGTAAGATAAAACTTTAAAGGGGTTGTGCCACAAACTACTTTTCACTCTAAAGTGTGTTGTCATCAATTTCTCTAGCTCCCATTCCTCTTTGGATTTTTTTTTTTTTTTTTTTTATTGACCTCATTTGCAGCTTTCTCTTATCCCCCATGCTTGATTCCTACTTCCTGATATGTCATGTGTCTTCTATCCCATCATGCCTTAGGATAGTGCAATATGTCATGACATCAGCAGATCATGTGACATTAACCACGCCCCTTGTTCTTACCAATGACGCATCCTACGTCTTACATTACAAGGCTCAAATGCAGGACGTAACCTACGGCAACTGAATATCAAAACAGATTGTCCACAGTGTGCAATGGTAAGATAATAACTTTAGAATAAGGTCGTTTTGATAAATGATGGTATTTGGGAAAAGTGATATAACAGCGATATCGGTTGGGTGGGACACATTTGTGGCACAACCCCTTTAAATACAAATTATTCTTTTTTTTCTCAGTTTTTTACAGCTGCTAGAATGATCACATTATAATTTGTTATTCTCTTTGTGTTAGAAGAACAGGGAGTCTGATTACCTTGTTTCATAGATAAACCGTGTAATTAATAGCCAGTTTTCTTGTGCACTTGAGATGAGGCTGATAAGAGATGTGGGAGCTCTGGAATCTGCTGGGAGTGATTTATTGGCCGGTATAGTGGGCACAAAGTGGCTGGATGATCATGTGAGGCTGATAAAATCAAGGTCATTTCCTTCCTTATGTGCATTGTGTGATGTCTTGTAATTGATGTCTGCTGAAAGAAGACCCCCCCCCCCCCAGAAAAGAAATACATTAACCCTTTCCTTCAAATGAACAACTGATATGAAAGGCCACCAACACAGTCAGACCTAAAGATTTCTCCATAAAGATATTATAGTAGTTATATTCTTGTACATAGGAGGCAGTATTATAGTAGTTATATTCTTGTACATAGGAGCAGTATTATAGTAGTTATATTCTTGTACATAGGAGGCAGTATTATAGTAGTTATATTCTTGTACATAGGAGCAGTATTATAGTAGTTATATTCTTGTACATAGGAGCAGTATTATAGTAGTTATATTCTTGTACATAGGAACAGTATTATAGTAGTTATATTCTTGTACATAGGAGGCAATATTATAGTAGTTATATTCCTGTACATAGGAGGCAGTATTATAGTAGTTATATTCTTGTACATAGGAGCAGTATTATAGTAGTTATATTCTTGTACATAGGAGCAGTATTATAGTAGTTATATTCTTGTACATAGGAGCAGTATTATAGTACTTATATTCTTGTACATAGAAGGCAGTATTATAGTAGTTATATTCTTGTACATAGGAGCAGTATTATAGTAGTTATATTCTTGTACATAGGAGCAGTATTATAGTAGTTGTATTCTTGTACATAGGAGCAGTATTATAGTAGTTATATTCTTGTACATAGGAGGCAGTATTATAGTAGTTGCGTTCTTGTACATAGGAGTAGTATTATAGTAGTTATATTCTTGTACATAGGAGCAGTATTATAGTAGTTATATTTTTGTACATAGAAGCAGTATTATAGTAGTTATATTCTTGTACAAAGGAGGCAGTATTATAGTAGTTATATTCCTGTACATAGGAGCAGTATTATAGTAGTTATATTCTTGTACATAGGAGGCAGTATTATAGTAGTTATATTCTTGTACATAGGAGGCAGTATTATAGTAGTTATATTCTTGTACATAGGAGGCAGTATTATAGTAGTTATATTCTTGTACATAGGAGTAGTATTATATTAGTTATATTCTTGTACATAGGAGCAGTATTATAGTAGTTATATTCTTGTACATAGGAACAGTATTATAGTAGTTATATTCTTGTACACAGGAGCAGTATTATAGTAGTTATATTCTTGTACATAGGAGCAGTATTATAGTAGTTATATTCTTGTACACAGGAGCAGTATTATAGTAGTTATATTCTTGTACATAGGAGCAGTATTATAGTAGTTATATTCTTGTACATAGGAGCAGTATTATAGTAGTTATATTCTTGTACATAGGAGGCAGTATTATAGTAGTTATATTCTTGTACATAGGAGCAGTATTATAGTAGTTATATTCTTGTACATAGGAGCAGTATTATAGTAGTTATATTCTTGTACATAGGAACAGTATTATAGTAGTTATATTCTTGTACATAGGAGGCAATATTATAGTAGTTATATTCCTGTACATAGGAGGCAGTATTATAGTAGTTATATTCTTGTACATAGGAGCAGTATTATAGTAGTTATATTCTTGTACATAGGAGCAGTATTATAGTAGTTATATTCTTGTACATAGGAGCAGTATTATAGTACTTATATTCTTGTACATAGAAGGCAGTATTATAGTAGTTATATTCTTGTACATAGGAGCAGTATTATAGTAGTTATATTCTTGTACATAGGAGCAGTATTATAGTAGTTGTATTCTTGTACATAGGAGCAGTATTATAGTAGTTATATTCTTGTACATAGGAGGCAGTATTATAGTAGTTGCGTTCTTGTACATAGGAGTAGTATTATAGTAGTTATATTCTTGTACATAGGAGCAGTATTATAGTAGTTATATTTTTGTACATAGAAGCAGTATTATAGTAGTTATATTCTTGTACAAAGGAGGCAGTATTATAGTAGTTATATTCCTGTACATAGGAGCAGTATTATAGTAGTTATATTCTTGTACATAGGAGGCAGTATTATAGTAGTTATATTCTTGTACATAGGAGGCAGTATTATAGTAGTTATATTCTTGTACATAGGAGGCAGTATTATAGTAGTTATATTCTTGTACATAGGAGTAGTATTATATTAGTTATATTCTTGTACATAGGAGCAGTATTATAGTAGTTATATTCTTGTACATAGGAACAGTATTATAGTAGTTATATTCTTGTACACAGGAGCAGTATTATAGTAGTTATATTCTTGTACATAGGAGCAGTATTATAGTAGTTATATTCTTGTACACAGGAGCAGTATTATGGTAGTTATATTCTTGTACATAGGAGCAGTATTATAGTAGTTATATTCTTGTACATAGGAGCAGTATTATAGTAGTTATATTCTTGTACATAGGAGGCAGTATTATAGTAGTTATATTCTTGTACACAGGAGCAGTATTATAGTAGTTATATTCTTGTACATAGGAGCAGTATTATAGTAGTTATATTCTTGTACATAGGAGCAGTATTATAATAGTTATATTCTTGTACATAGGAGGCAGTATTATAGTAGTTATATTCTTGTACATAGGAGGCAGTATTATAGTAGTTATAGTCTTGTACATAGGAGCAGTATTATAGCAGTTATATTCTTGTACATAGGAGGCAGCATTATAGTAGTCATATTCTTGTACATAGGAGCAGTATTATAGTAGTTATATTCTTGTACATAGGAGGCAGTATTATAGTAGTTATATTCTTGTACATAGGAGCAGTATCATAGTAGTTATATTCTTGTACATAGGAGCAGTATTATAGTAGTTGTATTCTTGTACATAGGAGCAGTATTATAGTAGTTATATTCTTGTACATAGGAGCAGTATTATAGTAGTTATATTCTTGTACATAGGAGGCAGTATTATAGTAGTTGCGTTCTTGTACATAGGAGTAGTATTATAGTAGTTATATTCTTGTACATAGGAGCAGTATTATAGTAGTTATATTTTTGTACATAGAAGCAGTATTATAGTAGTTATATTCTTGTACAAAGGAGGCAGTATTATAGTAGTTATATTCTTGTACATAGGAACAGTATTATAGTAGTTATATTCTTGTACACAGGAGCAGTATTATAGTAGTTATATTCTTGTACATAGGAGCAGTATTATAGTAGTTATATTCTTGTACACAGGAGCAGTATTATAGTAGTTATATTCTTGTACATAGGAGCAGTATTATAGTAGTTATATTCTTGTACATAGGAGCAGTATTATAGTAGTTATATTCTTGTACACAGGAGCAGTATTATAGTAGTTATATTCTTGTACATAGGAGCAATATTATAGTAGTTATATTCTTGTACATAGGAGCAGTATTATAGTAGTTATATTCTTGTACATAGGAGGCAGTATTATAGTAGTTATATTCTTGTACATAGGAGGCAGTATTATAGTAGTTATAGTCTTGTACATAGGAGCAGTATTATAGCAGTTATATTCTTGTACATAGGAGGCAGCATTATAGTAGTCATATTCTTGTACATAGGAGCAGTATTATAGTAGTTATATTCTTGTACATAGGAGGCAGTATTATAGTAGTTATATTCTTGTACATAGGAGCAGTATTATAGTAGTTATATTTTTGTACATAGAAGCAGTATTATAGTAGTTATATTCTTGTACAAAGGAGGCAGTATTATAGTAGTTATATTCTTGTACATAGGAACAGTATTATAGTAGTTATATTCTTGCACACAGGAGCAGTATTATAGTAGTTATATTCTTGTACACAGGAGCAGTATTATAGTAGTTATATTCTTGTACACAGGAGCAGTATTATAGTAGTTATATTCTTGTACATAGGAGCAGTATTATAGTAGTTATATTCTTGTACACAGGAGCAGTATTATAGTAGTTATATTCTTGTACATAGGAGCAGTATTATAGTAGTTATATTCTTGTACATAGGAGCAGTATTATAGTAGTTATATTCTTGTACATAGGAGGCAGTATTATAGTAGTTATATTCTTGTACATAGGAGGCAGTATTATAGTAGTTATAGTCTTGTACATAGGAGCAGTATTATAGCAGTTATATTCTTGTACATAGGAGGCAGCATTATAGTAGTCATATTCTTGTACATAGGAGCAGTATTATAGTAGTTATATTCTTGTACATAGGAGGCAGTATTATAGTAGTTATATTCTTGTACATAGGAGCAGTATCATAGTAGTTATATTCTTGTACATACGAGCAGTATTATAGTAGTTGTATTCTTGTACATAGGAGCAGTATTATAGTAGTTATATTCTTGTACATAGGAGCAGTATTATAGTAGTTATATTCTTGTACATAGGAGGCAGTATTATAGTAGTTGCGTTCTTGTACATAGGAGTAGTATTATAGTAGTTATATTCTTGTACATAGGAGCAGTATTATAGTAGTTATTTTCTTGTACATAGAAGCAGTATTATAGTAGTTATATTCTTGTACATAGGAGGCAGCATTATAGTAGTCATATTCTTGTACATAGGAGCAGTATTATAGTAGTTATATTCTTGTACATAGGAGGCAGTATTATAGTAGTTATATTCTTGTACATAGGAGCAGTATCATAGTAGTTATATTCTTGTACATAGGAGCAGTATTATAGTAGTTGTATTCTTGTACATAGGAGCAGTATTATAGTAGTTATATTCTTGTACATAGGAGCAGTATTATAGTAGTTATATTCTTGTACATAGGAGGCAGTATTATAGTAGTTGCGTTCTTGTACATAGGAGTAGTATTATAGTAGTTATATTCTTGTACATAGGAGCAGTATTATAGTAGTTATTTTCTTGTACATAGAAGCAGTATTATAGTAGTTATATTCTTGTACATAGGGGCAGTATTATAGTAGTTATATTCTTGTACGTAGAAGCAGTATTATAGTAGTTATATTCTTGTACATAGGAGGCGGTATTATAGTAGTTGCGTTCTTGTACATTGGAGTAGTATTATAGTAGTAATATTCTTGTACATAGGAGCAGTATTATAGTAGTTATATTCTTGTACATAGAAGCAGTATTATAGTAGTTATATTCTTGTACATAGTAGGCAGTATTATAGTAGTTATATTCCTGTACATAGAAGCAGTATTATAGTAATTATATTCTTGTACATAGGGGCAGTATTATAGTAGTTATATTCTTGTACATAGGAGCAGTATTATAGTAGATATATTCTTGTACATAGGAGTCAGTATTATAGTAGATATATTCTTGTACATAGAAGGCAGTATTATAGTAGTTATATTCTTGTACATAGGAGCAGTATTATAGTAGTTATATTCTTGTACATAGGAGCAGTATTATAGTAGTTATATTCTTGTACATAGGAGCAGTATTATAGTAGTTATATTCTTGTACATAGGAGCAGTATTATAGTAGTTATATTCTTGTACATAGGAGCAGTATTATAGTAGTTATATTCTTGTACATAGGAGCAGTATTTTAATATATATATTTTTGTACATAGGCGTTAGTAGTTATATGCTTGAATAAAAGAGGCGGTATTATAGTAATTATGTTCTGTCTTCATATGTATGATACCGTATTATACTAGCTGTACATAGTGGCACTGTTATTGTAGTTGAACAAATGCGTTAGATACAAGGATATAAAGATAGTGATCAGCTCTGTCTGTGGATAAATAGGCGTATGTCATTGGGCTGTATGATAAGGGAGTGGTCTGCTTTATAGTAAATACAAGTTTATTAATTTTTATTTATCTTTTTTATTAATCTGCTACCTGATTGTTTACACTTTTAGAGTTGTGGTGTCACATTTGCTTCAAAATGTCATCTTACCCTCCCATCTGCCGGGCCTTCTCCTTCCTGGCACTGTTCTTTTGGTTTGGCTCGGGGAACAAAACGCTGATGAAATAATAAGCTAGAAATAAACATGAAGGGCAGACGGGGATCCTCCCTGACTCAGCTTCAAATGCTTGAGGTGTCAGTGAGTGTTTACATTCCTGTACATGTTCTGGGGAACGTCTGTGCGGAATCCCTTCAAGTTGCTGTACTGTATGTGGCGGGGTGGAGCGTTTAATAATTGTCTAATACCCAAGTGTTCCAGGGGTGTGAGAATAGCTTATTTCCACAAGAAAAAAATGGATGCATACAGGTGTACGCCTTTTATAGCACCAACGTTGCCAGGCTCGTACTGACCCACAGGTAAATTATTAGTTGGGACCACGACATCTGAGTCAATTACTGGGAGCACTATGCTCACTGAGCAAACAGTTCCCTTATGACGAGATCCCAGGAGCAGTTCAGTTCCTTTGGCAACCTCAGTCCTTCCGAACGAACCAAATTCCTGCTAGATTGGAGGTCATATTATGCCATGCCTGTGGCAGGGCTCCATAGGAATATATTGAACCTCCCATAGGCTGCAATGGTAAATCATTGCAGTCTATGGGAGAAGCAATCAGACAATCGTATGATAAAGTCTCCTAGGGGGACTAAAAAAAAAATTTAAGTTTTAAAAAATGCAAAAAAAAAAAATTAGATACAGTACAGACCAAAAGTTTGGACACACCTCATTCAAAGAGTTTTCTTTATTTTCATGACTATGAAAAGTGTAGATTCACACTGAAGGCATCAAAACTATGAATTAACACATGTGGAATTATATACATAACAAACAAGTGTGAAACAACTGAAAATATGTCATATTCTAGGTTCTTCAAAGTAGCCACCTTTTGCTTTGATTACTGCTTTGCACACTCTTGGCATTCTCTTGATGAGCTTTAAGAGGTAGTCCCCTGAAATGGTTTTCACTTCACAGGTGTGCCCTGTCAGGTTTAATAAGTGGGATTTCTTGCCTTATAAATGGGACCATGAGTTGCGTTGAGGAGAAGTCAGGTGGATACACAGCTGATAGTCCTACTGAATAGACTGTTAGAATTGGTATTATGGCAAGAAAAAAGCAGCTAAGTAAAGAAAAACGAGTGACCATCATTACATTAAGAAATGAAGGTCAGTCAGTCAGCCGAAAAATTGGGAAAACTTTGAAAGTAAGGGCTATTTGACCATGAAGGAGAGTGATGAGGTGCTGCTCCAGATGACCTGGCCTCCACAGTCACCGGACCTGAACCCAATCGAGATGGTTTGGGGTGAGCTGGACTGCAGAGTGAAGGCAAAAGGGCCAACAAGTGCTAAGCATCTCTGGGAACTCCTTCAAGACTGTTGGAAGACCATTTCAGGGGACAACCTCTTGAAGCTCATCAAGAGAATGCCAAGAGTGTGCAAAGCAGTAATCAAAGCAAAAGGTGGCTACTTTGAAGTACCTAGAATATGACATATTTTCAGTTGTTTCACACTTGTTTATGTGTTAATTCATAGTTTTAATGCCTTCATAGTCATGAAAATAAAGAAAACTCTTTGAATGAGAAATTGTGTCCAAACTTTTGGTCTGTACTGTACATATATATATATATATATATATATATAATTAAAATCACCTTTTCTTTCCCTATTATAAAAATAAACATTAAAAGAACAACATTAGCATCCCCTTATCCCAGAACGCCCGAACTATTAACAAGTTAAAGAATTTATCTCATACAGTACGGTCAACAACGTAATAGAAAAAGAAATCTAAATGACCAATTCACCCTTTATTGGTCCCTTCACCTCCCAAAAAATTGAATAAAAAGTGACGTAGACATAAATATAAAAAGTTATGGGGTCAGAAGATGGTGAGCCAAAGAAATTTTATTTTATTTTTTAAAGTTTATATTTTTTTAAAGCACAGGAAAAACCATAAAAATATGATATTTTTGTAATCGTACTGAACCACAAACTGAAGATAACAATCAGATTTACTACATAGAGAATATCGTAAAAACGAAACCTATAAAACAATGGCGATTTTTTTTTCCTCCCAATTCCACCCTACTTAGAGAATTTTCCTACATTTCCTGCATTGTATGCAATATAAGATGGTCCCACAAAAAAAAAAAGCCCTCATACAGGACAAAAAAATATATAAAAAAAAGTTATGGCTCTGGGAAGGCAGGAAGTAAAAGACAAAAATGAAAAAATGGAAAATCTCTGCTTTAGAAAGGGGCTAAGAGAGAAAGATTCCTTCCTGACTCCAAATCAGGATCAGAATAAATCCTTAAATCGAAGTCCCATCTCCCCAATCTAGTACCCATAACCTGCAATTTTTTTTTATCCCCCTCTGTGTTGATGACCTTACAGAGTGTAGTATCATGCACAAACATTGAAATTCCACAATGTAACCCCTCCACAAGGTCATTAACCCCTTAACGACTGGAAATTTTACATTTTTTTATTTTCGTTTTTTTAATCCCCGCCTTCCCAAAGCCATAACTTTTTTATTTTTTAATTAACCAGCCATATAAGGGCTTGTTTTTTGCAGGACAAGATGCATTTTCTAATGGCACTATTTACTTTCGAATGGCACCACTTATTGCATAAAATGTGGTGGGAAGCAGGAAGAAAATTTCAAATTGAGTAGAACTATAAACAAAACTTTCTGTCACAGTTTTATGGGATTACGATTACGGCAATACCACATACCGGTATGTATAGTTTTTCTTAGGCACCATTGGGGTCAATGAGAATTTTACTATGTCCTATGGAGCCCCTGCCTGAAACTAATATGTAGCAGCCTCCTGTTACACACAGGAGGACGGGGCTGCCCCATACATGCTCCGGCTCCCCCGATCCCTGCTGGAGTAGTCAGAGCACAACTGGAAGCACGTGCACTTCCGGGTTTTAGGGTCACATTTGTCCATGGCATCTAAAGGGTTAAAGTCCGCAACCAGCATAACCGCCAGTTGCAGACCCTAGTGCCAGCAGGAACCATTTTTAAATGCCCGGCCGCCACGTAAATTTATGTTGGGGCGGTTAGAAAAGGGTTAATATTACATATTCATGTACATCTACCATTTTAGTGTAGGAACCCGTCTGTAGGAGGTCACCTCGTGGTTGCAGATGGGACCACACAATGTGAGCAAAGTATAGCAAATATATCCAAACTATTACATGCTTGCACATAGCTTAGCACCTGCAGGCAGCTGTTGTGTCCCCCATTTTTTCATGGGATCCCAAAAAGCTCATACACAAGATATGGAGAAAAGTATTGGGACCCAACTCTTAAAGGGTTTCTATCACTTCATTTCACCTATTTAGCTTTCAGACACTAGCGATCAGCTAGTGTCTGCTTTATCTAACCATCCTAATATAAGAGCTTATTGTCCTGCCGTTTAGCTAAAAAAATAACTTATATAGATATGCAAATGAGCCTCTAGGTGCTATGGGGGCGTGATTAGCACCTAGAGGCTCCGTCTACCTTAACAAACTGCCGCCGCCCAGCGCGTCCCTCCAGCCCGCCCATCTCCTCCGGAATGCGATGCTCCTCGTATTCGGCGCATGCGCAGTGAATATCTGATCGCTTCCCTGCTCAGACATCTCCACTGCGCCTGCGCCGATGACGTCATAGTGCTCCGAGGAACAGGCGCAGTGGAGATGTCTGAGCAGGGAAGCGATCAGACATTCACTGCGCATGCGCAGAACAGAGACGTGCACGGAGAGGATCGCTTCAGCTGGAGATGGGCGGGCTGGAGGGACGCGCTGGGCGGCGGCAGTTTGTTAAGGTAGACGGAGCCTCTAGGTGCTAATCACACCCCCATAGCACCTAGAGGCTCATTTGCATATCTATATAAGTTATTTTTTTAGCTAAACGGCAGGACAATAAGCTCTTATATTAGGATGGTTAGATAAAGCAGACACTAGCGGATCGCTAGTGTCTGAAAGCTAAATAGGTGAAACGAAGTGATAGAAACCCTTTAATCATTGAATTCTGGTGTTTCATTTAGTTCTATTGCCACAGGTGTATAAAATCCAGCCCCCACCTATGCAGTCTGCCATTACCACAGGTTTATAATAGGGATAGACCGATATTGATTTTTTAGAGCCGATACCGATAATCTGTGAACTTTCAGGCCGATAATTTATACCGATATTTTATATATGATAATGTATATTATAGTTGCAAGAAAAAGTATGTGAACCCTTTGGAATGATATGGATTTCTGCACAAATTAGTCATAAAATGTGATCTGATCTTCATCTAAGTCACAACAATGGACAATCACAGTCTGCTTAAACTAATAACACACAAAGAATTAAATGTTACCATGTTTTTATTGAACACACCATGTAAACATTCACAGTGCAGGTGGAAAAAGTATGTGAACCCTTGGATTTAATAACTGGTTGAACCTCCTTTGGCAGCAATAACTTCAACCAAACGTTTCCTGTGGTTGCAGATCAGACGTGCACAACGGTCAGGAGTAATTCTTCACCATTCCTCTTTACAGAACTGTTTCAGTTCAGCAATATTCTTGGGATGTCTGGTGTGAATCGCTTTCTTGAGGTCATGCCACAGTATCTCAATCAGGTTGAGGTCAGGACTCTGACTGGGCCACTCCAGAAGGCGTATTTTCTTCTGTTTAAGCCATTCTGTTGTTGATTTACTTCTATGCTTTGGGTCGTTGTCCTGTTGCAACACCCATCTTCTGTTGAGCTTCAGCTGGTGGACAAATGGCCTTAAGTTCTCCTGCAAAATGTCTTGATAAACTTGAGAATTTATTTTTCCTTCGATGATAGCAATCCGTCCAGGCCCTGACGCAGCAAAGCAGCCCCAAACCATGATGCCCCCACCACCATACTTCACAGTTGGGATGAGGTTTTGATGTTGGTGTGCTGTGCCTCTTTTTCTCCACACATAGTGTTGTGTGTTTCTTCCAAACAACTCAACTTTGGTTTCCTCTGTCCACAGAATATTTTGCCAGTACTGCTGTGGAACATCCAGGTGCTCTTGTGCAAACTGTAAACGTGCAGCAATGTTTTTTTTGGACAGCATATGCCAGAGACTTTTGTAAGTCTTTAGATGACACTCTAGGATTCTTCTTCACCTCACTGAGCAGTCTGAGCTGTGCTCTTGCAGTCATCTTTACAGGACGGCCACTACTAGGGAGAGTAGCAGCAGTGCTGAACTCTCTCCATTTATAGTCAATTTGTCTTACCGTGGACTGATAAACAGCATGGCTTTTGGAGATACTTTTATAACCCTTTCCAGCTTTATGGAAGTCAACAATTCTTAATCGTAGGTCTTCTGAGAGCTCTTTTGTGAGAGGCATCATTCACATCAGGCAATGCTTCTTGTGAAAAGCAAACCCAGAACTGGTGTGTGTTTTTTATAGGGCAGGGCAGCTGTAACCAACACCTCCAATCTCATCTCATTGATTGGACTCCAGTTGGCTGACACCTCGCTCCAATTAGCTCTTGGAGATGTCATTAGTCTAGGGGTTCACATACTTTTTCTACCTTCACTGGGAATGTTTACATGGTGTGTTCAGTAAAAACATGGTAACATTTAATTCTTTGTGTGTTATTAGTTTAAGCAGACCGTGATAGTCTATTGTTGTCACTTAGATGAAGATCAGATCACATTTTTATCTCCGGGTCCGGTGTCGCGCTCCCCTGTGTTCTCCGTGTACCGTCAGGTCATAGTGCGTGCACTACGTCCTGACGCTGTACGGGGTCAGGACAGTGCAGCGTGGGCCCCATCAAAGAAGACCAGGGAGAGTGAGTATCGGAAGCTCTTTCTGCGCTTCTTCCCTGCTCCGGGCACCAGATGCATAATAGTAAGTGCTTCCATAAGCGCTCACTAGTATTCACTTTTTACGCATTATCGGCATATCGGCAAGGTTAGATGCCGATACCGACAATGTGCAAAATCCTTAATATCGGCCGATAATATTGGTACTTCCGATAATCGGTCGATCCCTAGTATATAGCATCCAGCCCCCATCCATACAGTCTGCCTTTGCAGTGTCCCACTCAGTGATGGTCGTGGGCACTTCAAACCTTTGTATATGCGTATTTAATGTATTTCTGTATATAGCTGTAATTCCTTATAACAGGCTGTTTTAGAGGAGAGTGTCATTACATCTATTCGCCCCTAGGTGGTGCTGGCACAACATATATATATATATATATATATATATAGTTGGAGGTTTGCTAATAAGTTGGTTGGTTGTTAAGAGGAGAACAGAGGAGGAGGTAGGAAGTTAGTGGAGGACCAGAACAGGCCTAGTCCACAATGTAGCTGTTATTTTAGCCCCTTGGCTCTGGCCAGGCTAAGGAAGTATAGAGAACAGTATTACAGCAGCATAGCACAGACCAGTGAGTCTACGTCTGGATATAGAGAAAGTCTAGTGGAGATTAGAGATAAATTAGCCAATGGACTTCACAAGCACCAGTGACCGGAGGAACCTAAAAGTACCTGGACACAGCCGGATGATTAGTGCGCATAATTATCCTTTACCACATGCCTCTATGGACATAGTGGACCGTAACTCATCACTTAGCATCCTGCACAAAGAATGGAGCAGAAGACTGATGCCTGCCATTAGGGAGACCACCCTGTGGATTGCTACTGACCAGTAAGAGTAATAATATCCAGTACCTGAGTGCTAGAGACTGGACTGAGCGCAGACTTATATCAGAACGAGCCTTTTTCTTGCCTGTTAAAGTAAAAGTCTTAGGAAAACTCCTTAACTGACAACTGTCCAGCCTGTTACCAGGATTACAGCTAAACCAATATCTGAGTCATATCTTTATGCCAAATAAATGAACTGTACTGACTACCTGGAGACAAGTGATTTAAGTAAAAGTTCAACTGTTTTACTACAACCGACTCCTCATCTTTTTGAACCACCAACCTTTGGCGTCACGAACAACCGGGGACCCAGCCTCAAAAGCACCCTAAACACCTCTACCATCAAGGGCACCTCAACTACCATCTGGCTGGTGATCCCTGTACTAGAGAGTGCCCCGTAGGATTTAGTGCTGTCTTCCCCATCACTGCACACCGGCCCAGGGAGCTACAAAAATCGTGAGTACAACTATTACCCCCATCAGCCCACCGTGCGCTCACAGATTCCCCTTGCGGTCTGGTTTGCTGCACCTTTACCACAGGTGTATGACATCCAGCCCCCACCCATGCAATTTGCCATTACCACAGGTGTATAATATCCAGCCTCCATCCATGCAGTCTTCCTTTACTACAGGTGTATATCATCCAGCCTATGGCCCATGTCTCCCCTCCTAGATATTCCACCATCAACTGTTAGTGGTATTATTGTAAAGTGGAAAGAACCACAGCAACTCAGCCATGAAGTGTAGACCACGTAAAGTTACAGAGCGGGGTCACCGAGTGCTGAGGAGCATAAAAGTCACCAATGCTCTGCTGACTCCATAACTGACAAAAACTGTGCTGTGTCGGGACCTTCATGGAACAGGTCTCCATGGCCGAGCAGCTGCCTGCAAGCCCTCCATCACCAAGCATAATGGCAAGCGTCAGATGGAGCGGTGTAAAGCATGCCGCCGCAGGACTCTGGAACAGTGGAGACGTCTTCTCTGTCTGGCGGGTTAATGGATGAGTCTGGGTTTGGTGAATGCCAGCAGAACGTTACCTGCCTGACTGCAACTCTGGTGGAAGAGGCATACTGCTATGGGGGTGTTTTTCAGGGATCGGCCTTGGCCCCTTAGTTCCAGTGAAGGGAAATCTTAATTCCTCAGGAGACCAAGACAATGTGGACAATTGCTTGCATCCAACTTTTTGGGAACAGTTTGTGGAAGGCCCTTTTCTGCTTCAGCATGGCTGTGCCCCAGTGCACAAAGCAAGGACCATAAAGACATGGTTGGGGTGAGTTTTGGTGTAGAAGAAGTTGACCGGCCGCACAGAGTCCTGACCTCAACCCCATCCAACACCATTGGGATGAACTAGAACGGAGCTGGGCCATCTCCTCCAACATCAGTGTCTGACCTCATAAATGCTCTTCTGAAGGAAAGGCCAACAATTCCCACAAACAACCTCCCAAATCTTATAGAAAGCCTTCCAAAAAGAGTTGAAGCTGTTCAGCTGCAAAGGGGGTTGGGGGCAACCTGGATTTAGAATATTCTCCCCTAGACATAAAGCCACAATATGGGCAGTTTCTTTCTCTCTGTCTTCCTCAGGTGTGCACAAGCACAATTACACCACGTTTTGTGTTCTGCAGCTGTGACAATGTTTAGCCTCTGGTTAAGAAGACAATTATACACGGAGCCATTAGCGCATTTTAATTGATATTTTGAAGTTGTTAGCAGAAATTGACATTTTATTTTAAATGAAATAATTGATTTGCAGAATATTGGATGCACTCAGGCGTTCACCAAATGGAATAACTGCGACAAGACAGGCATGAAATAACCTGCCAATAAAGGGATGCGGCGCAGAAAAGCATTCTGGGTAATGTGCGGACACCTGCTTTATACTGTACTGATAATGAAATTATACAATATATTTACACCTCTTGGTTAAAAAGAAAACTCTCCCAAAAATCAACCATCATCTTAAGAGGCAAATTATTTTATTTAGCTTTTTAATTAACTGCAGATGTTAAAAAGTTGTCATTACGTTACTTATCCTGTACTGGTCCCGAGTTACATCCTGTATTATACTCCAGAGCTGCACTCACTATTCTGCTGGTGGAGTCACTGTGTACATACATTACATTACTTATCCTGTACTGATCCTGAGTTACATCCTGTATTATACTCCAGAGCTGCACTCACTATTCTGCTGGTGGAATCACTGTGTACATACATTACATTTCCTGTACTGATCCTGAGTTACATCCTGTATTATACTCCAGAGCTGCACTCACTATTCTGCTGGTGCAGTCACTGTGTACATACATTACATTACTTATCCTGTACTGATCCTGAGTTACATCCTGTATTATACTGCAGAGCTGCACTCACTATTCTGCTGGTGCAGTCACTTTGTACATACATTACTTATCCTGTACTGATCCTGAGTTACATCCTGTATTATACTGCAGAGCTGCACTCACTATTCTGCTGGTGCAGTCACTGTGTACATACATTACATTACTTATCCTGTACTGATCCTGAGTTACATCCTGTATTATACTCCAGAGCTGCACTCACTATTCTGCTGGTGGAGTCACTGTGTACATATATTACTTATCCTGTACTGATCCTGAGTTACATCCTGTGTTATACTCCAGAGCAGCACTCACTATTCTGCTGGTGCAGTCACTGTGTACATACATTACTTATCCTGTACTGATCCTGAGTTACATCCTGTATTATACTGCAGAGCTGCACTCACTATTCTGCTGGTGCAGTCACTGTGTACATACATTACATTACTTATCCTGTACTGATCCCGAGTTACATCCTGTATTATACTCTAGAGCTGCACTCACTATTCTGCTGGTGGAGTCACTGTGTACATATATTACTTATCCTGTACTGATCCTGAGTTACATCCTGTGTTATACTCCAGAGCAGCACTCACTATTCTGCTGGTGCAGTCACTGTGTACATACATTACATTACTTATCCTGTACTGATCCTGAGTTACATCCTGTATTATACTCCAGAGCTGCACTCACTATTCTGCTGGTGCAGTCACTGTGTACATACATTACATTACTTATCTTGTACTGATCCTGAGTTACATCCTGTATTATACTGCAGAGCTGCACTCACTATTCTGCTGGAGCAGTCACTGTGTACATACATTACATTACTTATCCTGTACTGATCCTGAGTTCCATCCTGTATTATACTCCAGAGCTGTACTCACTATTCTGCTGGTACAGTCACTGCGTTTAGTGAGTTTTGCGCTAAGAAAACCAATAGACGCTCCCATTCGTCACCGGCGGGTCAGAATTACAAAGGGTTAAGAGTATTTGTCAGGTTGTTTCACCCGTCCCCTATTTCAGTAGCTGAGAGGCGAAACACTTTCTTGCAAAGAATTATTTACCAGTTTTGAAAGGTCTCGGCCCGCCAGCGTCAGTGCGGAGCGCGGAGTCAGTTGCCACGGTGACAAGCACTTATAAATATAACACGTCTCCTAATGCGCTTTGTAACATAGTATTTGATGAATTTTACATTAGCAAATCTATCAGGTAATTTCACTGAAAGGTGATTTTGTATAAAGCGTTCTTTTATGTTCTGTTCCTCCTCTTGTGACATTCCAGGCCTGTTAGACTCCTGACGAACACAAATCTGCTGCACATTAACATGCTGTAATATTTGTGTGCCGATCCTGCGCTCACTACCGGTAAATATGTCTGTCGCTTCAAAATCTCATTGTACCTGGTATCAACGTATTGTATTGATGACTGTATCAAAACCCAGGGTGTCAGCTCTCCTGACATATCCATTTTTAAGAAGTATTTCCACTTCTTAAAACTATGACTTCCCTCTGTTATTCCTCCTGGAAATGTATCAATCAGTTGACCTTTGGATGTCACCATTCCCCTTGTGAATGGGGTGTGTTCCTACACTGTCCAGTGTCACTTCCTATTGACAAGAGGAATGTTGGAAATTTGGCTGTATAGGTCCAGGAGGAATAACAGAGGTGTCAGCTCTCCTGACATATCAGTTTTCGGAAATATTTGCTATTCTTAGAACTGTGCTGTCCCTCTGTTATTCCTCCTGGACCGTATTAACGACCATATCAAAACCCAGGGTGTTCGGTAACAGAAAAAAAATTATTTTCGGATCACTGTAGGCGCTGCCGGGATATGGATTAAAGGAACATCAGGAGCGATGCGGTAGATTTACGATAATCTTTATTCACAGGGTTGTCAACGCGTTTCTGGGACGGAGCGTCCCCTTCATTACTGTCCTGATGAAGGGGACGCTCCGTCCCAGAAACGCGTTGACAACCCTGTAAATATACAGCATCGCTCCTGATGTTCCTTTAATCCATATCCCGGAAATGCCTACAGTGATCCGAAAATAATTTCTTTCCAGTTACCTGTCGAGCCTGTTGTTTGCCTTGGAGCTACACAGAGGATGATGACGGCTGCAGCCAAGGATAAAGCCGCCTACTGGTCAGGATCATAAATAACCAGAAAAGCTATTTACAGCCGTTGTGACTCTTCACAACGCGATCTGGTAGGCACATTTGTGTTTTATTAAAAACCACCGTTTAATAACTGATACCGCACATGTGGCGCTCCCTTCTCCCTATTTGTATCTTCACATTTAGGAAAAAATTGCTATTCTTAAAAGTGGGCTGTCCCTCTGTTATTCCTCCTGGAAATATATCAACCAATTGACCTCTGGATGTTACCATTCCCCTTGTCAATGGGGTGTGTTCCTACACTGCCCAGTGTCACTCCCTATTTTTAAGAAGATAGTTTGCAATTTCTCGGTATATGTCCAGGAGGAATAACAGAGGTGTCAACTGTCTTGACATATCAGTTTTAGGAAATATATTCTATTCTGAAAAATGTGCTGTCTCTCTGTTATTTCTCCTAGACAGTATCAAAACCCAGGGTGTCAGCTTTCATGACATCAATTTTTAAGAAGAATGTGCTATTCTTTAACTGTCACCATATCTACTATTAGAAGCTGAAAGTTACAGGGAAAGAGCTGAAGTAGTCAGAATTGCATCAGAAAGGACACACCCTCCGAGCTGCAATAAAAAAGACACTCCCCCTGAGCTGTGATAGGGTGAGAGCTGCAGCAGAAAAGACACGCCTTTGAGCTCTGATAGCGAGATAGCTGCAGCAGAAAAAACATGTCCCCTTAACTGTGATAAGGAGAGAGCTGCATCAGAAAGGACACACCCTCCGAGCTGCAACAGAAAGGACACTCCCCCTTAGCTGTGATAGGGAGAGAGCTGCAGCAGAAAAGACACACCCTTGAGCTGTGATAGCGAGATAGCTGCAGCAGAAAAAACATGTCCCCTTAACTGTGATAAGGAGAGAGCTGCAGCAGAAAGGACACACCCTGAGCTGATGGGAATAAGTGCAACAGAAAGGGCACCCCCTAAGCTGTCATAGGGGGAGAGCTGCAGTAGAAAGCACACACTCAGTGAGATGTGATATGGAGAGAGCTGAAGCAGAAACAACATACCCCCTGAGCTTGACTTAAATCTAGCAGAGCAATGAATGGGGAGATCTCTGGATCCCTGTGAGGTACAGGGCTGGTTCTAGCTTTGTTAGGGTCCATTCACACGTCCGCAATTTCATTCCGCAAAATGCGGAACAGAATTGCGGACCCATTTATTTCTATGGGGCAGCACGATGTGCTGCCCGGATCCGGAATTGCGGATCCGCACTTCCGGGTCCGCAATTCCTGTCCCGAAAAAAATAGAACATGTCCTATTCTTTTCCGCAATTGCGGACAAGATTAGGCATTTTCTATTAAGTGCCGGCGATGTGCGGTCCGCAAAATGCGGAACGCACATTGCCGATGTCCGTGTTTTGCGGATCCGTGGATCCGCAAAACACACACGGACTTGTAAATGGACCCTTAGAAAGAGGTTGTCATGCCCCATATGATTCTCACTTGTTACTTAAATTATGGGAGAACCCCTTTAACTCCTCTTATAGGCTGCACGTTGTCTTGCATGAGGTCAGGCTCATGACGTTGTCGCTGATATTGCAATGAGAACTTTTTTTGGGCCCCATAGAGGATCTATAATAGTCCATGTGGATCCCGGCTTAGAGATGACTTACATTTTGCCGATCTCCATCCTGTCTGACC
Source organism: Bufo bufo (assembly GCF_905171765.1). NCBI lineage: Eukaryota > Metazoa > Chordata > Amphibia > Anura > Bufonidae > Bufo > Bufo bufo. Next base: position 532,397,731 of record NC_053393.1, on the reverse strand, counting down.
GCTATGAGGCTTGTTTTATGATAATCTGGATTTCCAGACCATCAGTTGCTGGATTTCTGGAATTTTGCTTTGTATATATTTCTATTCCACGTTGTTAAGGTTTTGTGGGTTATTTTGTTTTCTCTGGTTTTTGTTACATTCCTTTTTATTGTTTGTATTTTTTGGGTAATTTTTTTTGTACTTTATTAATTAGTTACATATTTTAGATCTGTTTTGTCCTATTGGGACTAACATTTTATTTTCCCTTCTGTATACCATAATTTATTCACTCCAAGCAAAACACGTGTAATGAAAATTTCAGGAATTTTTTTAAAAGGTTCAACAACAACAAAAAGTAATTTCGGATGCCCCTAACCTACATATTCCTGCCTGCTCAACTACCATGTTGCACCAGTTTAGTTTTTATCTGCGCCTTTCATTGGGACGAGCTAGAACTGGCTCTCCCACCTGAGGCAGCAGCTCCGTGGTGGCGCCTCGCAGACTTCAGACACTTCTCCTTCATACCTTTCCTTCTAGTTAACATCTTGTCTCCTGCACTTATCTTTCACTATACCCAGGAGAAGCTTCGGAGCAGCGCACATCACAGGCTACTCTGTTCCTCCGTCAGACTGGTTTCCATGCTCGCCCTGGCCTGAAGGCGCTGCTAAAGAAATGACTTGTCATCGCTGTTATTGCTCAAGTTTGATATCTTATACAGGAGAACTGAGAAGACACATGAAGGGGGGGGGGGGGGGGTATCCAGACTTTATCCCTGTAGATAGGAGATATTACTACGGTATGTTTAAAAATTGTCATACAGTTAAATTTAAAAAATTATAATTAATGTAAATCATGTATTCTCATGAGAGTCAAAACACTGGCATGAAAGTGGTTAATCTATGAGGGTTTCCTTCAGAACTTCAATCTATTATAGAGTGAAGGATGACTGAAGGAATGTCTCTTGCTTAGGAGGACCCAAGTCATCCATGCATTGCACTGGCAGCATCTTGATTTAGATACAAATCTGTAATTCTTCATTTCTCCTGTGGGGGCACTGCAGGAGAGTTGCACACTCTCTGATTGTGATCAGCTCTTCATTGGAGGACCATCATGACAACCACGTCCACTCATCTGCTGCCCGTTCTGACCTCTGTCTACTGCTTGCTGTCTGACTACCGCATAATGGTGTCTACTCTACATCTATTCCCTGGCTGCTGCTAACAGAGTCTACTCTGAAGATTCATTGTGGGAAAGTCCATACCCTCTTGTAGTGTTAAATGTGATGGACTCACCATCCAAGGTCTACACAAGTGCATTATAGGTCTGTATTTTAGATGTGTGTCCCAGACGGACCATGGGTATAACTTACCTGATCTCATAACATCATCGATCCTTATGATGCTGTGAGTTTGGGTCTGTAAGCTTGTGGTCGGGCCAATATACCCATCCAAAATATGGACGCTTGTGGACCTGGGCTTAGACTTCGCTTCCTAATCTAGTCCTCAACTAAATCCATTAGTAGGCCTCGTTCTACATCTCCTATTGGCCTCATAACTCTTACTTTGATAAATTGGTAGACACTCCAATAATTTTTTGGGATCCATAACCCCTCTCTAAACCAGACATGTGGGAGATGAATGTAGACTGCAGTTACTGATGCCATGACTTTTCTCATGGGGACACAAGTCCAACAGTCTACCATCCATGAGACTAATAGGATGCTGGATAGGTGGATCCAAACAATTATTTAGTAATATGACTGTACTAGAACTCATGACATACCATTAGCCATCAGTGCCTTCAAAGCCCATGATATAGCGTGCTGACACATAGTCCAAAAGAACAGGTGCCGGCCAGGATCAATAGCAGGAGCAGAAAACCACAAGGATGTAGGCTTTACAGTATCTTCTCTCCTTTGGAGTGTCATCAGCACAGCTTCTTCTTCTTTGATGAAAGGAAAGAACAATATGAGTCACCCCCAACAAGTCATCAATTTGTTCCGGCAAGAGGAGAAAGAAAATATCTTAAAGGGGTTTTCCTGGACCAGTGGATCTCAAAAACCCACCTTAATTACATATAACACCCCCAGGGGTGGACTGGCCATAAACCCTACAGGGAAATTATTTCCCAGTGGCCGATGACCAGAGGGCCACCTAAGCTCTCCTCAAGGCTGCCAGCCAGGTATATAACGATCTGATGGTTTCAGCATTAATTAACGCTAGGAGCATCAGGCACTTATGCATCTGGCCAACAGCCTCAGGTGCCCTTCTGAACTCAACTATATCACCATCCTCAGGACAATGATACAGTTGAATACTGTGGAGAGGGCGGCAGTATTTTGTGCAGCATTGTGATATTTGCTTCTGCTGGGATGGCATTTTGTGCTGCACTACAGTATTGCAGGCCCCGCCTTCTGTCAATTTGGACCCGCCTACAACACGGGGCCACTTTAAGTTTTGAGTCCGCCCATGAACACCCCTTTATAAGAAAGTTTGTAATATATTTACCATTGAGAAGTTATGTGGAAACCCCCCACCTGGGAACCTGGTCACGTGAAGCTCCTCGTCTGAAAATCCAGTTCCTGCCGATGTCACGTCCTTTATATCGTTTATGGCCTGGGCTACGGACAGGACGTCACTTCTGCTGTGGACGGGACCAGAACTATTCCTCTCCCTGGCGCATGCGTAATATCTTGAATCCACCTTATAGGCGCATCCTCCTGGGGAGGAGTAGTTCTAACAGTAAGTATATTACAAACTTTCTCCTGCAGGTGTGTTACTTGTAATTAAAATTATTTTGCAGACATGCTGGGTTCTGGAAAACCCCTTTAGATTTTGTGTATTAACTTTTAAAGGGGTTGTCTACTTAAAGTAAATCTGAGTAGCTGTTATTTTTTGAGAGACCTTAGTGTGGATGTCTATTTTCCCAGCGGCGCCTCTGCAGGAAAAGTAAAGAATTGCACAGCATCCATTGATTTCAATGCACTTGCAGTATTTCTCCAGGACAGAGAACCAAGGTTGTCAGATCAGAGCTGATCTGATGGGCGGAGGTATTGTCTGTTCAGCAGTTTCAGGTACACAGGGGTCTTGAGGTCAAAAGGGACCTATCACCTTTAAAATATTTGCCACTAGGAACGGTCCCGACTATGTATGGGCATCTTTAGGAAGTCAAAAAAGAGGAAAAGCAAGATCGCTGCACCTCTTGCAAACACTTGCTTGTAAGTATTAGAATGGGCCCCTTCCTCCGCTTTTTTGCAAGGTTGGACAATGAGGGAGGGGTCCGGTCAGGGGATAGCAATAATCTGGTATATTAGAAACTACCAGATTATCAAAAGTACTGGTCCACATGGAGATTTGGCATATGCCTGTGCCATAAATGCAATGTTCCTTATGCTGAATTTCAGCTTTACCAACACTTCTGACTCTGAGCTGACACTTTTTGGAAAGTGGAAGATAAAACTAGTCAAATAAGCAAGAGTTTAGAAACCTTAAAGGGGTTGTCCCACGAAAAGTATTCTACAGTTTTCAAACCAGCTCCTGGATCTGAATACTTTTGTAATTGCTTGTAATTAAAAATTTAGCATAGCCACTGAGTTATTCAATAAAATGTATCTGTACAGCGCCACCTGCTGTTTGTTTTTTTCTTATTTCTTTGTCCTGCTCACTGAGAAGGCCACACACGTTCAGTTTCATCCTCCAACTGCCTCCTGAGCTGTGATAGGCAGAGCATGGACACGCCCCCTTAGCTGCAGCAGAAAAGACCCTCCCCTTGAGCTGCCATTTGGATATAAGGGTACTTTCACACTAGCGTTATTAGAACCCGGCAGGCAGTTCCGGCGACGGATTTCAATACCGGAAAAGAATAACGCTAGTGTAAAAGTACCCTAAGTCTAGCAGATCAATGAATGGGAAGATCTCTGGATCAATGTGAGGTACAGGGCTGGTTCTAGCTTTGTTAGAAAGACATTGTCATGTACTATATGATGTCTGATTTTCATTTTACACATTAATCATGATAGAACCCCTTTAATATGATAGAATATCGATTGGTCTTATGTTTAAGATCAGTGGACAGTTATTAAATAGTACGTAAAATGTAATTGTATTCACATAGGTAGTTCAAAAGATAGGACGGCACTACTCCGACTCTCCTCCACAGACATTAAAGGAACATTCTCTATGATAGTGACACCGGGGCTCACAAACAGACTTTAGTGGTGCTCAGCCTCAGTCAGGTCCAGCGAATATAAAGTGTAAAGATGAAAGACGGCACTGACCAGGAAAAGTCCAATTCTCACTTTATCGTTCCACATAGACACAGAAACGTACAAGCAGATGGTAGCGGTGCAGGATGCCACACAGGCACCATGAGGCGACGGCCGTCTGCGTGGCGCCCTGCACCCCTACCGTCTGCTTGTACGTTTCTGTGTCTATGTGGAACAATAAAGTGAGAATTGGACTTTTCCTGGTCAGTGCCGTCTTTCATCTTTACACTTTATAAAATGTAATTGTAACTGTATAAATAAAATATATTTATATTGTATGAAAGATATATTAGTAAAATGCTAAAATATGTTACTGTGGTCGTTCTCCTAGTTTTCGACTTCTAGTCCCAATCCTGACTTGAATGAGATTAATACAGTATTTTAATGTACAGATTTGAATGAAAACCCATTAAACTTGGCAGCTTTACTGCCCCTCACTGACCTGACGTTCTTCTGAATTTGGAGGATCAAAGGGAAATTTAAATAAAAGCCAAAAAAAAATTTAACTTTGCTATGATAACAAAAACAAATCTTAATAATCAGGCAGGAATCACCAATGTAACGTAGCCACCAACTCTTAATTTCCACCAGAGCCCTCGTCAGAGGATTAGCCGCTCGTAATCACCCAATTAACCAGCTGTAGACAATGGGGAAATTGTTTTCGTCGCCGAGCAAACCTGTCCGTCCAGAAAACGTCTTGTATAGTATTGTATAGATTTAGATATAGGAAGTTTACAAAAATGTCACCATGTAAAACCAGATAGATACATCTAGAGAATGTCCTGGCTGGGGGCTTCCTCCAGTTACCGTCGGCCATTTTTTATTTTTTTTGTCTTCAGTCGTCTGTCATGGGGTATTTAAGTTCCATATTTTCGTCTGTCACTCGTGAAAGGCTCTGTCAACCGAAGCTTACCAGAAAGCTTGCCAAAAAAATATCCATACGGGGTCCACAATGACAATATTATGTTATATTCACGCTGGCCAGATAATCCCCCCAATGTTTGCTCCCTCAGCGGTCTAGTAATGCCGGGCTTAAGTTGCATATTTGGTCCTTTTTTATCAAGATTTTGTTGATGTATGCTATCAGCGGGAGAGAAATGAAATCCGAGGGTTACGTCTCTTATTTCAAGGAATCACCCTCCTCGAGAGAGAGCTTTATCCAAGAAGTGGCCTTCCTTGAGGCTCTAATGTCTATATTCATGGGAACCAGCCATGGTTTATTTCTCAAAAACCTTCGTCTTATACCTCACAAACGTTTGTGGGGTACATTAGAGGCACAAGAGCTTCTTGGGTACCCGGAGGGCAGAGTTTTCAATGCGAGGAAGAGCAGAAAATGTAATTTTCAGCATCTTCGATGATTATAGCACAGATTAAAATGTAAATACCGGTTCCTCGCTGTGAAGTGTATGGTGAATTTTCTCGAGCTGCTTACCGTGTTGCAGGTTACGTACCGCTTAAGATTTCACTTAAATCACTGTAATAAGAATGTTTGCTATTATGGTGGATGGAAATAGTCTATTAAAAAGAATCCCGGGTAGCTGGGATTTTCTCTATTTTCTAGAGAACTAAATTAATTGATTCCTTCTCTATCTAAGGCTGTTCAAGTTTGAACGGTGGCGTCTAATCTTGAGAAGAAATAGAACTAGATCCGACGGTATTATTAACACGTGCACCACAGGGGTAGGTTCGGATGGGCAGTGCTCCTTGTATTGAATGGGTCCGCAATCCGCAAGATAGGACATCTATTTTTTGTGGTATGGAGGAACGGATCGGAAGCCCTACGAAGCTAATGAAGATCATGGGCACCTTGAGGACTTTCTCTAGCATTATAAATATCTTTTAATCTTTAATACCGCCCTGTTTGGGTAGGTGCCTCATAGCATAAACATATCTTTCTTGTGAAATCCCGCTCCTGTAATCCCGAGAAGTGATTCTTTTTATTTTATTCAAATAAGGGTTTTGGTGCACCATGGGCAGGACCGTTCGTTTTGGTGCACCTGTCTTCCCTTCATCGTCGCTACCCGCTCTTATGAAGCATTTCTCAGGACTAGAGGACCGGATATGGTATTGTTATGCTTAAGGGCATCTACCCTACCTGGCGGTATGTTTACTTTGAAGCCGATTTTGGAGATGACAGACTCCCTGTAAAATTTGTACATTCATCGCGAACTCAAACGGGCCATAAAACCTTCACAGGAGAGAGATTTCCTTCCCGTGCTGTTGACTCATTCTGCACATCTTGAAGATTTATGGGTCCCGCAAGTCATGAGATGTCCAGGTATCCTGTATACAGAATACCGATGGAAGCCGTGGGTCATGTGGTTCATGAATGGAATATTTCCATGTGTATATAACCCCTTAGCTTATCACTAGTGTTCACTGAATCGAAGCATCCGAAGTGGAATTGGATCCAAAGTTTAGGAAAAATTAGATTAGCCGTGAAGCCGAATTTCCTTGCGCTTTGTGGTAACGAATCATTTTTCCTAAAATGGCGCCTGGAGTTGTCTTAGAAAGAATCCCGCTGGGAGCGCACTGTGACGTCATCATGCTCAGTGCAGGTCCTTCAGCAGGTCTTCTCCACTCAAGAGAGGAGCGGACTGCCTCTGTGTGAGCAAGCATTACCATTTTTAACGGCCATTAGATGGGTGTACTTCAGTCTAGGTGGCCGTTAAATATTGTCCCATTGATTGATAGGCTGAATGAGGTTTTAACATAGTGATTCGTGACAATTTAATTTGTTACAAATCAAATTTCTTGTCAAACTTCGGTTAAAACATCGCTCAGCTCTACTTATCACAGCTAAACATATTTAAAGGGGTTGTCTCATCATGGACAATGGGGGCAATTAGCTAGGATATGCCCCCATTGTCTTATAGGTGCAGGTCCCACCACTGGGACCCACACCTATATCAAGAATGGAGCCCCGCAAGTGAAGGAGGCCGCACTGAGCATGCGCATCCGCCCTCCATAAATTTTCTATGGGGCCGGCGAAAATAACCGAGCGCTGGCTTGGCTATTTCCGTCGGCCCCATATAAATGAATAGGAGCGGGGGCCGCGCATGCGCGGTATGCTCCCATTCACTTCTATGGGGAGCCGCCTTGGTGGTGGCTGGACCGGAGTCCTCCAGCGATGGGGCCCGCACCTTTAAGACATTGGGGGCATATCCTAGCGATATGCCCCTATTGTCCATGATGAGACAACCCCTTTAAGGATAGTCCTACTAGGCCATGCGTAAAAAGTTGGAACTCCTTGAGAAAAAATATTCTCCTTAATGGTTGAGTGGATTTGAAAGCCGACAACCACTTTTTTAGGCTAGAAATGCATTAAGAACAGTCGTCACTTAAAGGGGTTATCTCATCACAGACGATGGGGGCATATTGCTAGGATATGCCCCTATTGTCTTATACAGTAGGTCCGGGTCCCACCGCTGGGAGGAATATTGTGAATTTTAGTCAAATATGTTGTTGTTTTTTTCATTTGTCTTTGCCATTTTACTTAGAAATTCTACCTACTAGTTTTAACTTTTTGAACTAGGGTCCTAAGAGCTAGAACATGGTGATTCTAGGCTCCTACCATTGGCCCATGCCGAAATTCAGAAAATTGCTCAGTGTCTGTTTTAGTGCTCTGGCTGAGGGACATTGCAATGAATTATGCAGCCAGCCAGTAGCACAGGGGCAACACGTGAGGTGCACGGTGGACCGATGAGGGGCCAAATAATAACACACAGTTCATCAGTTTAGCCCAGAAAGCCTCCCTGGGCTGGCAGCACGAAATCCTCTGGGGCACGCTCTGTGGTAGGGAAGCATCAGCCAAGATGGTGGTTGAGTTGCCCTTGATGTTAGGGGTGCTTAGGGTGCTTGTTGCGGCTGAGTCTCTTGATGGTTTTTGTTGTGACGCCAGTACCGTTAATGGTGGTACAACCATTAGTAGTAATAATGAGGTAGACAGTGGTAAGATGCAACTCACAACTTTTACTGTTGATGACTTTGATGGTAGCAGTACAAAATACAGTCTCTTGATGGTATTTAGAGTTAATCTGCAAATCCACTGTTTCTAGGCTTTCTTAGGTTTGATTTAAGCTGTGGTTAAGAAGTACCTTGTTCCTGTTGATGTGCTCAGTCCTATTCCTTGTCCTTTCCCTACAAGCTGAACATTGGGACAGGCAACTCATCTGTTTCCCAGAGTTATGGTGTGGCTGCCAGAAGCTATAAGTCCTCCACCATGCGCAAAGGTGTCTGTGGCCCTAAATAATGGCTTTTATCACCGATGATTCCTTAGTAAGCTTGTTTCTATTCAAGGGAGGCAAACTCTCTCCTACTGGTCAGGGATGCAAGTCTACAGTCCGGCCACAGAAGGAAAACGCTCTTCTGCGCCTCACACCTTGGTACTACCACATGGCGAAGTTGGCTCCACTCACTAATCTGTGTCATGGAGTCTTCACGCTACTTTCTCTCCCACTAATCTAATCTGATCTCCTCAGATCTGCTCTAATCTGAACTAATCCATTCTCAACTCCCCCCTCTCACTAGGCCTGACCTAAGTATATATAGAACCGAAGTTTTATCCCCATCTAGTGGTGGGATGTAAAAATTACACCTAATCTGCCTGGTAACAGGGATTTTACAGGTACATTAATACAAAGTCACATAATACAGTTTTTAGAGCAAAAAGTGCTTTTAAGTAGTGCCCTCACACACGTAGTGGGACGCTGCAATTAGATTAATGTTGTGTGATCCCACCAATATAGATGGGGTCTGCCAACAGGTGGGGGGACCTTACGTCTGTCCCTAGAGGGGGAAATCGGGGTGAGGCGTTTTTGGATTATAACAAAACCGATAGGGTCATTACTGGAAGATCCAGGGCACCGATGCAAAGTCTTGTACATGGTCCCCTACTGGTGTCTTCTTATGTGACCCACGTTCCTTTGGGCTATACCAGAGCCTGGGTATGATTGTACCCCCCAAAGCTACATCCTTAGTGCTGGGTTTTCCCTTCTATCCCCTTTGCATTTTTTTGGAGCCAATTCAAAATGGGAGCCAGCGCATAGGTTTACTCCACCTAATAGCAAAAGGGAATGGGACAAACCTGTACTGGGTCCCCTATTTTCAGGGCCCCAAAGCAGCCATGTGGGTTGCCTCTATGACAGGCTACTCCCACATCAGCTCTTTCCCTTTCCGCTATTGAATAGAATCTCAGTGAAATAAATAAATTGTGAAATAAATTGAGTCAATATGGCCGAAAGAACATCTATCTGATGCGTATGGACAGCTTTGGGTACAAAATATTTAATAAAAATAAAAACTGTGAAATACTACAAAATTTTCTTCAAAACTAAAAAGAAAAAAAGAAAAAAAAGGAAATAAAATTTAAATTTACAAATAAAAGAAAAAGTACCAAATGATTCTGAATAAAAAATATATATATATTGATTCCACCACCTCCCATGTCTCCTTAATACCTTGTACATAAGATAACATCAAGCACTTGACGGAGATCGATCTGCTGACAATGATTAAGAAGTAGTTCACTTTTAAGAGACAAGAAAAGAAAACAGTGAAGAAGAGTGAAACGCGTTATTCTTCTCTCATCCTTTCATGTTCTTCCTTCCCTGAAGACACAAGGTAACACACACAAGTGCCTGTCCCTCAACTGAGTCTTCGGTGAGCAGCCGAGCAGAAAGACCTAATATCTCTTCATTCATAATCTGTCATTTGAAAATCATTAGGGACAATTGACTTCACATGTCTGGGATAATTAAAATAGTTATCTTTTCCTCTGGATTTTCAAAGCAAATAGCTGGCATTCTGAATCGGAGGGTTTATTGATGTCTCTCAGCGCATGGCGTTGTCAGCTGTTAGATCACTGATGTGTATGGGGTAGGTGTTTCAGGGAGTACACGGCTAGGACATGGTTAATCTCGGAGTTAAAAGGGTCGATGATGCATGCAGTGTACCTACGGAAGGCAGGTTTTAAAGGGACGGTCCACCACTGATTAACCTGGAAATTTCCAAGCTCAGACGGCCATGTGAATGAGTCCGCATCCGTTCCACAATTTTGCTTAACGGGTCCAGACCCATTCATTTCAATGGGGCCGCAAAAGATGCGGACAACACACCGTTTGCTGTCCGCACCCGTGGTTCCGCAGAAAAAAATGAGCTTGTCCTATTCTTACGGACAAGAATAGGCATTTTCTATTATGGTCCGCAATTTGCAGAATGCACACGGCCGGTATCCGTGTTTTGCAGATCCGTAAAGCACTACAGCCGTCTGAATGGGTCCTTACGCCGCAACTGATTAAGGCTGGCCATACACATGACCTATCTGTTGGCCAGCTTATCTCTCCTGAGCCCCCCAATACATATGCAGGCCCAGAACTGGGAGTAAGCCCCACTGCCAGACTCCTGTGGTGGAGTCTTATCTCCTGAAGAACATAATGATAAAACATGTTGAACTCCAGCAGCCCAATCCTTATCTTCTCTGAAATCTGCCATCGAGTCAGGAGGCCCTCATTCCTGTTAGATAGTAAGCTAGTCTCATTGCAATTGGTGGGTTCAGCTGATATATATCCCTTTACACAGGCCAGTTTTGCAGGCAATTGGCGGGAAGGACCGTTCTTTCCTTGCAATCGCCTGCTCGTCAGTGGAGGAGACCTCTGCATTTACATGGAGTGATCTCCTCCACAGTATAGGGAGGAACAATCGCTAATGCCATCGCTTATCCCCATACAGACTCGTTTGCCGTCAGCAAAACGTGTTTAGAGGGCAAAATCTGCTGCCTGCACAAACGATCCAGCTACCAGACAAGCAAGCATTTCTCTCGTTCATTGAGTAATCGGCAGCACCTTTACACCGCCAGATAATCGCTAATGAGTGTTCCTATGAACGCTTATTAGCAATTATCTGGCGGTTACTCAGCTTGTGTAAAGGGGCCTTAAGACTTACCAGAGTCTATGTGACTTACTCGTTCTTTAACCTTAAAGCAGCTTCCCAACCTCAAAGTGGGAAGAGCCCTTCACCACAACTCCAAGTTCAGCTCCTGGGAAGCAGTTGTCTGAGCTCCTCTGGAACCTGTTCAGGAAATAATACACTGGCTAAAAAAATCAGGATCCGAGTAGAAGATCCCCCTAAAGGCCTCATGCACACGGACAATTTTTTTTGCGGTCCGCAAAACGGATTTCCGTTGTTCCGTGATCCGTGACCGTTTTTTCGTCCGTGGGTCTTCCTTGATTTTTGAAGGATACACAGACATGAAAAAAAAGTCGTTTTGGTGTCAGCCTGGCCGTGCGGAGCCAAACGGATCCGTCCTGACTTACAATGCAAGTCAATGGGGACGGATCCGTTTGACGTTGACACAATATGGTGCAATTGCAAACGGATCCGTCCCCCATTGACTTTCAATGTAAAGTCAGGAGTCCCTATTATACCATCGGATCGGAGTTTTCTCCAATCCGATGGTATATTTTAACTTGAAGCGTCCCCATCACCATGGGAACGCCTCTATGTTAGAATATACCATCGGATTTGAGTTAGATCGTGAAAACTCATATCCGACAGTATATTCTAACACAGAGGCGTTCCCATAGTGATGGGGACGCTTCAAGTTAGAATATACTACGAACTGTGTACATGACTACCCCCTGCTGCCTGGCAGCACCCGATCTCTTACAGGGGGCTGTGATCCGCACAATTAACCCCTTTAGGTGCCGTACCTGAGGGGTTAATTGTGCGTATCATAGCCCCCTGTAAGAGATCAGGTGCTGCCAGGCAGGAGGGGGCACACCCTCCTCCCTCCCCAGTTTTAAATTCATTGGTGGCCAGTGCGGCCCCCCTCCCTCCCCTGTATTACTGTACGTTCATTGGTGGCCAGTGGGCCCCCCTCCCTCCCCTGTATTACTGTACATTCATTGGTGGTCAGTGGGCCCCCCCTCCCTCCCCCTCCTAATTAAAATCCCCCTTCCCATCATTGGTGGCAGCGGAGAGTTCCGATCGGAGTCCCAGTTTAATCGCTGGGACTCCGATCGGTAACCATGGCAACCAGGACGCTACTGCAGTCCTGGTTGCCATGGTTACTTAGCAATTTTAGAAGCATTATACTTACCTTCGCTGTCTGTGACCGGCCAGGCGCTCCTCCTACTGGTAAGTGAAAGGTCTGTGCGGCGCATTGGGGGCTCTTACAGCGGGCTATGATACGCACAGTTAACCCCTCAGGTGCGGCACCTGAGGGGTTAATTGTGCGGATCACGGCCCCCTGTAAGAGATCGGGTGCTGCCAGGCAGCAGGGGGCAGTCATGTACACAGTTCGTAGTATATTCTAACTTGAAGCGTCCCCATCACATGGGAACGCCTCTGTGTTAACTCAGCTCTGAAAAAGCTTTTATGCAGACGGATCTGCGATCCGTCTGTGTGAAAGTCGCCTACGGCCACGGATCACGGACGCGGATGCCAATCTTGTGTGCATCCGTGTTTTTTCACGGACCCATTGACTTGAATGGGTCTGTGAACCGTTGTCCGTCAAAAAAATAGGACAGGTCATATTTTTTTGACGGACAGGAAACACGGATTACGGCCGCGGATGAACAACGGTGCATTTTCCGAGTTTTAAACGGACCCATTGAAAGTCAATGGGTCCGCAGAAAATCACGGAAAACGGAACAACGGCCACGGATGCACACAACGGTCGTGTGCATGAGGCCTGATGAGATCAATGATATCATTGTACCACAGTTGTGGTGCAGAGACAACAGCTCTGCCCGCACTGACACTTGCAGGTTTGGCTGCAATATAAGGTCGATATTACGCTCTAACGGCTGGGATAGCAATGATGGTCACCGCTTAACCCTTCAGATGCTGCTGTCAATACAGCATGTGACACCTAAGGAGTTTGACAAAGGTAGATTTTTTCTCATTCCTAGTCCAAAACAAAATTACTAAAAATGAATCAATAATTTCAATGTGCCCCAAAAATTTTGCAAAAACTACAACACGTCATCCTGCAAAAAAAAATATAAATAAATAAAGCTCTGAAGTCAACAGAAAAATGCAAAAATTACTGCTGTGAATGAGGCAAAAAAAGGTGCTGCGCCTTAAAGGGGTTTTCCGGGATTTGGATACTTTTCTTATAGATTTTCTTATAGAAACATAGAATGTGTCGACAGATAAGAACCATTTGGCCCATCTAGTTTGCCCAATACAGGGAGTGCAGAATTATTAGGCAAATGAGTATTTTGACCACATCATCCTCTTTATGCATGTTGTCTTACTCCAAGCTGTATAGGCTCGAAAGCCTACTACCAATTAAGCATATTAGGTGATGTGCATCTCTGTAATGAGAAGGGGTGTGGTCTAATGACATCAACACCCTATATCAGGTGTGCATAATTATTAGGCAACTTCCTTTCCTTTGGCAAAATGGGTCAAAAGAAGGACTTGACAGGCTCAGAAAAGTCAAAAATAGTGAGATATCTTGCAGAGGGATGCAGCACTCTTAAAATTGAAAAGCTTCTGAAGCGTGATCATCGAACAATCAAGCGTTTCATTCAAAATAGTCCACAGGGTCGCAAGAAGCGTGTGGAAAAACCAAGGCGCAAAATAACTGCCCATGAACTGAGAAAAGTCAAGCGTGCAGCTGCCAAGATGCCACTTGCCACCAGTTTGGCCATATTTCAGAGCTGCAACATCACTGGAGTGCCCAAAAGCACAAGGTGTGCAATACTCAGAGACATGGCCAAGGTAAGAAAGGCTGAAAGACGACCACCACTGAACAAGACACACAAGCTGAAACGTCAAGACTGGGCCAAGAAATATCTCAAGACTGATTTTTCTAAGGTTTTATGGACTGATAAAATGAGAGTGAGTCTTGATGGGCCAGATGGATGGGCCCGTGCTGGATTGGTAAAGGGCAGAGAGCTCCAGTCCGACTCAGACGCCAGCAAGGTGGAGGTGGAGTACTGGTTTGGGCTGGTATCATCAAAGATGAGCTTGTGGGGCCTTTTCGGGTTGAGGATGGAGTCAAGCTCAACTCCCAGTCCTACTGCCAGTTTCTGGAAGACACCTTCTTCAAGCAGTGGTACAGGAAGAAGTCTGCATCCTTCAAGAAAAACATGATTTTCATGCAGGACAATGCTCCATCACACGCGTCCAAGTACTCCACAGCGTGGCTGGCAAGAAAGGGTATAAAAGAAGAAAATCTAATGACATGGCCTCCTTGTTCACCTGATCTGAACCCCATTGAGAACCTGTGGTCCATCATCAAATGTGAGATTTACAAGGAGGGAAAACAGTACACCTCTCTGAACAGTGTCTGGGAGGCTGTGGTTGCTGCTGCACGCAATGTTGATGGTGAACAGATCAAAACACTGACAGAATCCATGGATGGCAGGCTTTTGAGTGTCCTTGCAAAGAAAGGTGGCTATATTGGTCACTGATTTGTTTTTGTTTTGTTTTTGAATGTCAGAAATGTATATTTGTGAATGTTGAGATGTTATATTAGTTTCACTGGTAAAAATAAATAATTGAAATGGGTATATATTTGTTTTTTGTTAAGTTGCCTAATAATTATGCACCGTAATAGTCACCTGCACACACAGATATCCCCCTAAAATAGCTAAAACTAAAAACAAACTAAAAACTACTTCCAAAAATATTCAGCTTTGATATTAATGAGTTTTTTGGGTTCATTGAGAACATGGTTGTTGTTCAATAATAAAATTAATCCTCAAAAATACAACTTGCCTAATAATTCTGCACTCCCTGTATACTTAATACTATGGATAGCCCCTGGCCCTATCTTATATGAAGGATGGCCTTATGCCTATCCCATGCATGCTTAAACTCCTCCACTGTATTTGCAGCTACCACTTCTGCAGGAAGGCTATTCCATGCATCCACTACTCTCTCAGTAAAGTAATACTTATGTACTGATATACTGATGACCATAGGTCAAAATCTCGGAAAACTCCTTTAAAGATCCAAAATGGCCTTAAAGGGTTAGTTCTGCCTAGGAACCAACTTAACTCCTGCCCATAACGTGGAGCAAATAAAAGAAAATGCACTGAGCTGCCCTCAGTCTCACCGTTCCAGTGCTGCGGCTGCCTTCCAAGCCACTTCAGGTCCCGTCTGGATCAGAAGTGGTTTGGTCCCGTGACATCATCAGTGGATTTCCGTCAGGTACACTGCTGTGACATCACAGTGGATTTCCCACAGATAACTTCTGTGACCACACAAGTGGATTTTTGTTCCATAAGTTACTATGACATCATAAGTGGGTTGACTGATAAGCTGCCGTGACATCACAAGAGAGATTCCAAAATGTAACTAATGTAACATCACAACTCTTGCAGTCAAGAAATCATTTGTAACATCACCTCTGGGTTTTAGCTAGACAAGCTGCTGTAACATGGGGGTTTATTTCAGATAGGTAAGCTGCTGTGACATCACAAGAGAGTTTCCCACAGTTAACTGGTGACATCGAAACTCTTTCAGTCAAGTAAGCTACTGTGACATCGCAAGTGGGTTTCAGTCCCATAAGCTATTATGACATCAGAAGTGCATTTACTGGTAACCTGCTGTGACATCACAGTTGGATTTCCCACAGATTATTACTGTGACATCACAACTCACCGGTTGAGTAAGCTATTGTGACATCATCAGTGGGTTTCAGTCAGGTAAGCTGCTGTGACATCACAGTTGGATTTCCCACAGATTATTACTGTGACATCACAAGTTGAGTAAGCTATTGTGTCATCATAAGTGGGTTTCGGTCAGGGGCTGGTGCCTTGGTGCCTGTGGGGTCCAAAGGTCCTTCTGCCACATAAGTAAACACCTTTATGGTAAATGGTACACGGTAAATGGGGGGCTTTATTAAAAGCTTTGCATTGAGGGCCAGGACTTTCAAGTTAATGATTGTCATGGGCTTAAAAAAATATTTCCAAGCCGATTCTCTGTAATTCCAGCTATGCCATGCAATGATTGCACATTATTCTATCCCTGGCAAGTGCCTAAAATAACTGTACAAACAAATCTATTCACAACCTCATCAGTGAAGACCCCCCGAGGAGCGAGGCACCTGCACAGCACACATGCACATTTACATATTCAGATTACACTGGAGAGCTATAAATGGTCCCGGCCTGGGGCCTAGTCACACCTGCCCACCGCTCAGGATGGAGATAGCATTGAGGTCCCATGTCCCTCCACCGCACACCTATCGCCCCTGAGCACAGGGCGATGTGACAAAAGAGTAATAAATACATTCTAAATCCTGTGAATGACAAGAGAGAGGTGAGAATTTACGGCCATCGTAAAGGTATAAAACGCCTGCTCTTCTGGATAGAAGGACTAAGTGTCAGAATGAAAAAGCCGATATAATGATACATGTGATTCATATCCAGTGTAGTAAAACATGGCTGCTTTCTTCTAGAAATAGCACCACAGATGGTGCTGACGTGGTATTGCTGCCCAGCACCTTTTACTTCCATGAGTTGCAATAGCAAACACAACCCATGGACAGGTGTGGCACTGTTTTTGGGGAAAAACAGCCATGTTTTCTTAATTTTGCACAATCCCTTTCATTTGTCTTGCACAGGTTCTAAGAGTGAGCCACATGGAGAAGATAGCTGTGGCCTACTCATTCTAATTGATCTCCTCTCAAGGACCAGTATCAGAATTTCCTCAGATATACAGTACAGACCAAAAGTTTGGACACACCTTCTCATTCAAAGAGTTTTCTTTATTTTCATGACTATGAAGGCATCAAAACTATGAATGAACACATGTGGAATTATATACATAACAAACAAGTGTGAAACAACTGAAAATATGTCATATTCTAGGTTCTTCAAAGTAGCCACCTTTTGCTTTGATTACTGCTTTGCACACTCTTGGCATTCTCTTGATGAGCTTCAAGAGGTAATCCCCTGAAATGGTTTTTACTTCACAGGTGTGCCCTGTCAGGTTTAATAAGTGGGATTTCTTGCCTTATAAATGGGGTTGGGACCATCAGTTGCGTTGAGGAGAAGTCAGGTGGATACACAGCTGATAGTCCTACTGAATAGACTGTTAGAATTTGTATTATGGCAAGAAAAAAGCAGCTAAGTAAAGAAAAACAAGTGGCCATCATTACTTTAAGAAATGAAGGTCAGTCAGTCAGCCGAAAAATTGGGAAAACTTTGAAAGTAAGGGCTATTTGACCATGAAGGAGAGTGATGGGGTGCTGCGCCAGATGACCTGGCCCCCACATTAAACGGACCTGAACCCAATCGAGATGGTTTGGAGTGAGCTGGACCGCAGAGTGAAGGCAAAAGGGCCAACAAGTGCTAAGCATCTCTGGGAACTCCTTCAAGACTGTTGGAAGACCATTTCAGGGGACTACCTCTTGAAGCTCATCAAGAGAATGCCAAGAGTGTGCAAAGCAGTAATCAAAGCAAAAGGTGGCTACTTTGAAGAACCTAGAATATGACATATTTTCAGTTGTTTCACACTTGTTTGTTATGTATATAATTCCACATGTGTTCATTCATAGTTTTGATGCCTTCATAGTCATGAAAATAAAGAAAACTCTTTGAATGAGAAGGTGTGTCCAAACTTTTGGTCTGTACTGTAAATATGTTGAAAAATACAAAAAATGTACCATGGCTTCCTCCTGTTTCCTTGGGCAAATAACTTCTCCACAGGTGTCTAAGGTCATTGTATTCAGAGCAACCTTTCTGGTCTATCTGTCTTCCTCCAGCTTTGCACTCTGCAACAGAACATGCTTCTTTTTATTCTTTGGCGTTTGGCCATACATTTATTGGGTCTTGCTAAGTTGTTTGTTTTGGTTGGCCAAGGATATGGGACAGGTCTCCAGCATTCTCCACAGCTGTGTCTGGAAGAAAAACTTGCATTTTCACCCTCTGAAATTTTTTTGCAATGAGTGCAGCAAAAGATATTAAATGTCCCTGGCAGATTGGTACAACAGGTATCTGAAGACGGATGTCCCCTTTAATGCCTTTTTGCCAACTATAATAGAGTGGGGAAGAATACATTGCTTCCTGATGGCCAAAACAAGCCAAGTCTAGTCAAAACTCACAGCAGGTTGCACATATGGAACTGTGCTAGAGGTGGACTGGGAACTAAAAGTGGCCCCGGAAAAAAAGGTTTAAGTTGCCCCATGTTGCAGGTGGGTACAAATTGACAGAAGATGGGGCAACATAATTAGGCAGGGCTGGCATCTGTAGGCAGGGATAACAGAAGTAGGCATGGCCAGCAATACTGTAGTGCCTTGAGTATCCCCTGCCTTGGAGGACATGTCCTATTGATGTAAATGGTCACAGTGTAATGCTTTGTTTCTCCTGTGGTGGTGCTGTAGGTAAACTGAACACTTGCCACCAGGTTTCCCCACAGCTGATTGCTGGAGGTCCTAGCAGGAGAACACTCTGCGATCAGGGACCCAAGGGATTGCCCAAAGTAGAGAACCGCATTTCAAGTGCATCCATGTGCGAAACTAACATTTTTAAAGGATGTTTACCGAATGGTCTTCACCTTTTTAATCTGTTCCAGGGCATTTCTTGTTTGGGGACCTCCGAAGAACAGCACTTATTTTTATTACTAGGTACAGCTACCATCATATTGTAGGTTCACATCTTCACTGTTCTGTTGGAGCCCCAATGCAGATTGCATCAGATTTGATGGGAAGAATGGTGTTGCATGGAACGCTACTCCTCATGTCAAATTGTGGCCCATCAGGTGCCGGTGGTATCCATTGTGTTCAGAGCTGGTAGACCGCTCTGTCTTCTTATTCTTCTCCATTGTCTGTTGACGGTATCTCTTCCAGGAGGTTACTTCTTTCCTATACATCACCCCAGTTTCTGGTGTGGCGGCAACGATTGGTGGCTACTAAATTATATAGATAATGCAAAATGCTTGAACATGTCTGGTTGGTAGGCAACCAGTAATAATAGGGATTCAGGAAAGTTTTAAGCTATCATAATAGCTGCTGGGACAATTTTAGGAACTAGGCTGGTAAAGGGGTGGGGTTTACCTTAAACCCACCCAAATCTTTGTGTCCGTGTGGTTTGGGGGCATTCCCAGATATCCCAGGGGCTAAGCTTAAAGAGGTTGGCCCATCTTGTACATTAGGGGCATATCTCTAGGATATGCCCCCAATGTCTTATAGGTGCAAGTCCCACCTCTGGGACCTGCAGCTATCTCTAAAACAGAGCCTGCAAAGTGAAGGAGAGCGGATCGCACATGGGCTGCTGCCCTCCATTAATTTCTATAGGACTTGCCTATTTCCGTCAGCCCCATAGAAGTGAATGGAGCGGTGGGTGCTTTCTTTTTTGCAGGACGAGTTGAACTTATCATAGGTGCTGCTTATACTTTAAATTTTGTTTTTAATTCATATTTTTATATTTTAATTAACATTTTGCAGAAATGGCAAAGGCAGAAAAAGGCAATTCTAGTTCTTTACTCAACCAATGATATTTTACAGTTATTGTATATATTATTATGGTCGTGGTCAGAGATGAGCGAATCGAAGCTGACTAAGTCAAATTCGTTCCGAATTTCAGGAAAAATTCCATTCTGAACGAATGCGAATTTCCTCGCGCTTTGTGGTAACGAATCGCAATTTTTTCCTAACATGACGGCTAGCCCGCTACAATGGCAGCTACATGTGTGAGGACATGGGGCAAGTAACTCTGGGAAGGCGGGATGACCCATAATGCCATGCGTGCAGCCAATCAGCAGCCAGCCAGCCCGGTGATGTCACAGCCCTATAAATACGGCGGCAGGCGCTAGGGAGAGTGAAAGAAAAACTAATTGTTAAAAAAAAAGGGAAAGAAGCGATTTACTAGTGCAGGGAAAGGATAGTGAGAGGAATAATTTCGCAGGCAGGGAGAGACGTTTGTAGATGCTAGGGAGAGTCATAGGAAAATCCTCATTGTGAAAAAATGCGATTTACAAGTGCAGGGAAACATTACTTGAGGATCCATATAGTCTCATAATACAGCTTTGTCATTCCAGCAATTAGTTATCGGGGTGCAAGCGCTATGCTGAAAAGCCTTTAGTGGCTTTTATCTGTGGAAAAAGAGAAATATATACACAGGTCACTTTTGCTGTTAACTGCGCTGATATCATTTAGTGGCCTATTTCAATACAATACGAGAAATATTTACGCAGGTCACTTTTGTTGTTATTTGCGCTAAAAGCATTTATTGCCATATTTCTAGAGAAAAAGAAAAATAGACTAAGTTCATATTTGCTGTTATTTGCTGTAAAAGCGTTTCTTGTCATATTTCACTCCAATACGAGAAAAATAGACTTAGTTCATATTTGGTGTTATTTGCGCTAAAAGCGTTTCTTGTCATATTTCACTCCAATACGAGAAAAATAGACTTAGTTCATATTTGGTGTTATTTGCGCTAAAAGCGTTTCTTGTCATATTTCACTCCAATACGAGAAAAATAGACGCAGTTCACATTTGGTGTTATTTGCGCTAAAAGTGTTTATTGCCATATTTCTAGAGAAAAATAGACTAAGTTCATATTTGCTGTTATTTGCGCTAAAAGCCTTTCTTGTCGTATTTCACTACAAAACGAGAAAAATAAACGTAGTAGCTGGAAGAAGCGCAGCAGCGCAAAACGGCCGTCGCTACTTCGGCGCTCTGTGATCTGGTGTCCGCCCCAGCCCTTACTTTGTGTCCACTTGTGTTAGATGAATAACAAAGCATTTTAAACTGCAGTGGTGAGTGCCGCCTGTCATTTCTTGTACCTGCAATCAAGTTTCGTCTTGTGTTTCCCTGAGCTGAGCACCACGCACACTGCATATATAGGGTTCGCTGGATGTTTGTTTGGCAGTAACAGTACCGAGCAGTGCTGCCCAGGACTTTTCTTTCTCTCCCCCTGCATCACTTTTTCTGTTATTTGCTTAGAAATCGTTTAGTGGGCTATTTTAGTCCAATATGAGAAATACACTGCTCAAAAAAATAAAGGGAACACAAAAATAACACATCCTAGATCTGAATTAATTAAATATTCTTCTGAAATACTTTGTTCTTTACATAGTTGAATTTGCTGACAACAAAATCACACAAAAATTAAAAAATGGAAATCAAATTTTTCAACCCATGGAGGTCTGGATTTGGAGTCGCACTCAAAATTAAAGAGGAGAAACACACTACAGGCTGATCCAACTTTGATGTAATGTCCTTAAAACAAGTCAAAATGAGGCTCAGTAGTGTGTGTGGCCTCCACGTGCCTGTATGACCTCCCTACAACGTCTGTGCATGCTCCTGATGAGGTGGCGGACGGTCTCCTGAGGGATCTCCTCCCAGACCTGGACTAAAGCATCTGCCAACTCCTGGACAGTCTGTGGTGCAACGTGACGTTGGTGGATAGAGCGAGACATGATGTCCCAGATGTGCTCAATTGGATTCAGGTCTGGGGAACGGGCGGGCCAGTCCATAGCATCAATGCCTTTGTCTTGCAGGAACTACTGACACACTCCAGCCACATGAGGTCTAGCATTGTCTTGCATTAGGAGGAACCCAGGGCCAACCGCACCAGCATATGGTCTCACAAGGGGTCTGAGGATCTCATCTCGGTACCTATTGGCAGTCAGGCTACCTCTGGCGAGCACATGGAGGGCTGTGCGGCCCTCCAAAGAAATGCCACCACACACTATTACTTACCCAATGCCAAACCGGTCATGCTGGAGGATGTTGCAGGCAGAAGAACGTTCTCCACGGCATCTCCAGACTCTGTCACGTCTGTCACATGTGCTCAGTGTGATCCCTGGTGACCCTCAAATGCATTAAAAGTAATGACAGGGCAGAGACAACCCGTTCCTTCCCTGGTGAAGGAACTAGCGTCTCGCTGAGGCCTAGTAAACAACCGGAGGGGGGGGGGGGGGGGGGGATACAAAACACAACAAGTGGGGCACTTAACTTCTGAGGATGATGGATGAACAGGACTTCAACACGAACCACACTCCAGCTCTTCCAAAACCAAATTAAACTATCCAGAGCAAGGAGTGATGGGTAAAGTCAGACTAAATAGGGATGGGTAAAGGTCACATGATCCACACCTGAACAGGAGGTGTGGACATACCAGCAACACACAGACAAAGTGAAACCAAAAGAGGCTCTCAGATCACTAATGTGCAGATAATCTTTCAGACCTTCTAAGACCTGTCACAGGAGTGACAGTGGCCTCCTGATGCAGCCATGTCCACACTATGTCACTGTCACGGCGGGGAGTGCGGTGTCAAAGGGTAAAGGGAATCAGCCTGCCCAAAAGGAGTAATAAGGGAGCAGGTCACCTCCTACCGCATCCCTAATCCTCTCCCTGACTCCTCACTGTATGAGCAGACCCCAATGGTAGGACGACTCATACTCAGGATTCCTCGAAACTCTAAGTCGCCCTGGTAATCCCTCACATAGGAGCAGGGGAGCGACAACCTGTTCATCCCAGTCATGGAGGAACAGGAGTCTCTATCTGACGCCAGGCTGCAAGGAGAGGGGAACACATACAGCTATAAGGAGATGGCAGGTAAGTGAAACCAGTAACACACTTACCTGCCACAGACACACAGACTGGAACCCGTGCACAAGTGCTGGTGTCCCCACCAACATTAAAAGGACACAGCACACACCACAAACCACACAGGAACCCAGGACACCCATACCTGTAATAAAAGTGAGATACCATAAAAACATCTACTATCTTCTTAACATCTATGACCACAAGGGTGGCCCTCACTGGACAGATGGCATATGAAGACCAGGAGGATAACTCCAGCATACACCATGGCTGGAGTACCCCTCAGCTTCAGGCATCCAGCAGAGGCTAAATAGCCCAAGCAGCCGCACCCACACACACATGAACCCAGTGTTAAAACACTAGGAAGGGAGTTAACCCTTCCAACACCAGACAAGGGGAGGAAGCCACTTAAAGGGTAAGTGCACACACAAGCATGGAAAGCTACACGTTGCCGCAGGCAACAACATGGATGGCAACCATGTCACGGCAATCACCAAGAAGGCCGAGATACTGCCACCGCATGCACACACAGCAACACGTTGCCGCGGGCAACTGCAAGTGTAGCAACAGTGTCACAGCGCACACCATAGGCCGTGACAGTCACCATGCCACTCTGTGGTATCATACTGCTGCTGTTGCTGCCATCTCCACACTATGTCACCGTGCCACTCTGTGGCCTAATCATACTGCTGCTGTCACCTCCACACTTTGTCATTGTGCCACTCTGTGGCCTCCTAATGCTGCCGCCACCTCCAGACCCTGTCATTGTGCCACTGTGGACTTCTCATGCTGTTACCACCCTCCCCACTCTATGACGGGGTTGCTATTTTATCTTGTTTGGGCTTCTTGAAATCACCATTTATTTGACCTTTCTTCTGTTCAGTCAGTATTACCCTCACGTGTCATCTCTGTTTTAGATCCAGTCCTGTTTTTTTGGCATTACCAATATTCATGGATTATTGACCAAATGCTGACCGAGTGAAGGCGGATACTCCACAAACAGGATCCGTTTTTTGTGGGTTATTGTTCTGACGGATCAGAGGAAGAGCAAAATAATCAGTGATGTCAACACAAACTTACTGCTGACACCCTGTCCACTCTGTCGGGGGGCTCTCATTGTATAAGCGTTTAATAGAACAGGTTCTGTAGACATCTATGTGGAATCAGCTGACGACGATGTAAACGGAGTCCAGGACTGCGGAGTTCTTCTTGACGCTAATACATTGACCTGTAAGACTGAGTTCATACTTAAGTTATTTGGTCAGTTTTGGCAAATTTAAATATACTTTCTTATAATTTTAATCAAGTTTTGGTACAATTTAACATTAAATATTTAATGAATTCACTAATAAACATTACATGCTGCCTAAGACAGGAGAGAATCGGCCAGTCTTCTGTTTTTTCAACGACGTGGTGTTGCAATGGAGAAAGCATGCAAAGAAAACAATTCCTCTCCACCTGGAGACGAATCCTGTCAATATTGCTGCAAGTGCGGTATTGGCTGCTCATCGACCAAGATACTTCTGGGGGCAACCTGCCTGGCATGAACAGGCCTCCAGTACATACAGATAATGAGAAGACAAAGCTTCAAGATAAGCTTGGAGCCCGGAAGAGACGCGAAGTTACTTAAGATTGAAACCTACCAACCAGGCCCCAGTCTCTTCGTCCAGTGAAAACATCACGGGTTCTCAGTCATCATGGAAATCAAAAGGAGGGCATCCTGTGGTTCATGGAGATGGAGAGGGTCTTCGGATTCCCCCTGCACTATACGGCCGTCTCAGAAATGAACCGCTGCTCCCGACAGCAGCTCTTTGGAAGTTCATGGAGCGTCCCGGTCATCCGGCATCTATTTGCCCCGCTGAACGATTATTTTGAAAGTGTGTAGAAGCCGACACGGGTCCCCCACGCTGCAAATTTATCATGGAGTCACCGGATTTTACTATATTACATTATAATTTTGTGCATTAGCAATACTGATGGATTATAGCAAATGCTGACCGAGTGAAGGCGGATGCTCGACAGACAGGATCAGTTTTTTGGGGGTTATTGTTCTGACGGATCAGAGGAAGGGCAAAATAATCAGTAACTTCAACACAAACTTACTGCTGACACCCTGTCCACTCTATCAGGGGGGCTTTACTTGTATAAGTGTTTAATAGAACAGGTTCTGTAGACATCTATGTGGAATCAGCTGATGACGGTGTAAAAGGAGTGCGCTTCTTCTTGGCGCTAACATCGATCTGTAAGGCTGAGTTCATACTTGAGTTATTTGGTCAGTTTTGGCCCCGTAACTGCCCAAATAAGTGAAGTGTGCAGTGATTCTAAGAGTGACACCTGTTATCTGCATGTCATACTGACTCACAGTATTATTTCACTACCACAGCAGACTCCCTATGCGTGTTACTGCAAGGCACAGTGTTCTACACTCATATAAAGGCTCTCTGCAGCCTGGAAATAGCCTTTTTTCGTCGCAAATATATAGCGAATATTTGGGGAAAATTCGGCGAACCGGCCGAATCAAATTTTTGAGAAATTCGCTCATCTCTAGTCTTGATGATCCCAGTTAAGTATATATTATTGGGACCTAATACATTTTATTTAATGTGTTTGTGTTTTTTTTTATTTTATTCCACTGATATTTGTTTATTTGTTTAAAATTACTTACGGTAACTTTTTTTTTTAATCCAAAAGGGATTTTTAATATTTATTTTGCTGAGTTGTACTGTAAGTATTCCTTCACAACAGGGAGTATGGTCAGTGAGCGATGGGGTCCTTCAATGGACCCTGGGCCTTCTACCCATATATGGTATGAGGCTACTTGTGATGTCATCAAAAGGTTGGTTGTTCCCTCATTTCCCCCCTTTGTATGCCATGATCAGCTTTAAAAGAAGCAGCATAGAAAGGGTTAAACAGTGATGGTTCCAGTTTTCTGCCAGGGCTGCCCTCATCTATTACAGCTACTTCCTTGCTCTGCATCTTTTGAGCACCTTAGCATTGTAAGAAATACAAGCATGCTCATCATGATGAATATTTTCCAATTCCTGCCCTCAAAAAAATTCCAGAAATGCCTATTATGGAGTAATCTACATAAACCTACCTCTTTTGAGGTATATTTTTCAGAAAAACCCTTTGAAAAACGGGACAATCAAAAGGAATGCAGTGATGTACACATACATAATGAGGAGCAAACAAAACCTCAGGAAGAGGAAAATGACGGAGAGAATCGAAGACATTAATTAAAGCGACATATATACCGGGATCTGCTCCTACACTCAGTTGAACAAAAATAAAAAAGATAATTGCTGTTTTCCAGGGAAGACTTTTCATTATTGGAAGATATTAATATTTTAGGGGGGAAAAAAATTAGAGTGTAAAGATATCGAGCAAAACAGTTATCAAAAATATTAATGCACATGAATGATAAGTATAGTCAACTGGTGGATGAGATATAATAGAATGTGTCGGCAGATAAGAACCATTTGGCCCATCTAGTCTGCCCAATATGCTGAATACTATGAATAGCCCCTGGCCCTATCTTATATGAAAATATGAAAAAGGTCTCGTCTGCACTGGATTCGTGCGGCGAGCCGATGGACACTGCACACCGCACGTGCAGCAAGCACAGCAGCAGGACACTCTCCAGCATCAATTACCAGCGCTGACTAGTATTCCTTCTGAAAGGGACCCTCCAGGAGAGTGCACCAGCGGGCTCACGGTCCCGAGGATGCAGACTTGATAAAGGGGTCCTGAGTACCCCGAAACGCGGCGTCTTTTCAAAATAAAAAATCTTGTATCCAAGCTCGGGTTGTGATTTGCGCTTAAGTCCATCGGCTCGCCGCACGAATCCAGTGCAGACGAGACCTTTTTTATATATCCAAATATCCACCCAAGTGGCGGTTTGGCCCCCGCCCAGGGTCGTCTCGGACACCATCCGGCAGCACCAACCGAGACAACCTCCACCATTCGAACCTCCCTCCACTAAGGTTGCACCACAATCAGTGCAAACCAAACCAGGTGAGTAACTTCACTCATCCTGGGTAGGGGGAAGGGACATGAATTTGTTTACCCTCACCTATGAGTGCCTTCTCTCCTCTCATGGCCATTTGATTACTATCTTATATGAAGGATGGCCTTATGCCTATCCCATGCATGCTTGAACTCCACTGTATATGCAGCTACCACTTCTGCAGGAAGGCTATTCCATGCATCCACTACTCTCTCAGTAAAGTAATACTTCCTACTTTTAAACCTTTGCCCCTCTAATTTAAAACTATGTCCTCTTGTAGCAGTTTTTCTTCTTTTAAATATTCTCTCCTCTTTTACCTTGTTGATTCCCTTTATGTATTTAGCAGTTTCTATCATCTCCCCTCTGTCTCGTCTTTCTTCCAAGCTATACATGTTAAGGTCCTTTAATCTTTCCTGGTAAGTTTTATCCTGCAATCCATGTACCAGTTTATGCTGAACTCTCTCCAAAGTATCAATATCCTTCTGGAGATATGGTCTCCAGTACTGAGCACAATACTCCAAATGAGGTCTCACTAGTGCTCTGTAGAGCGGCATGAGCGCCTCCCTCTTTCTACTGGTAATGCCTCTCCCTATACACCCAAGCATTCTGCTAGCATTTCCTGCTGCTCTATGACATGGTCTGCCTACCTTTAAGTCTTCTGAAATAATGACCCCTAAATCCCTTTCCTCAGATACTGAGGTTAGGACTGTATCACTGATTTTATATTCTGCTCTTGGGTTTTTACGCCCCAGGTGCATTATCTTGCACTTATCAACATTTAATTTTAGTTGCCTGATTTTTGACCATTCCTCAAGTTTTCCTAAATCCTTTTCTATTTGGTGTATCCCTCCAGGAACATCAACCCTGTTACAAATCTTTGTGTCATCAGCAAAAAGACACACCTTACCATCGAGGCCTTCTGCAATTTGGCTGATAAAGATTTTGAACAATATGGGTCCCAGAACAGATCCCTGAGGTACCCCACTGGAAACAAGACCATGGTCTGAATATACTCCATTGACTACAACCCTCTGTTGTCTGTCCCTCAGCCACTGCCTAATCCATTCAACAATGTGGGAGTCCAAGCCCAAAGACTGCAATTTATTGATAAGCCTTCTATGTGGGACAGTATCAAAAGCCTTACTAAAGTCCAGATAAGCGATGTCTACTGCACCTCCGCCATCTATTATTTTAGTCACCCAATCAAAAAAATCAATAAGATTAGTTTGACATGATCTCCCTAAAGTAAACCCATGCTGTTTTTCATCTTTCAATCCATGGGATTTTAGATATTCCACAATCCTCTCCTTAAAGTATAACTGTAGTAAAAAAAAAAATTGGAGTATTGGATTGTGGTGATTAATATCACCTTTGTGGCCCTATTTGACTTTTCACTGTGTATTCAATTACCCCTTAATTCCACATTTTTGTTCCCTGTACTGCCTACTTTTACCTGTGCTTAAAATAGGGTTGCTAGGCATGGTCCGTCTATCTGTTGAAGGACGGAGCACGCAGCGTGCAAGGTCACATTACTGACAGCCAGGGACTGTAAGTAAATGATTAAAGCCAGGTCCTCCCCAGCAGCTGATAACAGTGCCTGGGCTGTGTGCACTTCTCCCTGTCCCTGCGCTTGGCAGACGCTTCCTCACTCAGCAGAGCTGGAGAAGTAGAGTTGAACCAGCGCAGACCAGGGAAGGGAGATCTGCCGTCTGCTCAGTGTATAAATGAAAGCAACATGTGGTAAGAGGACCCCTTTGTGCTGCAGGAGATTAACCCTTTAGGGGGAGGGCTCTGGTTACTGACACTTTTGGGGGGCTATTGTTACTGGCTAGTGAGGGCAGGCGGGATTAGCCTCAGGGTGAGGGCAGTGGCGGCCATCTTAACTGAATAGTGAAATTGCAATTTTATGCAGACTGGTTGCTAAGGGCTGAATCTTATTAAATATGGGGTAAGTCAGTCTAATAGTGACTGATTCTAGAATATCATGTTATTAGTAACTACATATATGAAAATTGAAATTAGGGTCTAAGTGTGACAGTTATCCTTTAAATATGGTTTCCATTATTTTCCCCACTATTGATGTCAGGCTTACCGGCCTATAGTTGCCCGATTCCTCCCTACTACCTTTCTTGTGAATGGGCACAACATTTGCAAATTTCCAATCTTCTGGGACGACTCCTGTTACCAGTGATTGGTTAAATAAATCTGTTAATGGTTTTGCTAGTTCGCCGCTGAGCTCTTTTAATAGCTTTGGGTGTATCCCATCAGGCCCCTGTGACTTATTTGTATTAATTTTAGACAGCTGACTTAGAACCTCTTCCTCTGTAAAGACACATGAATCAAAAGATTTATTAGTTTTCTTTCCTAACTGAGGTCCTTTTCCTTCATTTTCTTTTGTGAAAACTGAACAGAAGTATTAATTGAGGCAGTCAGCTAGTTCTTTATCTTCTTCCATATACCTTCCTTCTTTTGTTTTTAATTAGTTAATTCCTTGTTTTAGTTTCCGTTTTTCATTTATGTATCTGAAGAATGTCTTATCGCCCATTTTCACTGACTGAGCTAATTTCTCTTCTGCCTGTGCTTTAGAAGCTCTTATAACTTGTTTGGCCTCTCTCTGCCTAATCTTATAAATTTCCCTGTCATACTCGTTTTTTTTTTTTTATTACTAAATGCTATCTTTTTGTTTTTAATGATTTTGGCCACTTCTGCTGAGTACCACAGTGGTCGCTTCCTTTTTTTGCTTTTACTGACAAGCTTAATGCAATTATCTGTTGCCTTCAATAGTGGCACTTTTAAGTAGTCCCATTTCTCCTGGACTCCATTTAAACTGTTCCAATCTGATAGGGACTCGTATACCACTAATCTAATTTTAGAAAAGTCTGTTTTTCTAAAATCTAAAACTTTTGTTTTTGTGTGGTGTGACTCAGTCACTGTACTTATAGTAAACCACACTGACTGGTGATCACTAGATCCCAAGCTTTCCCCTACAGTAATATCAGATACCAAATTCCCATTTGTGAATACTAAATCTAAAATGGCCTCCTTCCGGGTTGGCTCCTCCACTACTTGCTGTAGAGATAATCCCAGTAGGGAATTTAGAATATCTGTACTCCTGGCAGAACTAGCGATTTTGGTTTTCCAGTTTACATCAGGAAGATTAAAGTCTCCCATAATGATAACTTCCCCTTTCAATGTCATTTTAGCTATTTCCTCAACTAGTAGGTCATCTAATTCTTTGACTTGGCTAGGTGGTATATATATCACACCTACACGAGTTACCTTATGATTATCAAGCTGCAAGGTAACCCAAACTGACTCTAAATTGGTCTCGCTAACTTGTATTAAATTAGATTTTATGCTATTTTTCACATACAGGGCCACTCTTCCCCCTTTCTTGCCTTCTCTGTCTTTCCTATATAGAGAGAACCCTGGTATTGTTATATCCCAGTCATTACTCCCATTGAACCATGTCTCAGTAACAGCCACTAAGTCTATATTCTCAGATGCCATTATAGACTCAAGTTCATTAATCTTATTCCCTAAACTGCGAGCATTTGTAGACAAGACAATGAGCTTGTCATTTCTTAACCTCTGTGCTACTGGCATCTTCTGGCTTTGTTCCAGGGGGCAGTTGGACTTCTGGATTATCACCCTTTTGCCCCCTTCCTAGTTTAAATGCTCCTTAGAAAATACTTGGAGCTGTTCACTGAGGACATTCGTTCCCTTGAGAGAAAGATGCAAACCATCTTTCTTGTACAGTTCTTTTCCATTCTGTAGAATTCCATTCTATAATGTGATATTCAGTGTATATCGAGTGGATCTATCTATCTATCTATCTATCTATCTATCTATCTATCTATCTATCTATTTGTGGTACCACTGTGTTAACCAACAGGTTTAGGGCTAATCCTAAAGGCATTATGCTGGCAGTCCCCTGATATTCACCTGTTAACTCCATGGATCTGGACTTCGCTGCAGGGGAGCCAGAGACCGTTGCAGTGTACTGAGGGGTCTGGCAGAATTGTAGCCAGGGACAGGCCAAGGTCATAGCCCAAGCCCTGACGCAGCAAAGCAGCCCCAAACCATGATGCCCCCACCACCATACTTCACAGTTGGGATGAGGTTTTGATGTTGGTGTGCTGTGCCTCTTTTTCTCCACACATAGTGTTGCATGTTTCTTCCAAACAACTCTACTTTGGTTTCATCTGTCCACAGAATATTTTGCCAGTACTGCTGTGGAACATCCAGGTGCTCTTGTGCAAACTGTAAATGTGCAGCAATGTTTTTTTTGGACAGCAGTGGCTTCCTCTGTGGTATCCTCCCATGAAATCCATTCTTGTTTAGTGTTTTACATATCGTAGATTTTCTAACAGGGATGTTAGCATATGCCAGAGTCTTTTGTAAGTCTTTAGCTGACACTCTAGGATTCTTCTTCACCTCATTGAGCAGTCTGCGCTGTGACCAATTTGTGCAGAAATCCATATTATTCCAAAGGGTTCACATACTTTTTCTTGCAACTGTATATGGACAAAGTCCTCACTCTGATATGATAAAATCTGAGACACTTAGCCAATATATTTTGATCAAAACACATCTGTGCCCACCTACCAAGCTCCAAGGTGGTCTCAGGTCAGGCAGGTCCTACGCTAAACCTACCTAAGCCATTGGGCTTCTATGTTCAGGAGCGCACAGATGTGTTTTGATCAAAATATATTGGCTAAGTGTCTCAGATTTTATCATATCAGAGTGAGGACTTTGTCCATATATAATGCTTTCATCTACCTGAGGGGTAAAGAAGGGGTAAGAGGTCCCCGAAACGCGTCTGGAATAAACAGCTGAGAACTCCCACCGGACTGATAAGAGGCCTCTACACAGATGATCTACAAAAATTATTCAAAAAACTTACAAATTGGAGCGCTCCAAACAAGAAAAAATCTTCGGAACCTATTTTCGGCACCAGTTCCCGCGATACCTTGCTGCAAAATACAAACTTGATTCTTGGTACAGACCACGTGATATACCGGCGTCTGCCTGAACAGCGTGGAAAAGCACATACAGCAGCAACCTCTATACTGGGTATGTAATGCCGTACTTTGGGACATTAAACTTCAACCCACCTAGAAGCAGGTAAGACCTGTATATGCTGTTACTATAGTGTGAATTGGCACTCGATTTATTACTATCGGCAACAATTTGCGTCCGGACATCTAAACCGCAAGTAAACCGCCATTATATTCAGGATTTTTTCGTTCCTATTAAGGACGCTTTGGCATACAAGCCGCAAGCCATAATCATATGATTAAATAGCACTGTTGAATGCACTTTATGCGGACTATTGAATCAACATAAAGACTCAGTTGGTTTCATTAAGAAGAAATCCTCACCCACCTATTTAAGGAATTCTTTGCATTTTTCGTATATATCGCTTGCTTTCCCCATATTCGATATATAATGTGTCAGCATGCATATGTTTGTTTGATGTTTTTATGATATTTTTACAACAGTTTTATAGTGTTTTATTGATATTTGTTCATTTATTAAATTCAGCGTGATCACTTTATACATTGTGTATTATATTTGAGTGCCAGCCCGTAATTTACAATTATTTCCTACCTTATTAAGTGCATTATTATCTTATTTCTGTGATTTTCTTCAATAATATGGCCAGGGACATCCGCACATTTATATATCATACCGTTCAGGATTTTTTTATGTTAGTTTTTCCTGTGATTTTTTTGGTTATAGAAATTTACAGTAAGCAAAATGGGCACTCCCTTTAAACATGTCTATTCTGGAACCAGGCGGCAGAATGGTTTAGAATTTCAAAATTTCAAAATATATTTGCAAAGTTAAACAGAGGCCCCTGGCAGATTATCTGCAGAGGAATTGATTTAAAACGATCAATAATATCCAGACACTGGGATCCTCAGTCACCCTCAGCCTTTCAGATCCTAGTTGGCTCATTACCCATATTTATACAGGAACAGGTATATCAGACAGCCATGCTGTTTGCTACTTGGACATGCTCATTTAGTTCCTCGCTGGACCTAATATTTTCAGCCAAGTTAAAATGAAGTTGAGAAATGCATGGCTTCAATTATTTTTCCCATAAGTAGTCTAAAAAGCGGTGCCATCAGAGCCTATGAACCCCATGGATATGCTCTTTTAATTAAGCAAACAGAGTAGTAAATGAGACATAGAATAGAAAACACAAATATAAGGAACTCGTAAGCAGCTACTGATCCAGCAGACATGCTTGATAGTTTCTGAAGAGTGACATCCCGGAGATTTGAAAAAATAATATGCAGCGGAACATTTTTTCCCATATTCCTCACTAGAGTTGACACCTGGATGTTCGGGTTCGGCAGGTTCGGCCGAACTTGAAAAAAGTCAATGGGGACCCGAACTTTTGGCCACTAAAATGGCTCTAAAATAGCCCTGGGAAGCGATATAGGGCTGCAAAAGGCAGCAAAATGTGCTGAAGAGCATGGCAAATGCTCTGCAAACAAATGTGGATAGGGAAATGAATTAAAAAAACATAAAAGACCTTAAAAAAATAATAATTAGGAATGATGTAGGAGGAAGAGGTTGAGGAGGCGGTGAATGGGTGGATGTGGCGGTGTAGGCTCACATGGCGGTCTAGGTGGAAGCGCCCGCGAAGGAGG
The DNA here is from genome assembly GCF_905171765.1 of Bufo bufo. Classification (NCBI taxonomy): domain Eukaryota; kingdom Metazoa; phylum Chordata; class Amphibia; order Anura; family Bufonidae; genus Bufo; species Bufo bufo. The sequence continues at coordinate 532,364,302 of NC_053393.1, read as the reverse complement.
AATAGGTAGCCAACACAGATGTGTGTTATTTTGCATTTTTACATAGGGGTATCCCCCAAAATATTGGGACATATAAAATTTAAAAAAAAAGGAATTAGAGCACCTTTAGTACAAGGATGGATGGTTGAGGCTGTTAGAACTGTCTATTCTGCACAAGGTACAGACAAGTCCTGAGGGATCCAGGCCTGGTTCATTTTAATGAACGTGAGCTTGTCCACGTTGGCTGTGGACAGGCGGCTGCGTCTGTCTGTAATGACGCCTCCTGCCGTGCTAAATACACGTTCAGAGAGTACACTGGCTGCAGGGCGGGCCAACACCTCCAAGGCATACAGGGCAAGCTATGGCCATGTGGACAATTTGGAGACCCGGAAGTTGAATGGGGCAGAACCATCAGTCAGTACGTGTAGTCGTGTGCACAGGTACTGTTCCACCATGTTGTTCAAATGCTGCCTCCTGCTAACACGCTCCATATCAGCAGTTGTTGCCGGTTGTTGCCGCGAGGTGACAAAGCTTTTCCACATGTCGGCCATCCTAACCCTGCCTTCTGAGGTGCTGGCGCTGACACAGCTGCGTTGGCGACCTCTTCCTCCTCCCCTGCCTTCGCCTTGTGCTTCCACTTGTCCCCCGGCATCAGTCGGGAATGCTCTCAGGAGCGCGTCTACCAGCGTGCGCCTGTAGTCGCGCATCTTCCGATCACGCTCCAGTGAGGGAATTAAGGACGGCACATTGTCTTTGTAACGGGGATCCAGCAGGGTGGCCACCCAGTAGTCAGCACACGTTAAAATGTGGGCAATTCTGCTGTCATTGCGCAGGCACTGCAGCATGTAGTCGCTCATGTGTGCCAGGCTGCCCAGAGGTAAGGACAAGCTGTCCTCTGTGGGAGGCGTATCTTCTGCGTCCTCCGTATCCCCCCAGCCACGCACCAGTGATGGGCCCGAACTGCATTGGATGCCACCCCGCTGTGAACATGCTTCATCCCCATCCTCCTCATCCTCCTCGTCCTCCAGTAGTGGGCCCTGGCTGGCCAAATTTGTACCTGGCCTCTGCTGTTGCAAAAATCCTCTTTCTGAGCCACTTCTAAAAGACTGGCCTGAAAGTGTTAGAGATGACCCCTCTTCCTCCTCCTCGTCCTGGGCCACCTCCTCTTCCATCATCGCCCTAAGTGTTTTCTCAAGGAGACATAGAAGTGGTATTGTAATGCTGATAACGGCGTCATCGCCACTGGCCATGTTGGTGGAGTACTTGAAACAGCGCAACAGTGCACACAGGTCTCGCATGGAGGCCCAGTCATTGGTGGTAAAGTGGTGCTGTTCCGCAGTGCGACTGACCCGTGCGTGCTGCAGCTGAAACTCCACTATGGCCTGCTGCTGCTCGCACAGTCTGTCCAGCATGTGCAAGGTGGAGTTCCACCTGGTGGGCACGTCGCATATGAGGCGGTGAGCGGGAAGGCCGAAGTTACGCTGTAGAGCAGACAGCCGAGCGGCGGCAGGATGAGAACGCCGGAAGCGCGAACAGACGGCCCACACTTTATGCAGCAGCTCTGACATGTCAGGGTAGTTGTGAATGAATTTCTGCACCACCAAATTCAGCACATGCGCCAGGCAAGGGATGTGCGTCAAACCAGCTAGTCCCAGAGCTGCAACGAGATTTTGCCCATTATCGCACACCACCAGGCTGGGCTTGAGGCCCACTGGCAGCAACCACTCGTCGGTCTGTTGTTCTATACCCCGCCACAACTCCTGCGCGGTGTGGGGCCTGTCCCCCAAACACATCAGCTTCAGAACGGCCTGCTGACATTTACCCCCGGCTGTGCTGAAGTTGGTGGTGAAGGTGTGTCGCTGACCAGATGCAAAAAGCCGTATTTGTGGCCTAAATGTGACACTCACTTATGCACGTCTAATCCCAGATGTGGTAGAAGAGGAGGAGGAAGCCGAGTAGGAAGAGGAGGCAACAGGAGGCAAAGAATGATGCCCTGCGATCCTTGGCGGCAGAAGGACGTGCGCCAAACAGCTCTCCGCCTGGGGCCCAGCTGCCACTACATTTACCCAGTGTGCAGTAACTGTTAGGGAGATATAGCGTCCCTGGCCGTGCTTACTGGTCCACGTACCTGTGGTTAGGTGGACCTTGCCACAGATGGCGTTGCGCAGTGCACACTTGATTTTATCTGATACTTGGTTGTGCAGGGAGGGCACGGCTCTCCTGGAGAAGTAGTGGCGGCTGGGAACGACGTACTGTGGGACAGCAAGCGACATGAGCTGTTTGAAGCTGTCCGTCTCCACCAGCCTGAATGACAGCATTTCAAAGGCCAGTAGTTTAGAAATGCTGGCATTCAGGGCCAGGGATCGAGGGTGGCTAGGTGGGAATTTACGCTTTCTGAGATGGAGAGCTGAACGCTTCCGTGTGACATGGTGGAGATGCTTGGTGACGGAGGTGGTGTTGTTGGTGGCACATCCTCCTTTTGCTGGGCGGCAGGTGCCAATGTTCCTCCAGAGGCGGAGGAAGAGGCCGAGGCAGCAGCAGAAGAGGGAGCAGAAGGGGCCTAAGCCCTTTCTTGGTTTTAAAGGTGCTTACTCCACTGCAGCCCGTGTCTCACATGTAGATGCCTGGTCATGCAGGTTGTGCTAAGGTTCAGAACGTTAATGCCTCGCTTCAGGCTCTGATGGCACAGCGTGCAAACCACTCGGGTCTTGTCGTCAGCACATTGTGTGAAGAAGTGCCATGCCAGGGAACTCCTTGAAGCTGCCTTTGGTGTGCTCGGTCCCTCGTGACGGTGGCCAGTAGCAGGCGAACTGTTTTGGCGACGGCTGCTCTGCTTTTGCACCCTGCTCCCGCTTTTGCTACGCTGTTGGTTCGGTCTCACCACTGCCTCTTCCTCCGAACTCTGAAAGTCAGTGGCACGACCTTCATTCCATGTGGAGTCTAGGACCTCATTGTCCCCTGCATAGTCTTCCACCCAGTCTTCCTCCCTGACCTCCTTTTCGGTCTGCACACTGCAGAAAGACGCAGCAGTTGGCACCTGAGTGCTGAGGTGGTATTCCCATGTCCTCATCAGGAAACATAAGTGGTTGTGCGTCAGTGCATTCTATATCTTCCACCCCTGGGAAGGGCTAGGTGGATGCCCTTGGGAAACCCTGCCAGCAGAGTCTTCAAACAGCATAAGAGACTGCTGCATGACTTGAGGCTCAGACAGGTTCCCCGATATGCACGGGGGTGATGTGACAGACTGATGGGCATGGGTTTGAGGCGCCACCTGTGCGCTTTCTGCAGAAGACTGGGTGGGAGATAATGTGAACGTGCTGGATCCACTGTCGGCCACCCAATTGACTAGCGCCTGTACTTGCTCAGGCCTTACCATCCTTAGAACGGCATTAGGTCCGACCAAATATCGCTGTAGATTCTGGTGGCTACTGGGACCTGAGGTAGTTGGTTCAGTAGGACGTGTAGCTGTGGCAGAACGGCCACGTCGTCCTCTCCCAGCACCAGAGGGTCCACTAACACCACCACCACGACCATGACCGCGTCCCTTATTAGATGTTTGCCTCATAGTTAGCGTTCACCAAGCAAAGTAAAAAGTGGTTAAGTCTGTTAAAAATAATAAAAACCCTGATGTAGGGTATTGCACTAAATTTCTTTTTTTTTAACTCTTTATGACAACAGTATTTGTGGCCTAAATTTCACAGTAATTTATGCACGTCTAATCCCAGATGTGCAGTATATCAGATGTTTTTTTTTAAACCCCAGTAAGCAAAAAGCCGTATTTGTGGCCTAAATGTGACACTCACTTATGCACGTCTAATCCCAGATGTGCAGTATATTAGAGGTTTGTTTAACTCCAGTAAGCAAAAAGCCGTATTTCTGGCCTAAATGTGACACTCACTTATGCACGTCTAATCCCAGATGGGCAGTATATCAGAGGGTTTTTATAATCCCAGTAAGCAAAAAGCCGTATTTATGGCCTAAATGTGACAGTCACTTATGCACGTCTAATCCCAGATGTGCAGTATATCAGAGGGTTTTTTCACCCCAGTATGAGAAAGCCGTATTTGTGGCCTAAATTTCACAGTCACTTATGCACAACTAATCCCAGATGTGCAGTATATCAGAGGGTTTTTTCACCCCAGTAAGCAAAAAGCTGTATTTCTGGCCTAAATGTGACACTCACTTATGCACATCTAATTCCAGATATGCAGTATATCAGAGGGTTTTTTCACCCCAGTAAGCAAAAAGCTGTATTTCTGGCCTAAATGTGACACTCACTTATGCACGTCTAATCCTAGATGTGCACTATATGAAACAGATGGGTTATTTTCACCCCAGTAAGCAAAAAGCTGTATTTCTGGCCTAAATGTGACACTCACTTATGCACGTCTAATCCTAGATGTGCACTATATGAAACAGATGGTTTTTTTTCACCCCAGTGTCTCAAAGCAGTATTTCTGGACTTGCAGACATGCAGATATCCTGTGCTGGTGCACTATCGTTGCATAAAATGGCTGCCGATTATGCATTGATATTGACTAACTGAAGGAAAAAAAGTTCATTTTCAGGGGTAGTTGGCTCAGGGCAGGCTTAAAACAATTGTGCACTGCACCCACAAAACACATTTTCTGTAGATTGCTGAGTAAAGAAGCAGTTCTTTATAAGATTTCTCCCTGATCTCTCCCTCACAGCAGCTGCAGCCTCTCCCTACACTAATCCGAGCACAGTGACGGGCGGCGCTACGTGACTCCAGCTTAAATAGAGGCTGGGTCACATGCTGCAGTTGGCCAATCACAGCCATGCCAATAGTAGGCATGGCTGTGATGGCCTTTTGGGGCAAGTAGTATGACGCTTGTTGATTGGCTGCTGTGCAGCCTTTCAAAAAGCGCCAAGAGAGCATCGAACACCGAACCCGAACCTGAACTATTACGTAAATGTTCGGGTTCGGGTCTGGGTGCCGAAAAACCTAAAGTTCGGTACGAACCCGAACTGTACAGTTCGGGTTTGCTCAACTCTAATCCTCACCCATTTGTAAGGCACTTGAATTTCAATTAGTGCATATGTCCCCCTTCATCACACACCAAATGAATACAGACCTTTAAATAAATATAGATCCCCCAAACATATAATGATCAGATGCCCTAAATAAATACAGTCCCTAGATCAGAACCCCTAAACTAATACAGACCCCAGATCAGACCCACTAAACTAATACAGACCCCAGACCAGACTCATATACAAACCGGATTCCAAAAAAGTTGGGACACTATACAAATCGTAAATAAAAAATGAATGCAATTTTAATATTTTATTCAGAATAGAACCTAAATCACTGAACAAAAGTTTAAACTGAGAAAATGTACCATTTTAAGGGAAAAATATGTTGAATCAGAATTTCATGGTGTCAACAAATCCCCAAAAAGTTGGGACAAGGCCATTTTCACCACTGTGTAGCATCTCCCCTTCTTCTTACCACACTCAACAGACGTCTGGGGACCGAGGAGACCAGTTTCTCAAGTTTAGAAATAGGAATGCTCTCCCATTCTTGTCTAATACAGGCCTCTAACTGTTCAATCGCCTTGGGCCTTCTTTGTTTCACCTTCCTATTTATGATGCGCCAAATGTTCTCTATAGGTGAAAGATCTGGACTGCAGACTGGCCATTTCAGTACCCGGATCCTTCTCCTCCGCAGCCATGATGTTGTGATTGATGCAGAATGTGGTCTGGCATTATCTTGTTGAAAAATGCAGGGTCTTCCCTGAAAGAGATGACGTCTGGATGGGAGCATATGTTGTTCTAGAACCTGAATATATTTTTCTGCATTGATGGTGCCTTTCCAGACATGCAAGCTGCCCATGCCACACGCACTCATGCAACCCCATACCATCAGAGATGCAGGCTTCTGAACTGAGCGTTGATAACAACTTGGGTTGTCCTTGTCCTCTTTGGTCCAGATGACATGGCGTCCCAGATTTCCAAAAAGAACTTTGAATCGTGACTCGTCTGACCACAGAACAGTCTTCCATTTTGCCACACTCCATTTTAAATGATCCCTGGCCCAGTGAAAACGATGAGCTTGTGGATCTTGCTTAGAAATGGCTTCTTCTTTGCACTGTAGAGTTTCAGCTGGCAACGGCGGATGGCACGGTGGATTGTGGTCACTGACAATGGTTTCTGGAAGTATTCCTGAGCCCATTCTGTGATTTCCTTTACAGTAGCATTCCTGTTTGTGGTGCAGTGTCGTTTAAGGGCCCGGAGATCACAGGCATCCAGTATGGTTTTACGGCCTTGACCCTTACGCACAGAGATTGTTCCAGATTCTCTGAATCTTCGGATGATGTTATGCACAGTTGATGATGATAGATGCAAAGTCTTTGCAATTTTTCGCTGGGTAACACCTTTCTGATATTGCTCCACTATCTTTCTGCGCAAAATTGTGGAAATTGGTGATCCTCTACCCATCTTGGCTTCTGAGAGACACTGCCACTCTGAGAAGCTCTTTTTATACCCAATCATGTTGCCAATTGACCTAATTAGTGTTAATTGGTCTTCCAGCTCTTCGTTATGCTCAAATTTACTTTTTCCAGCCTCTTGATGCTACTTGTCCCAACTTTTTTGGGGTTTGTTGACACCGTGAAATTTTGAATCAACGTATTTTTCCTTTAAAATGATACATTTACTTGGATTAAACGTTTGATCTGTCATCTACGTTCTATTACAAATAAAATATTGACATTTGCCATCTCCACATCATTGCATTCAGTTTTTATTCACAATTTGTTTAGTGTCCCAACTTTTTTGGAATCCGGTTTGTACTAATACAGACACCCGACCAGATCTACTAAACTAATACATACCCCAGACCAGACACAGTAAAATAAAACAGACCCCAGACCAGACCCACTAAACTAGTACAGACCCCAGATTAGACCCAATAAACTAATACATTCCCCAGACTCATATATCATTGCAGACACTAGACCAGAACTGCTAAACTAATGCAGACCCCCAACCAGACCCACTAAATACAAACCCCCTGCACTAATACAGATACCAGAACTCCCTAAACTAATGCAGGCCCCAGACCAGAACTTCTAAACTAATACAGACCCCCTGTACTAATACAGACATCAGATCAGACCCCCTAAACTAATGCAGACCCCCGAAATGTTCCTTCAAATAACTACAGACCCCAGACCAGACTCATACTAATGCAGACACCAGACAAAATCCACTAAACTAATACAGACCCCAGACCAGACCCACTAAACTAATACAGACCCACTAAACTAACAGAGCCCAGACCAGACTTGTATACTAATACAGACCCCAGACCAGATCCATATATTAATGCAGACACCAGACCAGAACTGCTAAACTAATACAGACCCCAGGCCAGAACTGCTAAACTAATACAGACCCCAGACCAGAACTGCTAAACTAATACAGACCCCAGACCCCAGAACTGCTAAACTAATACAGACCCCAGGCCAGAACCCCCTTAGCTAATACAGGCCCCAGACCAGAACCCCTACACTAATACAGACATCAGATCAGACCCCCTAAACTAAAGCAGACCCCCGACAAGTCCTTCCAATAACTACAGACCCCAGACCACATACTATTATAGGCACCAGACCAAACACCCTAATACTTTACTAATAATTATCCAAACCAATCCCTCTAAATCAATGCAGACCCCCCAACAAGTCCCTCTAAATAACTACAGGCACCAGACTAGACCCCCTAAGCTAATGCAGACCCTTTATCAGATCCCATAATACAGATAACAGAACTCCTAAATAGATACACATATCAAAGTAGACCCCCTAAATAAATATAAATCCTAGACTCCATAAATAATTAGAGACAAAAAAGGGGCTCCTAAACAAACACCGACACCAGTCCACATCTCCTAAACTATTTCAGACTCCAGACCAGATGACCAAATAAAACCCCCCTAAACTAATGCAGACCACCTAATATATATGCAGTTCCAAAGACACCATAAATTAACCAGAACCCCAATGCACTCCTCAGACTCCCTAAATAAATGCAAACCCCAGACCAGACCCCGTCTAAATAAATAGAGACCACAGATGACCTCAATAAGTTCAGGCCCCCAGACGCCAGACCAGTCCCCATTATACACACCCCCTAAATAAAACCAGACCAGACACACTAATACAGTCCCCAGACCTCCTAAATAAATATAGACCCCCAAACTCTGATAGTCACCTCGGCTTCCAGTTCTTTGTGCTCCCAGGTGTCACCGTTGACTTTGTGCCTGACGTCAAGATGGCACTGCCGGGGACTGAAGGAGTGAAGGAAAGGGGTGAGATATTCATTTATGATGTTGTGTCCGGGAGATTTGACAGCACTGCCAAGAGGTTCCCACTTTTTTCACAAGAATGTTTAGTTACTGTGCACTTTCAAGTTCTCCCGAGAACCATGTAAAGCTCTCCCAAGATCTGTGTCAAGTCCTCCAAAGGACCATGTCAAGTCCTCCCAAGGACTACAGAAAATCAATGCCTGAAACTTTTCACACAGTCCTCAGGTGGACTTTACACAGTCTTTAGGAGAACTTGCCTCGGGAGGAATTGACAAGTCCTCTGGAGGACCATGGCAAGTTCTCCTGAGGACTGTGTCAAGTCCTCCTGAGGCCTGTGTAAAAAGTTTCAGGCTTTGATTTTCTGTAGTGGCGTTGTTGAGGTGAGTAATGTTTCTGGCGTATTGCCCAATAAATATATCATCTCCTAGAGATAGTGGAAGTCTGTGGGAATTGATGCTTGGATCAATAGCATAACCTTACAATACCACAAGCCAGCAGGACATCAAGAATGCGACGCCGGTCGAAAACATTTCACAATCAGGTTATGCTGTTTAAAGAACAAGAAACTTGCAGAATTTAGATTATTAGATACCAGTGCTTGAATGTTTCCAGTCACTGACACCAAGCAGAGTAAAACAGTGAGAAGTTGAAACACAAGGGGCCAGATTTATCATTACTCTGACAGCTCACTCCACTTTAACATATGGCTAAAGTCAGTTTTAGCCAAGTCAGATTTATGATTGGCCCTTTAAGACTGTAATAAATGTGGTCTGACGGTAGCAGTTTATCCGTCAGTAAGCAGCTTTACAAAAGTCGCACATCTTTACGAAAAAGTCGCACGTTTTTATAAAAAAGTTGCATGTTCTATTAATAAGTCTCATAAGATAAGCATGGTCCTCACTGGAGTGAAATTGCGACTTTTTTGCGACTTTTTAAATAGTCCCAATAGTAAATCTGTCTAGAGATTAATTTACATAAGAAAACACGCCCACTTTCAGAAAACTGGCGAGCATAGTGCAGAGCAGAAAAAAGTCACAAATTTGTGCGCAGTTTTAGCGTTTGGGACTTTTTTGGGGACTTTTTCACTCCATTATTCTGACCTGAGCTAATGATAAATCTGGCCCAAGGTATATTTGGAAGTTCTTAAAAATAATGAGAAAATGACTCACAAAGTTTAATAGAACGAAGAAGAGGTTTTTAGCATAGCTAGAAATAAATGGTAATGTTTCCATTCACTGACAAAATAATCTTAAGAAAGGCCGAAAAAATGCAAAGTACTCTAGTTGTAGAACTTTATATTAAACCTACAGACATGCAATATGATAGATGTAAGATAGAGAGAAAAAGAAAGATAAAGAAATAAATAAATATATGAGATAGATAGGTAGACAGAGGCGGAAAAATAGATAGATAGATAGATAGATAGATAGATAGATAGATAGATATTTTTGATCCAAAATATGCGCAAAGAGCTTCTAGTTTTCATATAGTAAGTATAGCCATGATGCAGTTTTGCAATTTCATATATTCACCTTTGACCTGTGTCTTTGTGCATTAAGCAGTGTGCTGCTACTTGTAGTTCTACGCATTGTATTACAGCCAAGGTACTGTGCACCTGTGCCCCTTTTTTATATATATATATTTTGGAGGTTCTGGTTTAGTTTTCTTTTGTGATAGATAGATAGATAGATAGATAGATAATAGATAGATAGATAGATAGATAGATAGATAGATAGATAGATAGATAATAGATAGATAATAGATAGATAGATAATAGATAGATAGATAGATAGATAGATAGATAGATAGATAGATAGATAGATAGATAGATAATAGATAGATAGATAGATAGATAGATAGATAGATAATAGATAGATAGATAGATAGATAGATAGATAGATAGATAGATAATAGATAGATAATAGATAGATAGATAGATAATAGATAGATACAGGGAGTGCAGAATTATTAGGCAAGTTGTATTTTTGAGGATTAATTTTATTATTGAACAACAACCATGTTCTCAATGAACCCAAAAAACTCATTAATATCAAAGCTGAATATTTTTGGAAGTAGTTTTTAGTTTGTTTTTAGTTTTAGCTATTTTAGGGGGATATCTGTGTGTGCAGGTGACTATTACTGTGCATAATTATTAGGCAACTTAACAAAAAACAAATATATACCCATTTCAATTATTTATTTTTACCAGTGAAACCAATATAACATCTCAACATTCACAAATATACATTTCTTTGCAAGGACACTCAAAAGCCTGCCATCCATGGATTCTGTCAGTGTTTTGATCTGTTCACCATCAACATTGCGTGCAGCAGCAACCACAGCCTCCCAGACACTGTTCAGAGAGGTGTACTGTTTTCCCTACTTGTAAATCTCACATTTGATGATGGACCACAGGTTCTCAATGGGGTTCAGATCAGGTGAACAAGGAGGCCATGTCATTAGATTTTCTTCTTTTATACCCTTTCTTGCCAGCCACGCTGTGGAGTACTTGGACGCGTGTGATGGAGCATTGTCCTGCATGAAAATCATGTTTTTCTTGAAGGATGCAGACTTCTTCCTGTACCACTGCTTGAAGAAGGCGTCTTCCAGAAACTGGCAGTAGGACTGGGAGTTAAGCTTGACTCCATCCTCAACCCGAAAAGGTCCCACAAGCTCATCTTTGATGAGACCAGCCCAAACCAGTACTCCACCTCCACCTTGCTGGCGTCTGAGTCGGACTGGAGCTCTCTGCCCTTTACCAATCCAGCCACGGGCCCATCCATCTGGCCCATCAAGACTCACTCTCATTTCATCAGTCCATAAAACCTTAGAAAAATCAGTCTTGAGATATTTCTTGGCCCAGTCTTGACGTTTCAGCTTGTGTGTCTTGTTCAGTGGTGGTCGTCTTTCAGCCTTTCTTACCTTGGCCATGTCTCTGAGTATTGCACACCTTGTGCTTTTGGGCAGTCCAGTGATGTTGCAGCTCTGAAATATGGCCAAACTGGTGGCAAGTGGCATCTTGGCAGCTGCACGCTTGACTTTTCTCAGTTCATGGGCAGTTATTTTGCGCCTTGGTTTTTCCACACGCTTCTTGCGACCCTGTTGACTATTTTGAATGAAACGCTTGATTGTTCGATGATCACGCTTCAGAAGCTTTGCCATTTTAAGAGTGCTGCATCCCTCTGCAAGATATCTCACTATTTTTGACTTTTCTGAGCCTGTCAAGTCCTTCTTTTGACCCATTTTGCCAAAGGAAAGGAAGTTGCCTAATAATTATGCACACCTGATATAGGGTGTTGATGTCATTAGACCACACCCCTTCTCATTACAGAGATGCACATTACCTAATATGCTTAATTGGTAGTAGGCTTTCGAGCCTATACAGCTTGGAGTAAGACAACATGCATAAAGAGGATGATGTGGTCAAAATACTCATTTGCCTAATAATTCTGCACGCAGTGTAGATAGATAGATAGATAGATAGATAATAGATAGATAGATAGAGATAGATAAATAATAGATAGATAATAGATAATAGATGATAGATAGATAATAGATAATAGATAGATAGATAGATAGATAATAGATAATAGATAATAGATAGATAGATAGATAGATAGATAGATAGATAATAGATAGATAGATAATAGATAGATAGATAGATAGATAGATAATAGATAGATAGATAGATAGATAGATAGATAGATAGAAATAAATAAATAAATGAAAGATGCATGAGATAGACAGAAAATAGATTGAGAGATGATAGATATTAAATAAAAAGAATGAAAGACATGAGAGAGATACATATGATAGATATATTGTTAGATATTAGATAGATAAATATTATGAAAGAGAAATAAATAAATGAGATAGATAAATGGATAAATATTACAAGAAAATGTAGACTAGCACATTCATATACATAGTCACAGGTGCATAGACATCAAGCAAACATGGCTGATAATAAAATGGCTGCACAACATTTCACATACAAACAATAGAGCTGAGAAATGGGGATCATTCTAAATGAATTAATTTAGAATGATCCCCATTTCTCAGCTCTATTGTTTGTATGTGAAATGTTGTGCAGATAGATAGTTATGAAATGGAAAGAAAGAAAATGAAAGAAAGATATGAGATAGATAAACGATAGTTAACATGATATAGATAGATGATGATATATAGATAATCAGTAATATAATGCTAGATATCTGCTGTGATGGGATATTGACGTGAATCAGTGATGGTAAAATGAAGCTGGTTGTAGGGGTCACTTCACACGACTGGCTGCAGTACTGCAGATGGCTGAGCGCGCCGCGGTGCAGGCGGTGAACTGTTCCCTGCACATTTATGTACGCTTCTATTATACCTGATGTTAATCACATTGCAGGCAGCAGCGCAGCGGCTAATATTTGTTATCTATTGTACGCACTCGAGCAAGCGATTGCCTGTTATGTCTTCATTAAACCCACAGTCTCAAATTGATGTCTATGTCTACGAGCTGCAGCCCTCGATGACTGGAGGTGACATTTCTAACACTGCGCTATGCACGTGTTTACAGGTTGTGCGGTAAAGAAGCCCCACGTAATACAGCGAGCAGCCTCCTCCTATTGAATTTCACAGGGCAGATAAAATAACGAAATGATCTGTTTCTAATCGTGACAGAAGAAATGGCCGGGAATAAAGCTTAAAATTATGGTGACAAATCATAGATCAACTCTAATCCTGCCTCTAGGGATTATGGGTACAGGTATGCAAATGACTGACGTGGTCCGAGGGCCCGGCCGGGAAGAGGGCCCACAGTCAATCATTTTAAATATTTTTTTTTATTCCTCAGGGTGGCACTGCTGATCACCACAGGCGGCGCGGCCCTGGTTCTAGTTGCCGGTGGCGGTGGGGGGGGGGGGCAGTAGGAGGTGAGCGCTTCCATTGTGGAAGCGCTGATCTCCATATTCATCTGTATGGCCGTCCTCAGGACAGCGATACAGATGCCTGTGCTGTGGCGGGGGAGGGGAGGGAGAGGCGTCTCCCTTCCCTGTTCTTCTGATAGGCCGCAGGCGCTAATGCGTCATTATTATCGCGCCGCGTGAGCCGGGCAGCACACAGCAGGGACACAGGCCGGAAGAGGCCTGCATCGCATTGCTGCTGATGGAGGTAAGTATTAGTGTTTTGTGGGGGGGGGGGGGGGCTGGCACTCTGGGGGCATTTATTTCTTGACCATTTTGGGGGGGCACTATGGGGGCATTTCTTACTGGCACATTAAGGGGGGTGGGCACCATGGGGGAGAGGAGCACTATGGGGGCATCTGGGGGCTCTAAAGAGGCTTTTTTTGTTTATTGGCACATTATAGGGGGCACTATAGGGGAGAGCGGCACTATGGGGCATCTGGTGGCACTATAGGGGCATTATTTGGGGGCACTATGGGGAAGTGGGGGCTCTAAAGGGGCCTTTTTTTATTGGCACATTATGGGGGGAACTATGGCATCTGGTGGCACTAAGGGGGCATCTTTTACTGGCACATTATGGGAGTGTCACGGAACCATGAACCAGACGTACAACAAGAGATAAGTGAAAATAAGAAGGCTTTATTGAAAATAAAGCTGTAAAGCAAAAGTCCAAACGAATGGTGAAACCGAAGCAGAGTCTTTGAGAGGCCAGAGATCAGGAACCAGAAGGGTAGTCAGACGAAGCCAGGATCAGGAACCAGCAGGGTAGTCAGACGAAGCCAGGATCAGGAACCAGCAGGGTAGTCAGACGAAGCCAGGATCAGGAACCAGAAGCAGCATCAGTCTAGAAGCATGTGAACACAGGAGGACCAAGCAAGGAACTGAAGCCACAGACCTCCTATATATATGAGCTAGGCATCCAGCTCCTCCCAGTGGGAAGGAGGAGCCGCAGGGTGAAAGGCTACAAGAAACCCAGAAACCAAGATGGCCGCCAGCACATGTCAAACGAAGGAGAACAGCAAGAAGGTAAGACCATGACAGTACCTCCCCCTCAAGGGCCCCTCCTCCGCGGAGCAAAAAACGGTTTCTGAGGGAAGCGTGCGTGGAAGGCTCGGAGCAAGGCAGGAGCATGGACATCTGCGGAGGAAACCCAGGAACGCTCCTCTGGACCATAACCACGCCAATGGACCAAAAACTGCACCCGACCGCGGACCAGGCGTGAGTCCAGGATATTGCTCACCTCATACTCCTCATGATTGCCCACTCGGACCGGACGAGGCCGAGGAACCGAGGAAGTGAAACGATTACACACCAGTGGCTTCAACAGGGAGACATGAAACACGTTAGAGATCCGCATGCCAGGAGGAAGCGCAAGGGCATAGGCTACCGGGTTTACCCTGCGAAGCACTCGGAAGGACCAACAAAGCGAGGCGCCAGCTTGGGAGTGGGCACTCGAAGGTTGAGGTTGCGGGTGGACAACCATACACGGTCTCCGACCTGGTAGGAAGGAGCAGGCGCTCGTCTGCGATCAGCCTGGAGACTCTGGCGCTGCGCAGAGGCCTCAAGGGACTTCTGGATCTGTACCCAAGAAGCACGTAGGACGGAAAGGTGATCCTCCACAGCCGGAATATCCTGGGGAGAGAATACCTCCGGTAACACGGCAGGTTGGAACCCATAATTGGCCATGAAGGGAGACGTCCCAGAGGAAGAGTTCACCGCCGTGTTCCTGGCAAACTCAGCCCAAGGCAGAAGGTCAACCCAATTGTCTTGGTGATCGGAGACATAGCAACGAAGGAATTGCTCCAAGGCCTGATTGGATCGTTCTGCGGCCCCATTGGACTGAGGGTGGTAGGCCGAAGAGAAGGAGAGATGAATCCCCAACTGGGAGCAAAAGGCGCGCCAGAACCTGGACACAAACTGACTCCCCCGATCCGACACAATCTCCTTGGGCAAACCGTGCAACCGGAAGACCTCCCTGGCAAAAATCGTGGCCAACTCTTGTGCAGAGGGTAACTTCTTGAGAGGAACACAGTGGCACATTTTGGAAAACCGATCCACAATCATGAGAATGACCGTATGGCCTCGGGATGCAGGGAGGTCCACAATGAAATCCATCCCCAGGTGTGACCATGGGCGCTCCCCGGTGGCTATGGGTTGCAGAAGGCCCAACGGAAGGTGCCGAGGGGACTTACTCTGGGCACAAACGGAGCATGCCGCTACATATGCGGCGATGTCGGAACGTAGGGAAGGCCACCAGAACAGACGTGAAACAGCCCAGGACAGCTGATTCTTTCCAGGATGCCCCGCGGTCTTGGAGTTATGGTAGGTTCGCAACAACCGAGTGCGCAACTCCTCAGGCACAAAACATCTGCCGTTGGGTCTCCCAGAGGGAGCACCAGATTGAGCCGCCAAAATCTGCTCACCCAGGGGAGAGGTCAGGCTGGTGCGAATGGCGGCCAGGATCTGATTCGGAGGTATGACCGAAGTCGGAATCGACTCCTCCCTGGACAGCTCGGAGTACTGCCGTGATAGGGCATCCGCCCTGATGTTCTTGGAACCGGGTAGGTAGGAGACCACGTAATTAAAACGTGACAAGAACAGAGCCCATCTGGCCTGACGTGGTGTCAATCTCTTGGCCTCAGAAAGGTAGGTCAGATTTTTATGGTCCGTCAGGATGAGAACCGGAACCACCGAACCCTCGAGCAAGTGCCTCCATTCTTTAAGGGCCTGCACGATGGCCAATAACTCCCTGTCACCAATCTGATAGTTGCACTCCGCGGAAGACAGTTTCCGGGAGTAAAACCCACAAGGAAGCAGAGGACCCTCTGGTGTTCTACGCTGAGACAGAAGGGCGCCTACTCCTGTCTCAGACGCGTCCACCTCGAGGACAAAGGGCAACCCAGGGTTGGGATGCGACAGAATCGGAGCCGACACAAAAGCGGACTTTAGGGCCTCAAAAGCTTGGATGGCCTCGAGCGGCCAGACCTGGGAATTACTGCCCTTCCTGGTCAGATCCGTGAGAGGCTTGGCCAGCATGGAAAAGTCCCTGATGAACTTCCGATAATAATTGGCGAAGCCCAAAAAGCGCTGCAGGGAACGAAGACCACTGGGCTGGGGCCACTGTAAGACAGCCGAAACCTTCTCAGGATCCATGGAGAACCCCTCAGCGGAAATGATGTAACCTAAGAAGGTTACCTGGGATCGGTGAAATTCGCATTTCTCAAGCTTACCGAACAGCTTGTTCTCTCGTAACCGTTGCAACACTCGTCTGACATCCAGAATGTGGGCCTCCATGGATTCAGAATATACCAAGATGTCATCCAAATAGACCACCACACACTGCTGCAACAGGTCACGGAAAACATCGTTGATGAATTCCTGAAAGACTGCGGGCGCATTGCACAACCCAAAGGGCATAACCAAGGATTCATAATGACCGGTCCTGGTGTTAAACGCGGTCTTCCACTCATCGCCCGCCTTGATCCTTACCAGGTTATATGCCGCCCTCAGGTCGAGTTTGGTAAAGACCGTGGCCCCTTTAAGGCGATTGAACAGCTCGGAAATCAAGGGTATCGGGTAAGCGTTCTTGATCGTGATGCGATTGAGACCCCTGTAATCGATGCAAGGCCTCAACTCACCGCCCTTCTTTTTTACAAAGAAAAATCCAGCCCCTGCCGGGGACGAGGATTTGCGAATATGTCCGCGTGAAAGCGCCTCCCTCACGTACTCCTCCATGGCCTCATTCTCCGCTACCGACAGTGGATAGACTTTGCCACGAGGAGGAACGGCACCAGGTTGTAACTCTATGGCACAATCGTATGGGCGGTGCGGAGGTAGGGCAACCGCGCGCACCTTATCGAATACATCCCGGTACTCTTCGTATTCAGGAGGCAACAGAGAGTCAGAGGAAGTACACAGCAACTTGACAGACCCATGGATGCAACTAGCCCCACACTGCGGTGACCACGAGAGGATCTCGGCCGATCTCCAATCGAAAGTCGGATTATGCTTCTGGAGCCAGGGGTACCCCAAGACCACCGAGTAGTGTGGAGACGAAATAACCTGGAGGCAGAACGACTCTCTGTGAACGGCACCAATGGCTATCCCCACTGGAAGGGTCTCATGAGTCACGTGTGACGACAGAAGGGGTCTGCCGTCTATCGCCTCAAGAGCCAGTGGGGAACCTCGAGCCTGCAGAGGAATGGAATTGGCGGCAGCGAACACACTATCAATGAACAAACCACCAGCACCAGAGTCCACCAACGCCTGGGTCGTCACCGAGCCCCCGACCCAGGAGAGGACAACAGTGATCAGTGGTTTGTCAACACGGGAAACCGGGGACGAGGAGACTCCACCCAAGATCTGCCCCCGACAGGATCTCAGGTAGGAGCGTTTCCCGGACGGTTCGGACATGCCAAGCGAAAATGCCCACCGAGACCACAGTACATGCATCGACCCTCGCGTCTCCAGAGTACCCTCTCCCCCTCGGACAGGCGAGCAAACCCCAGCTGCATGGGTTCACCCCCAGACAAGTCATCCCCAGGAGGCGTGGGAGGAGAGGGAGGCACGGGTGGGACAGCAAACGTAGGCGCCAATCTGTTAGAAGACCTCCGCAGGCTCTCCTTAAAGGAAGGTCTCTCCCTGAGTCTGGTGTCAATCAAAATCAGGAAAGAAATAAGAGACTCGAGCTCCACTGGTAGGTCCTTAGCTGCAACCTCATCCTTCAAGGCATCCGAGAGACCATGAGAGAAAGCAGCGACCAGAGCCTCATTATTCCAGCCCACCTCTGCTGCCAGGGTACGAAACTCAATGGCGTATTCAGCTACGGATCGTGAACCCTGTCTGATGGACATAAGGAGCTTCGCGGCAGAGGCAGCACGAGCCGGCACATCGAATACCTTCCGAAGAGAAGCAACAAAACCGGAAAACTCGGCAACCACCGGATTGTTGTTCTCCCATAAAGGGCTAGCCCAGGCCAAGGCCTTGTCCGAGAGCAGCGAGATCAAGAAGCCCACCTTTGATCTCTCAGTAGGAAAGGCATGTGGCAGCAACTCGAAATAAATGCCCACCTGGTTAAGGAAACCTCGGCACTGAGTTGGCTCTCCCCCAAAGCGCTGTGGAAGAGGGGCAGAACCGGTCATACCCCGAAACACCACAGGCGCAACAACAGGTGTCGGGGTAGACTCTGGCGCAACAACCGGAGCGGCAGTAGGAGTGACAACCGACCCATCGGCAACGGGAGCGAAATGAGCCGTGCGTTCAAGCAGGGTTTGCAACGCCACAGCGAACCGACCCAACAGGTGATCCTGCTGATCAAGTCTGGCAACCAGCATGGGTAGCGAGGATGGCCCTGTACCGTCAGAACTCATGGCTTGGTCCTAATGTCACGGAACCATGAACCAGACGTACAACAAGAGATAAGTGAAAATAAGAAGGCTTTATTGAAAATAAAGCTGTAAAGCAAAAGTCCAAACGAATGGTGAAACCGAAGCAGAGTCTTTGAGAGGCCAGAGATCAGGAACCAGAAGGGTAGTCAGACGAAGCCAGGATCAGGAACCAGCAGGGTAGTCAGACGAAGCCAGGATCAGGAACCAGCAGGGTAGTCAGACGAAGCCAGGATCAGGAACCAGAAGCAGCAGCAGTCTAGAAGCATGTGAACACAGGAGGACCAAGCAAGGAACTGAAGCCACAGACCTCCTATATATATGAGCTAGGCATCCAGCTCCTCCCAGTGGGAAGGAGGAGCCGCAGGGTGGAAGGCTACAAGAAACCCAGAAACCAAGATGGCCGCCAGCACATGTCAAACGAAGGAGAACAGCAAGAAGGTAAGACCATGACAGGGAGGCACGATAGGGGAGAGTGGCACTATGGGGAATTATTTGGGGGCTACTAAAGGGGAGTGGAGCACTATTGGGGCATCTGGTGGCACTAAGAAGGCATTTTTTACTGGCGCATTATGGGAGGCACTATAGGGGAGAGCGGCACTATGGGGGAGTGGAGCACTATTGGGGCATCTGGTGGCACTAAGAAGGGGCATTTTTTTGGCTCATTATGGGGGAGAGGAGCACTATAGGGGAATCTGCTGGGGGCACTAAGAAGGGGCATTTTTTTACTGGCATATTGTGGGGGACACTATGGGGAAGGGGGAGAGGAGCACTATTAGGGCATTTACTGGGGCACTATATAGGGGTATTTTATACTGGCATACATTATGGGGATATTCGCTCACTAAGCGGGGGTATTTCATGTACTGTCATATTATAAGGAGAATTATTACTACTAGGGGGTATTATGGGGAGCTTTACTACTACTGGGGGGCTATGAGGAACATGATTACTAGTATGGGCACTATAGGGGCATTATTACTACTAAGTGTGCTCTGGCAGAGAATTATTTCTATTGGGGGGATTTTAGGGAGGACTGTTACTTTGGGGGGCACCCTAGCACAGTATCAGCTTAGCAGAATTATTTTTGGGGGACATTATCTTTATACTATTAGTGTCTGGGCGCAGTTATTTTTTAGAGCACTGTGTGCCAATAATTGTTGAAGGGGGCACTATTTGTGTGGTAGTAGTATTTCCAGGGGGACTGTTTCTGCAGTATAGAATTGGGCATGGCAGGAAAGGGTGTTCAGAAGATGTGAAGATGATGGAAATGTGGGAAACTAATGTCTGTTTGTCAATCTCCGCAGAGACGGGAGATGGCTGAAAAATCATCATGGCGGTCTGGTCTGAATGGAGAAGATGAGGAAAGAGAACGTCTACAACAAAGGTGACATCACTGGATGTAAGAGGTATGGGGCGCTATGTAGGAGAGGAGATGCTCCGGCTCCTCCCCCTGCCATTTGCAGAAGGAGGATGCAGAGCTGGGTGAGGACAACCAAGGGGGGCAGCAGGCCACGGGCGGGTGGCAGATGGTGGGGGAAACCTCAGGCCTTGAGCAGGATCTGGGGAGGGAGATGGGTATGGCTGGAGGCGGAACATATGCGTGGCTGGAGGCAGAACATGGGTGGGGCCTGGAAGGGGCCCTTGATTTCTTTTGCCCGGGGGCCCTGAGGGTTCTCAGTCCACCCCTGCTTCTCAGGAAAAGATATCATGGAGCTGATACGTGGCCCTTGAAGCAGCCCTGGTAGGTCCCATCTACTGTACCAAAGAACTGCATTTTTAGCAAGCAGATGGTGGGGATTTGGCCCAAGGGTCATGGAAAGGGTTTAAAATGTCAATAAACCCTTCTAGTCCCAGGCCTAGTTTGATCTTTTCTATAGGACCCTTTTTGCCCATTTATACCACCTTTCACAGGAATGAGTCCTGATCATAGTTCAGAGACTTGATCATGGTTTAGGGTGCCGATCATGATTTAGAATCTTGGTCATGGTTTAGGGGTCTTCATTATGATTTAGAGTCTTGATCATGGTTTAATTCCTGATCATGCTTTAGAGTCTTATTGATCATGGTTTAGGGTCTTGATCATGGTTTAGGATCTTGATCATGCTTTACAGTCTTGTTCTTGGTTTTAAATCTTGATCATGATCCCACAGCAGACATTTATGGTAGCTCAAGGGAAGTTGCTCAGATAGTTGTGTCCACATGGTGATACAGTCCAAAGTATAATTTTGTGTCTACCGATTCCAATACACTGCTTGATTGATGTCTCCAAAAGATTCCTCCATGCGTGTAACAGTTTTTGGACGCACAAATGCATTCAATCAGAAGCAGACAGCACGAACATGTCCTATTAGTGACGAGCAGGCGGATCTGTAGTCTCTGCTCTGTGAACCACAGTGTACGTGAAGTTCACGGAAGCAGCTTGTAACTAACCAGTAAAAAAATTCTTCCACCAAGATAGGTCCCGCTCATTTACTGCTGAAAAGTTTTCATATTTTGTGACTGTTTTTGTATTAGAGTCTTAAAGGAGAACAGAGATGATGTTTTTGAAAAACATGTATTGTATTATAAAATTAATTCTAAGAATATTAAGGAGGATCCGTCAACAGCATAGGCTTTTTCACATGGGCCTCCTTAAAAGTCAGGAAGTCCCTTATGCAAAATAGCAAATCCATCTTAGCTGGTTGGCTGACAGGGGTCACCTGACAGGTTCTACAGCATCTTCTTTAAGGTAGCCATACACATTATACAGGTGAAACTTTAAAAATTAGAATATCGTGCAAAGTTCATTTATTTCAGTAATGCAACTTAAAAGGTGAAACTAATATATGAGACTCATTACATTCAAAGCGATATATTTCAAGCCTTTATTTGTTATAATTTGGATGATTATGGCTTACAGCTTATGAAACCCCAAAGTCCCAATTGTGAGGTCCCCTTTGCTCAGGGGGTATGGAATAATTAGCTGACTAGAGTGTGACACTTTGAGCCTAGAATATTGAACCTTTTCACAAAATTCTAATTTTAAGCTGCATTAATGCAATTCCTTTTAAGTTGCGTTACTGAAATAAATGGACTTTTGCACGATATTCAAATTTTTCGAGTTTTACCTGTATATTTGTTGGAGGAGCCAGCCACCCTTGGTGAGATCTTGTGATATTAGGGTCATAGACATTGAATTGCCATTAAATCCCACCAACATTTATGCCAGGAATTACTTTTGAGGGAACAAAGGATCGAGCAAAATTACTTCCAGCACGACATGACTAGATGCCTGCAGATCCAATATTTACCATACACTACCTGGGTCACAGATCGTAACCCCTTAAGCTGCCCACAGACTTCAGAGAGTTTGGCTTAGAATTATTTCTCCTTTCTCTTCCATGAACATGTGGATATTTATTTTAGTGGGGAGAAATGAGAAATAAACTGCTGCCAGATATCTAAGGCAGCCATTCACGCCCCACAGCGGGGAGATCTAATTAAGGGGAGATCTAATTAATATGTATAAATATATCAGGGGTCAGTACAGAGATCTATCCCATCATCTATTTATCCCCAGGACTGTGACGAGGGGACATCCTCTGCGTCTGGAGGAAAGAAGGTTTGTACACAAACATAGAAGAGGATTCTTTAAGGTAAGAGCAGTGAGACTATGGAGCTCTCTGCCTTTGGAGGTGGTGATGGTGAGTACAATAAAGGAATTCAAGAGGGGCCTGGATGTATTTCTGGAGTGTAATAATATTACAGGCTATAGCTACTAGAGGGGGGTCGTTCATCCAGGGAGTTAGTCTGATTGCCTGATTGGAGTCGGGAAGGAATTTTTTATTCCCCTAAAGTGGGGAAAATTGGCTTCTACCTCACAGGTTTTTTTTTTTGCCTTCCTCTGGATCAACTTGCAGGATGACAGGCCGAACTACCACTCCTATCCTCCGGGGGCAAAAGCACAGCGGATCCATTTTGCCTGGAGTGCTCTTTTAAGTAAAACTTGTACCTGACTGCACAGCAGTCATAATAACGGTCCACGATGTGTGAGTCGTAATAGCATATTCAGATAATGAGAGTGGTAGTTATTGCCATCTGTTATATCAGTCATGTTGTGGTCGGCCTCAGGACCGAACCCCTTTCCTCACGTGTGATCTTGACTTATAGGGTAAAACCTCTCTCCGCTCTGTAATTTTACGTCTGACAAACTTCTTCTCTAAATCTCTTAAATGTTGCGGCGCTCTCTAATGAGAGTGACCTTTTTTAGGAAGCCGCGTGTTCTCCTGAATAATAATATACATTATTTCCCTATAGAAACATTTCGGGGTAAAGTCAGGAAGTCACAGTCAGTTCTGATAAA
Source organism: Bufo bufo (assembly GCF_905171765.1). Classification (NCBI taxonomy): domain Eukaryota; kingdom Metazoa; phylum Chordata; class Amphibia; order Anura; family Bufonidae; genus Bufo; species Bufo bufo. The sequence goes on along the minus strand of NC_053393.1, from coordinate 532,341,313 downwards.
AACGGCGATTGCACCTGACCTTCAGAAGATGTGCTGACGCGGTGCACTTTACTTACTTTCATTTGCTTCCATTTGAAAAACATCCATGGTCGCGTTAACCCTTGCTGGTCAGGTGGACGAGGAAGTTCGACAACTTTCTGATATGCCTGATTCTTTAGCAAGTTCTTTCCCTGCTGTCAGTGAATGGAAGCAATTAGAAAACTGTGTTCCAAATTGCACCATGGCTTGTGGTTCTGTGTAGAGGCCGATCGTGATGAATTCTGACCAATCCCCATGACATTGTAAGGTTTCTGTTGGGTCTGCTGAACCTGACAGCATGGGACAGAGCCTAAAAGCCTGCTCAGACCTAACAGATCGTTCAGGTGAAGGTTTGTTACAATTGAATACAATCTAGGCAATGCTCTGTAAGCTGAGACTTCAGGCTGATACATTTTGCCCGCACTGATACATTGTAACAAACCATCAGAACAGGAGACTAATTTCTGTGTCTAGCTCACAGAGGATTGTCTAGAATGGATACAAACCCTCAGCTATGAGCAAGACAAGGTCTGTGCATTTCTTCAGCCTCTGAATATAAACAAGGATCATTCCATTCTCATACAGCAAGCAGAGATTGTAGAGAGGGCCTATCACCTCTCCTGACATGTCTGATTTAGTAACTACTTCCAATAACAATTCTGGAGCATCTTTTCTCATAACTGTGCCATTCCTCTATTTTTCCTCCTGGAAATGTGTGACTATATTGGGCACGGCCATTCACCTTGTGAAAATGGGGGTCTGGCTCTGTCAGCACTGATTGGACAGTGTCAGGTTGGGTAGGGAAACGCCCCTCCAAATTGGTAACACCCTGTTGTCAATTTATTCATACATTTTGAGGAGGAATAAAAGAGGAACAGCACAATGTAGAGATCCAAGACAAGCCGCTCCAGATTTGATATTTCATGGGAAGGTCTAGAGAGGTGACGTCTGGTGAGGCCTAAATGTAAGGATGCCATCTCCACTCTAGGACTAGTCACAATAAAACTTTTAAAAGTTGCATCAAAATGCTGGATGGTCTCCAAGAACTCCAAGGGACTGAAGAAATAAGATCTTGGTTGGTGCTAAGATGTTGGCAATACCAAAGACACGATGGACCTCTTCTTGACTTGATATGCAGCCCACAAAAGTGTAGCACTGGGCTCTGGAGTCTGAATTCAGGGACAGCAACATCTTCTTGGAGTTTGCACATTCTTGTGTTTTTGTGGTTTTCCTTCAAGAAACCCTACTGAGATGCTGGTGGGATTTTTATGACATTGACCCCACTCAGGAGAATTCACCCCTAGGGTCCCAAAGACATAGGCAGCCTGTAGTTGTAAGGGCTGTATTACAGCAACAGATTATTTGACAGATTCTCTGACCAACCATTTGTCAGATGGCCATTTACACACCAACTATTGGTCTGATTGGACAGAAATTGGTCAAATAATCTGTTGCTGTAATAGAGCCCTTAGAGGGGGTCCCTCAAAAATGAGAAGATCCCAAATTGCCCGCTTCCTGGGACTTCCTGTGTGTAAACCTTGCAGTGAGTGTTTAATTTCCCTGCAGCGGCCACCACAGGAGAAATGAAGGATTACTCTTTGTCCATTCATATCAATGGGTCCACTTTGACTGACATAGCCAGACGTGATGACATTTTCACTGCCTGGCCCTGTCAATCCAAGTGCAGAGTGCTCGGCAGTTGCAGAGAGAGCAGAGCCTCTAGGTGTAACGGTGACGCCCCCGTTGCTCCTAGAGGTTCATTTGCATATATTAAGACATCATTTTTCTCAGCAATGCGGGCACATAGGAACATGGGACCAACACAGATGCCTTCAGCTGCCAAGCGCACATGTAACAGGTCAGCCCGTGTCATAGGGACAAATCTGCTGAGAGATGTCCTTTAATAGGGAGTATGGAAGTGGGTTTGCTGAAGTGGACAACCCTTTTTGACCAGGACCTCGTCTGCTAAGGTTTGTTGTAGAAAGTTTGCTTTGATCTGGAAGGGAAGGCGCTCGTTTGGAATGACAGTTATGATGTAGTAGTCAGAGGAGCGCCCCGGCTACAGTAGCCATAAGCTTATAGCTTGCAGTTGGTCAACCATAACCTACCATTTCCCAACCTTTGATCCTGCGGCTGTACAGTAAAGCCGCATTCACAGAGGAGCCTTCCTAATCAACTTTGAACTAGAAGGAGTTTGTTTAGTCCATAAAACTTTGCAAGTCACTTTTATTGTGTTATCAGAAGAAAATGAAACATCTGGAGTCAATTGTCCGTACATGAAGATAATGTTCTTGTAATGTGGAGACATGGGGGGGGGGTTCAGTTAAAGGGACCTGTCACTGGGGCGTTCTACAAATGCCTCATCACTACGGATGAGCGAATCGACTTCGGATAAAACATCCGCATAAAATTTTGTTCCAATATTGTACAGAGAAGGAGCTTCATACAGTATTAGAATGTATTGGCTCCGATGAGCCGAATTATTGCTTCCACTTGGAACCGAACCCGAGTTCAGGAAATGGTTTTTTACAGTACAAATTAATTTCTGAAGGTATTACGCGAAGTCTCACGAGCAATAACTTCAGCTCATCAGAGCCAATACATTCTAATACTGTACGGTGCTCCTGCTCCGTACAGTATTGGAACGAAGTTTTATGCGAATCGACTTTGGATGTTTCATCCAAAGTCGATTTGCTCATCTCTACTCATCACTAGTGTTGATCGCAAATTTTTATCGCGAATATTGGCACTTCGAGAATTCTCGAATATCTAGAATATAGTGCTATATCTTCGTAATTGCAAATATTCTAGATTTTTTTCATCAGTACCCATGATCCCTCACTGCTTCTAGCTTGTGGGCCAATGAGAAGGCTGCAATATCTGACTTTAGGAGTAGTGTTGATCGCAAATTTTCGTATCGCAAATTTTTTTATTGCAGTTTGCCCCTGCCGCTCATCACTGCTCATAACACCTGAACTTCTACATGCAATTCTGTTCACTAGGCTACAATGCAAAATGTATAACAGCGCCCCCTACCTACCATCTGCCATTTACGTAGTAGAGGGCCCAGGTGTGACTGCTACCCTTGTACTCCCTGTAGGGGCCACACTCATGTTTTGGTTTACCTTGGTGTCTGAAGAGCCCCAAATGCCCCTCTACAACATAAGAAAACCCCAGTATTATAAATAGTACATGGTAGGTGGGGGCCTCATTACAGATTCTGCATTGGGCAGGGGTGGACTGAGAACTTAAAGTGGCCCTGGAAAAAAAACTAAAAGTGGCCCCAATGTTGGATCCCAATTGACAGAAGGTGGGGTAACACAAGTAGATGGGGCAATACAAGTTGGTAGGGTCACTAATACCACAGTGCAGCACAGAGTACCTCCACAGAAGCTGTCCCTCTGTGTTGACATCAGTAGCTGCCACGTTCTGTCCTCCTTCTCCTCCAATTGTCTGTAATATGAATTGGAGCAAGGGGCTTAGGAGGTGAGATCTGGGCCACAACACCAAGCCAGGACTACCTTCGGCGTGCTGCCTGGACTTCCTCTAGTAATGACCCCAATAGTTATCCTAGTAGTATGTACCCGGCCAGCGGCAGTGGGGAGTGATCGGGTGGCTCTGTGGGCATCAGCCCACCATGATAATGATCTGTAGGGTCTATGGCCAGTCCACCTCTGGCATGAATGCCCAGAAGCTTTTTCTCAGGAGGTATTTTGGCTACCAATGGTCTCACTTTTTTTTAATTCAGTTTTTGTCTCATACAAGTGGATGTGCAGAGGGCCCTAAAGTCAGATGGGCCCATCACCGCACAATTACTTGTGGGTATTAAGGGGCCCACATACATACCTTGCACAGGGCCCATCTTCTTTTATGTCTCCTACTCCCTTTAATTTGGGTTCCCCACCTATAGTATTTATGGTATATCAATAGAATTTAAAGGGAACCTGTCACCAGTTTTATGGTGTCCTAACTAAGGGCAACATAAATAAGTGACTGATTCTCTTAGCACAATGTTGGGTCACTTTCTTTAATTGACCCAGTCAATCTGCCAACATCTTGTATTGAAAAGCTCCAGCTCATAATGATGAGTCATGAATATTCATGAGCTCCTGCCTCTCCCCGCCTACCTGCTGCTGATTGACAGTTATTTTCCATATGAATCAGCAGCAGGTGGGCAGGGGAGTGGCTATAGCTCTGAAATAAAAAAACGCTGGACTCAATGACATCACGCTGGACTCAAATCAGCTCATTAACATGCGGCATGTGGCATCTTTGTGTGTATATTATGAGGTAACCATCTGTCACACCAGTAAGTGAATACATCTAAGGCACTTTTTAGTAGTTAATGATTGTACTGTATATAATTAGTTAGATTATAATCAAATATCCACATGACAGGTTCCCTTTAAGATTGCTGGGACTGGGACTCTGGACCCCCAAATGTCACCATTTTCACACTGACCACTGAGCCTCTTTATAGGCAGACGCTTCCTGTTCTGTACAGATCACTACTCAGCAGTCATCTCATTATCATCACAGTCAGGATTACAATGGAAGGTGGCATTGATATGTTTCATAACACAGGACCCACCATTCACTAAAGATGTTGTCAGAGCTCAACTCCTCCCCCTCGCTGCATAATGACCTCTGCACAGGTCAAAGAGCATGCCCACAACTCTCCGCCACAGAAGCCAACGAGCCATCTCCAGACTACAGGTCCTATACTTCATATGACTGCTTTACAGAAAATCTCTGAATGCTGTTAAGGCCTTTTGCACACAGCTGTACTTTTGGTCCACATCCGATCCGCTGGATCCTTGTGTTGTGAATCCGCAATTTGCGGAACGCAACACACTAACGCCCGTGTGCGTGAAACCTAACAGGAGTCCATTCAAGATGGCTACCACTATAATCATGTACATAAAATATAATATAATATATAAAATCTATTTAAAAATCTAATATATAAAAATTCTAAAACAAAAACAATAAAATCTAATAAAATTAAATAAATTACAATTATATAATAAAAACAGATTAAAAAAAACCATTATTCATCAATTTTAATTTATAAATATAAATGATAGGTGATATGTTGGGTTTTTAACTTTTGCCCCATCCCCAAACGTCCACTTATGTTAACCCTGCCTGTACACCCGGGTTATTTCCTATACAGGTTCCTGGGTTAAGGTCATGAGAACCAGTGCACAGGACCTGAGCATAGAGCCACCCATGGATACCGCCGATCTGCTGGCACCAAGTTAGGGAAAATCTAGGTGTGGATGGATTTTCAACATTTGCCTGTACTGTCACTTTAACACTTAAAATGACAGTACACATAAATCTACAATAAGCTAAAATTCTCCTTGTTATTTCCCGTTGTGAGAGCCGAAGCAGAATGTTTAATGCCAGGATAACCTCAGGTAGTAAAAGTTATGCGTAAACGTCTCTTCTTCGTGATTTTTCATTTGCAGAATCATTTTCCTTTAAACTAGTGCAATCTCTGTGCATTTTACTCTACACTATAATGCCTGCGCATAACCAGCTCCTTCCAGTGCAGCTGCAGAAGGGAACACAGATAAATTGGTTCTATTCCTTTGTCAGCGGGAGGCAATATATTCCTGAAGTTTTTACCTGACTCTTGTGGCTTGGGGAAGAAGTGCTCCAATTATTGGACACAATTGCTGCGGGCTGTCATGCCAGTCATCTGCCCGCGCATCAGCGCCCTGTGACAGGCTGCTGGATTCTACTCCTCTTCATGATGTAATGCCAGGCCGGAGGAAAGATGGGGCCACATTGCAGGAGACTGGGATTTTATATACAGTACAGGGAGCTTTATGTCAGTAAAGCTGAAGACATTTCTATTATATACTTAATTTCATCACCATTTGCAAGATCTCTGCTTTCTGTCAGCGAATAGGAATATTTTTGTTTCCATCCAGATGCTTAAATCCTGTAAGGACATAAGACAGTAATAGTGAGAAATGTTATTTTTTTAAATATATATATTTGTAGTCTAAGACTATTATCTATTATCTATCTTATCTATTTATCTATCTATCTCCTATCTATCTATCTATCTATCTATCTATCTATCTATCTATCTATCTATTATCTATCTATTATCTATCTATCTATCTCCTATCTATCTATCTATCTATCTATCTATCTATCTATCTATCTATCTATCTATCTATCTATCTATCTATCTATCTATCTATCTATCTATCTATTATCTATCTATCTATCTATCTATCTATCTATCATCTATCTAATATCTATCTATCTATCTATCTATATATCATCTATCTATTTTCTATCTATCTATCTATCTATCTACAGTCAGGTCCATAAATATTGGGACATGGACACAATTCTAAAATTTTTGGCTCTATACACCACCACAATGGATTTGAAATGAAACAAACAAGATGTGCTTTACCTGCAGACTGTCAGCTTTAATTTGAGGGTATTTACATCCAAATCAGGTGAACGGTGCAGGAATTACAACAGTTTGCATATGTGCCTCCTACTTGTTAAGGGACCAAAAGTAATGGGACAGAATAATAATCATAAATCAAACTTTAACTTTTTAATACTTGGTTGCAAATTCTTTGCAGTCAATTAGGGCCTGAAGTCTGGAACGCATAGACATCACCAGACGCTGGGTTTCATCCCTGGTGATGCTCTGCCAGGCCTCTACTGCAACTGTCTTCAGTTCCTGCTTGTTCTTGGGGCATTTTCCCTTCAGTTTTGTCTTCAGCAAGTGAAATGCATGCTCAATCGGATTCAGGTCCGGTGATTGACTTGGCCATTGCATAACATTCCACTTCTTTGCTTTGGGTCATTGTCCATCTGCACTGTGAAGCGCCGCCCAATGAGTTCTGAAGCATTTGGCTGAATATGAGAAGATAATATTGCCCGAAACACTTCAGAATTCATCCTGCTGCTTTTGTCAGCAGTCACATCATCAATAAATACAAGAGAACCAGTTCCATTGGCAGCCATACATGCCCACGCCATGACACTACCACCACCATGCTTCACTGATGAGGTGGTATGCTTAGGATCATGAGCAGTTCCTTTCCTTCTCCATACTCTTCTCTTCCCATCACTCTGGTACAAGTTGATCTTGGTCTCATCTGTCCATAGGATGTTGTTCCAGAACTGTGAAGGCTTTTTTAGATGTCGTTTGGCAAACTCTAATCTGGCCTTCCTGTTTTTGAGGCTCACCAATGGTTTACATCTTGTGGTGAACCCTCTGTATTCACTCTGGTGAAGTCTTCTCTTGATTGTTGACTTTGACACACATACACCTACCGTCTGGAGAATGTTCTTGATCTGGCCAACTGTTGTGAAGGGTGGTTTCTTCACCAGGGAAAGACTTCTTCGGTCATCCACCACAGTTGTTTTCTGTGGTCTTCCGGGTCTTTGGTGTTGCTGAGCTCACCGGTGCGTTCCTTCTTTTTAAGAATGTTCCAAACAGTTGTTTTTGCCACGCCTAATGTTTTTGCTATCTCTTTGATGGGTTTGTTTTGTTTTTTCAGCCTAATGATGGCTTGTTTCACTGATGGTGACAGCTCTTTGGATCTCATCTTGAGAGTTGACAGGAACAGATTCCAAATGCAAATAGCAGACTGGAAATGACCTCTGGACCTTTTATCTGCTCATTGTAATTGGGATAATGAGAAATAACACACACCTGGCCATGGAACAGCTGAGAAGCTGATTGTCCCATTACTTTTGGTCCCTTAACAAGTGGGAGGCACATATGCAAACTGTTGTAATTCCTGCACCGTTCACCTGATTTGGATGTAAATACCCTCAAATTAAAGCTGACAGTCTGCAGGTAAAGCACATCTTGTTCGTTTCATTTCAAATCCATTGTGGTGGTGTATAGAGCCAAAAATGTTAGAATTGTGTCCGTGTCCCAATATTTATGGACCTGACTGTATCTATCTATCTATCTATCTATCTCCTATCTATCTATCCTTCCATCCATCTATCTAAGGCTACTTTCACGTATGCGTTTTTGCTGTCCGATTTTAAAATCTGGCAGAGGTTCTCAAAACCATAGCAAAAAAGCAAGTGGAGATCATATATCAGAAATAGTATCAATTTATTATATATTAAAATGTAGAAAAAAAGGCAAGATGGAAAACAGTGTACAGAGAAGCGAAGGGCAAAATATACACAGCTTGGCTCTCATGTATCTCCACAGGGCAGTCCAGCACTGATTACCGCAACACACAATAGAATATCCCTGGATGTCCGTGCGGTACACAGCAACGTCCTAGGCATTCATAGACAAGATATAACTAGCATACTTGATATAATATATCTGCAATCTGGTCCATGACACAGTACATATATATACACAGCCCAGAAGTGACATAGGCCTTATATGGATTTGGTATATGGAGGACGCAGGACGTACCTGAAGATACGATGACAGCCCAGAAGGATAAGTGGCCCTAAGCGCAGGACCTCAGCCCTGTGGAGATACATGAGAGCCCAGCTGTGTATATTTTGCCCTTCGCTTCTCTGTACACTGTTTTCCATCTTGCCTTTTTTTTCTACATTTTAATATATAATAAATTGATACTATTTTGGATATATGATCTCCACTTGCTTTTTTGCTATGATATTGGATGTTTTTCCAGGTGGAATGTTGTGCTGTCACGTATAGACAGAGAGGTTTTGTAGGTTTAAAAGAGGATCTCAAAACCACAGAAAAACGCATCCATTCGAATAACACAACCGGCTGCATCCATTCTGAACGGATCTGGTTGTATTATATCAAAAATGAACATATTGGATCCAGCACTAAAACCATTGTAAGTCAATGAATGCAGAATCCGTTTTTTTCGTGTCCAAAAAATCTGGCACCATTGACCTACAGGTACATGGTTTTTGGTGCCGGATTCGGCATGTTCCGCTTGCAGCAGTTATGTGTCTGGAATGGTAACGTAACAAACCTGAACGGAACACATTCTGGTGCACTCTGTTCCGTTTTTTTCCATTTTGTCCCCATTGAAAATGATTGGGGACAAAACTGAAGCGTTTTCCTCTGACGGATCACAAAACCTAAAGGGAAAAAGCAGATGTGAAAGTAGCCTAAGGGATCCGGATCCGTTTTGCCGGAACACTTGGGGCCGGATCCGGCATTAATGCATTGCAATGGAAATCAATGCCGGATCCGGCATTCCGGCAAGTGTTCAGGATTTTTGGCCGGAGAGAAAACTGCAGCATGCCGCGGTATTTTCTCCGGCCAAAAAACGTAAGAGGGACTGAACTGATGCATCCTGAACGGATCGCTCTCCATTCAGAATGCATTAGGATAAAACTGACGTGACGGAACTCAATACCGGAAAACAAAAACGCTAGTGTGAAAGTACCCTGAGAAAGCAGCACGTGGATATGTTTGAAACAAGATGGTTGTTCCACACAGAGTCCAGATCTTGATCAGAGGTCACAAGCAGTACAAGCAGAGGGGATAACAGCATCTATCTATCATCTTATATTCTGACATCTATCTGTTTGTCTGTCTGTATATCTATCTAAAAAAGCAAATATATGGCAGCACTAAAGTCAGAAAGGTAGGTGCACACCTGAAGGGGCTAGACAATTGCCGAAATATACAACATGGCAAAAAGGCAGCGCTCAAAAAGAAAAGAAAATGCAAAAAGCAAAAAGTTTATTCACCCATGTGGATACGCGACGTTTCGGCTCAACCTTAGAGCCTTTCTTTTCCTTTTTATCTGTCCATCTATCTCACATCTATTTATCTATCGACCTAATTGAAAAAACATTCTGCAGCTCTCCCAGGTATAGCTCAAGAGACTTGTCCTTTATTCACCCATCAGTCAACACTATTGAAGTATATCTGGGAGAGCCGCAGGATTTCTTCTTCTATCGTTTGGACATTTGGTGACATTCTTGGCTGCTGGCACACCATTTCTTCTGGTTATTACAGAGCTGATTATATTTATACCATCTATTATCTATCTATCTATCTATCTATCTATCTATCTATATATCTATCTATCTATTATCTATCTATTATCTATTATCTATCTATTATCTATCTATTATCTATCTATCTATCTATCTATATATCTATCTATCTATTATCTATCTATTATCTATTATCTATCTATTATCTATCTATTATCTATCTATCTATTATCTATCTATTATCTATCTATTATCTATCTATCTATTTATCTATCTATCTATCTATTATCTATCTATCTATCTATCTATCTATCTATTATCTATCTATCTATCTATTATCTATCTATCTATTATCTATCTATTATCTATCTATTATCTATCTATTATCTATCTATCTATCTATCTATCTATCTATCTATCTATTATCTATCTATTATCTATCTATCTATCTATCTATCTTCTATCTATCATCTATCTATCTATCTATCTATCTATCTATCTCATATCCATCTATCTATCTATCTATCATCTATCTATCTATCTATCTATCTATCTATCTATCTCCTATCTATCTATCTATCTATCTATCTATCTATCTATCTATCTATCTCATATCTATCTATCTATCTATCTATCCATCTATCTATCTATTATCTATCTATCTATTATCTATCTATCTATCTATCTATTATCTATCTCATATCTATCTATCTATCTATCTATCTATCTATCTCCTATCTATCTATCTATCTATCTATCTCATATCTATCTATCTATCTATCTATCTATCCATCTATCTATCTATTATCTATCTATCTATCTATCTATCTATCTATCTATTATCTATCTATCTATCTATTATCTATCTCATATCTATCTATCTATCTATCTATCTATCTATCTATCTATCTATCTATTTATTATCTATCTATCTGTCTATCTATCTCCTATCTATCTATCTATCTATCTATCTATCTCATATCGATCTATCTACCTATCTATCTATGGAAATTCTTTCAACAATCATAATTATATGGCCATCAGTAATATTTTCATAGTATAAAACACTTAAAGCGCTTTTTTTCTTAACTTTCTCGAGAAGCATCTTCAAAAAGTACTTGATGAAATCTGAAATGCTTTTTATCCTTGCAGCTGTTTTTAGCATTGTAAAGCAGATCTATATCAAAAATAATGTATAAATAATCTTCTATAATTCTCTGTGTAAAAGGGAATTCTGAAATTTGCTTTGATTCACCTCCATCTTCTGTAGATTCCCAGCTATTATAAAAGCCATTTGCAGAAAAGATATCTTCGTTTCCAGCAGCTCAGGTTTAGAAAACAATGACTGGTTGTGATATTACACCAACGCTTCCACTGTTCACTTGTTTCTGAGGCTAAAATGGCCCCTTGGGGTCAGGACAAAACAGGAATTGCCCCGGGGCCTTCACCCATGCTATCCCTTCTACTTACACTGCGTGCAGAATTATTAGGCAAATGAGTATTTTGACCACATCATCCTCTTTATGCATGTTGTCTTACTCCAAGCTGTATAGACTCGAAAGCCTACTACCAATTAAGCATATTAGGTGATGTGCATCTCTGTAATGAGAAGGGGTGTGGTCTAATGACATCAACACCCTATATCAGGTGTGCATAATTATTAGGCAACTTCCTTTCCTTTGGCAAAATGGGTCAAAAGAAGGACTTGACAGTCTCAGAAAAGTCAAAAATAGTGAGATATCTTGCAGAGGGATGCAGCACTCTTAAAATTGCAAAGCTTCTGAAGCGTGATCATCGAACAATCAAGCGTTTCATTCAAAATAGTCAACAGGGTCGCAAGAAGCGTGTGGAAAAACCAAGGCGCAAAATAACTGCCCATGAACTGAGAAAAGTCAAGCGTGCAGCTGCCAAGATGCCACTTGCCACCAGTTTGGCCATATTTCAGAGCTGCAACATCACTGGAGTGCCCAAAAGCACAAGGTGTGCAATACTCAGAGACATGGCCAAGGTAAGAAAGGCTGAAAGACGACCACCACTGAACAAGACACACAAGCTGAAACGTCAAGACTGGGCCAAGAAATATCTCAAGACTGATTTTTCTGAGGTTTTATGGACTGATGAAATGAGAGTGAGTCTTGATGGGCCAGATGGATGGGCCCGTGGCTGGATTGGTAAAGGGCAGAGAGCTCCAGTCCGACTCAGACGCCAGCAAGGTGGAGGTGGAGTACTGGTTTGGGCTGGTATCATCAAAGATGAGCTTGTGGGGCCTTTTCGGGTTGAGGATGGAGTCAAGCTCAACTCCCAGTCCTACTGCCAGTTTCTGGAAGACACCTTCTTCAAGCAGTGGTACAGGAAGAAGTCTGCATCCTTCAAGAAAAACATGATTTTCATGCAGGACAATGCTCCATCACACGCGTCCAAGTACTCCACAGCGTGGCTGGCAAGAAAGGGTATAAAAGAAGAAAATCTAATGACATGGCCTCCTTGTTCACCTGATCTGAACCCCATTGAGAACCTGTGGTCCATCATCAAATGTGAGATTTACAAGGAGGGAAAACAGTACACCTCTCTGAACAGTGTCTGGGAGGCTGTGGTTGCTGCTGCACGCAATGTTGATGGTGAACAGATCAAAACACTGACAGAATCCATGGATGGCAGGCTTTTGAGTGTCCTTGCAAAGAAAGGTGGCTATATTGGTCACTGATTTGTTTTTGTTTTGTTTTTGAATGTCAGAAATGTATATTTGTCAATGTTGAGATGTTATATTGGTTTCACTGGTAAAAATAAATAATTGAAATGGGTATATATTTGTTTTTTGTTAAGTTGCCTAATAATTATGCACAGTAATAGTCACCTGCACACACAGATATCCCCCTAAAATAGCTAAAACTAAAAACAAACTAAAAACTACTTCCAAAAATATTCAGCTTTGATATTATTGAGTTTTCTGGGTTCATTGAGAACATGGTTGTTGTTCAATAATAAAATTAATCCTCAAAAATACAACTTGCCTAATAATTCTGCACTCCCTGTATACTGCCCTTCCTCAATATTCTACAGAAAAGCTGACATTTATGGCTCTCGCGCTGTTTATCGGTATCATGTGCCTTGGCGTGCCTGTATTTTTTAGGTTCTTGATGGCAAAGGCACACATGCAATGTTATGACCAGGACCCCCATACAAATCTTGATTTAACCCTCTTTGTTTCTACTAATAATGCTTCTTGGGTGCACTTGCATTGACGTGGAGGCCACTGCTAAAGATGAGAGTTGTCCTACCCTACTCACCCATAACTAAGTCTGACACCTGTTATGTACTTTACTGTGAACTTTATCCAAAATTGTATTTTTATGATGTTATGTTAACTTCTGGCCGGTACATCGAGTGTTAACTCCTTGGCACATCGAGTGTTAATACCTTCCACTTCATGGTTACTAGGAAGGGGCGAGCCCAGCCCCCTAGGTTCAGCCTCCTCTCTAGTCAGTTGTGAGTTAGTGAGCAAGCAGTAAGTACCTTAGCAGAAACCTGAGTCCTGAATGAGAAAGCAACCAAGTGATTGGGGCCCAGGAAGAACTTCACTCTGTGCCATTCCTCCACCCAGAGAGTGATTTTTATTAAAGTTTTATCAGCCAATTTGGTCGGTGAAGGTTTTTGGACTTCACTGCATTTTGACCAGAGGTAAAGGCCCTAGTCATATTTGAAAAAGACAGATGCAAGTCTGATAAAGTGCAAAAAGTTTTCAGTAAAGAACTGGTTGCTGCTGTCAACCAAATCTGGCCTCATCATTGTAATCCGCCCTTGACCTTGACCTGCCTTGCACGCCACAACATTCCAACACCAAGCGTGTTCCAATCGCCACCAGGAAGGAGACCCTTAAACTAGGGTCTTTCCCTAGGGAAACTACGGGTGTGTCCCTCTTTTCACCATGCATGCGGCCCCATGGGAATGCCAGAGCTGGATCAACCACCACCACCCAGATCAGCCCCATTCTCTCCACCTATCGCCTTCCCATGCCGGGTCTGACATTGCGCACTTGGGTGGGTTCCATGATGTGTAGTGTTTTTCCATTCGTTTACCATGACCTTGGCCCCACTGGACTTTTCCAGGGAGTTTATCACTGTTCTATTCCTGCCCGGCACTCTGTATGTCGTATGCATTTATATTTGATGTTCTTAGAAGGGCGATCTACCTTTTAGATCTACCATTGATGAGTCCACATCCTTAATATCATCATCATGTGCCAAGCTCACCAACTATCATTGGCCATACACATTAGATCAATTGTTACGGAACCTGCCGATTTCGGCAAGAAGGGCTGACCATGTAATGTCTATAGGAGCAGATATAGGGGAAGAGCATGTACAGTTGGATTTCAACATACCTGGTCCTTTAGTTTTCAGGTAGAAATGCTTCCACCAGAGATGTCTGTCAGCTGCTTTCTTCCCACTCCCCATATAGAACATGTGTAAGTTGGAGAAAGACAGCTGTTGGCTGACATCTATCTAAAATGTATGGCCAACTTTACACTGGTAGGTCGGTGGCATGTAGCTTGCATAGAGAAATCATGACCCTGCACGTCTCTGGGCATGAAAAATTGATTTGTTTACCAATTAGCTACATTTTTCCAAGATAAGGGTCAGCTTTAGATGTTTGTGCGACATTGGGGAATAGAGGTCTCTCTGTCTACCCCATCCTTGGTTTGTCAAATGTAATGCATGTTTGCCCATGTTTCCATGGGCCACTCAAACCCAGTGAGCACCTGCCCAGGTTTTCCGTGTGATGGCCAAATCCATAGATGATTTACCAGCAGAAAGATTTTCTGAAAACTTTCTATTTCTGTAATTTCTTACCCTTTAGGGCAGAACTGTTGTAATAACCCCTTGCAAAGCCAACAGAAGAAGACCAGTAATGACTGGGACTGTGCTCTTGCACTGAACAGAGGTAATTTTGCCAGTCAAGGCTGACGTCCCTCAACCTTACAAATGTTTGTTTAAGACTTTTGTTTTTGACCTCCATCTTTAAGGCTCGGTCCTGTATTAATCATTTGTTTCCTTATTTAGAGGGAACATTTGCTGAGAGAGGAAGAAAATTGTTCTAGGGCTGAAGTCTTCCATGGCAAACGGACATGTGGAAATGACAAATAGCCAGGCAGATGACAGCTGAGGTTCATCCAGCTGTTAGGGGCCCAGCGGCACATGATTGATGGTGTTGATATTTTAAAGAAGTCTAAGATATGCCAAGCCAGGGAGAAATAACAAAGACTCAAGATTTATACTATAGATAGAATGGAGAAGTCGAGAGAATTTTCTCAACATGTAATCTTTGTACTTAACGTGTCCCTCAGAGCTAACCTCACCATACCCGTCTGGGTCACCAGTGGGTTAGTCTTCAGTGCAAATACTGAACATATGTAGACGTGGCAGACATTTCTTATAGTGACTACCTATGTATTTCCTAGAGTTTTGAGCTACAATGCAAATCCCTAAGGTTCTGAGATCTGGGGAATGTACAGCTATTGGAATACATTGAACTCATTATGTTTGTGAAACAATCCATTAGAAAATGGGCAAATTTTGGCCATAAGGCAATCATCAATACTCGTGTAATCTGTAGTATTTCATCAATGCTCCACTGGTATTAAAGGTTTTGCAGGAATTTTTTTTATTCAATAAATGCTCTGTTAATGCAATTGTGAGTCATAATTCAAGTCACATTAAATTCTGATGTGCCCCCTATCCCCCAATTTAAGCCTCAATCCCGGAGGTAATCCCACCACTGCTTCCTCATTCCCAATGACTGTGATGTCTCATGGATAGCTCACATGATTTCTCATGTCATCACTTATGTTGTGTTCATGGGGCTGGACTAGGTTTAGGGGCTATTATGTCTGTGCAGGTTTATGGGCTGGAATTACTTGGCATTACTGGAGGTAGCCAATAGGTGTAGTTGGCATGTATACAGAGGGCTATGAGGTGTAGTGGGTTGGTATAGAAAGAAGTATAAGGGGTAGTGGATGTACATACAGTAGAGAGAATCATGAAGTTTAGTGGGCAGGTATAGAGAGGACTATGAGGTATTTTGGGTCGGTATAGAGAGAACTATGAGGTGTGGTGGGTGGATACAGAGAGGACTGTGAGGTATAGTGGGTGGGTATAAAGAGGACTAATAAGTGTAGTGGACAGGTATAGAGAGGACTAATATGTTTAGTGGATGTTTATAGAGAGAACTATTAGATGTAGTTGGTGGGTATACAGAGGACTATGAAGTATAGTGGATGGGTAAAGAAAAGACTATGAGGTATTTTGGGTCAGTATAGAGAGAACTATGAGGTGTGGAGGATACAGAGAGGACTGTCAGGTAGAATGGGTCAGTATAGAGAGGAAAACAAGGTGTTGTGGGCAGGTATAAAAAGGACTATGTGCTGTAGTGGACAGATATAGAGAGGGTTAAAAAATTTAATGCTGCAGATATAGAAAACAATGAGGGAAAGTGGGAGGGTGTAGAGAGGACTATAAGCAGTGGCGTACTGCCAATATAGGCAGACCAGGCAGCTGCTATGGGGCCTGTGGCACAAATAAGGCCCCACCGACTTTTCTTTTGTTCCAGGCCCTGCTTGCTTCCCCTATGCTCAGTTAAGGCCCCAGAAATTTCCCAGCTTAGGAGTCCCTGCTCTTACTCCATATTTGGAGTCAGTGTTATGAACATGAAAGGGGTTTTCCCATGCTTGGGAGACACCCTGGGTCTACAAGTCTAATTTAGACTCTATTTTTTAAATGTTTTTGTGAGTATTCAAACTCACAACCATCTACATTAAAGACGAGAACCTTAACCACTGGGCTATAAAGCTCAGTGCTAAGTCATTACTGAAAAACCTCATAGAAGTTTCTCTTATGTCATACAAGAGAAACTTCTATGAGGTTTGTTAAACAAGAGAAACTACTATGAGCTTTTTCAGCAATGACTTAGCATTAAGATCTATAACCCAGTGGTTAAGTTTCTTACCTTTAATGTAGATGGTTGTGAGTTCAAATCCCAACAGAAACATTTTAAAAATAGAGTCTAAATAAAACTTAAATACACAGGACTCACTTCATAAAAAAAAAAAATTCTTTTCATCTCGATATTCCGACCCTCATAACTTAGTTAGTCAGGTCCATAAATATTGGGACATTGACACAATTGTAACATTTTTGGCTCTATACACCACCACAATTGATTTGAAAAGAAACGAAGAAGATGTGCTTTACCTGCAGACTGTCAGCTTTAATTTGAGGGTATTTACATCCAAATCAGGTGAACTTGTAGGAATTACAACAGTTTACATATGTGCCTCCCACTTGTTAAGGGACCAAAAGTAATGGGACAGAATAATAATTATAAATCAAACTTTCACTTTTTAATACTTGGTTGCAAATCCTTTGCAGTCCATTACAGCCTGAAGTCTGGAACGCATAGACATCACCAGACGCTGGGTTTCATCCCTGGTGATGCTCTGCCAGGCCTCTACTGCAACTGTCTTCAGTTCCTGCTTATTCTTAGGGCATTTTCCCTTCAGTTTTGTCTTCAGCAAGTGAAATTCACGCTCAATCGGATTCAGGTCAAGTGATTGACTTGGCCATTGCATAACATTCCACTTCTTTCCCTTAAAAAACTCTTTGGTTGCTTTTGCAATATGCTTTGGGTCATTGTCCATCTGCACTGTGAAGCGCCGTCCAATGAGTTCTGAAGCATTTGGCTGAATATGAGCAGATAATATTGCCCGAAACACTTCAGAATTCATCCTGCTGCTTTTGTCAGCAGTCACATCATCAATAAATACAAGAGAATCAGTTCCATTGGCAGCCATACATGCTCACGCCATGACACTACCACCACCATGCTTCACTAATGAGGTGGTATGCTTAGGATCATGAGCAGTTCCTTTCCTTCTCCATACTTTTCTCTTCCCATCACTCTTGTACAAGTTGATCTTGGTCTCCAGTAATGGCCAGTTCGTATTGTTCGCCCGCAAACATATGCGGGCTGCCATCTTTTTTCACAAGTCCGGCGAGGCACAGTTAAGTCCTTATCTGTGCCGCGAGCCGGTCTGAAAACAAATGCGGTCACCGGGAGCAGGCAGTTCCGAGAACAGCCCGATGAAGGCCCCCGGTGGCTGTTCTCGGAACTGCCTGCTCCCGCTGACCGCACTTGTTTTCAGACCGGCTTGTGCACAGGCACAGGTAAGGGCTTACCTGTGCCTCGCTGGACTTTTGAAAAAAGATGGCAGCCCGCATATGTTCGCGGGCGAACAATGCGAACTGGCCATCACTATTGGTCTCATCTGTCCATAGGATGTTGTTCTAGAACTGTGAAGGCTTTTTTAGAGGTCGTTTGGCAAACTCTAATCTGGCCTTCCTGTTTTTGAGGCTCACCAATGGTTTATATCTTGTGGTGAACCCTCTGTATTCACTCTAGTGAAGTCTTCTCTTGATTGTTGACTTTGACACACATACACCTACCTCCTGGAGAGTGTTCTTGATCTGGCCAACTGTTGTGAAGGGTGTTTTCTTCACCAGGGAAAGAATTCTTCTGTCATCCACCACCGTTTTCCGTGGTCTTCCAGGTCTTTTGGTGTTGCTGAGCTCACCGTTGCGTTCCTTCTTTTTAAAAATGTTCCAAACAGTTGTTTTGGCCACGCCTAATGTTTTTGCTATCTCTCTGATGGGTTTGTTGTGTTTTTTCAGCCTAATGATGGCTTGCTTCACTTATAGTGACAGCTCTTTGGATCTCATCTTGAGAGTTGACAGCAACAGATTCCAGATGCAAATAGCACACTTGAAATGAACTTTGGACACACCTGGCCATGGAACAGCTGAGAAGCCAATTGTCCCATTACTTTTTGTTCCTTAACAAGTGGGAGGCACATATGCAAACTGTTGTAATTCCTACACTGTTCACCTGATTTAGATGTAAATACCCTCAATTTAAAGCTGACAGTCTGCTGTTAAAGAACATCTTGTCGCTTTCATTTCAAATCCATTGTGGTGGTGTATAGAGCCAAAAATGTTACAATTGTGTCGATGTCCCAATATTTATGGACCTGGCTGTATGTCTACGGAGATTTATGGGGGCTCATTTTTTGTGGGACGATCTGTTATTTTTGACAATACCATTTTGGGGTGTGTATGACTTGATCACTTTTTAAAATATTTTTATAGTATGGGCGTTTTCTCATGCGACTATGCCCATAATGCTATTTATTTGTTTCTTTTTATTTAGGGGAATGGGGGTGATTTTAATTTTAAATTTTTTTTTAATACTTTTTGTTAGGTCCCCCAAGTGAACCACAACTTACAATCATCAGATGTAAATTGCTCCATTAATCACTATATCGCAGTTCAGTGCTGCCACCTAGTGGCCTAAACTGGTATATACTAACAAATGAGCCTGGAAGCCGAGTACAGGCTGTGGCTTATTCATAGAACATGGTGCTTTTCCCAATCTCCGCTGGGGGAAAGCGCGCCTGAAGAGGAATTCCACACTTCCGGTTTTTAACACTCTCAGATGCAGTGAGTGAGGGGAACTCATTGCTTTGAGGAGAGGGGGCATGTGGCGTATTCTAGGGCCATAAGGGTGAAGAACTGTTGCATTTTGGGGGGCATAATAGGGGTTGGATAAACATTTTAACCATTAAGATACCAGAGGTTTTTTTATTTTTGCATTTTCATTTTTCTTCCCTATCTTCCTTGAGCCATAACTTTTTATTTTTCCGTTCACATATCCATATGAGGGCTTATTTTTTTAGGTATAAGTTGTACATTAATATTGCATACAATGTAGTGGGAAGCAGGCAAAAAATTCCAAATGGGGTGGAATTGAAAAAAAACAACAATTCCTCCACCGTTTTACGGGTTTTGTTCCTACGGTGTTCCCTTTGTGGCAAAACTGACCTGTGCCCTTCATTCTCTTGGTCAGTAGGAATACAATGGGGGAGGGGCATGGGAGGAGCCATGGCAGGTGGTGGGATGGGCCAGGGTAGGTAGTGGGCTGAGTTAGTGGGCCCAATTCAAATTCTTGCTATGGTGCCCAATGATTTCTATGTACGCCCCTGACTATAAGGTGTAGCAGGCAGGTATAAAGAGGACAATAAGGTGTGGTGGGTAGGTATTACAGAGTTCTATGAGGTGCAGAAGGTGGGTCTAAAGAAGGCTATGAGGTATAGTGAGTGGGTATAGGAAGGACTATGAGGTATAGTAGGTGGGTATAAAGAGGACTATGAAATGTAGTGGGTGGGTATAAAGAGAACTTTGAGGTGTAGTGGACGAGTATAGAGAGGACTATGAGGTGTGGTGGGTGGGCATAAAAAAACTATAAGGTGTAATGGGTGGGTATACAGAGGACTATGAGGTTTAGTGGGCAAGTATAGACAGAAGTATGAGGCATAGTGGGTGAGTATAAAGAGGACTGTGAGGTGTAGTGGCAGGTATAAATATGACCATGAGGTATAGTGGACAGGTATAGAGAGGACTATGAGTTATAGTGGGTGGGTATAATGGCCTAGTGGACAGGTATTGAGAGAAATATGAGGTGTAGTGGACAGGTATAGAGAGGACTATAGGGTTTAGTGAACAGGTATATAGAGGACTACGAGGTGTTGTGAGAAAGTGTAGAGTGGTTTATGAAGTATAGTGGGCGGGTATAGAGAGGACTATGAGGTATAGTGAGTGGGTATATTGAGGACTGGGAGGTATAATGGGCTAGTGGACAGGTATAGAGAGAAATATGAGGTATTGTGGACAGGTATTGAGAGAAATATGAGGTGTAGTGGACAGGTATAGAGAGGATATGAGGCATAGTGGACATGTATAAAGAGGACTATAACGGGTAGTGAGCAAGTGTAGAGTGGTCTATGAGGTGTATTGGGAGGGTATAGAGAGGACTGTGAGGTGTGGTGAGTGGTCATAAAAAGATCTATAATGTGTAGTGGGTGGGTAGAGAGAGGACTATGAGGTGTAGCATGTGGGTGTAGAGAGGACAGGTATACAGAGGACCATGAGGTGTATTGGTTGGGTACAGAGGACTGTGAGGTGCAGTAGTTGGGTATAGAGAGGACTGTAAGGTGTAGTGGACAGGGCACCAGCTCCAGCTTGAACCATAGACACTGATAAATTCAAGCTGCTGGAGTATGCTGGGTGTTAGAGCATTTAAGTTAAAATCAATAAAATCAGGACTTAATAGACCCTAATACAACAGCAGCCCAGTAGAAGACAACCCCATTTGGACTTCTAACGGCCGTCTATTCTTAGGAGATGATTCACAAGTAAACTTTTAGATGTTATTGATGATGTGTCTTCTGTGTACAATGATAGCAGAGATTATAACGTGACTATAGGTGGATGTGCATATATTCTGTGTAGGTGGAGGGTGTCCTACAGAATCATTTCCCCGATGGGCCCAGTCCAGCTCTTCTGTACCTATATCCTCACGTCCTTCCCTGTGTTCTGCTCAGTGTCCACATATATACATTTAGGATGCAGAATTGATGTATAGTTTACAATTGTTCTTTATCACAAGGCTAAGCCAGAAGAGCAAGAAATGTTGTCTTGAGGGCGTGGAAGCAGAAATGGTGCTGGGTCCTGGCCTATAACTTCTAGTGATGTGAGGATACATGAGCTATTAAAGGACTACTTATACTGCCCATCGAGGTTTTATTCTTATGGATTCCCTGAAAATGTTTGAGGAATGTTTGCAGTATTACAGAGGTGTTACGGGGCAATGCTTATAGGAGAGAATACTGTGATACCAGATGGCGGCACACAAAGTATAGTATGGAGGCATAAGGGTCAAATTCCCTTGAAACCTGGACAGAAAGGGGGTACTGGCTCAATTTGCATCCTTTTTTTCTCATGGAACGCTGAATGAGTTTCTTCAATGAGGCCAGCATTCTCTGGGAATCTCATTCAGCCAGTGCCCTACTATGGGTTGATGAGAGCCAAAAACCCAGAAACAGTGCGGTCTACAGATGGGCTTCTGGCATGGCTGTTAGAGGTGAATCTGCATTGCCTTGAGTACAAAGAAATAATTCCAAGTCACGCTTCCCTTTATTTATTTATTTTACATTAATTAAGCCTCATTAGTTAAGAATTATTGAAAAATCAGAGCAGATGTCAAAGAAGTGTAAGTCTACATGAGCAATTAATGAGCAAATTAAGGAAAAAACAACTCCTTTGAAAAATGTTCATGGGCCTTAAAGTTAAATGTATGGAAAATGTGCCTCTGAATTTTACTGTGGTAACATGTTACCTCCAAGGGAAGCCTTCTTAAAACTTTATATTCAGGTACTACACTTTTTATTTATTTATCTATATTATATCTTTATGACATTATATTTCCTTAATATGTCTTACTTTCAATAGGAAACACAATTTACTGTCCGCGAGCAAGAAAAAATCCAAATGTGCTGTAGTTATGATTTTTTTTTATCATAACAAACATTTTACATATTGTAAAAATGAAAAATGTAACATTTTGTGATTTTTGGATGCCAAATAAGACTAGTATATAAGCAGGGTAAAAAAAAAGTTTTTAATCTTTTTAAACACCACTTGTGACCCTAGTGGCAAAACGGGGGCGTGGTGAGGGTGGGGAAGAACGGGGCCAGCAAGTCAAGCTCATTTATCTTAGGGGATATCATAGACTGGTGTAAAATGCAGGTATATGATAAATATCCCCCTTAACCTTTGATAAAATGCTTTCTATTGGTGCATTCTTTTTGGCCTTACTACATTACTAAATTAGGAAGTCTAGATGCTGATAAAATTATTAGAAGGAGATAGTTAGAACTATACACAATCGTAATCAATGGAGATTGAAAAACTAAATATGAATGTAATAATAATAATAGAAAACTTTTAAATCACATTAATATAATAATATGAATAATAATAATAATAATTCATAGATACATTTTACATTAAATTAAAATAATACAGATTAATAATAATACATTTGTAAATAGATTTGTAATTTACATACAATTGTAATAATAATAATGATGATGATTCATAGATACATTTTTAATTAATAAAAAAAAATGTAAAAATAATAATTTTAATGCATTTTTAGCTATCTATATCATCGTACAATATACATAAATAATCATTTCTAATGTCTAAAACCAGTTCTTAGCATAAATATATTTTTATTGAGTTATTGCAGACAAGAAAATATGCAGATAAATATTTTGAATAATAAATATATATATATATTGTGCGTATTACATGTTAATTAATATGCTGTTATTTTTAAATTGTGAAGATTGGTACAGATATTTTTTCAGCAGTGTATCGTATTTTGCTTTGTTACAAAATTAATAGAAAAAGACTAATTTGTATTTCTTAAAGCTCCGTGTCACTAAAGTCACCTTATAATTCTTGACAACGTATTTGCTGATCTCGGGCTGTGAGCTGGGATCTCTTTTCCCATGTGTAGGCTGGTATGTAATAAGCACTTCACTCCCCAAAGACACTGTCTGGGTGCATTTAAGAAAATACTTTATAGCTGAAGACTTGTTTGTGAATCCACCAAAAAATTCTATTTAGTTTCAGTTTCAAATTGAATTTAATTTTTGTATTACAAAAAAAAATAAAAGTAATATATAATCTATTTTTTATTTTTGCACAGTATATTAACCTATTCTATTGCAATATAACAAATGCTAAGAATAAGTACATTATCATCACAGCCATAACATGATATATACTGCTGCTTTTTTTAAAAAAAAAGCAAGCAAGGTCTCCCTTCTTCTTTGACAATTTGCATCTTTGTTTTTCTTGACATGTGGGCAATTTTCACTATTTTTGTCCAGAGGTGACCTTTGAAATTCCAGCATAATTTTACCTCTTTTTCCTAGCGCCCTCACGTGACCCAGGAGCACAAACATCCTAGAGACCTCTGGGCATCTTCACATCTGCTGGCAACTGAGCTGAAGGCCATTGTGTGATGTATTTTTAACAACAGGTGTTGGGGATAGGGAGGGGTGTATTGGTTATTAAGGGGATGGGCCGTAACACTGGCTAATTTTTAGTTCCCAGGCTATTTAGGGACACACCAGAAAAGAAGCCTGATCTGATTGTAGAAGGCCGACACTAAGAAAACCACAACAATCAGCCCTTGTATTTGCTGTACCTGTTATTCTGATTTGTTTTTAAATTTGAATGTAACATTTTCAATTTTTTCATGATTTAGTTTTCGACAGTTTTTTGACACATTTCATTATGTTTGCCCCTATTTTGCTTTAAAAGAACACAGTAGCGGTACAACTGATTAATGACTTCAGTTTAGTATAATGATTCCTAATTTGTAAAATCTAAAGTAGAGTCATTTTTATCTAATTGTTTCATTACCTGTGTAGCTCGTGATTAGATTAGTTCACTGGTGTTGGCTAATTATAGAAAAAAATCAACACAAATCGGCTAAGAATTTCCTTTTTTCCCTGGTTGATCGTTTTTACATAATTGTAGTTGAATTACCGTTTACTAGGCTTTATCGCCAATTTTAAATTTACAGTGCCCTTTTAAAATCTCGTTTTATTTATTTATTAATTCATTGTTATTTATTATTAATTTAACTATTTTATGTTTGTTTTTTATTAATTTGATTTTGTATCCATTCATTATTTCAAAAATAAAACTGAATCATGCATGGTAAAATGTATTTAATATATTATAGTTGCCTGCCAGAAGATCTAATAATCTGGTCTGGTTTGCTAGACAGTAGAGATGAGCGAATTTTCTAAAATTAGTTTTTTCATATTCGCTCGAATCTACCAAGAAATTCAATTTGGGTACAAATCGATTCTACCTAAACTGAAAGTACTTTTATGGTTCAATCATTTTTTATTAGACAGAAAAAATGAATAGAATGTTCAGCAAGTTCACATGAATCCAAATATAGGAGGAATAGTCATAATCCAAAAGAACAAGCATAATGCATGAGAAATACACAGTTATTCGATTTACCAGCTGTATGAAACCGGGGGTACAAATACACAAAGACAGAGGGGAGGGGGGACAGACTAGGGAATGTGGGGTAGGGACAAACTGAAAGTACTTTTAAATTCTGGAAAAGTCTCTTTCTCATGAAAATTCACCCGAAGTTTTCCTGAAGAAGATAAGATTCTGACATCAGAATTTTTGGAAAAATCTGCGTTAAATTTTGATTCTAATGAATCTCATCCTACCAGACAGTTAAGAAAAAAACATTAAAACTACCTATAAGTACAGAGAACCCAAAAATCAAATGCTTAAATAAATATCTGATATTCTCATGAGTCTGAAATAGACACCAGACAATAGAAGTGGATTATTAGATGCTAGAACATACAAATTTTACTGTGTTAATTTTTAATAATCGAATTAAGTGATATTAAATCTGTGAATTCATCTATGTAAATTTTTATCATTACTAAATTTGTTTTCTAAACTTTTTGAATGTTAATCAGTTATACCAGGGCTGTGGAGTCGGTGAATAAATGGTCCGACTCCTCAGTTTTTGGTAACTCCGACTCCTCTGTATTTAATATGCAAATGTATTTTATAGTATAAAATACATTTGCATATTAAATACAGAGGAGTCGGAGTTACCAAAAACTGAGGAGTCGGACCATTTATCTACCGACTCCACAGCCCTGAGTTATACAGTCATATATTGTGTATAATTATATCCTCTATAGTTTTATAACATTATTATATAGTACTCGGGCCTGAAC
The DNA here is from genome assembly GCF_905171765.1 of Bufo bufo. Taxonomy (NCBI): domain Eukaryota; kingdom Metazoa; phylum Chordata; class Amphibia; order Anura; family Bufonidae; genus Bufo; species Bufo bufo. The sequence continues at coordinate 532,315,590 of NC_053393.1, read as the reverse complement.
AAGTTCACATTAGTATCATATTTAGTGATGAACGAACATTGGACGGCACGTTTTGTGAATGCGAACGTGCGTTTGCGATCAAATGTTTGTGAACCGTGCGTTTGCTGCGGGCCCCATTGACTTTAATGGCAGGCGAACCTGAAAAACCTTCAGGTCATATTCGCAGCCACCAAATACTTACTAGAAGTGCACAAATAGTCCCACAACATGGACAGTGACATACCAGAGGGGGGTCATTGGCAAAAATTCCCACAAAAAATATGTATTTTAATCAGGGGCCATATTTATGCGTCTTAAAGGGAAACTCTCAAAAATGTGCCCTGCTGGAGCCTAGAAATTTTTTATTTTAGACCACGGGAGTACAGGCCCCAAAAATTAGGCATTCACCTGACAGAAAAGAACTTGTGATGATGTGGCTGGAGGTAAATTAGGCGGTCACTGGATACAAATTTTACTGTAGGCCAGAACAGGTCCCAAAAATTTGGCATTCACCTGGCAGAAAAGAACTTGTGATGATGTGGCTGGAGGTAAATTAGGCGGTCACTGGATACAAATTTTACTCTAGGCCAGTACAGGCCCCAAAAATTAGGCATTCACCTGACAGAAAAGAACTTGCGATGATTTGGCTAGAGGTACGTTAGGCGGTCACTGGATACAAATTTTACTGTAGGCCAGTACAGGCCCCAAAAATTAGGCATTCACCTGACAGAAAATAACTTGTGATGATGTGGCTGGAGGTACATTAGGCGGTCACTCGATACAAATTTTACTGTCGGCCAGTACAGGTCCCAAAATTTAGGCATTCACCTGACAGAAAATAACTTGTGATGATGTGGCTGGAGGTACATTAGGCGGTCACTGGATACAAATTTTACTGTTGGCCAGTACAGGCCCCAAAAATTAGGCATTCACCTGACAGAAAAGAACTTGTGATGATGTGGCTAGAGGTACATTAGGCGGTCACTGGATACAAATTTTACTGTAGGCCAGTATAGGCCCCAAAAATTAGGCATTCACCTGACAGAAAAGAACTTGTGATGATGTGGCTGGAGGTACATTAGGCGGTCACTGGATACAAATTTTACTGTCGGCCAGTACAGGCCCCAAAAATTAGGCATTTAACTGACAGAAAAGGCTTTTTATGCCGCTGTATATACATAAGACAAGGACCATTCTTTGTTCTGGGTGGTGGCGGATATGTGTGGGCTGGCATGAGGAAATTCAATTACACGTGGTCGTCACAGGTGTTGAATTCCTCAGAGATCCATGCCTCATTCATTTTTAGAAATGTGAGGTAGTCCACACTATCGTAAGCTAGGCGAGTGTGCTTATCAGTCACGATCCCACTGCTGCGCTAAACGTCCTTTTCGACAGGACACTCGACGAGGGGCAAGCCAAGAGTTCCATGGCAAATTGTGCCAGCTCTGGTCACAGGTCGAGCCTGCACACCCAGTTGTCAAGGGGTTCCTCGCTTCTCAGGTCTAGGCATTCCTGTCGGTCTAGGCATTCCTTGAGGCTGGATCCGGAATCCGGCTGTCGGTAGTTTGGCTGAAAAGTTTGGCTGAAAGAATGATCTCATAACCGAAGTGACCAACACATCTTCAAACTGCTCTCTTCTTGCAGGCGTGGTAGGATTGATACCTGCACCTGTTTCGCTGTGGGTGGAAATTCCTCTGCCAACACCCGCAACAGCAGAATACAGCATCTCTCGCAGCAAGGCCTGGAAATGCTGCATTCTGACAGCCTTCTGTGATACTGGTGTATCGGGGGTCTAAGTACGTGGCCACACAGTACTGGTCCTTGCCCTTTATATTTTTTCTACTGGGGTCCCTCTTCAAACACTGGAACATGAAGGCCCCCATTTGCACTAAATTGGAAGTGGTGGAGCACCCTGGCTCCTGCTCATCGCCCAGGAGAATGTCGTCCTTTGTCTCCTCCGCCCAGCCACAGACAACACCTGGGATCGCCGAAAAATTTAAAGTCCCCCTCAAACCCTGCTCTTCTTGCTCCTCCTCCTCCCCCTCCTCCCCCCAGCCACCATCCTCCTCTGACTCCTCTTCAGACTCCTGATGACTTGTCTCAGATGGAGTAGCCCCCCAGGGAATTTATTCAGCATTGCGACTTCTTCATCTTCCAGCTCCTGCTCCTCGATGGCTTGATCAATGACACGATGCAATGCATGCTCCAGAAAGAAGGCGTAAGGTACAATGTCACTGGTGGCGCCCTGGCTCTGACTGACCAGTTTGGTGATCTCATCAAATGGCTGCAGAAGTCTGCATGCGTCGCGCATGAGCAGCTACTGGCGCGGTGAAAAAGAAACCAAGCTCCCCAGTACCTGTCGTGCTGCAGAGTTCGTACAGGTAGTGTTTAACGGCACGTTGCTGCTGGAGCAGCCTATCAAGCATTTACAAGGTGGAGTTCCAGCACATCGGGCTGTCACAAATCAGACAGCTGACAGGCAAGTGGTGTCGCGGCTGAACGTCAAAAAGGCGAGCCATTGCCGTGTAAAATTTTGTAAAATGGCAAGAGATTTTCCTGGCCTGCCACAAGATGTTCTGGACCCCGGGGTATTAGGCAACGAATCGCTGCATGACTAAGTTCAGGACGTGTGCCATGCACAGCACGTGTGTCATTTTGCCCTGTTTCAGCAGGCTCAGCAGATTGGCACTGTTGTTGCACATTACTTTACCAACTGTCAAATTGAGCGGGGTTAGCCACTGATCGGTCTGTGACTGCAGAGCTGAAAGCAGTGCAGGACCGGTGTGGCTCTTGGCTTCCAGGCACAACAGCCGCAGCACAGCATGGCAACATCTCACCTGGCACATCGAATAGGTTCTGGGGAGCTTGGGGGGTGCAGCAGAAGAGGCGGTAGCAGTGGAAAAGGAGGAGTCAGCCGAGGAGCAGACAGAGGATGGAGTAACAGAAGGAGAAGAAGAGGCCGGCCTGCATGCATTCCGTGGCAGTAACACCAAATCCACATGGGTGCCATGGATTACATGCTTGATGGCCATCAGAAGGTTCACCCAGTGGTCAGAAAAAATGATGTACCTTCCCTGCCCGTGTTTGCTAGACCACGTGTCTGTGGTCAGATGTATCTTGGCACCGACACTGTGTGACAGAGATATATTAACTTGCCGCTGAACGTGACCATATAATTCATGGATGCCCTTCTGGGAGAAATATTTCCTTCCGGGGACCTTTCATTGCGGTGTGCCAATGGCCACAAATTTTCTAAAGGCCTCCGAGTCCACCAATTTATATGGCAATAGTTGGCGGGCTAGCAGTTCTGACAGCCAGCAGTCAGCCATTGGGCAAGAGGATTATCCGGCATCAAATTATTTTGCCTTCCGCCAGATGAACGCGACGATGGCATGGTGGAAGGTGGAGTGGAGGACAAATGGGAGGAGAGAGGAGAAGGAAAAGGAGAAGAGGCAGGACGTGGAGCGCCGGGAATGTGGCTTTGTGGGTTCTGACGGCGTTGCTCCCTCTGGGCTCTGTGATTGGAGGCTAGATGCCTTCTTAAGGCGGTCGTCCCTCAGTGAGTGTTGGGCTTACCACGATTTATGTGTTGACAGCACAGGCTGCAGATGGTAACCCTATTGTCAGCAGCTGACATGTTAAAAAAAAAAGCCCAACCTGCAGAGCCATGTGCCGGCATTCTGGGAGCGCCAGATGTGACCGTGCATGGTGGATGGCTCACTCCAGATACATTTGCAGTCTGCTTTTTGCTTCCTGTGCACTGCGAGTTCTGCCTGCTTCTCCTTCTTCTCCTATCTGCTGCTCCGTTTCTCCCTCTGAACTACCCTCCTCTTGCTTTCGTCTGGGCACCCACGTGACATCCATCGGCACGTCATCATCATCACCTTCACCACCACTGACATTAGAGATCTCGGAGTAGGCAGCAACAGCAGGGACCACCCTCCTTGGGCTGATCTGGGTACTGTCGTCAGACCGCTGGGTGGCGGCCGTTGCTACCTCCTCTTCCTCATCCGATGCCAAGAATGGCTGCGCATCGGTAAGGTCTGGGAATTGATTGGAAAATAATTCCTCTGACTCGAGTGTAGGGGCTATGGTGGTGGTGGTGGTGTCTTTGGGGGTGCACACAGCAGAGAGTGAGGAGGGTGCAGATACAGAGAGTGAGGAGGGTGCAGAAGCAGAAGGCTAAGTGAGCCACTCAACCAACTCTGGTGCGTCCTTTGACATAATCGCACGCACCTTCTCCAACTTCCCACTTAGGCTCCGTCCTGATGCACTTGCCCAACCCCTACCACCCCTGCGGAACGGCCTGCCTTTTCCTCTGCCTGTCATTTTCAAAATGATCCTGTGCCAAAGTCCCTCGAGAAGAGCAGTATTTGTGGAAGCTGATATATGGCAGGCCTCAATCAGTTGTTAGTTGAAGCTGGTATATCACCCACAAGCAGTAATTTTTTGCACGCAGGTATATGGAAAACCTCTAGCACTATTTTGTGGAAGCTGATATATGGCAGGCCTCAATCAGTATTTTCTGGAAGCATAAAAATGCACTATAATATACTTTCAATGTTAGAAAGTATATTATAAGTATATCACACTCCTCTGTGTATCACACCTATTGATAGCACAATCTTACCAGTCCTTAAAAGGACTTTTGTGTCCCTATTAGCTAGCGTTTGATGTCCCTAAGTTCCTAACAGCCTGTCCCTGCTCCAAAATGCAACCTCTCCCTACACTGGCAAAACACATAATGTAAAATGGCTGCCTGATCGGGTTCTGTTACAGGGTTGGGGGGGTGTCCATGTGCTGAAATGTCTCAATTGGCTGTCCTGTCCCACCTGATGGATGTGTCATGGATCAAAGTTCGGCACAATGCAAAAGAATATGGCGCGCGCAGACATCGCCATATGTTCGCATGTTCGGCGGATCGCGAACTCGCAAAGTTCGCCGTGAACCGACCGCTGGGCAAACCGCAAGGCCATCACTAGTCAGCAAACTGCTCACCCACCCGACGCCACACACGCTGTCTGCCATCTGCCCTGAACAGTGAAAACCGGGACTCATCCATGAACAGAACGCCTCTCCAACATGCCAGATGCCATCGAATGTGAGCATTTGCCCACTCAAGTGAGTTACGACAACGAACTTCAGTCAGGTCCAGACCCCGATGAGGACGAAGAGCATGCAGATGACCTTCCCACGGTTTCTGACAGTTTGTGCAGAAATTCTTTGGTTATGCAAACCGATTGTTGCTGCAGTTGTCCGGGTGGCTGGTCTCAGACAATCATGGAGGTGAACATGCTGGATGTGGAGGTCCTGGGCTGGTGTGATTACATGTGGTCTGTGGTTGTGAGGCCGGTTGGATGTACTGCCAAATTCTCTGAAACGCCTTTGGAGATGGCTTATGGTAGAGAAATAAACATTCATTGCACAGGCAACAGCTCTGGTAGACATTCCTGCAGTCAGCATGCCAATTGCAGAATCCCTCAAACGTTGCGACATCTGTGGCATTGTGCTGTGTGATCAATATGCACATTTCAGAGTGGACTTTTATTGTGGGAAGTCTAAGGCACACCTGTGCAATATTCATGCTGTCTAATCAGCACCTTGATATGCCACACCTGTGAGGTGGGATGGATTATCTTGGCAAAGGAGAAGTGCTCACTAACACAGATTTAGACAGATGTGTGAATAATATTTGAGATTAATGGGTCTTTTGTGTATGTAGAAAATGTTTCAGATCTTTAAGTTCAGCTCATGCAAAATTGGAGCAAAACCGAAAGTGTTGCGTTTATATTTTTTGTCAGTGTACATAGGCAATGGATGAGACCATATTCAAGGCACACACCCCTGGACTTGTGGATTTGGAACTCATGTTCTTCTGAATTATAAAGGCAGTGGATTGGACCCTACCTACAACACTCTGGCTTGGTGAACCCTGACCACTTCATGTTTTTCTAACAGGCATAGGTATTGAATGGGAACCAATGTAACGCATTCTGGCCTGATGGACACAAACCAGTTGAAATTCTTCTTTGGGCACTCCGGGTTATAGGACCTGGACCAGTTAATGAATGGGAATCTGTCTAGGACAGTCTCACCCCTGACCCGAACCAATTCAAGTTCCACAAATACACATTGGTCATAGGTGGGATCCTATTTAAGGCACTCTGGCCTGGTGGGCCTTGACCCATTCTTAGGACTTACATAGGCAATGAATAGTAAGCTACCTCTGGTGGTCCTTTACTTGTTCACATGTTTCTGATGTATATAGGCAATGGATTGAAATCTAAGGGACTCTAGACCAGTTCAAATCCTTATCATAATGACTAAAAAATATTTGCAATGGCCACAGGGTCAGAAGTGAATCCAGGTACTAGTTTTTCAGCTCTGTGTGAGTGTAATATACATGGATATGTAAAAATGTCTGCCATCACTATGTGCAAGCAATGGTCTCTTTAAGTGACTGCAAATCATGCTTAACACATTTGATTGCCAAGATGCCATCATGTAACTAACCTCTTAATGAAGGTCGGGTGAAGTGTCAATGCATCTCTAGCCACCTATGGAAAATTGCTATTTGAAAGAAAAAGGAAAATCTGGAGCTCGTGCCTGTATGCATGGCTTATTATACGGTAATCAGTAAGATTTTTCTTTCAGCATTGTCTGTGTCGCAGAACATGACAACCTCCCGCACGGCTGTCAATGCTTTTTATGAGAGGAGCTGGGATTAAAATATCAAGCCACATTTTTATGCGAAACCCAGTGTTTAATGGCAGATTCAAATTACTTGGCCCACTTGCTCTGAATATTTCTGCCATGTGCTCTCCAACCTTGGATCCTTCTTGATCCTTAGTCTACGTTCAGGAAATCCCAATGACTTTCTTCGAGGTAGCTTCTAGACCGAATACTTGGACATTAGCCAACATTTATGGGAAAATTATGGTGAGCCATGTAAAATCCTACCAACTCTTTGCCCTCCTGTAGATATCATTACTTCCCTCCATGTTTAGGAAGCATACTATACAATGGTAAGCTTGAGAGTTAATGTGTTTTTGACACAACACCTTTCCAATAGAGTGCAGTCATCAGTGGTGTTGCTAGGACAGGGCACATAATCTTGTTTTTTTTTCAGGTTGCCCGGATCTCCTGGCATCAGAGTTCTTCCACTTACCAGGACCACATGTTGTCCCAAGTATCTTCAGAGTCTACCAAGACCCCTTACTGCTGTATCTGGTCAGTGAGACATTTGCCCATCCTCACACATACTATGTCACCATGGAGTGAAGGATCTGGTATACTGTAACAGGTTGTTAGTCACAATTGGGTACTCAGCTTGGCAGTTACAGTCTCTAATGGGCACTCTGCTTGGTGGTTACTGAGTGGTTTTCTGGACTTTAGATATTGATGACCTATCTTCAGAATTGGTCTGATTGGTGGGAGTCCAACACCTGGCACCCCCACCGATAAGCATAGCTGTGTAGTAGTAGCTGTCCCCGATTACGGTACTTCATCTCAGCTCCCATTCATGTGAATGTAACCCAGCATGACCACTACACTTTGAATGGAGCTGTGCTTCTGGCTCGATTGAAGGTTGTTCTGGTACTGGAGAATACAAGGAACAGCTGATTGGTCGGGGTGCTGGGTGTTGGAACCGCCACCAATATGATATTGATGAATTATTCTGAGGATATATCATTAATATCTGGAGCCTATAAAATCTCTAAAAGCAAACAGAGTGACTCATGTTAAAGGGGTTGTCCAACGTATTTTTGTGTTCTTTGTATGTTTCTAACTAACCAGTGGCCCTGTTCTCCTAATTAGCTGATGTCACATGACCTGTGATGTTTGATTCTTTCCCTGCTCTGATGACGTTCCGTGTACAAGCCTGAGGAGCAGGAGGAGCAGGTCTGCCTTTGTGCACAGAACGTCACTGTTAAGGCTGTGCTGGTTGGAGCAGCAACCCACACCTCCTACACTGCTCAATCTTCTGGCCACGCCCTCTGCACTGCCCGATCTGCTGGCCACGCCCTCTGCACTGCCCGATCTTCTGGCCATGCCCCATGCACTGCCCAATCTGCTGGCTGAGCTGCCTGCCCTGTGTCTCCCACCCCACTGGATTCTCCAGCAAAGTTTAAACCCTGCCACCATCACCAGCACAAACTCAGGGTTGGAGGCTCTGCCTCAGGTGCTGCGCAGCTGTAGGGTTTCCTCTTTTCCAGGCACTGAGGAGACAGGAGATCTCTCCTTTGTACTCTTATGCTGGCTGTGAGGAAGTGTCTGCAGAGCATTGCACAATAACAGGTAGGGGGAATATCCTGTGTTTATCAGCAATGTCATTGCACTGTACAGCTGGGACTTGTAGTCCCACACATACAACATGAGTATCCCAGCAGTCAGACTGCAGACACGGAATCACTTTTATTTACTCCCTTTGTAGAGCAGGGGAGGGAAAAGGCAGTCTTTGCTGACACCCACAAATATTCATGAGGAAAACCTCAGAGATTGTTGTTACACGCCCCCACAGCTCTGCAACTGTATGTCAACAAAGGGCCAGAGCAGAACTAGGAAAATGAGGAAATATAATATTTTTTTTTTTGCTTAACACTTGCTTAGCTTATGTACAGTACAGACCAAAAGTTTGGACACACCTTCTCATTCAAAGAGTTTTCTTTATTTTCATGACTATGAAAATTGTAGATTCACACTGAAGGCATCAAAACTATGAATTAACACATGTGGAATTATATACATAACAAACAAGTGTGAAACAACTGAAAATATGTCATATTCTAGGTTCTTCAAAGTAGCCACCTTTTGCTTTGATTACTGCTTTGCACACTCTTGGCATTCTCTTGATGAGCTTGAAGAGGTAGTCCCCTGAAAAGGTTTTCACTTCACAGGTGTGCCCTGTCAGGTTTAATAAGTAGGATTTCTTGCCTTATAAATAGGTTTGGGACCATCAGTTGCGTTGAGGAGAAGTCAGGTGGATACACAGCTGATAGTCCTACTGAATAGACTGTTAGAATTTGTATTATGGCAAGAAAAAAGCAGCTAAGTAAAGAAAAACGAGTGGCCATCATTACTTTAAGAAATGAAGGTCAGTCAGTCAGCCGAAAAATTGGGAAAACTTTGAAATTAAGGGCTATTTGATCATGAAGGAGAGTGATGGGGTGCTGCGCCAGATGACCTGGCCTCCACAGTCACCGGACCTGAACCCAATCGAGATGGTTTGGGGTGAGCTGGACCGCAGAGTGAAGGCAAAAGGGCCAACAAGTGCTAAGCATCTCTGGGAACTCCTTCAAGACTGTTGGAAGACCATTTCAGGGGACTACCTCTTGAAGCTCATCAAGAGAATGCCAAGAGTGTGCAAAGCAGTAATCAATGCAAAAGGTGGCTACTTTGAAGAACCTAGAATATGACATATTTTCAGTTGTTTCACACTTGTTTGTTATGTATATAATTCCACATGTGTTAATTCAAAGTTTTGATGCCTTCATAGTCATGAAAATAAAGAAAACTCTTTGAATGAGAAGGTGTGTCCAAACTTTTGGTCTGTACTGTATGTCGGATTTAAATTATTATAATTTTTTATATAACTCAACCCCTTTAAGGCAGGGCCTCAGTGACTTGGCATCGTCTTGATCTATGGCCTTCTTCACCACTTATGGAGAGCTCTTGCAACCAGCCAGTACCGCAGGGGCAACACGTGAGGTGCACGGTGGGCCGATGAGGGGCCAAATAACAACACAGCTCATCAGTTTACTAACGGTTAGCAGAAAGCCTCCCTGGGCTGGCAGCACAGTGTTGAGGTTGACAGCACGAAATCCTCCGGGGCACGCTCTGTGGTAGGGAAGCATCAGCCAAGATGGTGGTTGAGGTGCCCTTGATGTCAGGGGTGCTTAGGGTGCTTGTTGCGGCTGAGTCCCTTGATATTTGTCGTGACGCCAGTATCGTTAATGGTGGTACAACCAATGAGAAGAATGAAGTAGACAGTGGTAGGATACAACTCACAACTTTTACTGATGTTGGTTCCAGTTGCAGCATGTACATCAAACAGAATACAGTCCTTTGTAATTTAAAGGAATCCTGCTGATCCACTGTTGATAGGGTTGGCCGGGTTTAGCTTAGCCTGAAGGTTCTGTATCAATAGTTCTGGTAGGTAACTGTGCTTCAGGTCTCTAGTGAATCAGAGTTATTTGATGAGGTTGCCTGTAATACTTATTTGGTATGCTTAGTCCTTCTGTTTCTGTATCTTCCAAGCCCTTGAACAGGTAGCTAATCTGTATTCTTCAAAGTATGGTGAGGCTGCCTGTAGCTAGATTGTCCTCCACCATGTGCAAAGGTGCCCATTAAGCCTTTAGTAATGGCTGTTATCAACGATGTCTCTCTTTAGCTTGCTTAACTTCTTCCAGGGACGAAAACACTATCCTCTGGTTGTAGGTTCTGGGATCTAAGAAGATCACAGGAGGAAAACGCTCTCCTGCGCCTCATACATTGGCTCTACCTCATTTCTGCATTTGGCTTCACCCACTAATGTGTGATATGTAGCCCCACAGTAATCACTGACTCTGCTACTCTAACCTAATCTTCCAGACTCTAGAACCATCCCACTAATCACTGAACTGTCTGTCTCCTCCTCTCACTAGGCCTGACCTAAGTATTTATATGACTTAAGTGCTATCCCCATCTAGTGGTGGGATGTATAAATTACACCTAGCCAGCCAGTTTAGGTGTGGATGAACAGGGATACAACAGGTGTTGTAGTACAAAATGACATGCAATAGGATAATGCCGTTTTAAGCTATTTTGCAGTTCCCACGAGTTCCTGAGTGGGACGCTGCACTCTCCCCTGCAGAACCAAGTAACAGCAGCAGTCCAGTAGAAACAAGGTACTGGAAGTGGTCCACAGTCCACAACCTCTCTTTGCAGCGACAAACATGAGCAGTACCCAAGTCCTCTCCACAGATCTCCTCCAGGAGTCAGTGTGCAGCTGTCTCGCATCTCACCTGCTTTTTGTACCATGCAATACATACTTCACTGAAAGATCACAATGCACACCGACCCCCTCATTATATACTCCAACTCCACCTTATCATGGAGGACTTGCAGCACAACACTCCTGGATCAGAGATCACACCAGCCGACCATATACCTGGCAAAACATGACATTTTGAAGGCACCCGCTAACACAATATCAATTGACCAATGAACTCCAGAGACCCACTTCCAGTGCTGCCACAGTGGAAAACTACTATTGACTAGATTCACATTGGCTGAAACTAGATGAGAGTGTGGATCGTTAAAGGGAGTCTGTCACCTGGATGAAGCCTTACTAAAGGGAGTCTGTCAGCAGGAACATGGTACATGGCTAACCCAAGCCATCCTGTGCACCCTTGCTCCTCCTGCTTCTTCTGCCAGCTCCTTCTTCTCCGTCTTGATTGGCTGGACCAAGTTCCTGCACAGTTATCACAGGCTTCATTAGTCTCCATGTGCACAGAGATATTCTCCACAGTTGAGAATACCTCCATTCTTGTCTGATAAAACATGACACTTTTTTCCCCGCTGTTGTATATACACTCACCTAAAGAATTTTTAGGAACACAATACTAATACGGTGTTGGACCCCCTTTTGCCTTCAGAACTGCCTTAATTCTACGTGGCATTGATTCAACAAGGTGCTGATAGCATTCTTTAGAAATGTTGGCTCATATTGATAGGATAGCATCTTGCAGTTGATGGAGATTTGAGGGATGCACATCCAGGGCACGAAGCTCCCGTTCCACCACATACCAAAGATGCTCTATTGGGTTGAGATCTGGTGACTGTGGGGGCCATTTTAGTACAGTGAACTCATTGTCATGTTCAAGAAACCAATTTGAAATGATTCGAGCTTTGTGACATGGTGCATTATCCTGCTGGAAGTAGCCATCAGAGGATGGATACATGTTCTCATTCTGTTTACGCCAAATTCGGACTCTACCATTTGAATGTCTCAACAGAAATCGAGACTCATCAGACCAGGCAACATTTTTCCAGTCTTCAACAGTCCAATTTTGGTGAGCTCGTGCAAATTGTAGCCTCTTTTTCCTATTTGTAGTGGAGATGAGTGGCACCCGGTGGGGTCTTCTGCTGTTGTAGCCAATCCGCCTTAAGGTTGTGCGTGTTGTGGCTTCACAAATGCTTTGCTGCATACCTCGGTTGTAACGAGTGGTTATTTCAGTCAACGTTGCTCTTCTATCAGCTTGAATCAGTCGGCCCATTCTCCTCTGACCTCTAGCATCCACAAGGCATTTTTGCCCACAGGACTGCCGCATACTGGATGTTTTTCCCTTTTCACACCATTCTTTGTAAACTCTAGAAATGGTTGTGCGTGAAAATCCCAGTAACTGAGCAGATTGTGAAATACTCAGACTGGCCCGTCTGGCACCAACAACCATGCCACGCTCAAAATTGCTTAAATCACCTTTCTTTCCCATTCTGACATTCAGTTTGGAGTTCAGGAGATTGTCTTGACCAGGACCACCCCCCTAAATGCATTGAAGCAACTGCCATGTGATTGGTTAACTAGATAATCGCATTAACCACCTCCGGACCGCTGTACGCACAGACGCGTCCTGGAGGTGGTTGATTGATTCCGAGTGGACGCGCCGGCGCGTCCTCTCGCGAGACGCGAGATTTCCTGTGAACGCGCGCACACAGGCGCGCGCGCTCACAGGAACGGAAGGTAAGAGAGTGGATCTCCAGCCTGCCAGCGGCGATCGTTCGCTGGCAGGCTGGAGATGTGATTTTTTGAACCCCTAACAGGTATATTAGACGCTGTTTTGATAACAGCGTCTAATATACCTGCTATCTGGTCCTCTGGTGGTCCCCTTTGTTTGGATCGACCACCAGAGGACACAGGTAGCTCAGTAATATGTTGCACCAAGCACCACACTACACTACACCCCCCCCCCCGTCACTTATTAACCCCTTATTCACCCTTGTTCACCCCTGATCACCCCATATAGACTCCCTGATTACCCCCCTGTCATTGATTACCCCCCTGTCATTGATCAACCCCCTGTAAAGCTCCATTCAGACGCCCGCATGATTTTTACGGATCCACTGATAGATGGATCGGATCCGCAAAACGCACACGGACGTCTGAATGGAGCCTTACAGGGGCATGATCAATGACTGTGGTGATCACCCCATATAGACTCCCTGATCACCCCCTGTCATTGATTACCCCCCTGTCATTGATCACACCCCTGTAAAGCTCCATTCAGACGTCCGCATGATTTTTACGGATCCACTGATAGATGGATCGGATCCGCAAAACGCACACGGACGTCTGAATGGAGCCTTACAGGGGCGTGATCAATGACTGTGGTGATCACCCCATATAGACTGCCTGATCACCCCCCTGTCATTGATTACCCCCCTGTCATTGATCACACCCCTGTGAAGCTCCATTCAGACGTCCGCATGATTTTTACGGATCCACTGATAGATGGATCGGATCCGCAAAACGCACACGGACGTCTGAATGGAGCCTTATAGGGGCGTGATCAATGACTGTGGTGATCACCCCATATAGACTCCCTGATCACCCCCATGTCATTGATTACCCCCCTGTCATTGATCACACCCCTGTAAAGCTCCATTCAGACGTCCGCATGATTTTTACGGATCCACTGATAGATGGATCGGATCCGCAAAACGCACACGGACGTCTGAATGGAGCCTTACAGGGACATGATCAATGACTGTGGTGATCACCCCATATAGACTTCCTGATCACCCCCCTGTCATTGATCACCCCCCTGTCATTGATCACCCCCCCTGTCATTGATCACCCCCCCTGTCATTGATCACCCCTCTGTAAGGCTCCATTCAGACATTTTTTTGGCCCAAGTTAGCGGAAATTATTATTTTTTTCTTACAAAGTCTCATATTCCACTAACTTGTGTCAAAAAATTAAATCTCACATGAACTCACCATACCCCTCACGGAATCCAAATGCGTAAAATTTTTTAGACATTTATATTCCAGACTTCTTCTCACACTTTAGGGCCCCTAGAATGCCAGGGCAGTATAAATACCCACATGTGACCCCATTTCAGAAAGAAGACACCCCCAGGTATTCCGTGAGGGGCATATTGAGTCCATGAAAGATTGAAATTTTTGTCCCAAGTTAGCGGAAAGGGAGACTTTGTGAGAAAAAAATAAATAAAATCAATTTCCGCTAACTTGTGGCAAAAAAATAAAAAATTTCTATGAACTCGCCATGCCCCTCATTGAATATCTTGGGGTGTCTTCTTTCCAAAATGGGGTCACATGTGGGGTATTTATACTGCCCTGGCATTCTAGGGGCCCTAAAGCGTGAGAAGAAGTCTGGGATCCAAATGTCTAAAAATGCCCTCATAAAAGGAATGTGGGCCCCTTTGCGCATTTAGGCTGCAAAAAAGTGTCACACATGTGGTATCGCCGTACTCAGGAGAAGTTGGGGAATGTGTTTTGGGGTGTCATTTTACATATACCCATGCTGGGTGAGAGAAATATCTTGGCAAAAGACAACTTTTCCCATTTTTTTATACAAAGTTGGCATTTGACCAAGATATTTATCTCACCCAGCATGGGTATATGTAAAATGACACCCCAAAACACATTCCCCAACTTCTCCCGAGTATGGCGATACCACATGTGTGGCACTTTTTTACAGCCTAGGTGGGCAAATGGGCCCACATTCCAAAGAGCACCTTTCAGATTTCACAGGTCATTTACCTACTTACCACACATTAGGGCCCCTGGAAAATGCCAGGGCAGTATAACTACCCCACAAGTGACCCCATTTTGGAAAGAAGACACCCCAAGGTATTCCGTGAGGGGCATGGCGAGTTCCTAGAATTTTTTATTTTTTGTCACAAGTTAGTGGAAAATGATGATTTATTTTTTTTTTTTTCCTTACAAAGTCTCATATTCCACTAACTTGTGACAAAAAATAAAAACTTCCATGAACTCACTATGCCCATCAGCGAATACCTTGGGGTGTCTTCTTTCCAAAATGGGGTCACTTGTGGGGTAGTTATACTGCCCTGGCATTCTAGGGGCCCAAATGTGTGGTAAGGAGTTTGAAATCAAATTCTGTAAAAAATGACCAGTGAAATCCGAAAGGTGCTCTTTGGAATGTGGGCCCCTTTGCCCACCTAGGCTGCAAAAAAGTGTCACACATCTGGTATCTCCGTATTCAGGAGAAGTTGGGGAATGTGTTTTGGGGTGTCATTTTACATATACCCATGCTGGGTGAGAGAAATATCTTGGCAAAAGACAACTTTTCCCATTTTTTTATACAAAGTTGGCATTTGACCAAGATATTTATCTCACCCAGCATGGGTATATGTAAAAAGACACCCCAAAACACATTCCTCAACTTCTCTTGAATACAGAGATACCACATGTGTGACACTTTTTTGCAGCCTAGGTGGGCAAAGGGGCCCATATTCCAAAGAGCACCTTTCGGATTTCACTCGTCATTTTTTACAGAATTTGATTTCAAACTCCTTACCACACATTTGGGCCCCTAGAATGCCAGGGCAGTATAACTACCCCACAAGTGACCCCATTTTGGAAAGAAGAGACCCCAAGGTATTTCGTGATGGGCATAGTGAGTTCATAGAACTTTTTATGTTTTGTCACAAGTTAGTGGAATATGAGACTTTGTAAGAAAAAAAAAAATCATCATTTTCCGCTAACTTGTGACAAAAAATAAAAAGTTCTATGAACTCACTATGCCCATCAGCGAATACCTTAGGGTGTCTACTTTCCGAAATGGGGTCATTTGTGGGGTGTTTGTACTGTCTGGGCATTGTAGAACCTCAGGAAACATGACAGGTGCTCAGAAAGTCAGAGCTGCTTCAAAAAGCGGAAATTCACATTTTTGTACCATAGTTTGTAAACGCTATAACTTTTACCCAAACCATTTTTTTTTTACCCAAACATTTTTTTTTATCAAAGAAATGTAGAACAATAAATTTAGAGCAAAATTTATATATGGATCTCGTTTTTTTCGCAAAATTTTACAACTGAAAGTGAAAAATGTCATTTTTTTGCAAAAAAATCGTTAAATTTCGATTAATAACAAAAAAAGTAAAAATGTCAGCAGCAATGAAATACCACCAAATAAAAGCTCTATTAGTGAGAAGAAAAGGAGGTAAAATTCATTTGGGTGGTAAGTTGCATGACCGAGCAATAAACGGTGAAAGTAGTGTAGGTCAGAAGTGTAAAAAGTGGCCTGGTCTTTCAGGGTGTTTAAGCACTGGGGGCTGAGGTGGTTAATGAGAAATAGAACAGGTGTTCCTAATAATTCTTTAGGTGAGTGTATATGGGATTTGACAATATGATCATTATATACCAACAGGGTTACAACAGATGGTTTATGCTTCCCCATGACACATGGATATAAAATAATTTATACCAAGGTCATCTATTTTATTCCCTACAAATAGGCATGCACCCCCATCCCATTTATTTATTTTATTTATACATTTTCTTTCCCTTTAAAAAAAAATTCAAAAATTACTCTGAAAAATCTCTTGAACATAATGTAACACAACATTTGTTTCCATCACAGATGAATAGTATAGAATCTTTGGAAGACCTCAAATAAAAAAGTTAATTTATTTACCTTTATTGCCCATTTCCAATCTCATATCATGGCCTCCTTGAAGCTGCAAAGTCAGTTTCTTCACTTTTCCTATCTTTTCACATCTGATAATGTGTAACATTTAAAAATTCTGCTTTATTTTTGAGATTTTTTTTTAAATTGTAGATTTCTCTACAAAAAAAAAATGATTTTAATTCTCTGTTCTTTAAAAATGCTCGGTGAATGTTGAGTTCTAAGAGAAGCTACAAAAGAGACAGAGATAATTATTTTTACCTTGTGAACCGACAACTGAGGATCTGCAAACATATATGGAGATGAGTAAGAGGGGGATTTGGAGAATAAATTATAGAAGATACTTTACTGACAGTCATCAAAGGAAAAGCTTTTGGGAGTAATCAAATCTAATTATGTCGGAAGAGGTCCACAGATGTAACAAAAGAACTCAGGTAGAGCCATCTAGAATGTAATGTGGGCTTTGGAGATGCGTATTCCATACTGAACAGATAATATGGGCAGTGATTAAACCACTCTTTGGGAGAGATTCCAAAGTAAGAGCCAACGCTGTAGAATCTATCATTCACTAGATGGATAATCCAGGGATAAAGCTAAAACAGTAAAAATAAGTTACTAAATCAATTTAAAAAATTGGGGCAAATATTTTACGTTTATGTTTAAAATTTTACAATAATAAATATGGCAAAAATGGTGTAAATATTTACATAAATATTTACTTAAATATTTTATATTTGATTCATATTTATTTGAAAAAATAATATTAGGGTAAGCATAATGTCAATATTTAATCTATATTTATTTAAAAAAAACTACTAGGCTTAGGCCCCTTTCACACGTCAGTGTCCATGATGACATGGTCGGTGAAGATGCCCATGAAGGTTATGTGTTTGGTTCATGTGTCCATTTTTTGCCCTCCTTGTGTCATCCCTATTCCATGGAAAAAGGTTGGCTGAATATTAATTTCCGCAGCATCTCCGAGAAGCGATCTGTGAAAACTCTAGACCAAACACAGATGGCGTCCGTATTGCGTCTGTGGTTTTCACAAACCCGTAGACTATAATGTTTGTGAGAGATCCGTAATCACAGACAAAAATAGGGCATGCTTCCGTGATCTCACCTCACACTCACTGTCCATGGAAAACCACTGATGTGTGAATACACACATTAAAGTCAATGATACGTGAGCAGTCCGTGGAGACCACGCACTGCACACATCCACTGTTCAAGGATGTCCAATGAGATTGCCCATGTGACTGTGGATTGATAATATTGACCTATTGAAGTTAGAGTTAGATCGCCCTTCCAAGATTTGGTTGATCATGTTGAAGGTTGGGGTGATTTTTCTTCTGTGCTTTGGCACTTTATGTTTCAGTTTCATAGTGACTATATCTCCTGTAGTTATGATGTAAAGTAGAGATTGTCTCTGGCAAAATGCATTCTTAAAGGCACACTGTCACCTGGATTTCACTTTACTGAGCTATTAACATAACCACACGATTTACATTAAAATATACTAGTATTACTGCCCTTTGTCTTGTAATTTGTCTATAAAATCGCTTTTATTAATATGCTAATTACCTCAATAAGGAGCCCGAGGGGCTGTCCCTCCGGCCGTTTTAGCCCAGCCGCGCCCATTACTTCGGAGCCCAGCACCTCCCCACTGCTAATTTATCGCCGACGTAATGTTTGTGAAGCTCCTGTAATCCTGCGCATGCGCCCTGGATACACGTGTCAGCGCCCGCACGGTGTCCTGGCATCGGCCTCGCAGAACTCATTGCGCATGCGCCACAAATTAGCAGTGGGGCGGTGCTGGGCTCCGAAGTAATGGGCGTGGCTGGGCTCCAACGGCTGGAGGGACAGCCCCTTGGGCTCCTTATTGAGGTAATTAGCATATTAACAAATTACAAGACAAAGGGCAGTAATACCAGTGTATCCAGGGCACATGCGTGGAATTACGGGCGCTGCACAAACATTACGTCGCGAAGAAGAGTGAATAAACACACGCAAACATGGGGAGAACATACAAACTCCATGCAGATGTTGCCCTTGGTTGGATTCGAACCTTGGACCCCAGCGCTGCTAACCACTGAGCCACCGTGCTGCCCAAATAGTATATTTTAATGTACAGTAAATCGTAGAGACTGATGTGGTGATGTTAATATCTCAGTAAGAGATATCCAGGTGACAGTGTCCCTTTGAAAAGGTAAGGTTTGTGTACCACAAGCAATCCTTTCTACTTTTCTAACCTTAGTTCATCTTGAGTTGAAGATCTGACTGGTTGCTAGGGATGTACCTGATGGCAACCCTATATAAAAATCTGTAGTTGCTAGGTAGGTCATCTGTAGTAACCAGTGTCAAAGGACCCTTAGCTCTTGCAATTTCAACATTTCCTATGTGAAAAATTTACCAGGTGGGTTTTGTAGTAACTGGGACCTTCTTTGGAGGTTGTTGTGTTATTTATGGTTTGGGACATTGGGTTGAAGGTAGAAGCCTGTTGTACAATTGGCCTTGGGATGATTGGATTTCATTGATTGAATCTCAGAAGGTCTAAGCTGGCCATTCACATGGGACAGCTTTGTTTCTTGACTTCTTCCTAAGCATGTAGGCTTGATTAGGCAAAGATACTGACTTTGGCTTATTTCCTGGCACAAAAAAGAAGACAGCGCTCTCTTCACTAGCGGTACCTCCGCAAATTGACCTTTACATTGCGCTTGATCTTCCCTCATCACCAGCGGCAAATGGTGGCCACACCAGATACGGACTGGTTTTCTGACCCCACCCCCCTCCCAGTAAGGCAAAACTGTGCACATTTCAGAGTGGCCTTTTATTGTGGGAAGTTTAAGGCACACCTGTGCAATATTCATGCTGTCTAATCAGCACCTTGATAGTCCACATCTGTGAGGTGGGATGGATTATCTCGGCAAAGGAGAAGTGCTCACTAACACAGATTTAGACAGATTTGTGAACAATATTTGAGAGTAATGGGTCTTTTGTGTATGTACACTGAGCAAAAATATAAACGCAACACTTTCGGTTTTGCTCCCATTTCGCATGAGCTGAACTCAAAGATCTGAAACATTTTCTACAGTCACAGCATCTCTATGCATTCAAAATGCCAACAATAAAATGCGCCTGTTTTCGTTGTCCATAACATACGCCTGCCCATACCATAACCCCACCGCCACCATGGGTCACTCCATCCACAATGTTGACTCAGCAAACCGCTTACCCACACGACGCCATACACGCTGTCTGCCATCTGCCCTGAACAGTGAAAACCGAGACTCATCCGTGAACATAACGCCTCTCCAACATGCCAGATGCCATCGAATGTGAGCATTTGCCCACTCGGTTAAGATGACGAACTGCAGTCAGGTCCAGACCCCGATGAGGACGACGAGCGTGCAGATGAGCTTCCCTGAGACGGTTTCTGACAGTTTGTGCTGAAATTCTTTGGTTATGCAAACCGATTGTTGCTGCAGTTGTCCGGGTGGCTGGTCTCAAATCATCATGGAGGTGAACATGCTGGATGTGGAGGTCCTGGGCTGGTGTGGTTACATGTGGTCTACGGTTGTGAGGGCGGTGGGGCATAAAGATTATTACGAATTTCCACTACCATCCTGGAAGCTGAATTATTTTCTCTTGCTGTTTCCCTCCCGCCTGGTTCCTGACGTTTTTCACTGGTGGTGATTCAGGTGAGCTCCGCCATATTCTATTGTGTTTTCCGGCGGTGGGGTTATAGTATGGGCAGGCATATGTTATGGACAATGAACACAAGTGCATTTTATTGATGGGATTTTGAATGCACAGAGATACTGTGATGAGATCCTGAGGCCCATTGTTGTGCCATTCATCCACGACCATCACCTCATGTTGCAGCATGATAATGCACGGCCCCATATTGTAAGGATCTGTACACAATTCCTGGAAGCTAAAAACATCTCAGATCTTGCATGGCCAGCATACTCACCGGACATTTCACCCATTAAGCATGTTTGGCATGCTCTGGATCGGCGTATACAACAGCTTGTTCGAGTTCAACAACCTGATCAACTCTATGCAATGGAGATGTGTTGCACTGCCCCCAGTAAGGATAAAACCGTGCACATTTCAGAGTGGCCTTTTAATGTGCGAAGTTTAAGGCACACCTGTGCAATATTCATGCTGTCTAATCAGCACCTTGATATGCCACACCTGTGAGGTGGGATGGATTAACTCAGCAAAGGAGAAGTGCTCACTAACACAGATTTAGACAGATTTGTGAACAATATTTGAGAGTAATGGGTCTTTTGTGTATGTAGAAAACGTTTCAGATCTTTGAGTTCAGCTCATGCAAAATGGGAGCAAAACCAAAAGTGTTGCGTTTATATTTTTACTCAGTGTAGTATGGGGAGGGATCTCGGATCTTATGGAGGGATCCACATGGGTTAAAATTCCATTGCACTGCACAATGATGTAGAATGTGTCGTAGCTGTTATAGTGACGCAGAATAAAATTTTCCCTAACTGAACGTATTAGCTGTGACAAATTTCGTTCCATTAGGTGCACAATTTGTGTGGTTCATTCCGATAAAGAACCTTAATTCTCTGTGCTAACTGCTTATTTGACCCCAGATGAACCGCATCCAACTTCCTGGAGGGCCAAGTGGCATTCAGCACTTACTGTTCTGTGATGCCCTTACATGTGCAGGGCTGCACAGGGATCGCTGTGTGTCTACCCTTTACCCACTCAATGTCGTTCATTATAGGAATCGGGGATTGCTATACTGTATCAGACTCATTTACCGTATTTTTCGCTTTAAAAGACACACCTGATGATAAGACGCACCTAGATTTTTGAGGAGGAAAATAGGAAAAAAAATATTTTTAACCAAAAGGTGTGCTTTTGGTGGGTTTTGAACTAATGGTGGTCTGTGGATGACACTGTTATGGGGGATCTGTGGATGACACACAGTTATGGGGGATCTGTGGATGACGCACTGTTATGGGGGATCTGTGGATGACACTGTTATCGGGGATCTGTGGATGACGCACTGTTATGGGGATCTGTGGATGACGCACTGTTATGGGGTATCTGTGGATGACACTATTATGGGGGATCTGTAGATGATACGCAGTTATGGAGAGATCTGTGGAGGACACTGTTATGGGGGATCTGTGGATGACACTATTATGGGGGAAATGTGGATGACGCACTGTTATGGGGGATGTGTGGATGATACACTGCTATGGGGGATGTGTGGATGATACACTGCTATGCTGGATGTGTGAATGACACACATATAGCATCTTATGTAATGGGGGTCCCTATTCACACAGGGACAATATACTGTGACACATATGATACTGTGACCAGCATAAGATGATCATATGTGTCCCTGTGTGAATAGTGACCCCCATTACACCATCGGGCACCCACTCACAGCAGTCTTTATATCTAAAATATTTTTATGTAATGCTCCAGCAATGGCTCTGCTTTATTCTGTAACAGTAATCAAGTGGGAGGAGCATGACTGAGTGAGTGACGTCACGCGTGGCCCTGCTTTAAACTAGCGCAATCCTCTGTAGTAGTACATTAATGAGTGAGTGAGGTTACACTGCCGGCCTGCCTGCCGCTTTGATAGTGAGTACTACTACAGAGGATTGCGCTTTAAAGCAGAGCCACTGCTTGAAGATTGCATGAATGGACTTTACATATAAAAATTGCTGTGAGCGGGTCCCGGTGTAATGGAGTACAGTGACTGCACTAGGCCCCGCCGCGAGTAAAACAGCAGTTGCCGGCCTCCAGCCCCCTCCTCCTTCCCTGCTGATACATCGCTTTATAAGACTCACTGCCATTTTCCCCCCTCCCTCTTGGGGGGGAAAAAGTGTGTCTTATAAAGTGAAAAATACGGTATTTGCTAAAGACAAATTTTTTTCCGTTACAAGACTAATGTTTTCGCTAAAAGAATAATATTTTTGGCAAAAAATGAATAATTTTTCTGATAACAGAATAATTTTTCCAATAA
This sequence comes from Bufo bufo, assembly GCF_905171765.1. Classification (NCBI taxonomy): domain Eukaryota; kingdom Metazoa; phylum Chordata; class Amphibia; order Anura; family Bufonidae; genus Bufo; species Bufo bufo. The sequence continues at coordinate 532,292,947 of NC_053393.1, read as the reverse complement.
GAGAATAATCTTTCATATAAAAGAATAATTTTTTGATAAAAACGATGATCAACTCGTGGCCAACTCTGTTGTGCGAAAAAAAACTATTTATTTGCACTGCAGCACTGAACACTTACCTTCAATTGTAAAACTTTGATGTGGCAGTCATAGTGATGCAGTATAACATTTTCGCTAACAGAATTATTTTTTATTTCATACAATAATTTTTGTGCTACAAATACGAATTTGACCCTTTGAGGCCCTGTCATTGGAATGAGTACACTTAACACCATGCAACGACGATCTACTTGAGGGCAACTCTAATGTGCAAAAAATCTATTTATTTGCACTACCCAAACGGTGTTAAGTAAGACCGCTCTGTAACAATGAATCACAGTAACTGCTTGGCTAACAGAAGCAGTTAAATATCAATGTGGACATGCCACAAACAGTAGAATGAGACAGGTGTGTCACTCCCATTTGTGAATCAGGGCCTAAAAGAATTGTATATCTATTAATCAATGTGGACATGCCACAAACAGTAGAATGAGACAGGTATATCACCCCAGGTTGAGAATCAGAGACTAATAGAATTGATTATCTATTAATCAATGTGGACCCTCCACAAAAGGTAGAATGGAACGGTGTATCATCCCAATTTGTGAATCAAGGCCTAATAGAATTGCTATCTATTAATCAATGGGGACAAGCCACAAATAGTAGAATGAGAAAGGTGCAGCACCTGAATTTGTGAATTAAGGACTAATGAATAGTGATGAGCGGGAGGTGCCATATTCGATTTCGCGATATTTCGCGAATATTCGCATGAATATTCGTGTTATATTCGTCGAAATCGAATATTCGCAATTATTCCAATTATCGCGAAATTATTTTTTCGCATATTGCGAAAATTTATCTTGATAGTATAAGGCAACGTTCCTATGCTAATGACTATGGCTAGGCTAATATGTGTATTTTACGAAATTTCGTAATATTGCTCTAACTTCGTCTCTTAGAATATTACGAATATTCTAAAAGACGAAGTTAGAGCAATATTAAGAACATTTGCAAAAGTCGAAATTGCGATGCGAGTAATAGAACACGAAATAGTCGCATGAAGATTTAAACTTAGCACTGCTATATTCCATATTCTAGCCTAATATGGAATATAGCTGTGCTAAATTAGCACTGCTATATTCCATATTAGGCTAGAATATGGAATATAGCTGTGCTAAGTTAAAATCTTCATGCGACTATTTCGTGTTATATTACTCGCATCGCAATTTCGACTTTTGCAAATGTTCTTAATATTGCTCTAACTTCGTCTTTTAGAATATTCGTAATATTCTAAAAGACGAAGTTAGAGCAATATTACGAAATTTCGTAAAATACACATAGATTGTATTTAAGCTAATATACTGCTATAGTAATAATTTTTAATAGTGTACATATTTTACAAAACTTAGGTTCAGAAGAGGCAAAAAAAAATTACAGGAAAAAAAAGGGATTATAGCACTATATTAGCTAAATTACAATCTATATGTGTATTTTACGAAATTTCTTAATATTGCTCTAACTTCGTCTTTTAGAATATTCGTAATATTCTAAGAGACGAAGTTAGAGCAATATTACGAAATTTCTAAAAGACGAAGTTAGAGCAATATTAAGAACATTTGAAAAAGTCGAAATTGCGATGCGACTAATATAACACGAAATATTCGCATGAAGATTTCAATTTAGCACTGCTATACTCCATATTCTAGCCTAATATGGAATATAGCAGTGCTAACTTAGCACAGCTATATTCCATATTAGGCTAGAATATGGAGTATAGCAGTGCTAAGTTGAAATCTTCATGCGAATATTTCGTGTTATATTACTCGCATCGCAATTGCGACTATTGCGAAATTTCGTAAAATACACATATAGATTAGATTGTAATTTAGCTAATATGGAATATAGCAGTAAGTTGAAAACGCCACTGACTGGAGCAGCCAGGAAGCCAGGAATCCAAAGGACAGGTAAGAACAATTTTAGGGAAGTGGGAAAGAAAAAAATATAATAAAAAAAAAAAGAAAAAAACGAATATTCGATTTTGCGAATATATAGAACGATATTCTAAATATTCGCGAAATCTCGAAATTGCGATATTCGAGAAAAAAATTCGCAATTCGAATATTCGCGCTCAACACTACTAATGAATTGGTTTTCTATTAATCAATGTAGACTGTTGCACACCGTTTAATTAGATTGCTCTGTGCCCTACACTGTCCCTTAAGTATCCCTACAGCTTAAGATGATTGTCCCTGCACTGACAACAGATTGTCTACAAAACTATCACTAGTGCAACATCGCTTCCACGTCTCTCCCTATGCACAGCTGCCACAGAAATGGCGTCAACCAAACAGGATTAGGCTTTTATACGGCTGTGACATCACAAGGGGTGGATAGCTGCAGATTAGTTGGCTGCACGGCATTATGGGTGATCTCATATTCCCAGCTTGTCTCCATTACACTTAATTTTACTTTGTAGCAAGTGCATCCGACATTTTAGGAAAAAATCAGAGTCAGAGTTTTCCTGAAATTCGGATCGAATTCCACTTCATGAACTTTGATTCGCTACTACGAACCTACTGAATTGAGTAGGTTAATCAATTTTGCTGAATCAAGCCCGAATCAAATTTTTAGCATTTTGCTCATCTCTAGTGGCTTTTTTTTAAATGTATAACATTTAGAACATATTTTTTCTGGCATTTTTCCCATCCTATAGAGAAGCCTATAGGAAATTTTTTTTTTTTTTAAATGCCATGTTCAGAGCATGCTGCATTTTGAAAAAAAAAGTGCCACAAAAGCACCAAAACACAGTATATGTAGACTTTTGATTAAATTTTGTATAGACTTCAAAGTAATATCTTGTTTATGATCTTTAAAAACACCATTAAAATGCCAACAAAAACTTAAAATACTGCAATATTCCTTGTGCAAATCCCGCCTTAGGGTTCCTTCACATGCATTTTTAGTTGCAATTTTTGGGTTTGTAAAAAGTGGCATATTAATGCAATTTTTAAAAGCACTTCCCTATTGAGAAGTCTGTGGAAAATGAGCACGCTGTGTTTTATAAAAATAAAAAAAAGCCATGGACCTGAAAAATGCGCCAAAAGTGAGACGAAAAAAAGCAAGAAAACAACATTCTTGTGATGCATCTTTAAGTCTTAGGAGGTAATGTATCAATATGCAACTTTTTGCCCTTTTTTTAAATGTCTACTCTATTTGATGTAATTTTTTTGTAACAAATTTACAAAATGTATCACTTTAAAAAAAAAATTATCTGCTGATTTTTGCAGTCTAAAGTCTAATCATATTTATTACAAAAGCTTTGTCAGTTTGCATTCCAGCAGGGGACTGGAGTACACTTGCGACTTTTATGTGACTTTTTGCAAAAAGACACAATGATAAATCTTGCTAAAGATGTAACTCTACCCACAAAACCTCTAGCTGCCCCTTAGTAAATGTAAATTGCCAAGCATGGCACAAACCATCCTAAATGTGATGTGGATACATCATAAATTTGGCGCAAACGCCTACTACATCGACAAAACTGGCAGATGTATGGAGATGTTACTCCATTTTGTATTCCACCCCTTTACTGGAATAAGACTGAGACACTTTTTGAAACTTAAAAAAAAATCTCAGTGGATAAAATAATACGGACAGGCTAACCATTCTCAGTTTCTCACCAACGTTTCAAAACTGTAGTGAGTGGAGTGAAAATGTCTCAAATATTTTGAGCACGTAACCTTAAAAAGTCTCAAAGCCCTATTTTGAGACTTTTTGAAGCCAGAATTCTGTAGTGAAGGGCTTCATATATCCCCCCCCCCCCCCAAGTGTTTTTTAGTTGTCAAAATGTTCATATCTTTAGTTCATTCATTTTCTTTGTATAGTTTTTTTTTTCAAACTTTTTTGTTTTACTCTTTTACTGTTTTTAGAATTGTAACTCTTCGAAACAATTTTCTAAACTACAATTTAACAAATATATAGAATTTTTTTCGGAACTGAAAACTGATTTTCTCTTGTGAGACTATGAAACGTGTAAAATTATTACGGTAACTTTTTTTAAAGCCTTTCAATCATTTGTTGCAGCCTAGTATTATGTTGTGAAAGGGAGAGACAGGAAGGCTGGGACACCCACTTAGGCTGCAGGTCTCTTGTATACCTCGGTCTGCATCTTCTTTTAGGGAGTTTGGGGAAAATTAATATAACCATACAAATTAAAATAAAAATTAAATAAAAACTTGAAGAACACATCACTTATAGAACATATTCAGAATATAATGGGGTCTGCGGTATATAACAAGAAAATTTCTGTTGGTGTGCTCTAGAATCTACTAATTGCTTCCAAATTACATACAAAACTTGGGTAAATTTGAAGTATCTTCAGAACATTTTGGACCATTTTACTGAGATAACACTGTGGACCCAAAAACACTTCCTACCCATATTGTCAAACCCTGCTGCTACTCTTAATTTTTTTTCTTTTGTTGCCATTTTTTTTGCAGCCATATATTACTTATTAGCTAACAGAAGATTATAAAAACGCCCTAGAAACCCAGAATTTTTTGTAGAGTCATTTTCTTATGGTTATAATGTTTTTTACAGACCCTGTTGGCTCTGCAGGTACCTGGTGTCCCAGTGTTAATATCTGTTTTGACGACGGCACAAGGCCACTGCAGCCAATCACTGGCCACAGCGGTGTATCCGACATGTGACCCAGTGATGTGCCGCGTGGGTGACAATGGAGCGGCAGAGGATTTAGCCGAGTTTCTTAAAATCCTAGTTAAACCCTTTATATACTTAAATAGTTTTTTGTTGTTATGTTTCTTATTTCTTTTTTGGAATATGTTAGCGCCAGAAGGGAGAGAAATCAAATAATATTGTCAAGGCCCCCATGCCTTAGAATTAGATACATTAAAAACATGATTTTAACAAATTTTGATGAGCAAAAAAATATGAATATCCCCAATGTATATCCGTAATTTTCTATTTTCTGACTTTTATTTTTCACATTAATCATGGGATAACCCAGAGACGAACTGGGAACTTAAAGTGGCCCCGGAAAAAAAAACTAACAGTGGCCCCATGTTGTAGGGGAGTCCAGACTGACAGAAGGAGGGACAACACAAGTAGTTAGGGCCAACAGGAGTAGGTGGTGCCAGCAGTAATATAGTACAGGATAAAATACCGCCCTAGCAGTACCAAATACCACAGCGCAGCACAAAATACTGCGCCCACAGCACAGTATGAAACGGAATCATGGTCCTGAGGATGGCAATACAGTTAAATTTTTAGGAGGGCATCTGAGACCGTTGACCAGGTGCATAAGTGCCTGATGCTCCTACATTATGTACCTGACCGGCAGCTACGAGGGGGCCTTGGGTGTCCCTATGGGCATTGGCCTGCTGGGAAATTTCCCTGTAGGGTCTATGCCCAGTCTTCCCCTGGGATAACCTCTTTAATGCGAGTAGATAAGAAGAGAAGGCAGAGTTGATAATATCATCATTATCGGTAGCCAAATGTAAAATGTGCTGAAAATATTACAGCAAAAATTTTTGAAAATTTCATATCAGGGGTTTCATATGTGTTATTTTTTTGACCAATGACACATATCACCGTCTCATTTCCGTGCTCACAGTAGTCTTTTAGAAAGTGAATGGACTTTTATAAGCACTTTAAGTGAAGGGTGTATCGTGTTCCCAACGTTCACACCCGTAATGGTGACATGCCAAAAGATTTAAGGATTTTTTTTTTGTTTTTGGATGTTAGCCAGACTATGTTATTTTCAAAAACGGAGTCCAATTCGGTAATGCTTCAGCAGACATCAAAGTCATTTTAAGTCACTTGAAGTGGGATGAAGATAGTTGTGGAATTCCCTCACTTTGTCAGAAAGATTGACATTCAACCTTCCCAAAGCCGCACACCTATTCCTAACATCACTGTCAATTGCCCAAGGCTCCACCGGGCTCTTCCTGAACAGATTACGCAAGGCTCAAGTAATCCTCCTGATCAAAATCAATTGTCCTGAAACATGATCAGAAAAAGCTTTGTCAACGAACCGATCAATAAAACCTGTTCCTTTTATGTTGGAAAAAGAAATAAATTCAATTTGATTGCTGCTGTCTTGTTGTTTTTTTTTTACCGCAATCGTCTCCTTTTCAGGGCCGAAATGCAATTTTGTACATTCCGACTGTTAATGTCAATAAAAATGTTCCAATGTGTTATTGTATGTTGTAATGATGCCTAGAAAGAGAGTATTCTTAGAAGAAATAATCTCAGGGCAGCCATCAGAGGGGTAAAGCCGAGACCCCCGGCCGGTCCCGAGCCTTTTTTTTTTTTTGTGTCAGACAGTGAGTGATAGGCCGCCTCGCTACAGGTAATCCGTATCCTGCTGCAGTAACTTTAAATCAGCGCTCATCTCTTTACTATCTTACACTGACTCAGCTCTGGTAACTGGCAGTGCGGGCGGCGCTCACTCACTGATGTCACGCGCCTTCTCCTCCCACTAGGCGGCGCAGGCGCGTGACGACAGTGGGTGAGCGCTGCCGTCCGCACTGCCTGTTACTGGAGGGAGATGAATGTAAGGTAGTAAAGAGATGAGCGCTTATTTAAAGTTAAAGTTACTGTCTGCAGGATACGGATTACAGTTTATAAATGTATACTCCTGTGAGCGGCGGGGAGGGGGATCTATGGATGGCGGCACTGCTATAGGGAGGGGTATCCATGGATGACACTGTTATGGGGGATCTGTGGATGGCACTGTTATGGGGGGTCTGTGGATGACACTTATGGGGGGGGATCTGTGGATCACACTGTCATGGGGTGGATCTGTGGAGGACACATAGCATAAGATGCTATATACGATATGTGTCATCCACAGATCCCCCCATAAGTGTCATCCAGAGACCCCCCCCATAACAGTGTCATCCACAGATCCCCTATAATAGTGTCATCCACAGAACACTGTTATGGAGGGGATCTGTGGATGACATTGTCATGGGGTGGATCTGTGGATGACACATATAGCATAAGATGCTATATACAGTATGTGTCATCCACAGATCCCCCTCATAAGTGTCATCCACAGATCCCCCCATAAGTGTCATCCACAGATCCCCCATAACAGTGTCATCCACAGATCCCCCATAACAGTATCATGCACAGATCCCTCATAACAGTATCATCCACAGATCCCCCATAACAGTGTCATCCACAGATCCCCCATAACAGTATCATGCACAGATCCCCCATAACAGTGCCATCCACAGATCCCCCATAACAGTGCCATCTACAGATCCCCCATAACAGTGCCATCCACAGATCCCCCATAACAGTGCCATCCACAGATCCCCCCCCCCCCCCCCCCATAACAGTGACTGGAGCAGACTTGCTGATAAACACACCTAGGCCATCACCAGTCAAGGTAAAAACTTACAATTGTCAATAATGTAATGTAGTGTAGGGGGCCATGTAATGTTTTGAGGCCAAAATGGCACAGATGACCACCAAGAATATCTAGAATATCTAAAATTAGCTGGTCAAGTAAAATGTTGCATGAAACAATCATTAAATAGGTGGCTGACAAAAAGGGGCCCCAAAATTTCTGATGGCAGCCCTGAATAAGCTTCTGTTTAGTTTTAACAAAATATACTGGTTTTATGTTTAGATTTTTTTTGTGTTTTTATGCTTTTTGGCTTTTTTTTTTACATGATAACACTTTCAATTTCTTACCAGAAAATGCTTAAATATAGCATCTCTGGTATTTTTAAATGTTATCTCAAAATAATTTTGCCTCTTTTTGGTCAAAATGGAAATGCTCAAGCAAATGTACAGTAAATCATACCGATTTTGCTGCAGATTTGCCTATGTGGAATTTCTTGCGGATTTCCTAAGAAGCTGAAAACAAAAACAATTCATTTAAAATTTGCTCTTGCAGTTTGCTGCAGATCCATGGGTAGTCAGCAGCAAAATCCATTACGGTATGTTGACACGGTTGTATAATCAACACTGAAGATGTAGGTAAGGAATCCACATCAAAAATTTCACGTTTCCCCTGCCTTTTTTTCTGCCTCGGGTTGACGCAGTTTTTGGAGTAAATTTTGATACAGATTTTGATTTCTGGAAAACTTTCCATGTAGAATTTACATTAAGAATGAACATTTTTTACACAATGTACATTATTAATTAATGTACAAAGAAAAATATTCCATATGAACTGCAGTGCAAATTTACCACTGAAAACAATGGCAGATGGATTTTATACAGATTTTGATGGGGGAATAAGTGCAAAAATCTGCATGGGAAATGGCACCAGGGCCTTGGTTTGTACAGCCAGGGAAGGAGATTGGGGGAAGTGAGCGTGTACAGTTGTTCCAGTCAGTTTATGTGAGAGCAGAACTGTTCCTGAGGTTGGACATGTGAGCTGAGTGCAGAGTAACAGAGAGAGTAGGTGTGTGAAGAGATGCAGCATGCAGAGTACCTGTGAGCAAAGAAGCAATGTGCTGAGAAACCATGTGCAGAGAAGCAGAGTGCAGAGAAGTCATGTGCAGAGAAGCAGGGGGCAGAGAAGTGGCATGCAGAGAAACCATGGTCAGAGAAGGAGTATGCAGAGAAGCAGAGTGCAGAGAAGCAGTGAGCAGAGAAGCAGTGAGCAGAGAAGCAGTGTGCAGAGAAGCAGAGTGCAGAGAAACCATGTGCAGAGAAGCAGAGTGCAGAGAAGCAGTGAGCAGAGAAGCAGAGTGCAGAGATGCAGTGTGCAAAGAAGCAGTGTGCAGAGAAGCAGTGAGCAAAGAAGCAGAGTGCAGAGAAGCAGTGTGCAGAGAAGCAGAGTGAAGAGATGCAGTGTGCAGAGAAGCAGAGTGCAGAGAAGCAGAGTGCAGAGAAGCAGTGTGCAGAGAAGCAGTGTACAGAGAAGCAGAGTGCAGAGAAGCAGAGTGCAGAGAAGCAGAGTGCAGAGAAGCAGTGTACAGAGAAGCAGAGTGCAGAGAAGCAGTGTACAGAGAAGCAGTGTGCAGAGAAGCAGTGTGCAGAGAAGCAGTGTGCAGAGAAGCAGAGTGCAGAGAAGAAGAGTGCAGAGAAACAATGTGCAGAGAAGCAGAGTGCAGAGAAGCAGTGTGCAGAGAAGCAGTGTGCAGAGAAGCAGAGTGCAGAGAAACAATGTGCAGAGAAGCAGAGTGCAGAGAAGCAGTGTGCAGAGAAGCAGAGTGCAGAGAAGCAGTGAGCAGAGAAGCAGAGTGTAGAGAAGCAGTGTGCAGAGAAGCAGTGAGCAGAGAAGCAGAGTGCAGAGAAGCAGAGTGCAGAGAAGCAGAGTGCAGAGAAGCAGTGTGCAGAGAAGCAGTGTGCAGAGAAGCAGAGTGCAGAGGAGCAGTGAGCAGAGGAGCAGTGTGCAGAGTGCAGAGAAGCAGTGAACAGCAGTGAACAGAGGAGCAGTGTGCAGAGAAGCAGAGTGCAGAGAAGCAGAGTGCAGAGAAGCAGTGAGCAGAGGAGCAGTGTGCAGAGAAGCAGTGTGCAGACAAGCAGTGTGCAGAGAAGCAGAGTGCAGAGAAGCAGTGAGCAGAGAAGCAGTGTGCAGAGAAGCAGTGTGCAGAGAAGCAGTGTGCAGAGAAGCAGTGTGCAGCAGAGAAGCAGAGTACAGAGAAGCAGAGTGCAGAGAAGCAGTGTGCAGACAAGCAGTGTGCAGAGAAGCAGAGTGCAGAGAAGCAGTGTGCAGAGAAGCAGTGTGCAGAGAAGCAGAGTGCAGAGAAGCAGTGAGCAGAGAAGCAGTGTGCAGAGAAGCAGTGTGCAGAGAAGCAGTGTGCAGCAGAGAAGCAGTGTGCAGCAGAGAAGCAGAGTGCAGAGAAGCAGAGTGCAGAAAAGCAATGTACAAAGAAGTGAGTAACTGCATGTAGAAAAGCAATGTGCAGAAAAACAGTGCAGAGACGTAGTGTACAGAAAAGCTATTTTCAGAGAAGCTATTTTCAGAGAAGCTATGTGCAGAGAAGCTGCATGTAGAGAAGTTGCATGCAGAGAAGGAGCAGAGTGCAGAGAAACTACGTGCAGACAAGCAGCATGCAGAGAAGTAGAGTGCATAGAAGCTGCACGCAGAGAAGTTGCATGCAGACAAGCAGTTTGCAGAGAAGTAGAGTTCAAAGATGCTGTCTACAGAGTGCAGAGAAACTGTGTGTAGACAAAGCAGTGTGTAGAGAACCGGCGTGCAGAGATGATGAGAAGCACTGTGCAGTAGAACAGCCAACCATAAGGACAAGGGCACCCAATGTAGATCCGTCATAAGATCGCAGAGAAAATGCTTATTTTCTGTCCCGATTCATTGTCAATGGGGACAAAACTGAACTGAACAGAATGGAATGCTCCAAAAGGCATTCCGTTCTGTTTGGTTGCGTTCCCTTACCAGAGAGCAAACCGCAGCAAGCTGCGGTTTTATTTCCGTCATGTGATGCGGAGACAAAAACGTATCCGGCATGACACACAATGCAAGTCAATGGGGACGGATCCATTTTCTCTGACACAATAGAAAACAGATCCGCCACCCATTGACTTTCATTGATGTTCTTGCCGTCATTGCTATTTTAAAGATAATACAACCAAATCCATTCATAATGGATGCAGCCAGTTGTATTGTCAAGTGTGAAAGTAGCCTAAGGCCTCTTGTACACGAACGTGTGCTGCTGGTGCGGTCCGCAATGCACGGGCGACCGCATGCAGATCGTGACCCCATTCACTTGAATGGGGTCCGTAATACCGTCCGTTCCGCAAAAAGATAGGACAAGTTCTATCTTTTTGCCGAACGGAAGCACGGAACGGATCACCACAGAAGCACTCCGTTGTGTTTCCGTTCCATGGTTCCGTTCCGCACCACATTTTCGGATTGCGCATGGCCGGTGTCACGTGTATTGCGGACCCGCCGTATGCAGGCCGCAATACGGCCACGGGGGACACACGGTCGCGTGCAAGAGGGCTAACTGATATGCTACAGATTGTGGATGACGTTATGTAGAAGATCGCCCACTTGCTACTGTAATGCAATGAATTTATACAGAATCTGCCAAAAGTCTGCAGGAAGCATCCGGAGACACTCCAGAGCCCCACTACAATTATCTGGACCAAATGAACATACAAGTGTCGTTTCTATAGAACAATAGAGACAAGCGGCTGTCAACTCCGCTTATCTGCTGAAAAATACAGTACACTACGCGGAACATTTATTTCTCGGCAAAACAGTCATCAGATTGTTAGTGGATTCCTTTAAAATCATTGGAGATGTATTGGCAAGTAACATTTCCATATTACATGTTCTGGAAATAAGTACTATAAACAGAAAATAGATAGATAATATATAAGTACTATAAATATTCAGCTCAATGCATGTTAAGTGACATTCCCTTTAACCAGCCTCTTGTTAAACATGGCTTTTGGAAATCTGTTAATATATTGGGCCCTCTGCTTACCAGGTCTTTTTGGGTGAGCTCTGTAACGAGATTATGCACCTGGAACCAGCGGCAGACAATGGGGGTAGTAGTTTATACCTCGCCATTCCTCTCTTCCTCCCTCAGGTAAGAGGGAGATATAATCTCCTAATAACGTCACGCCCTCCGTCTGTTCAATTGCCAATAAGTAGCTTTAGTACGGAGCTTGTGTTACCCTCAGCAGAAGCGAGGAGGAAGGTATGTATCAGATTAAACCCAGCCGAATTCTTGGACAAAACCCTCGCACCAGACGACGCATCGAGAAATAAAATAAGAAAACGATTCCTCGTATTCTGGCTACAGATTTGTATTGTCATCTTTTTAAATTTACAATTTACAGAAGAAAAAAAATTGCCAGAAATGAAAAATGTGCAGTTTTATTGAAACGTGTGGATAGGATCAGGTCACGTATGAGGTTTCCTGGGCCAAGGTGCGTGACTGAACTTGACTGATTTTTGTAGTAACCACTAATCCTGAATATTTTTGTGGGGAAGGCGTTCCCGCTGAGTGGGAATAAAAAATAACATCGGCTGGAATGTGATGTCTCATCGTGAAGGCTGGATATACATAAACTCACGTCCATCACCATGGTGACTGGAAATGAAATATGGACTCAAAACAGCCAGATAAAAGTATCACCTGAAAAATTATTGCTAAGGGCATACACAAAAGTTGTCATTGCACCCAGGGCTTGAAGCCTCAGAGGGGTTCTCCCCTTTCGAGGAGGCATTCACCCATAGTTGAGGGCTCTGTTACCAGTTTTTCTGCTTCAAGTCTCTGGGCATGGATACCTTGGTGGCACCTCATGTGGCTTCTGTGGGGCCCATGTAGAGAAGGGGCTAGACCAGGTCTATTCTACTAGGGGGTGAGAATCTGTTCATACATGTCGACAGTGCCGGGCACAAGCCAGCCTGGAATCGTATGGAGTTACTGTATACAAAATTTTACCATTTTGGTGCTTTCCTGGGGCAGGGGTTAAAGGTACAGATTTGGGGAATTTAAATGTATGTAGGTATAACAACTATCTCCAAAAGAATTACTGTGGAGCATCAGCCCAAGCGTCTTCGAAAGGTTCTAGAAGTTGCAAAACATGCGCCATAATGGCAGCCCATTTTAGTCTTTGCTATGGGGCCTCCTAGTTTCTACATACTCCACTGGTTATAGGGACTTATGGGAGAGGAGTAAGTATGTCCTTGTGGGAGAAGTAAAGTCAGCCATATTGGTTGTCACCTGGCTTTCCCAAATTCTAAAAGTGGCCATAAACTTTAGCTAGAACATGGTTGATGACTGAAGAACTGTCAAACCAATAATTGTGAGCAATTGTTACACCAATGCAGTCACATGCATTTTAGTCCATATTGGCCATACATGTTCAATGACACAGAGTGAAGGATGAGCGATCACTCCGGGAATGTTTTTGAATTGTACTTTAATAGAAAGATTGTTCGTGGACTAGTGACAATCAGATAAAAATAAAGGTTGATTTCTTTCCAGATGATACCACCCGATGATGATTCCAGAAGATACTGCCTGGCGATGATTCTAGAAGATACTGTCGATGATGACTCCAGAACAGGGGTGTAGCTATAGGGCGTGCAGAGGTAGCAGTCGCTACCGGGCCCAGGAGCCTAAGGGGCCCAAAGACCCTTGTACCACATAAGAAGACACTGGTATTATAGAAAGTGTATGCAAATTACACCTCTGGCTGGACAGAAGGGGTTAGGTTAAGAATTTGGTATGGAGGAGGGGGGGTGCAGTTTCAATTTTTGCCTCATGCAGCACGAAGATTTGAGGGAAGGGGGGCCCAAGCTGAACTCTTGCACCAGGGCCCATGAGCCTTTAGCTACGCCCCTGCTCCAGAAGGTAGCTCCCAACGATGATTCCAGAAGTTACTGCCCGCCGTTGATTCTAGAAGATATCGCTTGACTATGATTCCATAAGATGCCGCTTGATGATGATTCCAGAAGTTTCCACTCAACAATGATTCCGGAAGATACCCGTGACATTGATTCCAGAAGATATCGCCTAACGGTGATTCCAGAAGATACCAGCCTGACAATGATTCCAGAAGATACCACTTGATGATTCCAAAAGATACTACTTGATGATGATTCCAGAAGATACTGCTCGACGATGATTCCAGAAGATACCTCCTGTTGATGATTCCAGAAGATACCGCCCGCCGATGATTCCAGAAGATACCGCTTAACTATGATTCCATAAGATGCCACTTGATGATGATTCCAGAAGTTTCCACTCGATGATGATTCCAGAAGATACTCATGACAATGATTCCAGAAGATACCGCCTAACAGTGATTCCAGAAGATACCAGCCTGACAATGATTCCAGAAGATACCACTTGATGATTCCAGATAATACTACTTGATGATTATTCTGGAAGATACTGCTCGATGATGATTCCAGAAGATACCGCCTGGCAATGATTCCAGAAGATACCGCCCGACGATGATTCCAGAAGATACCACTTGATGATGATTCCAGAAGACACTACTTGATGATGATTCCAGACGATACCGCCCAACAATGATTCCAGAAGATACTGCCTGATGAATATTCCAAAAGATACTAATTGATGATGATTTCAGAAGATAACTTCTGACAATGATTCCAGAAGATACCACTTGGTGATGATGATTCCAGAAGATCCCACCCAACGATGATTCCAGAAGATACCGCCTGACAATGATTCCAGAAGATACCGCTTGACAATGATTCCAGAAGATACCGCTTGACAATAATTCCAGAAGATACTGCTTGACGATGATTCCAGAAGATACTGCTTGACGATGATTCCACCTGATGATGATTCCAGAAGATACATCCTGATGATGATTTCAGAAGATACGGGCTTAACGAATGAAATCACCTGTTTTGATGAACTTTAGCCTATCTTGTATGGCCCAACTGTTGAAAATGAATACTAAAATGCATTCCAGGATGGTATCCATGACAGTCCTGGGTACAATCACCTGACATAGTAGTAAAGGTTTGTCGCCCCCCCTCCCTCCCCCCGGCCCAGTCTGTAGATGAGTAAATAATTGAGGGCACACCCAGGTGATACTTCCATCCTGAAACTCATTAGTGGCTACATACAGTACATGGAGGTTTACTCGGGACCCTTAGGGGCAGAGGTTACACAAAGGTACCTTTCTTTTAGGATCTGCTCATGCATTATAATGCGGGCTGAATGGGGACAATCTGCCTGACCTTTCTCGTCTTTCCCATAGGTTTTACAACAGGTTTTTTTTTAGACAGGATGACCCTGTGACATGATGGAGACCTGCAGGTACCTGCAAAACTCTCTTCCTTCTCTATCAAGAGAATAGAATGAAGGGGGGGGGGGGGCAAATAATTAAAGCCATGACGACCCGGGGAAATATTGGACATGAGTGCGGGCCCCCTTATCCATTCCCTCTATCCGCTTAAGTATATATATATTCTGCAAGCTGGTGTATCTAAGCCTACCAGGTGTGATACTGTTGTGCTGCTGTATCTAGGCCTTTTATGTGTGATACACAGCACTACATTCCCCATCATGTAATGTTAGTGTATACATTCATTATACAGGATGAACCCCGTCTGCGGTATATAAGCCTATCCTGTGTGCTACTGCCTACCCAGGTAGGATTTCTAAGCCTGTCATGTATCTAAGCCTATCATGTATGATACTGTCTGCTTAACGGATGTATCTAAACCCATCATATATGATACAGTCTTTTATGCTGGTATATCTAAGCCTGTCAGGTATGGTACTGTGCAGCTTAGCAAGCGTATCTAAGCCTCTCATGAGTCATACTGTCTGATAAACAAGTGTATCTAAGCTTATCGTGTGTGATACAGTCAGCAATGCTCGTGTATCTAATCCCATGATGCTTGACACTGTCTACAGATTCAATGCATCCAAGCCTGTCATGTGGGATTCTGTTTGCTGAGCCTATGTATCTAAGCTTGTCATGTGTGGTACAGCCTACTGAATCACTGTGCTGCAAGTTTTGATTTTCAGCAGTTTTTTTCTCCTTTTTACTTAGTTTTATAGTGTGAAGTTTAAGAATCGAAAACTGGAAACAGAAACTGCCAACAAGATGCTGTTGATGGATCTTATTATTAACATTACAGGGAGTGCAGAATTATTAGGCAAGTTGTATTTTTGAGGATTAATTTTATTATTGAACAACAACCATGTTCTCAATAAACCCAAAAAACTCATTAATATCAAAGCTGAATATTTTTGGAAGTAGTTTTTAGTTTGTTTTTAGTTTTAGCTATTTTAGGGGGATATCTGTGTGTGCAGGTGACTATTACTGTGCATGATTATTAGGCAACTTAACAAAAAACAAATATATACCCATTTCAATTATTTATTTTTACCAGTGAAACCAATATAACATCTCAACATTCACAAATATACATTTCTGACATTCAAAAACAAAACAAAAACAAATCAGTGACCAATATAGCCACCTTTCTTTGCAAGGACACTCAAAAGCCTGCCATCCATGGATTCTGTCAGTGTTTTGATCTGTTCACCATCAACATTGCGTGCAGCAGCAACCACAGCCTCCCAGACACTGTTCAGAGAGGTGTACTGTTTTCCCTCCTTGTAAATCTCACATTTGATGATGGACCACAGGTTCTCAATGGGGTTCAGATCAGGTGAACAAGGAGGCCATGTCATTAGATTTTCTTCTTTTATACCCTTTCTTGCCAGCCACGATGTGGAGTACTTGGACGCGTGTGATGGAGCATTGTCCTGCATGAAAATCATGTTTTTCTTGTAGGATGCAGACTTCTTCCTGTACCACTGCTTGAAGAAGGTGTCTTCCAGAAACTGGCAGTAGGACTGGGAGTTGAGCTTGACTCCATCCTCAACCCGAAAAGGCCCCACAAGCTCATCTTTGATGATACCAGCCCAAACCAGTACTCCACCTCCACCTTGCTGGCGTCTGAGTCGGACTGGAGCTCTCTGCCTTTTACCAATCCAGCCACGGGCCCATCCATCTGGCCCATCAAGACTCACTTTCATTTCATCAGTCCATAAAACCTTAGAAAAATCAGTCTTGAGATATTTCTTGGCCCAGTCTTGACATTTCAGCTTGTGTGTCTTGTTCAGTGGTGGTCGTCTTTTAGCCTTTCTTACCTTGGCCATGTCTCTGAGTATTGCACACCTTGTGCTTTTGGGCACTCCAGTGATGTTGCAGCTCTAAAATATGGCCAAACTGGTGGCAAGTGGCATCTTGGCAGCTGCACGCTTGACTTTTCTCAGTTCATGGGCAGTTATTTTGCGCCTTGGTTTTTCCACACGCTTCTTTCGACCCTGTTGACTATTTTGAATGAAACGCTTGATTGTTCGATGATCACGCTTCAGAAGCTTTGCAATTTTAAGAGTGCTGCATCCCTCTGCAAGATATCTCACTATTTTTGACTTTTCTGAGCCTGTCAAGTCCTTCTTTTGACCCATTTCGCCAAAGGAAAGGAAGTTTCCTAATAATTATGCACACCTAATATAGGGTGTTGATGTCATTAGACCACACCCCTTCTCATTACAGAGATGCACATCACCTAATATGCTTAATTGGTAGTAGGCTTTCGAGCCTATATAGCTTGGAGTAAGACAACATGCATAAAGAGGATGATGTGGTCAAAATACTCATTTGCCTAATAATTCTGCATGCAGTGTATAGTTCTATGGTCATTATCGTTATAGCCTGAGATCACAGTGGTGCCCTGACGTGATTGCAGTATGGTTTTATTGGTACATTTATAACCCCTGCCATCGATTCATTAAAATAATTCCACTATTTGGGTGTCTAGATGTACACAGCAGGTATTCCTGTGGTGATCTGAGCTGACCTGGGCATCTATGGTAGCCATAATTAGAATAAAAATGATTAAGCCTGCTTGTTGATGGTTTCTAGGGATGAGCGAATCGACTTTGGATAAAACATCCGAAGTCGATACGCATAATACTTCGTTTGAATACTGTACGGAGCAAGCTCTCCGTCCATTATTAGAACGTATTGGCTCAGATGAGCCGAAGTTATTACTTTGCGAGACTTCACATAATAACTTCATACATTAATTTCTACTGTAAAAAAAAACATTTCCCGAACTTGGGTTCGGTTCCAAGTGGTACCTTGGAACCGAACCCGAGTTCGGGAAAAGTGCATGGAATTGTGTAGGCCCAGCTCTGGAGCTCCTTGGGAACAGATGATCCGCTGAGGTTCAGATATTGATCGTCTGACCTAAACATAGACCACACTATAGAAATCATGGACAATCCCTTTAAGTCCCCCATACTGCAGGGAACACCCTCTCCTTGGCGGGTTTACCAAACTGTCACCGCCAGATCTCTGAGAAGTTCTGACAGACGTTCTTCAGTACCTCTTGCATGATGTTCTTTTGTTTTGGTTTGGTTTTGTCATCTCTTCTCCCTCTCCCAGCTGTGATCGCCTCCCTTTATATCCCCTCCCATACTGCTTCACTTTGCGGTTTATACTACTTCCTGGATTGTGCTCACTGCTAGATGCTGCAACTGCTGGTTCCTCAGATAAGTCTATTCCTTTATTTGTGTTTTCCTGTTGGCTTGATTCTTAGTGACCCCGTATTGAGTGCAGAGAGCCGGTGGTCGTGTCCCCTCACTATTATAGGGTTTTCAGGTGTCACTCAGTCTAGGTACGGGGGCATGCAATTTTCTATCATAAAGATCTTTGCATGGGCTGAGCAGTCAGGGAGAGCTCTAGGGCTTTTATAGGGCTCACCCATATGTTCCTTAGTTTGGGATCAAGCCAGTCGGATCTTTATTTGTTGCTTCTAGTTTTCTGCAACACCATCCGTGACACATACATTGTCTGTTGGTTCATTTGGAGAATATAAGCCCCGCCCCAAACCTGTCCGAAACATACTTAGCAACGTTTCAGTTGGTAAAATCGGGCCCCTGAGACCGCCCAACCAACCCAGGAACACCCATTTATGGGCAGGGCAGTTGGCAGCTATGCCAGAAAAACTCCACCCCTTTGGAGCCTGGAGAAGCCAAATTTGCTAGAATTGAAAATTCAGGACAATCCTGGCAATTTCGGGACTGTTGGCAACCATGACAGGCCCTGTTGTCAGCCACTTACGGTCATAATCATACCTTGGGCACAAAGCACTTCCATACAGACGTCTAAAGAACAAGACGCCACCGCCACACAGGCCTAAATGAATACCGTCCTACGGTGCTGAAATAATACAGTCACCAAATAACAGCTCCGAGCATAAAGTCATCTCTGAATTGTGATGTTGGTTTGTGGGCCCAGGGCATCTGTGGCGCCCCCTCTTGGAGGGACGGCTGATGCGCCCTGTACATCTGCACAATACACTGGCTTACTGGCTGTAAATGTCCAGTAGTTTGGAATAAGGCGCGGACGTAAATGAAAATTCCTCCAGAAGGTTTTAAGGAGTGAGGGATTTCCAGAGATTATGTGAAGAAAGAGGCCAGGATTGTGGAGATGACGGGACATTAGTAAGAGAAGAGACGTCTGTGTGCCCAGAATAATCCGCTGCGCAGCCAGGGATTAAATCACAGCAGCTAATAGGATTAGTTATATCGTGAATGTACCGCGGCTCATATGCACAGGTGCTGAAATGGAACATGTGTACAAACACACACATTACAAGATGCATTCATGCCCGAGCCAAAAACGTCAGGGTATAAAGTCCGATCCCAAATGCCATAGGAACCTATGATGTTGTGCAGAAGCATTTACGCTTCTACTACAATCTGCCCCAGGTAACATTCATACCAGATGGCAGAATTATAAATGGCACATGGTAGGTGGGGGTCAGATTTTGCATTGGGATCCAGTATCCATTTCCCTGTCTGTATAGTTCTTGCATTACGTACATGATTTAGGAGGCTCAGGATTTTAAAAAAATTAACAATTTCAATTGCAGCAGAACCTGTAATACCGCCATCCTCCTGCCAGTGATAGAAATGTACAATAGCATAGTAAGGCCTCGAAGTACAATTACGTAAAAATGAGGGAAGAGGTTAACTGCTTTTTACAGCACTTTTTTGTTAGAAGGGTTTCCAACCTATAAATTGCTCCCACAGTGATCAGTTATAATCGGGTAGCAAGTGTTTGCTTCCTCTGCAGCGCCCCCACAGGGAAAATTAAGTATAACACTATTCTCACAGACACCACTGAGCTGATGGTGTAATGCATGGATGTGATAGGGTTAAAGGGGTTTTCCACTTGTTTACAACTTTTTTGTTAGAAGGGTTTCCAATCAGTTGTAATCTTGAGGCAAGCATTCAATTCCTCTGCAGTGCCCCAACAGGGGAAATTAGGTATTACACTATTCTCAAGAACACCACTGAGCTGATGGTGTAATACATGGATGTGTTGGATCCTCCAGAGCAAGAGTTTGTTTAGAAAAATTGATGGGGGTCCCCAGAGTCCCCGCCAAATGCACACAAACGCTTTATTAATTCAGAATGCACCACGGGCCTTGATTTACAATTACGTAAAGATGTGGGAAGGGGTTAACACAATGCGTTTTTGTTAGAAGGGTTCCCAACCTATAAGCGATCAGTTGTGATCTGGTAGCAAGTGTTTGTTTCCTCTGCAGCGCCCCTACAGGGGAAATGAAGTATTACACCATTCTAAATTACACCACTGAGCTGATGGTGCAACTCATGGATGTGTTGGGTCCTCCAGAGCAAGAGATCCTGAAGTCTGTAGAGTCAAATGGATAGAGATCCCCAGAAGTGACCCCCATCCCTCATATTTATTCAGAATATATTCTGAATATATAATTCACTATAAGGTATTGGGAAATGTGTTTTATAATCCTGGAGGACCCCCTCGAATATTGTTATTGGCTGCCATTGTGCCCTTTCAGGAATCAGTCTTACTTCTGACTTTAGGCTGGTACCATTAATGACAGTCTGTAGTCAGCAGCAGCTCATTTGCAGACTACAGACTACTATTGGACTACCAGATCTCCAGTTGGACCAGCTATTTTTTTGTTTCACAGTAGTAGATCAGGTTTAGTGGCTCATGTCTTGCAAAAATAAAAAGGAGGGAAAATCCAGGGCTTTAGTGCTCAGACCGGCAGGTTGCAGGTGGCTACGCCCCGGAGCGCCGTCCCCTCCTGCAGGCAATCATCTCTCTGAACTTTGTAGATGACTTCTTTGAAACCGGCCACCAAATGCAAATGTGACTTGTTTCCGAGTGAGGATTTCACTGCACAAGCAGCTGGCTGACCCTGAATGTGACATCTGCAGCTCCATCTGCCAATGTTCATTTTTTAGTTTCATTTTTTTGGAACGGACGTCCCTTAATCGAATCCCATAAATGTTCTATTATTTCCAAAATAACAAATATTCAAGTCATTTCCTTCTTCCGTCGAAACTTCCAGACTGCGCCGCACGTGTTTTTGGAACTAATGAATCCAACGCACAATTCACTTCTCTCAGCTATACGTTATATACGTCGTATCTTAGGCTTATTATAAATGATACATGTATCAATAATCCTATAAAAACCACATCCCCAGTAATCCCTTAATGACATCCTGACATCAAGATTATGTAATAAATGTCCCAGAGTTTGACTTAAGTTCTTGGGTGGTAATTTAGGCTTTTTGATTCATGAATGTAATACTAGAACTACAGTGAAGACTGACACTACATGGGCCATGCTTGATTTGGAGAGGGAAATGTAACTTAGATGCCATGTAGCTCTAGCCTACGGAGGAAATTGAACGAAATGAGTCAACCCCTTAGACTCCATAGACCTCTATCTTAAGGGCTTATGCACATGACTATTACCTGAATGATCAGACTACCCCTGTCTATGCCACTGGACAACAGCCACTAATAATGTAGTATACTACATGATCCAAAATACATGGACAATAGTGTTGATCGAGCATGCTCGGCACATGGCGTTATTCGGCCGAATACCGCATGTGCTTGAGCGCAATGCTCGAGTCTCCTCCCCGCACGTTTGTTGCCTGCTACGCAGTCAATAAACGTGCAGATAAGTACTGCCCTTCACTGTAATGCCGTAGCCATGTTGGTTTCTGGCATTACAGCGATTGGCTGGCCGGAACGCATCATCAGGTGCTATAAAGCACCCGATGACACGTGTTCGGTTCAGTGTTAGTCAGGGAGAGCTGTGCTGAGGAAGGGAAAGATAGTGCAGGGAGTGACATTTTTTTTATTTACGTAGAAAAACTTGTCAGAGACCCAAAAGTCCTTTTAAGGACTATTGTGTGTGGCAGCAGCAATATATATTTTTAGCGCAACTTGTGCTAAATTGCTAAAACTTTACAGACCCAAAAGTCCTTTTAAGGACTATTGTGTGTGGCAGTAATATCTATTTTTAGTGCATCCTACGTAACATGTGCGCATCCGAAAAATATCTGTGACATCCAGTGTACTTTTTCCGTAGACGATATCCTCTGCGGACAGTGACATTAGCTGGGGTACATCTCCTGTACATCTCCTGTGTAACGTTTCCACGTCCCAAATACCTGTGACAATCCCTGCAATTTTATATTAGCCGCTGCTGACATCAGCAACATTATCTGCGGTATTTTTCCTGTGTAACGTGTGCGCATCCCAAAAATATCTGTGACATCCAGTGTACTTTTTCCGAAGACGGTGTCCGCTGCGGACAGTGACATTACCTGGGGTACATCTCCTGTGTAACGTTTCCACATCCCAAATACCTGTGACATTCCCTGTAATTTTTTTATTAGCCTTAGCCGCTGGTGACATCAGCGATATTATCTGCAGTATTTCTCCTGTGTAACGTTTCCACATCCCAAATACCTGTGACATTCCCTGTAATTTTATATTAGCCGCTGCTGATATCAGCGACATTATCTGCGATATTTCTCCTGTGTAACGTGTGCGCATCCCAAATACCTGTGATATTCCCTGTAATTTTATATTAGCCACTGCTGACATCAGGGACATTATCTGCGGTATTTCTCCTGTGTAACGTGTGTGCATCCCAAAAATATCTGTGACATCCAGTGTACTTTTTCCGTAGACTGTGTCTGCTGCGGACAGTGACATTACCTGGGGTACATCTCCTGTGTAACGTTTCCACATCCCAAATACCTGTGACATTCCCTGTAATTTTTTATTAGCCGCTGGTGACATCAGCGACATTATCTGCGGTATTTCTCCTGTGTAACGTGTGCGCATCCCAAAAATATCTGTGACATCCAGTGTACTTTTGCCATAGACGGTGTCTGCTGCGGACAGTGACATTACCTGGGGTACATCTCCTGTGTAACTTTTCCACATACCAAATACCTGTGACATTCCCTGTAATTTTTTATTAGCCGCTGCTGACATCAGCAACATTATCTGCGGTATATCTCCTGTGTGACGTTTCCACATCCCAAATACCTTTTGATGCATACACTTACTAATCCTATGCTACTGTACGTGTGACATACTTTCAAGCATATATAACATTTAATATGAAGAAGGCGAGCAGTAAGGGACAGGAAAGTGGCCTTGATGCTGATGGTGCACGCAGAGACCATGGCCCTGGGCGCGTTGAAACTGTGCCTGCAGCCAGAGCACAAGAAAAACAATCATCCCCGATACCTAGCTTCATGTCCCAGTTTGCAGGGCGGCGCAGGACAACACTCTCGAAGTCAGACCAGTGCGACCTTGTGGTCGGTTGGATCGCAGCAGATAATGCTTCCAGCCGGTTAAGCACCACCCTGTGTTCCACCAAGTCCAGTCTCAGTAGCCAAGAGTCTGGTCAATACAATCCTCACCCTGATCCTCCTTCCTCCCACCATGGAGAGTCTTGCCAAACAAGTGATCCCACACTCGGATATTCCGAGGAGCTCTTTTCAGCGCCATTCCTTGATTTGGGCCTCTCCACAAGCCCGCTTGAAGAGGGACATGAGTTCTTGTGCCCTGATTCCCAAACTTTTGAGCATCCACAGTCACAAGAAGATGACGGTGGGGAACAGCAATTAGTGTTTCACGAGGTGGATGATGAGGATGAGACACAGTTGTCAACAACTGAGGTTGTTGTTAGGTCAACAAGTCAGGAGGATGAGCAGAGTGAGGAATTTGAAGAGGAGATGGTGGACGAAGAAGTCACTGACCCAGGGGTGGCAAGCCGAGCGAGGGCAGCAGTACAGAGGGGGAGGGATCCGCAGCACCGCAACAGGCTGGAAGAGGCAGTGGGGTGGCAAAAGGGAGAAGGCGGGCCACACCAAACAGGCCCGTAACTGTTCCCCAGAGCACACCCTTACGGAAATCTCCCTTGCTAAGGGATAGGTGTTCTGCAGTCTGGCACTTTTTTGAGAAAAAAAGGTGGGCTGAACGCCTGGGTCCACAATCTGTGTCTGGGGGTCACACCACTGCCTCCTCTTCCCCTTTGTTACGTGCTGGCCAATCCCCTGTCGAAGACCTTTGAAAGCACCATCAGAGACCACATCCACTTCCTTGTCCCAGCGCAGCGTACAAATGTCCTTACCCCAGGCATTTGAACGCAAGCGCAAATACCCACCCACTCACAGGCCATAGCACTAAATGCGCAACTTTCCAAATTACTGGCCCTGGAAATGTTGCCATTTAGGCTTGTGGACACTGAGACCTTCCGCAGCCTGATGTCGGCTGCCGTCCCTCCTTACGCAGTCCCCAGCCGACACTTTATTTTGACGGTGTGCCGTGCCCGCCTTACACCAGCATGTGTCCCATAACATCACCCGTGCCCTGACCAACGCAGTTACTGGGAAGGTCCACTTAACCACTGACACATTGACAAGTGCTTTTGACCAGGGACGCTACATTTCCCTGACGGCACACTGGGTGAACGTTGTGGAGGCCTGGAGTGAGTCGTACCCTGGGATGGCACAGGTGCTACCAACGCCAAGGATTGCGGGCCCTAATTCCATCAGGGTTTCCGCCACCACCTACGTTAGTGGCTTCAACCCCCAATTCTCCTCCTCTGCCTCCTCCTCCACTTCCACCTCAGAATTATCCTCTTGCAGCACCATTCAGCCATCAGTCGGTAGCTGGATGCAGTGTAGCAATGCAGTGGGGAAGCGTCAACAGGCCGTGCTTAAGCTGATCTGCTTAGGTGACAAACAGCA